>NC_136671.1:8145585-8748085 GCF_903797595.1 Erithacus rubecula | reverse complement strand
TGCTGGGATCACGGGCTCCACTTGTGAGTTCAGCCATAAACTGTATTTAATAATGTATCTTAATACAAATTAAGGCAATTTTTCTCTTTCAATTAAGCTGCTTTTAAGTAGTAAAACGCCAACTGCATCTAAACCCCGCCGGTAATTACAGCTCCTTTCAAGTTCTGAGCATCCCCCAGTGGCACCAGGGAGAGGAG
Organism: Erithacus rubecula; assembly: GCF_903797595.1. Lineage (NCBI taxonomy): Eukaryota > Metazoa > Chordata > Aves > Passeriformes > Muscicapidae > Erithacus > Erithacus rubecula. Next base: position 8,747,888 of record NC_136671.1, on the reverse strand, counting down.
CCTGTGGGATGTGCAGGGGATGGCACCACTGGGGACGAGCATTCCTGGGACTGGACATTCCCAGGATGGGTTCAAGGCCCTTTGAGCACAGCTCTGGATCCACTTGCACGTTGCACATGGAAAAATTCTGTCCCTGTGGCTTCCTTGTGCTGCTGGCAGGAGGCTGAGCCATTGATACTTCACCCACCTGGCTTTGCTGGGGACAGGAGGTGACCTGGCCTTGCTCCTATAAAGAGCAATAAGGGGAAGAAAACCTATTGATTGATGCAGTGAAACACCTGGATCCAGCTGCTGGCCAGGAGCAAACCTTGTGATGGGAGGCATATCCTGATTGGCCCAAAGAGGAGCCATGAATTCATCCCAAATGAACTTTGCCTTCTTGTCCTAAATTACACCTTGTTCTAACTTGTCTGGAGCATCAGCCACCAGCTCTAACCTCTTCAGAGAGCATTCCTGGTTTCATTTCCTCCCATTCAGCAGCAATTATGAAGCACCTGAGCTGCTAGAGGAGTGGGGCACTCCCTCCACACACCTCTGCTTCCCTTCTTTGGAGACAAAACAGGCAGGCTGCTGTCTGCTGCCATACAATCTCCCCAGAGTTGCCAAGCTCTCAGGAATTGTGATGTTTTCTGCAGTGAAGCCCATGCTCTGCAGACCCTACCACTGCTCGATGACACTTCAGCATCACAATGGTTAAATGCTGCTTGGGAAGGTTCCCTCCTCCCAACTTCCCCAAAATTCTACTAAAATCTTAAGTAGAGGCATCAGAGGGACATGATAAAGGCAAAGCCCTTCTGCAAGAGGATTTGTCTTTCAAATCTAGATTAGCAATTGGTGTTTGGGGAAGATGAGACCCTAATCTGATTGAATGAGGGGAGTTTGTGATATCAATCTCCTTGGATCCCATTGTCTTTGTGCTGCTTTGTAAATTAATATTCATCTTCATCTCTGTTTATGCCGAATCTCTTGTGCTCTTGTCTCTCACTGCTGGATGAGCTGCAGCCCTGTGTGTTAGACACTGCACAGCAGAACTGACATTATTTTGTGGATTAGCTTTCTGTATGTGCTTAAGGGGCGTGGAGGGAGCTGCAGGGTGTGCAGGCTGCAGGGCAGAGCCAGGACCAGCCACTGGCACTGACCAGGGTGCTGGCAAAAAACTGTCCCCAGCTGCTGGCTCTTGGCTGGCACTGCTGACTGCACTGCCCAGGGCTGCCACAGCCAGCCATTGCTCAGTGTTTTGGGGGAATTCGGACTCCTCTGCTTCTCTGGGGGCTCAGCTCCCTTGTCCTGCTCTGTTTTGGGTCAGTCTGCAGCCCCAGCATCCCCACAAACTGCCCTGTGCTCTGCCAGCACCACAGTGCCTCACTCTGCACAGTTCACTGCCAGTGCCACCTTCCCCAAAATTCAATTTTTTCCCCTTCCCTTAGAACATTGCATCTTGTTCAATCCTTCCCCTGTCACACCAGCTCCAGCAGTGCTTCAATTGGATTCCAAAAATAACCTCTTTATTCACACAGCTCATGCTATTATATCGTAGTACAGCTCGGGCAGGCGAGGGGTCATTCCATTATCCAGGAACGAGATAACTGAGTATTAGGGCAGCCAGGCTCTTTGACTCCCTGCCCTGTGGTAATGGGCCTTTTTTAAGGGCATTAACCAATGTTTCTACTTAGGTATTTGACAAGAGTAAAGGTAACATTGCCATTTAATCCTCCCTTGGCTTTTTTTTCCCTGCCTACAGACAGCACTTGCACGTTTACCTCTCTTTGAGTGTTCAAACTTCAGCTTGAAAGCAGAAAGCTCGTTTTCTCCAAACCCTTCCCCTGGACTTCTGGTTACAGGTCTGATTAAATATCCCAGGCACTAGGACACAGGGAATCACTCCTGCTCTGACTGCTGCTCTCCTCCCTTCACTGAGCAGCCCATGAATATGGACCTGTCCAGCAAGGACTGGGCAGATGTCACTAATGAAGAAATACCAGGGCACAAGGAATGTTCTCCCTGGCCCATGGTGTCTGTGAATCTCATCCTGACACGACTCCAGCCTTTGAAACACACTACAGAAATTAAGGACAAGCCACCCCTCTCTTTGTCCACGTGCAACACCTGGAAATACTGCCTTCAGCTCCTTCTTACAGCAGAAAAATGACAGATTTGGGAGAAATAGATGAAGTGCAGGGTTTTTAATGTCACATCCATCTCTTCCTCACCCAAGGCAGAGCAGGAGACAGTGTGAGGGGACAGGGAGCAGCAGGAGTAGGGGAGAGGGACTGAGAGGAGACAGCAGCTGGATGGGACAGTCGATTTGGAGTCCTTTTCTGAGTCTCTTGACTCATTCACAGATTTTTCCAGGCAAGGCAGGGTTCAGGATCTCCTCCAGCAGGAGCATGAGGCTGCTGCCAGAGCAGCAGTGAGACACTGACTGCACAGCCGAGCTGTCCATCCCTTCCATCCTTGTGCTGGATCTGGGCAGAGCAGCTCCAGCTTGGCAATAAAGCAAGTGGAGCCGAATGTTTGTCGGTGCCAGCTGAGTTGGCATTTCCTGGTGCTCAATCTGAGTCTCACAGCTCCTGCCCAGGCTCTGCTGCTCTCCCTGACCAGCCCAGCACAGCACTGGGAGCTCTGCACACACACCTGTGCAGGTGAAGTGGGGTCCCTAAAGTTCACCGTGCCAGCATCACACCTCTTTAGGAGTGAAAATGTATATTCCAAAGATTGTGGCTTAATTGATTGATTAATAACTGAAACTCTAATTGAATCCTCCCAGCTTGTACATAAGATGTCTTAATGTTAGAGCCTAGGGAGCAAACGCACAGCATGGAAGTATGAACTGCAGCACAACCAGCACCACTTTCAATTTAAAAGTCAATCTCATTATACAGGAAGCTGTTTCCTCTATCCCTCTGGAAAGGCAACAGCAATCTCCCATCTTCTCCCTACCAGAGCCACATGGTTTGTTAGTGTCTGTGGGAGATGCAAATACAAGGGTTTTTTTATTTGTTCCCACCGCTGCATATCTGAGCAGCTCAGTAAATATTCATGAGCTGCCATTGTAGGAGCTCTGAAAACTACAGAAAATATGCCCTCTGAGGTGACATGTAATTTGGCACTTCCCCCATGGAGAGGCAAAGGATGCAGCCAGAGCTGCAGTATCCTAATAATTAAATGTCTTGCTACAATCTAATCTTTTTTGTTTCTCATTAAACACAAGACACCTCAAACCTTTTCTATGCTCAGGGCCCCCTCTCATACATAAGTTCTTGGTCAACACTAACCAAGAAGAGGACAAAGTGTGTGGATGTCCAAGAACAGGGAGTCCTGGCAGTGTCTGAGGTCAGGAATTCCTGGAATTTCTTCCCAAATGCCCATTTTATGATTATGATGCCTCTAACCAAGGAAAATAAAGCCACTCCATCCTTCCCAACATGACCCCAGGTAGTCACTGGCTCCCTGGGGAGCTGAGCAGAGCTATGGACATGACCCACAGATGTGCAGGGAGCAGAGCACATCTGGATGCCCATCCCTGGAGTAAGGCAGGAAGGTCTTTGAGAGGAGATGAGCTCCACCAGGAGCTTCCCTGGTCCCCCATAGATGTGGGGGCAGTGGTGACTGAAGGTGAGTCCTGCTGCAGCTGACAGACACACACTGATGGTGACAAGGTGCTCCAGAGGGTCCTTGATCAAAGCCCCAAGCTGTGTTTGTAACCTCCCCTGCAGAGATCTGCCAGCCAGGAGATATCCTGCTACTTGTGCTGCTCATTTTAACTTCCCTGGCATTGGCATTTCAGTGTTGTTCACGCTGTAATCTCCCAGATATCTGCTTCCTATTTGGATTCCTACCTGTCAGAGCTCCTCTCTCCCACTGGCAGTATGGGTAGTGAGTGACCTTCAGCCAGGAAATGGTTATAGCCTTAAGACAACACAATTAAACATGTTTTATTGCTTAACACGCTGTGTCAGGAGCCTTAGTGGTGTTTTTGTTCCAGTCTTCTATCGTTTTCAGAAACGCCTGGAACTGTGACAGCTCAAAGAGCCAGTGCTCTCCTGCTCCCAGGTAATCAATAGAAGGCCTCAAGGTATCTCACACTTCTGTCAAACACGGGATTTTTAGCATGAAAGCATTTCCAAGAGTTTTTGGTCATTGCAAGGCTCCCCCCACCCCTCCTCCCTGACAGTTATCACGGCAAGGACACGGGTGGCAGTGGAATGAGGCAGCCCCAGCCACCTGCACGATTCCCAAGGAATGTGTCCCCCTTTGGGGACAGCTCCTGGGGAAATTGGGATGGGATGGGATGGGATGGGATGGGATGGGATGGGATGGGATGGGATGGGATGGGATGGGATGGGCAGAGCTGTGGCCTGGCAGGTGTGTGTGCAGGTGACAACGAGGCTGATGGGACACTCCCAAAAAATTATTCAGGCTGAAAACTATTATTTTCATTAGTGGAAATACTCTGGTCTCCTTGTCTGGTTTTACCTGCCTTCTGGTGATTTTTTAAAGAATCCTTGTGAAGTCAGTTCCAGCAGTATTTTCCCTGTTTTTCAGACAAATGCCCACGTTCACAGGGCAGCGTTCCAGCATGAGATGCTTCTTTGGGTGCAAAAACTGCCTTTTCATTTTAGAAGACTATTCCAGGTGAAAATAAAACATTTACGTGTTTTGCAGTCTCAAAAAGCTTGGATTTTTCTCAGATAAAGATGATTTTCCACTATCTCCCTGTTTGTACCACCATGGGCTGGGTTGCCACTGGCCAAAATCAAAGCAAAAACATTAATAGACTGAGATGTGCAATGCCAGCTTTGCTTAAAGAGTCTGATGGGTGAGGGACCCTCTCTGTAGTGCTGCCCTGTTGGCTGCATGTCCAGTGCCCACCACAGCACCACAGAATCCCAGAATGGTTTGGGTTGGATCTTAAAGCTCATCCCACCCTCTGTGTGGGCAGGGACATCTTCCACTATCCCAGGTGGTTCTAAGCCCTGTCCAACCTGGCCTTGGACACTTCCAGGGACAGGGCAGCCACATCCAGGGCCTCCCCACCCATCCCAGAGAGCCCCAGGAGCCAGAGCTATTTATTCCTCATTAATCCATATCCTGCTTTTAGACCAGAACTGTTCCTGGGCTCATTGCAGCAATGCAATGCTGACTGCAATCAGAATCGATTCCACATCAAGAATTCCTCCTGGGGCTCCTGAGGCTCTCCTGCAGCAGGGGACAGGGATGCAGTCAGAGCCTGGGGGTGGATCAGGCAGCTGGCACAGAGCTGCTGGAGCCACTGTGCTCCCCTCTGGGGGCAATGGGTGACCATCCTGACCATCCTCCACTGGGTGCTGTGGTCCTGAGGAGCCCTGGAGAGCCCCCCAAGGTGGCACTCAGCAGCCAGAGGCTGGCACTGCAGCAGGAAGAGAAAACCCTCCTCTTTCAGACATACACAGAACACTGCCACCTCTGCCCAGCTGTCCATCATTATTGTCACCACTGTCCCACCCCAGGCCTGGTGGTCTTTGGCCACTTCTCTTCTCCCTCTGGATATTGCTGGAGCTCAACTCTCCAGGATCACCTTGCATTGTATGTCTACAGTGAGCTTCTCCATACTCAAACCACCTCTCCTGGCACCAGGCTGGTCACTGCCTGTGCCCAGCTGCACCTCTGAGGCCACAGCCAGGCATGGGCTCTGTGGTGGCACTGGCCAGCAGCAAGGGAAGAGGCCACAAGGAGCCAAAGGCATCACCCTGGATTGGAGAATCCTGACACAAATGGCAAGAGAAAAACAAATAGGGAGGGAAATGAACAAATTATACTGATAATTGGTTTAAAAAATGCATCAAAGAAAAATGATATCCAATAATACTGCTGGTTCCTAATGAATGTGTGTGTAATAAAATCAGGCTGTTTGGGCCGTGGTTAGCCCTGCACTTCACATCCCCAGATTAAAAATGGAACATCTGTGATGATTTAATTTACATGTTAATAACAAACAGGCCTCCAGAAACCAACGAATAAATGCCTTTTATTGCCGGCGTATCTTTTCCACTGCAGCTTGAATGAAAACTCTGGTAATTAATTGTTTTAAGCGATTCTATTAAAAAGTGTCTGGAAGTGCTGTGTGCCGAATGTTTATGTGGGCAGGCAGATGAGGAGAATACAGACGAGGAAGCAGCCTGCTAATTATGTGCCTTTTTAAAATTCACTGCCTTAAAGACATGGGACACTTTTATACATGGAAGTCGACCCAGGCGCGTTGGTTTTTTTCCCCATTGTTCCTTTCCAGTTGAAAAGTTTGCAATTTAAAATAAATAGCAAATCCTGATGTTGCTGGTTCCTGCAAGAAATGAGGTGGAGGAGAGAGGGCTCTGCCTGGACTCACTGGGAGCAGCTGAGTCTGGCTGGGGGTGGCTGTGTGTCCCTGCCAGCCTTGCCATGTGGTGACAGGGCTCTTGGGACAGGGGACAGGGCCCCTGCATGCCCAGCTCTGTGAGTGAGTCCCACAGTGGCTGCAGTCTCTCCCTCAGGATGTTTGTTTGGAAAAGGAAACTCCCTCAGCTGTTCTGGGCTCACAAACACAAGGAAGGCACCTCAGCTGTCAAAATGCAGAGGTAACACTGAAACTTCCATTTCTGGAGCCCTGCAAAATGCAGGCTGCAGGCTTGGATATTCAGCATCAGTGAATCTTCTTCCCCTTGGACAGCAAAATTCAGCACTGGGCACCCTCTGTACTGGCAAAGCACAGAGCTCCAGAGGCAGAGAGAGGCTCAGTGCTGCAGTGCTGGAGGGTCACCACAGGGCCAGGTGCCCTCCAGTGTGTGTAAGGAGCAGAAAACACACTGCAAAAGGAAAGAGAGGTGGGCTTGCCTCAGCACAGCCCCTGGTGCTGTAGATCACCATGAACATGACTGGAAGCTGCAGATTCTGCACCCCCACAGCTCCTGTCCAGCTGCTGATGGTCAAAAGCTGGCTGCTCCCCAGGCACAGAGGGCAGGAGATAAAGGGTCCCCAAGCCTTGGGAGCCTGTGCCAGCCACAGGCAAGGTGAAGCAAAGGCACCACAAGTGACAGCAAACTGTGCCATGGGCCCACCACCGTCACCAACCGTGCCATGGTGTCACCAGGACAGACAGACCAGGCTCCACCATCATGGGGGTTATTTATAGCAGGTGGCAGGAGGACAAATCTTCCAAACTAAAAATTACTCCTAAACCACAGCACAAATTTCATCTGACAGCCCGCAGCCAGCACAGCAATGAGGGAGGAAGCAAGGCTGCAGCAGTTCTGTTGGGTTTGCTATTAAAAGATGAGGAAGACAGAAAAAAATACCTGAGAGGTGGGGGGGTTACACACAGCTTGGAGTAATCACAGCCACGATTCTCCTGGGGTGACAGGGAGCTCTCCAGAACCACCAACAAGAGGCTGCAGTGCTCTCATGAGAAGGGGAGAGTTTTTTCTCTCCCTCCCTCTCTGCCTTTCATGTCGTGATTGTTCAGAGCCCCGAGCTGCCCCCCTTGGCCAGGGGTGTGTGGCATTCAGCAGGCAGCAAAGAAAAGCCCCCTCTCCCCTTTGTTTTGCACATGAAAAGCTCTTTCCCTCCCTGTCAGCTGAATGCCATGAGAGGGACCTACAGTGCATGCAGAGCTGGGGCAAGGCTGGCTCCCCCCAAACTCCCCCGGCTCCCCAGGCGGGACAGCATTGAAAATAAACACGGAGGAAATCGCCATTCCATTCGAAAAGCACCTGGGAGCGTTTAGGAGGCTCCTCTGCGGGATAGAGAAAACCTTTCCTCCCTCCTCCTCCTCCCTCCCCTTTGGTGCCGAGCTGTTCTCTGCTCAGGCTGATCCCCAGGGGATGAGGCACCTTTCCCGAAAAATGTCTTACCCCTAGCTAAAAAAGAATGCTGGTTCTGCAGGGGAGCGGGAAGAGGAGAGGAAAGCAGCTCCCCGGGGATGGATATTTGCAGAGGAGGCAGCGGGAGAGAGGTGCCCGCAGGGGACACGGAGAGGAGCCCTGCGCTGGGGCAGCTCCCGGAGGCAGCTGCCAGCGACGCCTCTGCTCCGCTCCCCCGGGATGAAATCGGGCTGGAATCACATCCCAGGCACTTCGGGAACGTCCTAGAGGCAGCAGGAAACAGCTTGGAGAAGGGAGAGGGAATGGCTGGAATGGGGAGGGATGGCGGTGCCAGGGGCTGTGCCCATCCCAGAGCCCACACTAGTGCCGATACTTTGGGCATCCACCATCCCTCCCCATTCCAGCCATCCCCTCTCCCTTCTCCAGGCTGTTTCCTGCTGTCTCTAGTTCGTTTCTCCTAAGTCCTGGCCGCAGGGAAGTGTCTGGGATGTGATTCCAGCCCTTGATTTCATCCCGGGGGAGCAGAGCAGAGGCATCGCTGGCTCTGGGAGCTGCCCCAGCACAGGGCTCCTCTCAGCGTCCCCTGCTAAAAATGAATGCTGGGGAGCAGGAGGAGGAGAGGAAAGCAGCTCCCCGGGGATGGATATTTGCAGAGGAGGAGATGCCCACAGGGAATACTCTGGGATGGGCACAGCCCCTGGCACCATTGATGGATCCCCAGCCCAGGAGCAGCAGAGCCCACCCAGCTCATCACTGCCTGCCCACCCCTGTGCCACCCCCAGGACCCTCCAGACAGTGGCCCAGAGAACCCAAATCCCCTCCTGCTCACCCTGCTGGCAACAGGAGTGGCCTCATCCCTGTCTGGAACAAAAGGAAAGAGCCACTTGTCAGCTCTTCACTCAGACAATATTTCACTGAACTTTGTTTTCGCTATTTAGTACAATTAAAATCCCGAGGAGAAGTCTTGTATAAATCAAAGTTCTTTTAAAGTGTACCATGCAGACACGCGTATCAGAGCCTCTGCACAGCGTGTGCCTGTAAAAAATATGCAACCCCCTTTGGCAACACAAGCAGAAATAAGCAATTTGGGATCTTAAAAGATAAAAGATAATAAAAGTAATTAAGATAATTAACCACCCTGAAGAGAGAAGAATTTACTGCTGTAAATTTTGTACTTAGTTTTAGTTGGCAATATCGCAGCTGCCACTCCAGTTAATATACAGCACATCCCAGGCAGCTGAGAGGGACCCAGGGCTGTGCTGCTGTCAGCTCCCACCAGATTTGGGGAGTCTGGGCCAGGGCTGAGCTGCTGGAACTGCAGGGCACCCATCTCACCTGGAATTTGAACAGCTCTGGGTGATGGCAAGGCAGCTGAGCACATGGGATGGGATGGGATGGGATGGGATGGGATGGGATGGGATGGGATGGGATGGGATGGGATGGGATGGGATGGGATGGGATGGGATGGGATGGGATGGGATGGGATGGGATGGGATGGGATGGGATGGGATGGGATGGGATGGGTGGGTTGCAGCTTCTCAGCTTTCAGCCAGAGCCTGCTCATTCCCATCTCCTGCTGGAGAGAGTTCACTGTTTGCACAGTACTGGGAACAGGCAGTGCTCTTCCTCTCATCAACCATTGCCAGGCTCCCAAACCAGCCTGTTGTCTCATGCTGGCTGTCATGCTTCAGACAAACCACCTGTGAGCATCCCAAAGGAACCAAAACGCTCCCCAGAATTCTCCATTGCCTCCAAAGCTCGGCTGCTGCTGTGCTTTGGTGAGCACACATCGTGCTGCTGCTGGTATTGCTGTGTTGTTTCCCCTTCTCCCCACCCATCTGTACCCATCTGTTTTGACCCAGCTCTAACAACAAGCTTTGTGAGATAAGGAGTGGTTAGAGCTTTATGTGACACACAGGGAGCACAGCCAGAGCTGGGAGTGCTGACCAGCACTGCAAACCCTCTTCTTCCTCCCCTCCCTTCCCAAGATGCCCATTGCAGCTCTGCTGTGAAGGATGCTTTCAGGGGCCTGAGGAGTGTCCTGCCCCCCTGCAGGGACACCAGGGCCATTGTCACCTTCACTGTCTCTGCCCTCTCTCCCTTTGAGAGACCATCCTCTCATGACACAAACATTCACATCCCCATTCTCCTCAGGGGTACCAGCCATTTGTACTGCTCTCCTGTGCAGGATCAGCCTTTTCTGTGTCCAGCCACCCACCCCAGAGCAGCCCTGGAGGGTGGATGCTTCTGCCTCTCTATCTGTGTTTATTCTGCCGAGATGTGCAAACTCTGATCCCCAGTACAAACCCAGCCATGTCCTGGCCTTGCCATGGCATTTCCTCAATTCCGTTCCCAAAAAATGCCAAGTGTGAGGAGCATCCCACTGGTGACATTGCAGCACTGGGCAGTGTTTCCAGGGTTTGCTGTGCAGGGCTGCTCACTCCCCTTTCCCTCCTTCTGAGTCCTCTCCCTCCTCTGCTTGCTCCCTCCAGCTCAATTATTGCTCATCCTCACTTATCCCTGATGCAGGCAGATGTGGCTGAGCCAAGCCTGTGAGTCCCTGATGCTGGTGACAGGATTTTGCCTGCTCCCAGGGCTGCTGCCTATGCTGGCATCATCTCTGGAGCTGCCTGGACTTCTCCAGGAGACACTGGGTTAATGTGGCAGAAAACCAACCCGGGGACACATCCAGGTCAGAGCTGACCCGATTCGTGTCAGGCAGAGAACAAACGAGCTCAGTGCCAGCAGCATGAGATGCAGGGCTGGTGGCAAGGAGCAGGGGAAGGACAGTGGTGGGAGGATGTCCCTGTGCTGTGACACCCCGGGGGTGGCTGTGTGGGTGCACAGCTGGTGGCAGAGCCCACCAGGCGCCTCCGGCCGTTGGGATGCTCCTGCACCCGCCACGCTCCAGCGCTTCCGGAGAAACCACATCCTGAGAGCAGCATCCCCACAGGCAGGAAGGAGCTGGCTGTGGCAGCTGTGCAGGAAAGACACAGTGGGGGTGAATTAGCACAAGTGCAGAGAAATGGCTTGGGTGCAAAGGAGGGAAGGTTGCAGTTGGAAGCATTCCCTGGTGACATGAGGGGACTGGCTGTCACTGCTGTTTGGTCATGGGCAGTGGTGTCACAGCATCAGCCTGATGAACCATCCTGCCACAGATCCAGCATCCCTCTGCTCCTCCAAAACCAGGTAGCTTGTGCAGAGTGACCCCAAAAATCATCAGCTGCTCAGCTTTTCCCACACAATCCATCACACACCATGTCCCCAGGCAGTGACAGGCTCACAGCCTCTCTGGTCCCCTGGTCCCCAGCAGAGCCCCCCAAAGCCTGTGGTTACCCCTCAGTGCCCTGAGCTCCACGTGGGCTTTCATCTTCTCAGTCTCATCCCTAAGGATCTAAGCAAGATTCCACATTCCTCCTCCTTTGCCCATTCTAGAGAAGGGTTGGAAGCAATTAGAGTATATTGGAACCAGTCTGTCCAGTGAGCATGGACATGGAAAGGGGATGACACCAGGGCTGTGGGGAGAGGAGGGGAAGATCCAGTGTGGCTTCAGCTCAGCTCTCTAATGAAATGCAGTTTTTGTGATGGGGCTGTCCATGACTGGCTGGGTCTGGCTGCATGCCTGCTGCAATAACTTTGTAATCTCCCAGCAGATTTCAACCCAATCTGACAGAAGTGTGGGGACAATGACATTGCTCCATCTTTCATGACAAAGGGCCCCTGCATGGGGAAGGCTGTCCTGTCCCTGTCCTGGGCTGGGACCAACTCAGCTCACTGTCACCATGCCAAGGAGGGCAGCAAAGGCTCTTCCAAACCACCCTGACTGTGGGACACCTTTAGCAGATCTCATAAATGTCAGTAAGAGAAACTAAAAAAACTGGGTCAGGTTCTTGAAGCCATTGGGCTGCAGGAGGTGCCAGCATTTATGGATCCATGGTGGTCACTGTGAGAGAACAGTGAGGGTACAAACCCAGGGGCTCTCAGTCCCTGCTCCCTGCTGGAGCTTCCCTGCTCCACGCTTTGTGCTTTCAGGCCATCCCAGATGTGTTTCATCCCACTTCCCCTTTTAATTTGGCAGAGAGTGAGAATCCTTCAAGTATTCCTGAAAATGCAAATGATCCTGTATTTTGCTAATTGTCTCCTCATCTACCCTGCTCTTGAGAAGCACCGAGTGCCAAGGTCTGTCATCTCTCTCTGCAACACTTCAGTCTGGGGCTGGTGGAGGGTGAGTGTTGCATTGTGCACACAATCTCTGCAGCTCGGGAGCCTCCTCGTTTCTTTTCGAACACAACCCTTGAGTATTCCCTTCATCATTTTTCAAATCCTTTTGTAAATGGCTATTGTTCAGCACAAGAAGCTCTTAGGAGCTGAGACTGAGTTTTATTTAATTACTGAAACGCAGAATGAGCTGTGGCAAGCGCTGCTCATGCTGGGTCCCTGCACCCCCTGGCACTGCCAGACCCCTCTGCTCAGAGAGGACACACCTGGGAGCACCTCCAGGACCTCTGGGATCCAAAAAAAAAGGAAAAATACCTCAAAATATCCTTGCTTTCCTTGGACAGCATTTACACTCCCATGAGCCACGTTGTGCTTTCACTGGGGTTTGAGCTTTTGCATCACTTGGGTGGTTTTTAAAAAGGATCATAAGAGTTAAAAGTGGAATCAAATGCTGGGTTCCTGGGTGATGACTGAGCTCAGGGGAAAAGCCAAAGGAGACCCCATTGAATGGGGAGGGATGAGTGTTTTGGGCTCTGAGACAAACCAGATTCCCTTGCTGACTGGTCACTGTGCTGCTGCAGAGCAGGGACATTGCTCTGGAGCTCTGCAAATCAAGATGAAGTGAAGCAAGCACATGCTTCCCTTTACCCTGGGTAAATTCTTGTCCAGCAGTTACAGAATCAGAGCTGCTGGTGGAGAAACCTGGGAGAGAGAAATTAGGGGAGAGGGTGGGGGGGAAACCAGGAGAAAAATAAATTAATTTTATTCCAGAGTGACCAATCTATTTTGAAATGAAATCCAGAAGTGTTGCCAATGAGCCTTTGTTTGCTCTGGTACAAAAGTCCCCCGGACGGGTTCTGAGAAGGAGGAGGAGAAGGAGGAGGAGGAAGAGGAGGAGGAGGAGAAATAGGAGAAGGAGGAGGAGAAGGAGGAGGAGGAGTGCAGCACTGCTGAGGCCCTTCTCAGCTGCATTCCAAGGGGCTTTCTGAAAAGAATGAAGTGTTGAGCGTTTGCCAAATAAAGGAGGGGGGCAAAGGTTGCTATTTATCCCAGAAAAGTGGCCAACATTATGTCTATTGATGGGAAGGAACCTGAAGAATTGTGGGAAGGAAGAAAGTTACTTCAGCTGCCAATCAAGGGCCCAAATTTCCATGAGCTGCCAATCATAATTAGAAGGAATGTGGCAGTTCAGGAAGGTCACAGCAGCAAGGATCTCCCTGAATAAACACCAGGTCCCCATTGAACACCCTCCAAAGGCCTCAGTGATAAAAACACCAACAGCTACATCTGTGGCTGTTGTTGTTCCTCTCTGAGACACCACCATTTACCATTTTTCTCTGGTGCCAGGGATCATCCCTGAGCAGGTTACTGACACTTGTAGGGGCACAGAGCTGTGGGGTGGGGTGGGCTCCCCAGGCTGTCCTGCTGGTGGGGGCTGTGCAGGGTACATCACTCCCTGGCTCTGTGCTCCCTTCTCCAGGGACAGCTTCTCCCTGGAGGATTTTGGGATGCAGGCTATTTGAGCTTTGCTTGATAACATGACTTTTCTAGGTGACAGCACAAAAACAGGAATAAAGGGAGTTCAGCTCCCTGGGAAAGGTGAGACACTCTGAGAACCAGTTCCCCAGGGGGATCAAGGCTACTGTGGGGTGGGAGCTGGGCAAAGCAGGGCTGGATGGAGGATGGGTTCATCCCCCTGGGGGGATGTTCATCCCAAGGATGAGCCCTGGAGGGACAGGAAGGTTCCCTCATGTGCCAGCAGCTCACCCCTGAGCTAGCTCACCTCCCAATCCCGAGGGAAAGGAACCACCTGTACAGCAGCTCTGCTGATGGAAATGGACAGCAGTGCCCTGGCAGCAGCTTTGCAGAAAGGAGACATCTCCCAGCTTGCCAGTAAGCTGAAATGTGATGGGAGAAGCACCAGAACTAAACAGCAAATTTTCCACTCCCCAAAGGGTTTCAAACCAGCCCCCAGGAGTGTGACACCAGCTGCCAGGGCTGTAGGGCCCACAGCCCTGTGAGGACAGCCAGGCCCTGGCACACAGAACACCAGAGCCCCAGGAGCTGCTCACTCCCAACCACAGCCTACTCCAAGAAAATTGTTTCTGGGCAGGGAACCAGCAAGGACCCCCGGGGCTGGAGTGGGCTATGAGGAGACACAGCCAGGACCCCCTGCCAGGAGTAATTCCATCCTCACCAGACAAATTCTCTTACACATTCAGGCTGTTTGCAGTAACAACCACACAGTTTTTTCCCTGAGGATGCTGCTCAGCACCCAGGGACAGCAAAGGTAATTTCTCCTGCATTTAACCAAGCTGTTCTGTTCTCCTTGGATAGTGGAAGGTGTCCTTGCCTGTGGAGGCAGGATGGAAATGGGATGGAAGCAAGATGGAGATGGGATGGAAACAGGATGGGGGCAGGATGGAAGTGGGATGGAAACAGGGTGGAAGCAGCATGGAAGCAGGATGGAAATGGAATGGAAGCAGGACAGAAGCAGGATGGAGGCAGGATGGAAGCAGGGTGGAAGCACACTGTGAGCTGGGCACTATGCAGGCACACCAGCCCTTGTCTGGTGTGACAAGTGACACAGTGACAGTGACTCCCAGAGCCTGCAGACACAGCGGACAGGCAGCTCCTATATAGGGAGTGACATTCCCAGTGGAGAGGGGAGCTCTGCTCTGTGTTTCTCCCGTGGGCTCTTCCATCCTCCACATCCCCTGAGGTGAAATTTGGCGCTGGACATGAGCTCTCCCGTGTGCTGAGGTGGCTGCAGTGGGCAGGGGCTGTGTGCAGTGCTCCAGGCACAGGCACTGGGGGTGTGCACGGCATCCCCGGGTGTTCCTGGGGCTGCTGGAAGCTCTTGGCACGTGGTGCTAATGTGATGTGACTCCCAGTCCTGTGCTGCTTGCTGCAACATGCTCCCCTTCAGACCTGCACAGACACACGATATTTCACTCAATGTCTTCTGAGCCTTTTTGTTCTACGTGTATTTAAAAATTAGATGTTTAACTGCTTCTGTGGTGATGGGGCTTTTGAGGCAAAAATAAAACCTCTCATACATCTTTAACAGAACTGGTGATAAAAGGCAACTGTGAGCTTGACTGAAAAAATATCCTGCACAGTCATTTCCTCTGCAGCCATGATCATTCAAACAGCCAGGCACTGGCCTGACAATATTCAAAATAAATTGAAGCAAACAAAATGCATTTTATGCCCACTCCTACCTTCAGCTCATGTGTGCAGTTCATGTGTGGAGGCACCTGGTAGAAATCTTACTGCAGAGAAGGACTTCAGGACAATTTATTGTACTGCAAAACGTCAAGCAAAAATCCTAGAATTTGACTGAGTGGCCCCTGGTGACTTGTCAACATGGGAAGTGGCTCTGGCTGTCCCAGCCTTGCATGAGGCTGGGTCAGACCCTCCTTGCCTGTTCTTGGGTGCCTCCCCTGTGCCCAACCAATGCTCCATCCATAATGCCCTTGGTGTTTAACTAGAGGAACATTGACCCCATGCTCAGTGCAGCCCTCAGTGGGGCCAGAGAGCAGCTCTATGACGTGCCCATGGTGGAGCAGAGCCTGTGATGTGCTCGTGGTGGAGCAGAGTCTGTCATGTGATGCATGGAGCCATCTGCCCAGTGCTCCTTTCCTCCTTCCCTTTGGCACTCATTTACCCTGTGGGGCAGGGAGCTGTGGGGCCCAGCTCTGGGGATTGATGTCCAATTCCCAGCACAGTAGCTGTTTCCCACAAGGGGTGGGGGTGTCACACCCCTAGGGCTCATCCAGGGATGTCCCCTGCCTGCAGGTACCCGGCCAAGGGGCAAAAGGTGTGCCCAGCACAGGTTAGTGGCACTGCTCCCAGCCCAGCCCATCACCAGAGCTTTTTAGGCATCATCTCCCAGGGGATAGCCCATCCCAGCGGCCCCGGCCAGCCTGGACCGGGCGGAGTGGGGCCATGGCTGTGGGGGAGTGACACGAATGCAAGGATCCCGTTTCCCCGGTGCGAGCCTGGCCCCGAGAAACAGGGACGGCACTGCGGGGTCCAGCCCTGCGCCCGAGTGAGGAAACCCCCTGGAGCAAGCGCATTTTGGGGGATGCTGTAAAGGAGACGGAGCCCTCCCTGCTCCCCGGGAAGGGTTTGCTTTGCTCCTCTCACAGCCGGTCTGTATCATTCCTCCCCTTTCCTGAGATGTGAGCATTTAGGGAATGCGGGATGTCAGCGCTCACCAGGAGTGTGGGGCGGGGATGGACCCCACACCCCGAGTGTCCCCGCTCCCCCTGGTGTCCCCTGCCCACATCCCCACAGCAGGACACGGTGTGCTCACACCACAAGGGCGCTGGATCCGCACGGCTCTGCTCAGCACCGGGCCCGCGCTCCTCCGAGCGCAGGAATGGTGCTCGGATAATCGATACCAGCAGCGGCAGGGTTTACAAATCTTGTATCATTCATGCAAATGGGAAATGATGAAAAATAACCCTTCCCTGCCCTTCGTGCAGGCAGCGGGAGAAGCTTGCCCTTTCCTTAGTGTTAGTTAAGGCTAACATTAAAATACTCTCTACATTCTTGGTGCCTGTTCAATATATTTTATATAAGTTTAATAAAAAAAATTGCTAAGATCATTGGAAGGGTAAATAACTGCCATGCTGACATTGCTTCTATTTAAATCAGCTACACACTGCGTGCGTACATCGTTTGCATAAAACAATATTCAAGTAGGGTGATTTTAATGTTCTGTGCTATTTCTGACTCTCTCTGGATTGCTGTTTGCATATATTTGCATACCCTAGGAGAATTAAACTAGGAGTATGTAAATGAGCTTGCAGGCTCTGTGGTGGAGGAGTTTCTTCAGTTCTACAAAGCAGCTCCCCCAGCCTCCCCTGCCGCTGTGGCGGGGCCCGGACCGGGACCGGGACCGAACCGGCAGCACCGGGGGCTCCGAGCAGCCTGGATGGGGGGCACAGGGCAGTGACCACCCTGGATTCCTTCTGCTCCCTCCTCTCGTACCCCACAGTGCTGCCGAGTGTCCCCACAACCCCCAGATCTGCACCTCGCTGTCCCCCTGGGATCCAGCTCAGCTTTCCAGGAAGGTTCTGGGCAAATGGAGAGCAGGAATGCTCCTCGGCGTTATCCCGGCGGGAGCGGGCACAGGAGCAGTGATGGGTTTCTGCAGGGGCTGAGCAAACTGTTCCCATCAGGATAAATCCACATCCTTCTGTTGGGCTGGGCTTTTCCCTACCCCGACACACTGCACAGCACGGCGGTACAAACCGCGGCACTGCAGGGAATCAGCAAGGTCCAAAAACCCCAAACAAAGGCTCTCCCAATATTCCCTGCCCTTCCAAGGGGAGTGAGGATGGTGGGAACAATTTCCAGCGCCGTGTGATGAATCTCCAAGAGGCCACATGGGGGCTTAATTAAGCAGCCTGGTGAAGTCTCAGATTTTCCTGCTGATAATTGCTGAGCAGCCTTTGCACCGCCTGCCTCTCCCCAGCGGCACGGCTGGGAGCACAGAGCCGGGGCTCGGCCACAGCAGGACCCGGCGCAGCTGGATGCCAGGCTCCTCCGGGGACACTTGGAGAGCACCATGGTGTGAGGCACCCGCTGGGGGAGGAAAGGATGGCCATAGCCTGGTGACAGCCCTGCCCGGGAAAAGTCACCTCACCCCGCACTCCGAGGCGCCTGGTGGTGCAGCTCTGTGCACCCCCTGTTCAGCCTCTGTCCCCTGGGCACTCTGGGATCCCTCCCGAAGGATTAAAGCATCAGACCCCAGTGTTAATCTAAAGGATAGGATATTGAGTTATTTGCAGCAGTTTGCTGCCATCACAGAGCGCTGTGACCGGTGCAGCCAGCTAGGCATTCCCCTAAAAGCACTTGGCTCTTGTGGCAAAGCCACAGATTCACCAGCGCCTAAAATGCTGAGATGCTGATCCCTGCACAAAGAAGGGCCAGAGCACACCAGGGACCAGCCAGGCTGCTCCACACTCCCAGTGAAGCCATGGAAAAGAGAGGCAGCAAGATGAGACAGATTTGCAGGATTCCCAGCACTGCTGGGAGCGCCCTGGGGACAGACAAGGCAAATTTTGGGAAAAGCAAGGTGTGCACAGGCACCCTGGGTCCAGAGCACCTACATGTGTGTGCAGGACTGGACACACACAGATGGATCCTGATCTGTTCCTGCACATGCACACAGTGCGCAGTGATGGGATGCTTGTATTATGCATCACGTATCGTCCTTTCATCTCTCATAGGGGCCAAATCCAGAGCAGAGCAGCTGCTGACCAGGATGTGCAGGGAAACTGGAATGGCTCCTCCATTAATGACAGATTCCTCCAGAGCCTGAGCACAGCTGTGGCCACCCTGCTCAGCCTGCCACACCACGGTGTCACAGAAGTTCTGTGGTGCCTGTTCCCAGAGCCGGTGGCTCCACAGCTTGTTGGAGGCATCTTTTCAATAATTAAAGAGGTATTGGCTTCTTGAGCTGGAGAGATCATTGCTGTGGAAGGATTGGTAATAACTTCCCACTACAGAAGGACTTTTTCATTCTCCTGGTGATCATGACTTGGCTTTACTGTAAATTAAACACATCCTCACCGACACCTGAAGGTTAAGGGGGATTTTCCTGCACTAAATCAAAGCGGACACCAGTTTCTTCTGTAGGAAGAATCTGAACTGGCTTAAAAGGTCAAACAGTTCGGCACAGGATTTGGGTGGTTGTTTAAGGTCATCAAGCAGCCTGCTCGTGTCAATACATCAATTATTAACAAGTCATTGGAGTTAAAGTGAATTAGTCTTTTCTTTTCCCATCCTGTTAACAGGATTAG
The DNA here is from genome assembly GCF_903797595.1 of Erithacus rubecula. NCBI lineage: Eukaryota > Metazoa > Chordata > Aves > Passeriformes > Muscicapidae > Erithacus > Erithacus rubecula. The sequence goes on along the minus strand of NC_136671.1, from coordinate 8,729,017 downwards.
CAAAGAGTAAATAAAAATAGCAGAAGAGGTGAGCAAAGCAGGGGCTCAAAGGCAAGGGCAAAGCAACATTCCCATGTTCACCCCCATAGGACCCAGTGCTGTGTGTCCACCCCCATAGGACCCAGTGCTGTGTGTCCACCCAGACTGGCTCTGATGGGGCTCCCAAGCCTCTCCTTGCCTGCTCACACCTTGGCAAGATCACAGGGGCCAGGCAGGTCAGCAGCTAGGGAATTCTCGTGGAATACTCCAGCCTTTGCAGCCAGGATGGCCTCAAGCCACAGAGGGATGCTCATGGCAGGACTGGGCATCCCTCTGAGTCCTGTCCAGCCCTGGAGTCCAGAGCCACCCCTGACACCCAGAGAACTCCACTCTCACCTTGATTTCCCAGCAGTTGTGGTGAGCACCACTTTCAGAAGGCTGGGCCAGGACTGGGATGCTGGATAACTGCACCCATTCCCATGAGAGACAGGATCCATCCCCAGTTTGTGGGCTCAGACCCAGCTGCAACAGCAAACAGGAATTAGAATGACAAGAAGAGCGAGAGACTGATTATACCTACTGTGCAAGGGACTGGTAACAGGGACACAAGAACATGTTTTTTCTTTCTTGTGGCTCACTGCTGCAGCACTGGCATTACACTGGAACTTCCACTCAGGGTGGAAGGGTCTGGTAGAATCCATTCCCAGTGAGAAGGAGGAATCAGAAGATCCAGCCCTGGGAGGGAGCTGAGCCGGCTCCAACAGCCAGAGCAGGGTTTGGATCTTTGTGCTTGGATTCTCTTTTATGGTGGGTGGAAAATCATTTACCATATTTACATTTTTTCATGACATTTTTAATTTTTCATATCCAACTTGGACCAAAATTTTGAAACTGTTTAGAACTGCCAAAGATTTTACCTCTTCCTTCCTGCTTAGTAGCAAAACAGGAGGGCAAGGGATTGAAGCCAAGGGGAGAAGAAAAAGAGGATAAAAGAAGAATTATCCTTTCACAGAATTTGTGACATGCTTAAAAGGAAAAAAAAAAAACAACCTACCGGGAAACTTTTTAATGTTTTAACAGTCTTTTTATCACATCAAAATTTTAAGATATATTTTTGTCTTGCATTAGTTTTAATAAACGTGCCTTAGCGGTTCCTTTTATCGCTGTTCCTGGACTAATTAAATGTACACATACATTTTTAAATGTTCACTTTGCTTCAGCACTCACTGGTTCAGTTTTATTTAAGAGCTTATTTAACACCTTGCACAAAACCCTTTGAAATTCCTTCCAGGAAATGTCACACCTTGCAGAGGGAACGCAGCCCTCTGAAAACATAGACCCACATTTGTACTTACAGGCAAGTGCATCAATGCACAGGGAAGGGGCTGGAGGGGCTGGGGGTCCCTGTGTGTCCCAGTGCTCAGGTACAGGCAGGGGGCTGCTCACTGCTCCCCCAGATTGCCCAAATATGCTGCTCTGGTTCTGAGAGCCAGGACAGGGGGTGCAGGTTGTGCCAGAACAGGTCAGGGTTCCCCAAGGAGCAGGGCCAGGAGGTGCAGGTGGTGTTGGACCAAATGACAATCCCTCAGCCCCAGAATCCAGGATGATGGGAACCCAGTCAGCCTGGCACCTTGGGAACACAGCAGCAGAAAGGATCCGTCCACCTGCAGCACTGCTTCAGCTTGAAGGATCAGCACAGACCAGGCAGGTGCATTAAATGAATGTGCATTAAAGCAGCAAAATTATATGTGAGGTCCCCTCTGTGGCTTTGCCGAGAATTCAGTCATCTCTCATCCCCACCAGCACATGGATTGCACCAACCTACGCCTGCTCACCTGCTCTCCTGCAGCAGATGCCAAGTCCCCATTTGTGTATGGCCCAAAACCACCCTCTCCTCCAGAAATCTTCCCTCTCCCCCAAATCTGTGGTGTTATTTGTTTAAAATAAGACACTGGCACTTGTCAGGAGACTTTTTGCAGCGTATTGTTTTAAAGAAGACATTCAATTACCTCGGCTGCAATGCTTCACTGTGCTCTGATGATCTACTAAGGGAAAAATAACTAATATGTAGCATGTTGTGTCATAGACAATTATAGAGAACATCGCTTTTAAGGAAACAAGACTTGTGCCCAATTGTGCGAGATTTATTAAGTTTGCTGTTTTACAGCAACACAGCAAACTCAGGGAGGGGAACGCATTTGCATCTCCTCCCCAAACCCCTTGCTGCAGGAGGAGAGGACTGATTTTCCTTCCTTCATTAAAAGATGAGGAGCTGGTGAGGCTGCGAAGGGCTGAGATAAACATCTCGGCAGACACGCGATTATTTCCTCCTTTACTTTTACACAGCGTGAGATTCTTATGTGGAAACAAAGTGATTTGGCTATAGATTTATAGAGGGAGCAAATGATTTGGTCCTACATGATGGAGCATATCATGCATATTCCTTGCCTTCGCTCGTGGGCATTCTCAGCTCGGCGCAGCTGATGGCGGGAGGCAGGAGGGAGAGGAGCTGGGAATGTGACATTATGCACAAGAGGGAACGCTGCGAGGATTTCACATCTCCTCTGGTGAACAATGTGACTGAGAAATGCACTTACTGGAAAGGATAACTTAATTCATCCACCAGGCAGCAAGCATCCAGGAATCTGAACAGCTTAGAGGGGCTTGGAGAGCCCCAGGGACAGGGATAACAGGGACAGGAGCACAGAGGAGCCTTGGCAGAGGTGGGTCCTCCTGCCCCTGCTGCCTCCCATGGACTGCACTCCCTCCCAGACCACAGCGGTTTGGGCAGCTCTTAGCAATGTTTTTTATTTGAGTCCTCATCTGTCCACTTGCAAAGAAAGACCCTGCTCCAAGGATCTTGCAGTTTAAGACCTTGATCCTTCAGACTTACCTAAGTGCATCATTTTAAGCGCGTGATTAATGCTGTTGACTCTGGTGCTTAAAATTCAGCATCATAGAACAGTTTGGGGCTGGAGCTGACAGCCAGAGTCCTCTGGAGATGCTAATGTGCCTTAGCAGAAAACATAACAGTGCATCCATGGGAGGTGCCTGCAGAATCACCCAGAAATAGCACAAGGAACAGCTATTTTTTCCCAGGAAGAGGAGCCTGGGAGCAGGGATCCATGCTCTCAGTTGGCAGGAGCTGACTCTGATAGGCTTTGGGGTGGTGGGCATTTCTGCAAGCATTTGGATGCAATTCATGAAGAAGCTTATGGAGTGTGATTGATGGGTTTGCAGTCTTCACTGAGAAAGCAAGACAGGGCTGAAAACAATGAATAAGTCTTTATGGAATTCAAAATTCCCACCCAAGGCATTTATCTTTTCCGTTGGCTATAAATGGGCCGGGAGTGGGATAGCATCATTCCTGCCTTGCTGGAAAGTGCAGGGCAGCCTTCACACCACCCACCGCAGCGATAAACAATGTTCTCATGAGCCTGCTGCTATTTATAGCAGCGATCCTATTTCACACATATTTGCCTCAGTTACTGAGCAAGGGCACTTTCCTGGCCCTGATGGATCTGAGCACATCCAGCTGCTGGTCCCAGGGGAGGGCTGCCATTCTGGGGATGCAGAGCTCTGTCTCTGCACAAACCATCACCTGGGATGAGCAGCACGGGATGTCATTAATGGCACAGGTACAACACACACACACACGTCTGAGCTTCCCACCTGGGCAAGAGAGGGAGGAGAGGAGAGGAGAAGGGAGGGGGAAGGATTTTAAAGGATGAATGATCTGTTTCCTGCTCAGAACTCAGGCATATCCAATAACCTCAAGCAAAGCAAATCTCAGCCTGAATTAAAGGCTCTTGTGGGCTGGATTCTCCTAAACATTCAGCACCAGTTGCAAACCCTCCAGTTTCAGGCCCATCTGCTATCACTGTACCATCGCCTGAGCTGGTGTCCTCACTTGCTCTGAAGTGCTGTAGGCAGAAACCAGCTCATGTTTGGGGGAAGAGGTGCCAACAGAGAAGAGGAAGCAGCAATCCAGTACTAGTGATGGGAGCTGATGGCTCAGCAGCAGTGGCTGAGTTGCTGCCTCTCCCTGGGACAGCAGCACCTCCTGCACCAGCTGTGACACCTGCCCAGGTGTGAGGTACCTGGCAAGTGTGTGCCACCTTGCCTCAGCTGGCTGCTGAGCCACCACCTCCTCTAGATCACAGAAGGGAGAAGAAGGAGCCAAGAAGCAGAGCCAAGAAGAGGGCTGAGCTGCTCCCCATCACCATAACACCACAGCAGGGTGACACAAGCAAGCACACACAGGGCTTTGGGGGTTCTGAGCTTTTCCTCTGTATTTGCTTAAAAAATCCTCCTACCTGAGATAGGAACAAAATGCACCTTCTGCCCTGGTGATTTATGGCTGTGCTTTGCTTGTCTTGTTTCCCTCAGTGTGATATGCAAATCCCAGCAACAGGGAATGCAGCAAGCTCTTCCTGCTGTAAATTCACCCTGTGCAGACCTAGAGCACCCTCGCAGAGACAGCCCAGGGGAGCCCTTTAATTACCACTAGCCAGACAAAGGACAGCTCCTCAGCAGCTCCTGGGGACCTGGCAGCTCAGCGGTGGCATCGCCTCGTGTTTCCCAGGGTAGGTTGTGTCACACAAGATATTTGAGCATTCCCTGGTTAATGTGACTTTGAGCTCCTCCTCCCGGCCCCAAGAGATGCTCTGCCCCAGAGAAGTTCAGCCCTGAGTCTGGCTGAGAGGGCACAAAATCCCCAGGGACATGTCAGGGTTGGGGGTGGGAGCCAGGATCTTAACATTCCTGCTGTCTTCCTGCATGGGAATGGCAAAGGGGACTCCAGAAGTGTCAGATCCATCTGACACTAGGAAAATTCTTATAAATAAAATAGTTCCCATAAAATCTGCATGAGATCTCCACAGTCCATCTTATACAGACAGTAATAAAGGACAGGCACAGTAGCAGCAGCCAGAGCCACCATCTTGCAACAAGAAATCTGATTTCAAGAAGTATGAGAAGAAAAGCCATTTAGTCACTATTAACATTTTAAGTGTGTATTAGCAATGAGGGCCAATACATTACAGGCACTTTGAGTGTTCCAGAGAGGTCCAAGCAGCTCAACTGGTGCAGGACCATTTCTGCACTGCTAGCAGGGCTGGGAGCCAGCATGGGAACTCCTGGGACATGAAGATGGCAAACTGTCAGAGCCCTTCCTCCAGCAAAGCTTAAGGGTTTTTTAATCCCCCCTAATCAACCCAAGAACTACCTGATGTTGCTGTGGGTGACAGGCAAAATCCAACCATGTTCATAATTTTCTGCCACCTTTTGCAAACCAGCAGCCCCAGCCCAAGCTGTGCCTTGAGTTCCATTCTCTCTCATCACACCTGGAAGGAACAGTGGACAGTGATTCCCAATGCTCACAGATATTCATCCAGCTCCTGTAAGTCATTCCTCACCTGTTCAAACCTTTGTCATCAAAGCATTTAGAGCATGAAACCCAATTAAAGATCAACCTCTTGCTGTTACAATGGAAGAGCTACAAGAATTAGCACTTAAGATGCATTAGCAGGAGGCATTTCTAATGACACTGCACCCACATTTATCTTTGGTGATTACTCAGGGTACACCAAGGGGAGCTCTCATTTCTGGGCACATTATCTACCAGGCAGCAAGTTTTTCCTACATCCTGTGCTGCACAGAGACCTGTGCAGGATGAGGTGTTCAGTCATCCCTCAGGAAACATGGCAGGTGAGGTACCTGCAGGACATCTGCTGAGGGACCTCTCCAGGAAAGCAATAGCTGAAAGGACACAGAAACTGAGCCCAGAACAGCCTGGACAAGGCTGGGGTATTGGATGCACAAGAAAGTGTTGGTGAGAATAAAGTCTGGCTAGGACCCTTTGCCCAGACACAGCTGGGGTGCTGCTGGTCTCCCTGAGTGCCCTGTGCAGGGATAGGGGAGCAGACACTGGGCAGCAGAGCTCACAGAGGCAGGAGCTGCAGGTGTCAGTTGAACCTGTGTCCATATAATAAAAAGAATTCTCAGCACCACTGGTTCATGTTGGAGCAGTCTGTAAGCAGTCTGTAAGCTGCTCTGCCCTCCAGCAAGGGAGGTTAATGTTATTCACTCCAGTCTGCAGAGAAGGACGCAAAACCGTGGAGAGGTTATGGGCCAGATAACCAAAAATGGCTTTTAGTTCTGGGCACTTTCATTTTACACTGTGCGACCTCTGAAATACTATCAGTCCGATTTTCAAAGGCATTGAGCAGATCCTGCTTTCACTGACCTTAAACAGAGAGACACACAAAATTAAAGGGAACTCTACAGACTGTTGGCCAGAGCGAGCCCATGAGCCACTGGTTGGAGAGAGGAAGAGGGAGCTGGAGGTCACCAGAGCTGAGTCACACATACACCTCTGGCCTTTTTGAGTTTCTTTTACCAAATCAAAGGCCAGCATGGTGTGGGAACAGGCAGGTATGAGCTGCCTGTTAACTGGTTTGAACTGAAATAGCAAGAAGTTTTCCACTGCCAGAGTTCAGAAGTGCAGAGCAGCACCTCCCACTCCCACCCACCTCTCGGGGGTCTTTCAACTTATGACAGCCAATGGCTGATAACAGCCCTCATGTGTGCAATGGGATGAGTTTTCCTCCTATTTCCCACCCCAAAAAAATACCCCCTCTTGCTTCCTGCTGCCTGTGTCCTGCCCCCTGAGCAGCTCCCAAGCTGTACAGTCTCCCTCCAAGGAGCCTGGGCAGAGCATTTATATTGAAGAGTCAAATAATATTTCATGGATATCCCAAAAGTTGGGTAAATTATTTCTCTCAACCTTCATAACCTAAAAAGCTTTGCTACCCAAGACTGTAATTATGTACATGAATAATGAGATTAACATATCCATCAACTAACTCCTGCTCCATCCCTGTAGATACAGGAGGCTTTTGTGGGGAGCCCTCTTTGCTCAGACTCCATATCAGCAGCAGCTTCCAAGGCTGCCGTGGGAACCACCATGGTCGTTCTGACTGTTGTGCCTCACAGAAATCCAAAGTTTCACTGGGATATGGTGCAAAGATGATGAAGCTGGGGTGAGCACCTCACAGCATCCATACAGCATCCTGCCACCCCAAGCATCCCTGGGACTGTGCAGTGGGAATGGGACCAGTGAGGGATGGTGAGAGGGAGCACTCTTGGGGTATCACAGAATGTTCCAGGGTGCCACAACCATATCAATGACATCCTGTGGCTGATACAGTGTCATTGTTTGGCAACGGGCACGGATGGATGATGGCTGAAGGAATGGGAATGGGAATGTGGCAGCGGCTCCATCGGCACCAGGTGCTGGCTGGGAAGGGCAGAGCAGCTGGTGAGGGAGGCACACACCCTGGTACCCACACCCAAACCCATATCCACATCCATGTGAACCGCTGCTGGCGTGTCGAAGAACCTGTCTGCATTCCAGGAATGTGTTCAGGGAAATGTACATGGAGAAATGCCTCACAATGGGAACAACCTTCCCTGCACCCGGCTGTGGAGCTGCTCCTTGACTGTAATTGGGGACCTGGTAATTAGATGATGGCAAAATGTACCAGCAGCTCAGTTTTCATTCTGTGGTCCAAATTACAAACCATCATATTTTGAAAGTGATGCTGACATTCCTCAGCCAGGAGCCTTTGCCAAAAACAACTTGAGCAAGGCTTGTCTTGGCACCGAATCAAACTCGGGGCCCCAGCAGCGAAACTGAAAACATTTACACAGCTGGACCCAAATCACCCGATTTTCTAAAGAGTTTGTCAGAGCCTGAAGCTCTCGGTATATTTCTGCCTGTTTTAAAGGGGCCTGTGTTCTCACAATCCCCCAGCTCTCCACACAGAGAAAATAAAATACTTGAGGAAAAGTGGGTGGTCTTTCCATTGCAGTCCGAAAAAATAATCCAGAAAAGTCTCATGAGGAAAATGCGAACGAGCCTGGTGTTCACCCAGCCCATCCACAGATGTGCCAGACATATTTCATTTGCATATATAGATATGGAAACCTCATCATTTTGCTGTACGTATGTAATGGCTAATAAATGCATTAGCAAACCACTAATGAAAACAAATTGGAGCCAGTGTCAGGAATTACGCCAGCGTGAGGAATTACCTTGCTGCATTTTTTCCTATCTAAATGTCCTGACGATATTATTTTATTACATCAGTCATACCCGCTGCATATGCATTATCCATCCCTCACTCCAGCCAGGGCCAGTTCCTCTTGGGCTCTTTGGAATCATGCTCCCCAGCAGTGTGGGCACAGGAATGGGCACAGGCAGGGGAGGGCAGGGATAGGCAGGGGAGGGCAGGGGTAGGCAGAGCCAGGCAGTGATAGGCAGAGACAGCAGGGACAGGCAGGGACAGGCAGGGGAGGGCAGGGGTAGGCAGAGCCAGGCAGTGATAGGCAGAGACAGCAGGGACAGGCAGGGACAGGCAGGGGAGGGCAGGGACAGGCAGGGACAGGCAGAGACAGCAGGGACAGGCAGGGACAGGCAGGGGAGGGCAGGGACAGGCAAGGGAGGTCAGTCTGCATGGCCACCGTGTATGGAGCAGCACTCAGACCTTTCCAGAATGCCACCATGCCCACCAACAGCTGCCACACTACTGCTGAAACCGTTCTTTGTGGCAGGGAGCAAGGACCAGGCAGTGAATTTACATTTTGTGCCTGTTTCTGTGTTTTTTCCTTGGAAAACTGGTTCTGTTTTTTCACATAGGGGAAAGAGTCTGGAAAACTGGGAGAAATGACCACACTTGGTTCCAGCCCTTGGGGAACCTGGGGACCAGTCTCAGTGCTGCAGGCTCTGGCTCCCCCTCCCTACCTCAGGAACAAGTCTGGCACTGAGTATTTGCCCCTGTTTCTTTTCCTTCCTGCATGCTGCCTGATTATTATTTTTTTCTTATTCATAAAAACAATGAGAGCAACTCCTCTGATGCTTTAGGGATGTCACAGAGCTGGCTTGAGCTGGCTGGGGCATCTGTCCCACACCAGAGACTGGCCCTTGACTACACAGTGCCTTCACAACAGAGAGTGGGACACCACAATTAGTGAACTTACCTCGTTTGCTTACTCTAAAGGCATCCTATTGATTACTTAGAGCCCTGCAGCAGCCAGCAGTGGCCTCGGTCACCTCTGAACAAACACAGCACACAAACTCTGTTCCCTGCCCCAAGAAATTCAGTTTCTTCTTCCACCGAGATAATTAACAGCCTGTTTGACAGGAATCCCTCTTCAAAGGCCCTCTTTGCTCAGCTGTGATTGCTACCAGAAGACACGGTAGAGCCATTTTTCAGAGCTCAACTTAAATTTTTGTGGCTACATGGGGACCTCAAAATCTTGCAAAATTAATTTTTTTAATGCAAAACCTTTTAAGTAAAAATACTTGTAATTGCAACCTAAAGCGATGTGGGATCTGTGAATGGCTCTCTGATTAATTCTTCTGCGAGGTGAGTCTCCTCTCTCTGTTCTACTGAACAAGCATACACATATTATTGGGATTAATGCTGCATAATACATAATTAATGAAACTGCATAAATATGCAGATTTGGAATTGCAGATTGACTGCCACGGCTCTGTCCCCGAGCGCTGGGGTAACGGATTGGATGTTCATTATTACCATATTTAAAACTGTTTCCCTGTGAACATGTGCAAACCAATAACTCAGAAGGGCATACTGCAGCGGCAACCATCTCCAAAATCCAAGGGTAGGAAATGCTGTGTACATGGCAGGTACAGCCCAGGCCCCCCTGCAATGGGGAGAAGGGGCACAAGCACTGCCCTGCAAACCTCTGCCAGCCAACAGCTCCAGAGAAATGGTTTTAAAAAAACATAAACCAGGTGTGTCTAATGCTGGGAAGCTGGAGTCTTTGGGATGGGGCTGGTCAGCAGGAGCTGCTCAACAAACTGTTCCCAGTCAGTTCCCAAATGTCCTTCGTAGCTCACCATCAGTGACTCACCAAAAGATACTGCATGGAACATGGGAAAATGCCTTTCAGGTCTTTTGGCTATGATGACAAAGGCTGCACCCCACCAAGTCCAGGTTCTCCCCCTGCACTTTGCTAAGGTAGATATAGAGATTTCCTTGGATGGCTCCTGGGTTGTGAAGCCACCAGCTGCTGGGCTTTGGTGGTGATGGGAGAGGCAGAGCAAAGCTGCAGAAGGGTGGTGTTGGTGAGAGCTATTGCCTGATAGCAAGTGGGAGCAGGAGCTTGGGATTTGCTGGTGGATTGAGCCGACCTCAAGCTCTCAGGGGTACATTCCAGGTATTCCCAGAGCAGCAGCAGGTCACTTGTTCTGCTTCATGCTGCTTGTTTGCTCTGTTGAGGATGCCAGGATTCATTGCATGCTGCTGTTGAGAGAATTCTGATCTCACCCAGGGAGTTTGATCTGCAGATCTCCAAGCTCTGCCCGGGGAGGTCTGCAAGCATTGTTCCCATTCCTCACATTTACAGGCTCAAATTCTTACTTGTAGAAAAGGAAAAGCTTCCCCAAGAGGTGTTTGGGAAATGTTTTTACTTTAAAGTACAAGTTTCCTACGGATGTCTTCAGATGTTTATTGAAGTGGAATAAATGAAAGTGTGAGTATGTGCTGTCTGAGGAGGGACGGGAATTGCAGCTCTGTGCACCAGAACTGCTCAGCCAGGTGCCCGACATGCCTGGGGTGACATCTGTGTGGGAGATGATGTCCCTAGAGGGCCCAGGCTCATGGAGGAGCACAGCACTTGCTCCTGAAGGCAAGACAAGGGCTCAGCTCGATGTGCAGAGCACCCACACAGGCTGGGGCACCTCTGCTCATCCCCACCTCTGGGAGTACAGAGCATTTATCCAGCACATCAGCCAGGTATCCTGAGCTCCCAATGACTGCTACATTTTTAGACTGCCCCAAAAGGGAGAGGAGCATCGGAGAGGCTCTGTGTCCAGCCTCATCCCTCTTCTCCCTTCTCTGCACTCCCTGGCTCTGCTGGCCACAGGGTCAGCACCACTTCTCCAGCCACTGACCCTCTATATCCCCCAGCTTTTCTGGCAGGGAAGGAAGTGGGAAGAGTGAAGGAGAAAATGTGTGTATGGGGGTACCTAAGTCATGTTTAATTCTTTCAGTCGAGCAACCTGGCCTCAGCAATGAACTTAACCCCACAATGTCTCATGATGAAATATTAATTGCTTACCCAGATATCTTCCCTTCCACTTTTGTTCTCAGGAAATGCCTGCACCCTTCTCCCTTGCAAAATAACTCCCACTGCAAGGGCCTCAAACAATCCCTTTCTTCTGGAAAATGTCACATAGCAAAAGCAGATCAGCAGCTTGGCCTGAGCTTTGGGAATCTGTGTGAGCAGCGCAGTCAGAGCTGGAGAGCAGGGCCAGCCTCCCAAAGGCCAATCCATCACAATCCTCCATCAAGATGAGACATGCAAGTGAGAGATGAGACCCTTGGAAGGAGAGGAGGGGACAGGTGACCTTAATTGCTCCATGGTTATTGATAGGGCAACTTGTCTTCATGATGCAAATTACCCTATAAATAAAAGTAAAACAACTACAGGAAGCAATTTGCCGCTTTGTTAGAGTTAAAGTAGACCGAAAATTAAATCAAGACATGGGATTGCTAATTCCACAGGGCTCTTCTGGAGCCTCTGCAGGCAGGGCCAGAAACATGGGCCATGGGGCAAACTGAGTCACAGCTGCCTTTCATGGGCTCACGAGGGAGGATGAGACAATGGGTCCAGCCGTGGAACCAAGCCACCAGCAGAGGTGAGGGCATCACATTCCTGCACCATTGCCCTGGAACCAGTGGCCAGTGGGAGATCATTGCTGTGTGGTGAACCCCCATGGAAGCTTGAGCTCCCCCAGCTCTGGGACAAGAAAGGGGTTGTCCTGTCCCCACGCCAGGGAAGCCACCCACACCTACCATGGCTCTGGTGCCCAAGAGCCATGTGTTCTCTTCGCTGTTTGGTCCATGAAGTGTCTGTGAGGCTCAGAGGTGGCTTGGCATGTGCCCCCCCGACACAATGCACTTGCTGCTCCTCAGTGGCTTCCCCTGGTACCACCATTCAGCACAGCCACTTGTCATTGTCAGTGGCAGAAATGTACCTGAGTCATGAAACTACACTAAAAGCATCTTCTCTGACACCTTAAGTGGGTATAACTCTTGCTTTACATTTCTAAAACACCTTTTAACTTACAGATCGTTATATCCAATATTTATTTGTCCACTGAAGGAGCTTTGCCCAAAGGCTTCTCAGCAGAGGTTCTCCAGCTCTCTGATGACCACACCCAGTGTCCCCATTGCAGTGGGATCTGATGCAGTGCTGCTGCATCCTCAACCCACTGAACCTCACTCCCACTGCTCACAGTTTTTCCCCTCTTCCAAAGCAGTAGTAATGCCCTGTCCCTCCCTTGCTCCCAGGGCCAGGACAGCATCTGACAAGGGCAGGACAGAGGGAGTAAACAGGCAGAACCAGAGGTTTTATCAGTTTGTCTGTGCCAGGGAAATTAAAATGCATTATTTTGTCACTAACTTGCAGCTTTTTTCAAAATACTGGCAGCCACAGAGATTTTCTCCAGCCCCAAAGGAACACTTTTAAGTGCTTCATTTTCAGAAGATACTTCTTTCTCTGGTCTTCTTTTTCATTTATTTTTTGTGTTTGTTTTCAAACCTGTCGGAAACACTGCTATTTCCAAGCTTTGTTGCTGCTGTTGTTGTTGTTGTTTCCCTCCCGATGCTTTTCTTTCTCGTTTCTGAGCATTTTCACTGGTTTCTGTGCGAGGCCCCTGGAGGCTGCACAGCAGCAGGATGCGATGCCGGAGCCTCTGCCTTGCTGGGCGAGCTGCTCCACTCCTCGAAGCTTTGAAGCTGCCACTTCACATTCCCACAGAAGGATCGTGCTGTTGTTTCTTCAGGAAATTATGAAACACTTTGTGAAGCGGCATCAATGGGAACAATAAGGGCAGCGACCCCAGCAGGCCCCAGCACCCAGCTGGTGCCAGGGCCTGGCTGGCTGTGATGGAGGCCATGAGTGAGGCCAGCAGTGCCCATAGACACTGAGTGAGGGTCAGCAGTGCCCACAGACACTGAGTGAGGGTCAGCAGTGCCCACAGACACTGAGTGAGGTCAGCAGTGCCCACAGACACTGAGTGAGGCCAGCAGTGCCCATAGACACTGAGTGAGAGCCAGCAGTGCCCACAGACACTGAGTGAGGCCAGCAGTGCCCATAGACACTGAGTGAGGGCCAGCAGTGCCCATAGACACTGAGTGAGGCCAGCAGTGCCCACAGACACTGAGTGAGGCCAGCAGTGCCCATAGACACTGAGTGAGGGTCAGCAGTGCCCACAGACACTGAGTGAGGCCAGCAGTGCCCATAGACACTGAGTGAGGGTCAGCAGTGCCCATAGACACTGAGTGAGGCCAGCAGTGCCCATAGACACTGAGTGAGGGTCAGCAGTGCCCACAGACACTGAGTGAGGCCAGCAGTGCCCATAGACACTGAGTGAGGGTCAGCAGTGCCCACAGACACTGAGTGAGGCCAGCAGTGCCCACAGACACTGAGTGAGGCCAGCAGTGCCCATAGACACTGAGTGAGGGCCAGCAGTGCCCATAGACACTGACTGAGGGTCAGCAGTGCCCATAGACACTGAGTGAGGGCCAGCAGTGCCCATAGACACTGACTGAGGGTCAGCAGTGCCCACAGACACTGAGTGAGGTCAGCAGTGCCCATAGACACTGAGTGAGGCCAGCAGTGCCCACAGACACTGAGTGAGGCCAGCAGTGCCCATAGACACTGAGTGAGGGCCAGCAGTGCCCACAGACACTGAGTGAGGCCAGCAGTGCCCATAGACACTGAGTGAGGCCAGCAGTGCCCACAGACACTGAGTGAGGGTCAGCAGTGCCTATGGACCATGACTGAGGGCCAGCAGTGCCCACAGACACCCCATGGATGATGGTCAGCAGCCCCCACAAACACCCCATCAGTGTGTGCCACCAGACCCCACAAATACTGAGCAGGTGAAGGTCACCAGCCCCCACAGACACCCCATGGGTGAGGGTCACCAGCCTCAACAGACTCCCCATGGGTGAGGGCCACCAGTCCCTACAGACACCCCATGGGTGAGGGCCACCAGTCCCTACAGACACCCCGCAGCTCTGCCAGTGCTTGCCAGTCCAGGCCCATTCTCTCCCCCAGCTGTGGGCAAACAACTTGTATAGCTCACACCTCGCTCCCCATGGGCTACGCTGCCTGTCTCGGACGTGTGAGGAGATGGAAAATACACAACTTTCCCTGGTAGTTTTTTCCAGTCAGTCATTACTCTCCCTCCCACAGTCTGAGCCTTATTTCCATGTTAAATGTCTTGCTCCTGCCTGTAGCCTTTGGCTCAGCTCTGCCTTCGCTGCAAGACTTGAGGTCTCCCATCCCTGTTACTTTCTCCTGAGAAGGTACTTGAGGATTTAATGAAGGCATTCACTCTTCTTGATCTCATTTTTCTATAACTCATTCTCTTCATTTCATAAACAATTTTGTGGCTTTCTTTGACATCTTCAGGATCCCTTTACAAACCCTGACACTGGAGCCGTGGGCAATACTCTGGTGTCCCTCTCACTAGTACCAGGCAACTTTACTGTGCCATAAAATCATTGCACTGCTCCTACTTACTACTCCTTTCTGTGTATCCCCTGAATGAATTAGGTCTTTATCACAAGGTCAGGGCACTATGCCTGTGGCCTCTGTCTGCTTTGCAAAGTAGTTAGGGAATATGGAACTATCTCCTGCTCTGGCAACAAATCTATCACCTTTGGCTTTTATGAAAGGGATGGTTTTGTTTTTACTTACATTAAAATATATTTATTTAAACGGATCTATCTTCCATAAATGCTCTCAGCTAGTATCTACTGTACCCCAGTTCCTCAGCCCTTTATCAAGTGGTCACACTCAACTTCTGAGCAGGACTGATGTCCAGACTCACATCATTTAGGGGGAATCTGAATCCCTTGCACACTCTTGTAGAGCAGCCACTGCCCTCACAGTTTTAGCTTCTATTCCAAGGTTTATTGAACACAAGCTTTCAGCCCAGTGATCTCAGCCAGGTGTTCAGCATTCCTAAGTGTTCCACAGCTCACCAACAGTCATCACTAATCCATCTCATCCATGTCTTGGCCTCCTGCTCCTTCCAGTTCCCTCCTCTTCAATTCAAAAATTCAGGAACATGTGAACTTGTTGGGGACAAACATGTATGGTTCTTTAGTTCCCCTTTCTCATGGATAAAGCAGAATCATTCATCTGTGATTTCAGCTGAGGTACCCAAGAAAATAGCCACACATTCTTCTCAGAAATGGAACAGGCTTCTTGCCTCTTGCCAGGGTAGGACCCAAAATCCCCATGTGGGAGCACCAATAGACAGCCAAGATCAACAGGCAGCTGCCTGGTCCCTGCATCTGCAGTTGTGAGATACTTAGGATTTCCTCCTGAGTGCCTTTCTCTTCAAAGCTCTTCTTTCAAACACAAAAGTTCAATGAACTTCATAAATGGTTACTTTCTCTGTAATTAAATATTTGTGTGTTTGTGTCTGGTGCACACCCTAGTTCACCTTGTGCCCAACACCACCAGGGAGCAGAAGAGGTGAGCCCAGCTGAATTTAAAGGTGCTGGAGACAAAGCTGCCCATGGCTCATCTGTCCCCACTGCAGTCCCACAGTGGCTGTTCATCCCTCCTGGCAGTTCAGAGAGGAGAAAGTGTGAAGCCACTGGTGCAGGGCTCGGATGCACAGGGTTCCTAAACCAACAGGAGGTGCAGAGGCATCTCTGCAGTCAGTCCTACAGAGCTTCCAGGCATTTCCAGGTTGTGCCAGTGTATTTAAAAGGGAAAAGGGCTATAATGGAAAAGGACTATGATGGAGAAGGTGTAGGTGAGGTCAGGAGCAGCTCTGTCCAGTGGAGACCACCATGACAAGCTGAGCTAGGAACAAGCTCCCCTCAGAGAGCTGCCATCACTCCAAAACCAGGAGAAAGGAGATAAAACCCCAGGGGATGAGGCGGAGAGGAGTGGAGGGAATGGGCAGGACAATTACATTAACTGAAACAATGTGTTATATTTTAAACATTAAAAACTTATGACTCTACATGGCAAGTACCTGATGCAGCTAAGGAGGAGAAGGAAACTGAAGCCATGGTTAAACAATGCACAAGGCATTGGGGTCTGGTTTGTATTAAATCCATTTGGAGTCTGAGTTTCTCCTTTGACAGCTGGCCACACTGCTCAAAGGGAATAAGAAAGTTTTTGTTTTTTAAAAAAGATGTGTAATGGGTTTCTTATGTACTAGAAAAGAAACGCTCTCTGAGCTGGATCACCTATTTTCTTGTCAAAAGACTTTGGACAAAACGCAATCATGAATAAAATGCTTCATGATTTTTCAAAGGGCTCTTTTATTTGAAGTCAGCTTTTCTGAAATGGGAGGCAGGACTGGGTAATGCAGCTCAGGGCAGAAGGCAGCTCTCATGCCAGGCCTCTGCTCCAGCCTCTCTGGCCAGACCCAGGCACCAGCCCATGGAACCACTACAGTCCATGCTGGGGAACACCTTGCTGAGATCCAGGAGACCTGCAGCCAGGCTGGCTGGCATCAGCAGTGTCCCCTCGCTGAGCCACCTCCAGGGCAGCACCATGGGGATCTCATTCATCCCCTGCCACTGGGGCTCACCCCCACGGCTGCATAAGCATCAGTCCCCACAGTCTCCCAGCCTGTCTGGAAAGGCACAACCACCCTGAGCAAGGGGGCAGCCCCAGCAGCACTGCCTGGATTTGTGTGTCCCTGAGGGCACTGGTGGCAATGCTGTGATCCATGGGCAGAGTCAGCACCCAGCACAGCACTGGGGCTCCAGCTTCAGCCTCTGAGCACTGAATCTGGGCTGCAAGCATCTCCAGAACAAATTTTCTCACAGAGATCTATCTGTTCCTGGTGTCTCAGGGGATTTCCTGCTCTGGTGCTGGTCGAATCCAGAGAGCACAATTTGTCATTAACCACTCTGCCATTGCATGGGCAATTATCCTCCCAGCCCTGTCTCAGCTCCCTCTGGGCTCTGAGGGGACATGAGGCAGAGTCTGAGGGGTGCACCCGCTGCCATCACCTCCCTGGGACTGAGACTCTCACAGGTCTTTCACAAATCCACCCAAAACTGAAGCTGTTTCTGGCTGTTGGTCAGCCTGGGGTTTTTCTTGGCCTTTGCCAGTTGTTTATGGACAGAAGATTTTCAGCCCTTTGTCGTGGACACTCCAGTGGCAGAGAGGACACTGGAATTTTAATTGTTCAAGAGCTCTAATAGGTGTAATAGCCTTGTGTGTTACATATGCATTAATTAAGTAACACTGCATTTAGCTCCAAATCATGCGGAAGGCGCGTGCTGTGTTTGCACAGACATAAATATCTCCTCAGTTAGAGTGCAGGCGAGCAGCTCTGCTCCCTTTGCACTGCAGTGCTTCCACCCTGGGGAATTTGGGAGCCTTGGAAAGCTTATCCCTGGGTAATCCCAGTTCACTGGGTAGGAGCTCAGCACATCCTCTCAGACGGGCTTTCTGAAATGATCTGGTTTTTGTGGTGCCAGCACCAGCAGAGTCTCTGCAGCAATTCACACCTCACCCACCACCCCAAGCAAATGGGCTGGCATCCTGTTTTGGAGTCCACCTGTATCCAAATTTTTCAGCCCTGCTCTTTCACTGCAAACATCCTCCTTGCAGCAATCTGTAAGCTTTAAGAACAGTGTGGAGAGAAACTGCAAGAGGAAAGAGGAAACAAAAGAATCCGGCATTGTCAGTGTAATGTATTCTCATCCCCTATGATCCACAGGGAACTTCCATGCCTTAGACAGGAACATACCACCAGGCTGACTGTGAAGAGCTGCTCGTGTCAAACCTCAGCATTGCTGCTCTCACTTTGCTGCTTCAGTGCAACCTGGTTCTGAAGCAAAATGTAAAGTTGGAATCCCACGTGTTGGATGAGCTCAGATACACAGGCTGGACAAATATTTGGAAGAGTATTCGCTTTCACTAGGCAACATTATGCAATGTGGATTAATTATACAGAGTATGGTCCTGACTGGGCTTTGGATGATTAAAGCTGTTCTGGAATTCCAGAGGATTACTTAAATGTGCAGCATTAGTGGAGGTAAAACATCTTCGATATCCCTTTCCTGCAGCCTCCATTTCCTTTTGAGAGAAATATGCAGATTAGAGATCAGAATTAATCTGCAGAGGCTCTGAGCTGGGCTTCTGCCCCCAAAGAGTATTGGGAGGTGTGGGGCAAGGAGAGGGAGGGCTCTAGGAAAAGGGAATACTGAGGGAGAGACATTTTATATGTTTGTAAAACAATCACAAGAAACGACCTGCTTATTCCACATGTTTTAGTCTGGGAGAAAAGAGCCTGGATGCAGGCACAGTAAGTGCAATCTATATGTGTAATTAAGAAATGATTTCCTGAGATCTTCCTTAAAACACATCTGAATACAGATCAAATTTGCATAAATAACTTATGCCTTTCACTTTTTCCTTGTGGAAAACACGTAACATTGCCTCTTGCTTTCTGGTTTCCAGAGCCTGCCTGGCTCAGAGGAGGATTTGCCATATTACACGATTCTTCCCAATTGTAATCAGCCTTAAATCTGAATAAAAGCAGCAAATGGCTGACTGGCACCCAGGCTTCCCTCCCTCCCTGCCCCCATGGCAGCGGCGGCTTCGAGCGGGAAAAGACACGACTGCAGCGCTGGGTTTGCATTAGTATTCATGGAGCATCCGACTCCAGAGAGGATTAATAGACTCTGATGCCTAATATCCTGGAGAACAATTAATTTGCCCACAGTTTTGTCATGGTTGAAAGTCAAATGCTGGAACAGATCGATGCACTGAGCTGCAAGTTGAACACTGCAACCTTCTGCTGGAGCTGAATTTTAATTTTCCCATCATCATTTCCCTCCGTTCCCAGCACACCAGTTTTCTAATAGATCTAAAAGCCTCTTACCTTCTTCCATCACATGTTGGGCTTCATAACAAAAGTCCACCTTGATTGTTCAAATATTAGAGCCTTGTATTGCTCTCCATTACGGGATTAGAGATGTTTGAGGCCCCTTGTGTTTTGACCTTTTCCTGTCTCGTTTCTCTTTAAATGGTATGAAAAATGCCAACCTTCTGTAATTAAAGCCAAAAAGGAATGCAGGAATAAAGCTTTTTTTTCCTTGCAATTATTCAGTATTTAGGTTCTTGTTTTGATAGAAATGTTTGTGCAGAAATCAAGGCTGGGGTTTATCAAAGGTGGGTGAACAGACCCATTGGGAAGGGCTGGCAGCTCCATGTCCAACCCCCAGAGCCTGCAGCAGCCAGAGCTGTTGCCCTGGGCTTGCAGTGGCTCAGGAGCTGATTCCCTGTTGCACCAGATCAGCCAGTGAGTTTGTGCAAGCCACTGAATCAGTGCACACAGAGGAGAAAATATATCAATAAACAGGCTCAAATGGTTGTCGTGGGAAAGTAGTGTAAGCATCAGAAAAAAATTAATTATATATATATATATATATATATGTATATATGTATATATACATATAAAAATAGTCCAGATGTCCCCATGGGCACTCCACTGTGCTCAGTGCCTGGGTAGGGACTGCTCGGGGCCACCCTGCAGCTCTCCTGGCCCCTCTTTTCATGCCAGGGGTTCAAATCTCCCTGGCAGCAGCTCAGAAAGCTCTGGACACATGGGAGGGGTGATAGAGACCCTGTAGCAGGGCTTGGAGCAGGGAGGGGGTGGTTGGAGGTGCTTCATTGCTGCCCTCCCTCTCTTTCTTCCAGTGGAAATAACAACGTGGAAAGTGGAAATAAACCTGCCAGAGGCATGAAACAAGTCTGCAATGGTGGGAAGGCAGCAAATCCCACCAAGTGCAGACTGTGCCCATCACTTCCCCCAGCCTTGACCAGAGCTGAGCCTGCAGCCCCTGGGGCTGGATTCTCAAATTCCTGTAAAGGAGGACAAGTCCTTTTAGCCAAAATCCTGAGGCACAGCAGGGAGTAGAGGATCCTGTCCCACTGCCCTTGTGAAAACACCTTCCTTCCACACTGGGCTTGTGACACATCCTGGCACTGCTCCTCTCATGCACCATCAGGCTCCCAGCACAGTGCCTGGCTTTTCCCAGGGAAAAAAGGGACATCATGGGTTAAGGGCAGGACTGTATGACTCTTTCCAAGCTATTGTGCTGTTCTCTCAGCATTTCTGGTGTCCAGGCTTTTGTGGTTTAATTATGGTCTGCTCCAAATGGTTTCAACCAACAGATCAATATATCAGGAACATTAGAATTGTTAATTTGAATGGCTGATTTGAATTTAAGTGCAACTTCAATTTAATCATTTTAGAAAGGAAACAACATGTGAGGGCCCTCCTTCTCCTTCTCCTCTCCCAGCGCAGCAGCTCCAGCACCCCATGGGGATCACAAAACTCCCTGACATGCACATTTTCCTTCAATCAAGAGCTAAGCCCTATGAGCTGCTGGATCATGACAAAAGTGGGGTTTTAGCAGCCTTTCCTACAAGCATGGTAATCCCAAATCCAACAGTGATTAACTTGGACTCAAAGCTCACAGCAGAAATTAATTCTAAATCAGGGTCCTGGAGCCATGTCTCTCCAAACCCTTTCCAAGGCTGATTGCTGGTGAATGAGCAGACAGTAAATAGCCCAGATATCTCAACTTTCCCAATTCATCCAGGAATTCTGCCAGCTGCAGGGGCTGCCTGCCTGGAGGACACAGTGTCACTGGGCAGCTGCCACAGAAGTTACAAGAAACACAGGGGATCCCTCAGTGCCACCAGCATCAGCTCTCACAGCTTCTGGCCAGAACTGGTCTCACACTCTAGAGACACCCTGGACATCAACAAAATAAACCAGAAGCACCCAAGGAAATTTTTAGGACGAAGTGCCTGGGTGCAATTTTTTCAAGTGAAGCTGTATGAGCTTTGGGGTGAACTTTTTGCAGCCTTGCAGCACCTGAAAGTGCTGACAAGAAAGAAGAGAGACTATTTACAAAGGCCTGGAGTGGCAGGGAAAGGGAGGATGGCTTCATACTGAAAGAGGGAAAATTTAAGTCAGATATTAGGAAGAAATTCTTCCCTGGTTGCTCAGAGAAGCTGTGGCTGTCTCATCCCTGGAAGTGTTCAAGGCTGGATGGGGCTTGGAGTGACCTCACATAGTGGAAAGTGTCCCTGCCCATGGCAGCAGGTGGAACTCGATGAACTTTAAAGTCCCTTCCAGCTCAAACTATCCTGTGATTCTACTATTCTGTGATTCTATAAACTTATTAGTCAAGAAAATTTAAAATTAAAGCATTCACCAGTCTTCTGTAACAGTAACAGACTGAGTCTGAAGCTCTGCTCATGTACACATGATTTTTCTGACTGCCACACATATATCCAGTTCTTATTTCATTTATCAACCATGAAGAGCTCAGATATAAAGGAATGCAGCTTCCAAGCACAAGTTTCTGAGTCTTTCAACAACCACTTCAGAGGGACCAAATTTCAGAAAAAAGTCCAGATGACAGCAGTCTGCAATTGGCTTGTACAGGAAAGCCAGGGAGCTTTGCTGGGCAGAGAGCTGTGCTGGCTATGTGGGTGAAAAAAAAGAAAAATAAGGATTTTGAGGAAGCAGAAAGAAAGGGCAAAGGTCTGTCTGTTCTCTTATTGCCATCCAGTATCAGTCCACTGACCACAGCAATGCTGGGTCTGATTCTGGCAGCCAGACCTGGGTCTGCCTTTGGAGAGGTAGAAGCTGGACTGAGAGCCCAAAACTCTGCCCTCAAACTGAGCTGCTGCTTTCTTCTGTGACAGATTAAACCAAACATTCTTCTCGGTGTTACTTTGTTGGCCGATGCATCAGCCTGACTGACAAGCACCGACTGCATCCTGAGAATAATCTGAAGGCAACCCAGGGAACCCACCCAGATGGTGCTCAAAAGCCTTGAGGAGCAGAATGGGCTCTGCTCGGTGCAGGAATTTCGCAGCAGGAACAAAGGGAACTTTGCAAACAGAGCTTTGAAACGGAAGTCATTTTATCCAGCATGCCTGCAGGAAACAAGAATCCATCTTCCAGCACAATCAAACACAGAGCTGTGCATGGGCATAATTATTAGGGGAATGATGGCAACAGCAGAGGAGCTCATCAGTCAGAAAGCTGCATAATTCCTAAACTGTCTCTTATGCTGAACCACCTGGATTTAAAGTAACATTTGCAGAGAAGATGGATGAATCCTCCTACCCAACATGCCTGAAGTCACACCTGCAGGAGGGTCACTGCAGACATCAGATTTGTCTGCTCTGCCCCACAGTTGGGCACATTCAACTATCCAACCCCTCTGAGAGGCCTTCCCTCCTGTTCCTCTCACCTGTGGGGACAGTGAAAAAAGAGAAACTGTGTGTTTGCTTTTGGGGCATTTTTTCAGAATCTGTGCTCTTCATTCCTAATCTGAGCAATAGCTGCAGGCAGGCAGAGGCTGTGGCCAGGTAGAGGCTATGGGCAGGCAGAGGCCAGCTGTCACTGAAATTATTTGCTTGTGTGATTTTCCATCCACCTTCCTAAAGATGCCACACACTGTTCACAGCTCAGCAGCTCTCTCCAAGACTGTCCTGCCTGGGAAAACAGGATTGTTTAAATAAAAAAGCAAGGCTCTTGGCTCTGCTGGATGCCATTAAAATGGAGACAAAGAAAGGCTCAATCTGGTGGGACTCCCACCACCCTTGTGCCAAGGCCAGGCCTCATTGCCAGACCCTGCCAGCCTTGGGAGGGCATCCCAACACCCACCTGAGCTCCAGCATCCCAGGGCAGGTGAGTGAGTGTGGCTGCCACAGTGCAGATTGGCAGTTGGCAGGAAGAAGAACTCAGAATATGCCAAAAAGGCCAATTCCAGCCCCCTCACCAAACCTGCCAGAAGAATGAACCCCATCCAGGCAGGGACAGATCTTTGCAGATGTTCAGCTGCCTGCTCGCAGCTGCAGAGGACCTGCATGGATGGGGCTTGATGAGCACTTCCAGCTTCACAGAGCTTCCTCAAAACTGCTGTGAGAATCTCCTCTAATATTTAAGACTCTCCTTTTTTAAGCATTTCATTTTTGTGGAGAACTGAGAGCTCTGTCCTGGGGAGCTCATTCCAAGGGAAGAGTGGGATTAAGAACTTCAAAGTGGAGTTCTCCCCTGCGACAAATTCTTAGAAGAGACCCTGTCCAAGAGTTATCACATCTCTCCAGCAAAGGAAAAGATTTGCCACGAGAATCCTTCTGGGCTCACAACCTTGTGCAGAGGCGGAGATTTCTGCCAGCAGCGGCTGCTCTCCAATGGGAAGCACACCCTCCTTCTGGAGGTGTGAAATCTCCAAGGAGGGCAGGCTTCTTCCCACGTGGCAGCCAGGGAACATGCCAGCAGAAGCATGTGCTATTTTAGGAAGGCAAGAAAGGAATGAAAAGGCTTTCAGAGGACTGAAAAGCCAACGTGGGATGGATAGAAGGATGACAATTGGCTCCAAGTGAAAGAGAAAAACTGATGGGCTGCAGAGGAGAGAGAGAATGTGGCCTCTGAGTGTGGGAAAAGACTCCTGTCCCACTGTGCTGCTTCCCTGGGGTGCACACTGAGAGTTGGAACACCACAGTCCAGAGCTGGCCCCAGCCCCAGCAGCATCCCAGAGGATGCCACACCCTGTGCCACACAGCCTGGTGATGCACTGCCTGTGATGCAAGCTGGGCAAGCAGGCAGGGCTGGGCTTTTTGCCTGTGTGGCTGTTCCAGGCTGTCCAGAGCAGGTGAGGAGCAGCAGGTCAGGTATTGACCTGGGTCAGAACAGCTACAGAAACACCAACAGGAAAAAACCCTTTTGTCCCCTGTGTCTCAACATCTGCTCCAAGTCTTGCCACGGGGCCCTTGGTGCAGGAGAATTCAGAGACTTCATATTTTGTTATCACTGCACAGCATCCTCCTTGGTCTCTTTATATCTGCCTCTAAAACCACTCTGCTCTTTGGGAATCTCTAAAGCAGTCTTGGATACGATGCTCAGAAATAGTTTCCTGTCCTGCAAACAAAGATGATCCACAGAGTCTAGCCTGGCAGAAGAGTGAGAGAGAGGGTGACCATAAGCTGGTCCCAGGGAACTCTGTCAGGAGGCCTTATCACTGCTCTGGAGACCTCCTTAGCCAAGAAACAAGGCATGGAAGCTGTTGGAAAGCTCTTCTCCTTCCAGGCACTCTGCCCTTGTCAGATCTCTTCACACCCAAGGCAGACCACACCAACAGAGAACTGTAGTTTGAATATTAGACCCTAATATAAGAGCCCTAATATTATTTGAATATTAGACCCTAGAAAACTACAGGATTTTTGTGCAGCCCCTGGGAAAAATTGGTTTGTCATTTCACTGATAAAACAAATAAATCTCAACTTTTGATGGCTGTGGAGACTGGGGGTAAAGGTTCAGTGCTGCTGCATGTTCAACACCCCAGTGGCTAGAAGGTTGCAGAGTGGGGACAGTGGAGAGGTGAGGATCCTGCACCAGGCTCCTGGGGCTTTTTGGCAGGTGGTGGTAAAACTTTTGGGGTCAAAAGTTTCACTCAATGATCTTGGAGGTCTTTTCCAACCTCAGTGATTCTGTGATTTCTGTGATTACTGGGTCCCTGGCAAGGTTTTCCATGTACCAGGTGGGACAGGTAATGAGAGCACTTGACTGCTGAACTCTTTTTGACATCTCTGCTTTTGCTCTTCTGCAGAAAAAAAGAAAGCAAATCCATTCTGATTTCTGTGGAATTCACTCCTCACCTCTGGGTGGTGTTTTAGAAATCAAAAGTAAATCCATTATTTTGCTTCTTGTCTAAGGACTCGAAGCCTTTCACAGATGTTAAGGCCACTTATAAGCGAGCGGATTTGTATTTCAAGCTCCTGGCTGTATTTTTCATGCTTTTTAAGTACTGACAATGGGAGAGGTAAATGCACAAACTCAGCAAGCATGCTCACACACACCAGGATTAGACAAGCAAAAAGAAGCAAATGTATCTATCCCTGTGCCCTGGTCATCCTGAGGGCAACTTATCTCCAAAATACTCTCTTTAAAATCTCCCAGTATATCTGGAGCTTGCAGCTTCCTTTCTTACCTGGAAGAACCTTCACAATTTGTCGAGGCTGGATAGAGGAGAGAAGAGCTGCTCTTTTTCCACCCAGTGTGACATTCAGCCACACTCTGGGCTTAGTCTTCATCTGTGGTGTAATTCCATTTCCCCTGTGGATGATGTGCTCTCGGGAGCCTGCCTTGTGCATAAAAGATCCATGATGGGGAGCCGCATCATTCATTTTTTTTTTTTTTCCATGAGCAGGTGCAAAATATAATGTCCCTGATTTTCAGGATCTGATTAAACTGTCATAGATGTGGAGCAACCTCAATAACTCCCAGCGCCAGGGAGGGATGGCTTATTACAGCACTGCATCCTCCTATGCCAGCAGAAAGCATCTCTCAGCATTTCAATTACAAAGCCATATCCTCAGGATTTGTTTATTTAAACTGGAAGAATTTGGTGCTCCTGGAAGCCTGTAATCCACAGGCTGGAGTCCAGCAGGCACAGCCACATCCCTGATCTCCAAGAGGGGCTGCTGGGCCAGAACAATGATGTGCAAACCTCGCAGGCACACACTGGCAGTGGGAGCAGCAGCCACTGCCAGCAGGTCCCAGCCCTCTGTGCCTCCAGCACTGGAGTTTGTCCCAAGCTCTCCCACACATCCACTGTTCTCTTCACCAATCCAGCTACAGCTCCTCTCCCCACCCTTGTTCTTTCCTTCCTCCAACACCAAAACTGCCTGGGCACAGATTCCCAGCAACAGCCCGACACTCCCTCAAGTTCCTCAGTGGTTCACCTGTTTCAAAAATAAAGTTTATTTTTCTGTTCTCTAGGTATTGGAGCACCAGGATAAAAACAGGAGGATGGGAACCTCCTCCAGTTCTACAAAAACGTGGACTATGCCACTGATGGAAGCTGGTCTCTGGGAGGGGGAGAGGCTGAAGCACAAGGAGGGAGAATTGCCTCTGATGGAAACAGTGACAGGAACCAGCTCAGTGTTTTGGAAGGGGGAAACCCCCATGTCAAAGGGGGTGACAGCAGGACCCGAGAGCCAACAAGCCACTGGGGCAGGGGCAGCAAGGGTCACAGAGCACGCTGAGCTCAGACAGTCTTCACTGCCTTCCCTTCGCTGCTTTTTGGCAAAGCTGTTTCCAATATTGGAATTGAATGCTTAACTGTTACACTGATGGAATAAATTAGACTGAACCTTTTATCCCGAATCCTCTCCATAAGAAAGAGACATCTGAGGGCTCTGGCACGCTGACAGGTATTCCCTTCCCTGGGGGTTGGCAGGGGGGTCACAGATGTCCCTGGCTGACGCCAGCCGGAGCAGGACATCCACGTTCCAGCGCTGCAGCCTGTCCCTGGCCAGTGGGATGGGCTGGCCTGGCACGGGCACGGCCCAGCTGCAGGAGGGATGGCCCTTGGCAAGGGATCAGTGGCATTTTTCTGGCGGGTGCCAACGAGAGGGAAGCTGCCTGTGAGGCACTGCGCCCACCTCGCTCCGCGGCAGGAATTAACCGGGTAATTGCTCTGGCTCTCAGGGTGTCCTGGCCACCCAGAGGTGCAGCATCGGGCACCAGCTCTGCTCCAGCACTCCCAGCACCAGCTCTGCTCCAGCACTCCAGCACCAGCTCTGCTCCAGCACTCCCAGCACCAGCTCTGCTCCAGCACTCCCAGCACCAGCTCTGCTCCAGCACTCCCAGCACCAGCTCTGCTCCAGCACTCCAGCACCAGCTCTGCTCCAGCACTCCCAGCACCAGCTCTGCTCCAGCACTCCAGCACCAGCTCTGCTCCAGCACTCCCAACAGCAGCTCTGCTCCAGCACTCCAGCACCAGCTCTGCTCCAGCACTCCCAGCACCAGCTCTGCCCCAGCACTCCAGCACCAGCTCTGCTCCAGCACTCCAGCACCAGCTCTGCCCCAGCACTCCAGCACCAGCTCTGCTCCAGCACTCCCAGCACCAGCTCTGCCCCAGCACTCCCAGCACCAGCTCTGCCCCAGCACTCCCAACAGCAGCTCTGCCCCAGCACTCCAGCACCAGCTCTGCTACAGCACTCCCAGCACCAGCTCTGCCCCAGCACTCCCAACAGCAGCTCTGCTCCAGCACTCCAGCACCAGCTCTGCTCCAGCACTCCCAGCACCAGCTCTGCTCCAGCACTCCAGCACCAGCTCTGCCCCAGCACTCCCAGCACCAGCTCTGCTCCAGCACTCCCTGCACCAGCTCTGCTCCAGCACTCCCTGCACCAGCTCTGCTCCAGCACTCCCAACAGCAGCTCTGCTCCAGCACTCCCAGCACATTTTGCCATGCTCTTACCACTGTGCAGCATTGAGCCAGGCTGGATCCCAGACCAGCCTGTACCAAGACCAGCCTGGCTAGTCCAGAACAATGTGCAGCACTGGTGTCAAAATCCTATGGCAAGCTGCCAT
Organism: Erithacus rubecula; assembly: GCF_903797595.1. Taxonomy (NCBI): domain Eukaryota; kingdom Metazoa; phylum Chordata; class Aves; order Passeriformes; family Muscicapidae; genus Erithacus; species Erithacus rubecula. The sequence goes on along the minus strand of NC_136671.1, from coordinate 8,701,536 downwards.
GCCATGGCCTTGTTTCATATTCAAAGGTAGATATGCCAATGCTGGAGCTAAAAAACCCCAACTATTCAAATTAGCAATCAGCACCAATGACTGCCCTTCCATCCCATTCCTGTGCTGAAACAGGAGCTCCAGTCCCTGCACACAACCAGTGAACACATGCTCAGCATCTGATTCCGAAGAAGGCTTCGGCACCGTGAAAAGAACAGGGAGAAGGTACGGCAGAGTGGGAGCTGCCATCTGGGCTTGCATCTGCGCCTTTGCCAAGGCACAGATGGAGGATCCTTTGCTCTGACTCGTATTTGGCCCTGGAAACTGGGGGATGATGGAATGAAGAAGCAGCTCTGCCTGTAGCCTGGTCACTATTTGGGATTCAGCATTCATGTCAAGCCTGTGAGGCTCCTGTGACCAGCACTGGGCAGGCTGTGGGGACAGTGGCTGGTGACACTGGCACCTCCACCAGCACTGGAAGTTGAGCCATGGTTGCTGGATGGGGAGACACCCCACCATGGGTGACCTGTCACTGGCATTCAACACTTCACACCTCACTTTGCTGCAGTGTGTCAGCACCATGTAGTGACTTCCTCACCTTCAAGAGACTCAGGGTTATCTTGAGTCCATGGAGTGACACCTGGCTTCCAAGTGACACAGAAAACAAGAGCATGTCTGACTGGGAAGAACAAGGATATTATAGAAATAAGGAGACGTGATGCCACTGGCAGGAGGAGCTTGAACTCTGAAGAAGAAATGAGGGGGAAGATCATTGCTGCAAGCAGTGAGGCCTTTTCTCCAGGTCAAGGGCTGTAGCCAAGCTATGGGCTGAACGTACATGTGCTGTAACAGGGGAGGTCTGGGCAGGAGCCAAACCCATCTTAAAACACATATAGAAAATAACAACAGCATGAAAACACTTGTGAGTTCTCCTTTCCTTCTCCAAGGATGACATTCTTGGCTCTCATTCTTTAAGTCACACATTACCTAAATTCCTCCTGTTTCTCTTACCCCATTCATCCCCAATCAGGTTGGGACCTGGGGGTCCTTTCCTACAGTTATTCCTTGACACCAAAGAGAAACGTGGTGGAAAAGTGGAAAAGGATGAAAGATGGTGAAGGGGCAGCCCAGGAAGCATGGGCAAGGACTGCTGCAGGCACCAGCTGCCCACAAGGCCCCAAGGCTCAGCACCCCCTCCCCTGAGGGGCCGTGGGGCTGTTCAGTCATACCAAGCAACCACTGGAGTTATCTCAGTGTCTTCTTTGCCCCATCAGCAAGAGGCAGAGCAGGAACAGCTCTGGGACAACAGTGGCAGAATATTTTCTGGTGAACTGTGCAGTACCAAGAAGCTGTGCTTAGTAATTCCACAAATACATGGGATCACTCCCTGGCACAGGAAGGTGCATGTTTGACATCTCTGAGTTCTATGCCTGCTGTTCTGGCAGCACATGGTTTGGTGGGTGTGGAATGTCCCAGGAAGAGAAAGACTTGCTGACCTCCCTCCCCCTGCTGAACTCCCAGGGGTCCTGTCTGCTCCTTCAGAGCTCATTCCTAAGTGGAAAGAACCCACCACACCCAAACCACAGAATCCTCAGCACCAAAAAGCCAATTCCAAACATAAAGCCTTGGGAGGCAGAAGCCTGAGCAGCCAGATCAGTAGCAGACCGGAGGATTAGTGACACAAATTGGAAGAAGTTTGAGCCCTTTGTGGTGCTGGGCTGGATTGAGGCAGGACTCAGTCCCAGTTCAGGAGCAATGTATTTGCTGGGACACGTGCTTGGGGAGCCAAGCAAAGCTGCAGCACTTTGACACATCTCCTGTACCCACCGCGTTTCATGAGTCTGATTAAGTGCAGGAGCAGAAATGGTGGAGCACAACAGAGCACTTGGAGGCTGGCTGTCCACAAAAGCTTCCTCAGAGCTGGATTGTTCAGATGAAGGAATGATCTCATGAGCAGATGGGAGAAAGGCTTTGCTTGTTCCACGGAAATCTGGGCTACAGCAGACATGAGGAAACGCAGCACAGAAAACCATTGTGCTGGAGTGTGAGAATGGAGCCAGCAGCCGAGGGGGGAAGGTGTGGGGGGCTGTCCTCTCCCAGCAGCAGCCACAGGAGCATCCAGGCAGCTGACACAAGCCTCTGACTTGGCTGTGAATCTGGCACCAGCGTTTAGAGGGGGAATGGGGGAGCTCTGCTGGGCAATGTGTCCACTTGGTGATGAGTGCTGGCAAAGGAGAGTGCCAGAGGTGCCATCTCCTGCACCACAGGACACACTCCCGAGGGATTTGGGGACACCAGGGAGCCCAGACAGGGAAAGAGATATTTGCAGACAGCAAAACTTGGGGGTTTTTCTTCTTTTAAATAAGGTTAATTATTTATTCATGCACAAAACACAGGTTATTGTTTGCTAAACAAATCTGTGCGCCAGTCTGTGTGCAGCTCTCTGTACATGCCAAACGCCCAGTTTCTGAACAAATTGTACCTCTCTTGGTCCAGAACTCTCTCCTGTGCTGGGCTGGGCTTGCTGTGGGACCTCAGGGGGGTCAGATCCATTCTGAGGGGGCTATGGGAGAGGAGAATTCACTGGGGAGGGAAGAGATATGCACCAGGGCTGGGTGGGAGCAAGGAGCTGTCAGTGTGTCACAGCAATGCCCAGGACAGCAGCAATGGAGCACCCAGGGAGGCTCAGCTGCTCCAGCTCCATTCAATGCCATCCCTGGAACCATCTCAGAAACACACTCAGGAACAGCCCAGGCACAGAACTAACGCCTCGCAGGGCTTTGTTATCACAACACCACACAGTTAAATGTCCTAAGCAATCTTTTTTTAAGGAAAACAAGTCTTTAGAAACAGAGGTGACCTCAGAAGCGATAAGTGAAGAGGTGCACCTGAAAGTCTGTTATCAGCTATTTGTGCCTGGCTCTGCCTCAGATTTCTCATTTCGATGTGACGGCAGTTGAAAATTGGATAGATACTGGCTTCACCTCAAACAAGACTTTCTCTTTTTGTCTTCAAGGGCAACTTAAGTGCTTTACCCTCTGAGGTCGGAGAGAATCACAGGATGCTGGGAAAGGAGTGTTCTGGAGTGGGAACCACAGTGCTGCTCTGCAGCACAGTTTGATAATTAAACTCCATGGTGAAGGAAGTGTGAGGGAGGCTGGGAAAGCACAAATTTGTTCTTTACTTCAGGTACTGATGAGGTTTTCCTTACAAACAAAAAGCAAGTTAAATTTACAGCACCAGTGACTCCTCCCAAGTTATGTTCTGCCACCAGTGCTGCCTCCAAGCCAGGTCCCACATCCCAGAGGGACACAGCTCAGAGAGATGCTGGTGGGGCAGGATTGTCCTTGAGAGACACATGCCAGGAAAGGGAGGGGAAGAAGAGGCAAAGGGCAGAGGATCACTGGGTTCTCAGCCTGAGAGCAAATTCCTCCATCCATGAAAGCAGGAATCATGAGGAATAAACCAGAGCCCATTCCATCCCCAGTGCAGGGAGCAAGGACAGAAAAGAGACAATTGGGATGCTGGGGTGAGAGGATAGAACTCATTCTACAGAAACAAGGCTCTGAGAAAAGTTCCATAGAAGAAGCAGAGACCAAAAGAAGTTCAGTCTGACAGAAGGAAATTGATGGAAAGAGAATTCCTGAGACCAGGCAGAGCTGGGAAAGCTGTGATTCTGCTCAGGGTGTTCACTCCCTGGAAGAGGCTGTGACATGCTGAGCAGTCTGAGAGCTCTCCCACCACCAAAATACCTGCATCTTACCTTAATCCTGAGCAGGTTACAGGTTACATCACACAGACTTCCCAGCATCCAGTGACAACTAATCCACTGAAATCTTCTCTCGCCCATCTCGACTCCAGCTCTGCAGCACGAGTGCAGATTCTGAATCAATACATTTCCTCAGTCAATGTTTTTGTCTGTTTTTTCCCTATAAACACCCATCCAATGCAATGTGTGAAACGCAGATGTGCTGAGTGGGAAAGCTGAGTCTTTCAGACTCATCCTGTGCCAGCATAACCAGTGAAGCCTTCCCAGGAGCACAGCTGGGGAGAGATGAGAGATGCCATTACAGATGTGCTCTGCTGAGGGCTCCCAGTGCTTCCTGGGCAGAGCAGCCCCATCAAAGCCAAGTAAATCCCTAAACTGTGGGTTTGCTCCATCCAGGCACAAACTTCTGCCTAGATCCAGGACTGCAACTGGGAACTGTGTGTGGATCCTGCAGCTGGAGGGAGAGAATCCCATCTGGAGAATTCTGGTGCTGCAAGAGAGATTGAGGGTGAGATGTGTTCACAGAGCCTGCAGCTGGCCTGGGATGGACCCCCACCTGCCCTGTCTCCAGGACAGCCCCAGCACACTTGGCAGCAGCCTCTGAATTGCTGGGAGACCTCAGTTCCCTAAAAGCCAAACCATAAACAGGGACATGACCTTGCTCACCCTGTCACCTGAGCAGGGGATAAAGGAGGGAAAAACCACAAGACCCAGACCTGCACCACTGGCCCAAATTCTTTCTGTTCCAGGAAAACAGTTCCCTCTCTGTCAGCAGAAGCCACCAATCCCCCTCCCCTTGCAGCACCTGAGGCACCATCCGTGTTCACTGAGCAGACAAGGCCTGAGCAGCACTTCAGGATCTGCAGGAATGTTTCCCAAATTGCAGACACTCAGCCCAGCTCTACTGTTTCCCACGAGACCCATTTCAAACCAGATCAAAACCCCCTGGTCCCACTTCCCTTTATAATGAGTTGCCTATTTTTTCTGATACTTCGGTGGGAATTTTTTTCCCTTTAATACCAAGAGCTGACACATTATGTGTAAAAGGAAGAGTTCACAGAATAAACTTCAGTGCATTAATTATTGAGGGATATAATCCAAATTTATTTAATGAATTAATAATAAGTCATAGGGGTATTTTAATAATGAAATACTTCTAGTTGTGTTTCAATAATTACGGCTGGCTTTCATAATTACACTGCTGCAGTGAAAATAAAATCAAAATCAATTAGGTGGTAGCAATTCTGTCCCAGGAGTGCCCTGTGCAACTCTATCTAGATCAGGTTTAAAGGGACACAAGGAAAATCAATGTTGGTTTAAATTTCCAGTGTGCAACTCGTTGTGTGCTTTACTGATGGAAGCAGTCGGGGCTTCCCTGTGTGCAGCCACTTCAAGAGATCAGGATTAGGTCTTCTTAGGAGAATCTGGGAACAAAGCTCTCAAAAACCACTTCCTTTTAAAGAAAACTGACATCTTGTCATAGCCACTGATTCCAGGAACTGAAGTTGGAATGCCACTGGGGCTGTCACCCTCTGGCTCTGGTGAGTGCCAAGAGCCCAGGACACTGAGATGGCTGCAGATCCCCCAACGCTTGTTCCCCACACCAATTGTGTTTGTTTAGAGATAACACTGCCAGAGCATTTTTCCAGAAAGGCAGACAAATTGTTTGTAATTCCCTCCCATTCCAGGGAACTTTTATCCCACCCTCCAGCTCAGCTGAACTCAGAAAGCAGCTGGGTTTCTTTAACCTTTTTCATCTCAAGAAAGAGTGTTTGGAACTGGAAAGAGCTCCCTATTCAGCTTGTTGAGTCAAATTGTCACTTCCAGCAGCTGGGATCCTTCCCAGTGGCTGCAGAGCCTCACAGCTGGGCAGGCAGGAAGGCTCAGCCTTCACTGTGGAGCTCTGGAGAAACCTCCTGCTTCCCCCAGCACCTGGATCCCTGCCTGGCAGACAGCTGGGATCCCACCTCCCTCAGGGTAGGTGACACCCCTGTCCCCATAACCCAGCTGTGGGATGGAGATGGCTCCAACACCAGCATCCCCAGCACAGCTGGAACCCCAGGATGAGCCAACATCAAGCCCCTGAGCAGCATCACCTCACTGGGGGACTTTGGCACAGCCAGAGCAAACCAAGGGAGTGGAAAAGGTGACCAGGAAAAGCCTGGGCGTGCTGCTGCTTGCATTTTGGGGGCAATTCTGAATGGCCACACTCAGGTGAGCCTCTCCTGCCTAGGAGTTGACTTAGCCCCATTGCAGGATGAGTTGAACTCTCTGAAGAGCCTGCCTGCCTCCCCCTCCCACAGGGCTGAAGGTGCAGCATCCAACCCCTCTCCCTTGGCAGCTGCAAGTCCTGTTCACAGTTCACACATCTTTGAACATCTGGCTGCTCATCACAGAAGGCTTTGGGAAAACGTCCCATTCCCCAAAAGACATTCCAGCCAGAATTCTCCAGGCAGTGGTTTCTGGGGGTCTCACACAGGAACAACCCAGAAGCAGCAGAGTAACAGCAGAGATTTTCAATATCAAAAATTAAGAGCCTTAAAACAGAAAAGGGAAAATTCAAGTCCAGCCCTAAAGGCAAAGTATTCCCGAGCAAGAGGTCAATCAGGCAGTATTTATCCAGAGGGATGTCGTCACCAGAGGCTTGAGCACAAACAAGATGTGACACTTGGAGAAGGAGGGACGAGGGGCTGCAGTGCTGGTGTGAAAAATGGGTTTGTGCCTGAGGAAATGTTCAGCAGTGCTGGGGACACTGTGGGTGCTTCTCCCTGACACCCAAGACATTCCTGCTCTGCTCCAGCAGCACTGCAGCTTTGGCTCCCAGGAAAAGCAGATGTGGCTTCACTGGAAATAATTATTGGCACCTTGGTATTTGTGTCCTGTGCAATTTAAGGAGTGACCAGTGTTGCCTGTGAGGGGATGACTGCCCTGTAATTATACATCCAGTGTGCAAATTTCTATCACATGCAGAACCACCACAGCTCTGCACCTCGGTGGGACAGTTCATGTTTTGGATTATACATGGAATGTAACATGCTGTGTTTAATGGCAGGGATCATTCTGGAGCCAGTGCTTGCAATTCTGCCCTGCAAACAGCACTACTGGCCACCTCTGGGAGTTCCCACAGGGATTGGTGTTCCAGGGAAACATGGCACAGCTCCCCCAAAATCACACAGGCAGCTCAGACCCAGCTGCAGAAGGACAGGCAGGGGAAGCCTGTCCAAATTTTTCTCTGGGACAACATTGCTCCTCAAAACACCAACTGCTACTCTGTGAGTGCAGCCTGCATGGAGAGCAGAATTCCAGTTGAACAAAGCAGTCCTTCACAGTGAGAGTGGTTTGGTGCTGAAGCAAGGGCTGTGGACTCTCCATCCCTGAAAATATTCATAATTCATCTGGAAAAAAAGGCCTGGGACAACCTGCTCAACCTGTGAGTCAGACCTGACTTCAAAACCAGCCCTCCTTTGAGCAGGAGGATGCATTTCACCTAGGATACAGGATGCCATCTCCAAGCAAGGGCCCCTGTGGGTGGTGGGTCCTCTGAAGGCACCAGCTCTGCTCCTCCATCACTCAGGAAGGGGTCCATGTACAGATAATTGATGCATTTTTAACTTGCAAATGTGGCACAAACTTCCCTCAGGAACATCTAATTCACATTTTAACTAACAAAAGGGCTCAAATCCCTTTCTTGCCTATTTAGTCATGCTGCATTTGGTAGAAGTGAGATGAAATGCTCAGCTCAGGGAAGATCAGAGAGAAATTGTATGATTTCCACATTATAGGATAATTCCACGGCTGACTTACCCAAATGTGCAAGATGAGACACCACACTCAGACAACGCTCACCATGCTGAGCTGAGCTCTGGGTCTCAGAGTCAAAGGAGAAGGGAGCAAGCAGGGGGAGCAGGATTAGCAGGGGAATAACAGATGGGGTCTTGAAGCATTAGGGCACAAAGGAGAGCAGTGAGAAGGTGCTGGATGCAGGAGCCTGGCTGCAGTTCCAGCAGAGACAAATGCTTCAGAGGAATGAGAGGGTCCTGGCAGGTCTGGATGCCTCCAAGGTGAGCTCACATCTATGGAGTGCCCTCTCATCCCTCCCACCCACACCAGCTCTGCTCCCCTCCACTCTCAGCTGCAGGTAGGGAAGTCTCTGCCTCTGAGCATCACCCTCAGTACAGGTGGAGGCTGGCTAAGAGAGGCAGCCCAGCTGCAGCCACCTCTTTGTATCTCATTTATTTATTTTTAAGCATCTGGGCCTCTGCACTGAGGCAGATGCTGTCACTGTCCCAGTCACAACCTCCTGACCAGCCACTCGAGGGTTTTACCTGCTTCATGAGGTCTGGACACTGCCTTTCCTTCCCATTCCTTTCCTTTTGTTATCAAACCAAGTTTTATCTCAGAGTGGAACATCTTTCCAGAACAGAAGGCTCAAATGCTTCATCTTGACAAAGCTGAAACCAAGCCTTTGTTTTGCCAAAAATACCCCTTTCACTTTTCATTTTGTCCCGCTAGTCACCAGATTAAATCCACATTAACAAATATTGTCACTCATCCCAGAAGTACATTTTTTGGAAAGCAAAGTGTTTGCAGCAAAAAGCATCATCCTACTCTCTCTCAATCCACCACAAGCACACGGGGAAGGGAGCAGGATCCTTTCCCAGCCCTTGGCTCACAGTGAGCACAGCTCTGCCTGTTCACCCCAGCAGGGACAGCCCTAATGAGCTGTTCCAACCTCACCACATTTATCTCCCCACTGTTGCTCGTGGTTGTGCATTTGTTTCAGCTGTGGCTCCCAATCTCTCAGGGGTTCCTGCAGCCCCCACCTGCCAGAGCTGCCCAAGGGGAGCCCAATGCCCAGCCCAGCCCTTCAGGAATCACTTTTCCACCTGTGCACAGGCAGAGAGCACAGGGAGAGGGTTCAGTCCCATGGAGCAGGGGACTGTCACTGCCACTGGCCATCCACCTCCAAAGGTGCTGCACAAGAGGCACTCACAGTCACTTATCTTGCAGCCCAGTGCAATTTAATTGTCAACTTGGAAGCTCTCCAGCTAAGCATAAATAGTCAACCCATTGCAGTGTTTAGGTGTATCATTGCCCTGCTAATTGAGTTTGATGGGAATTTCAAGAGGACTTTATGGTATTTCCATAAAGTGCTGCTATGTTTGAGCCTTCCTCATTCTCTGTGTTGCTGAAGGCAGAGGAGGGGTAAGAGAGAGATCTCCCTTCATCCCCAGACTAGGACTAGTGGACAATATATGGGGAGATGACTGCTTACTGAGCCATATCCCTTTTTCTGAGAGCCAATTCCCTTTTGAGGAACTACTGTGGACATCAACTCCTGCCAAACTACAATAACCTCCCCATTTGTGTCTGTGCTTGGGGATTTCCACCAGTGCCAGACACTGAGACCAGCCCCAGTCACACCATGGAGGTGAGGATGTGACAAACAGTTCACAGCAATGTCCTTCCTCACCCTAAATCATTTCATCTCCAGAGAAAATCCACCCTGCCATGGCATTCTGCTCCAGACCCAAAGCCCCAGCTGTAAAGAGAGCCCAGATCTTTATCTCCATGAGGCAGGGGCCATGGAATCAGGAGCATAAAGGGTGCTTGGGGAGCTGGCACTGCTCCTACCATGCCAGCATGGCCAGGATGTGCCACATGGCACCTGCAGGGTTGGGTCCCACTACAGGGCATCCCCTGGGAAAGGGCAGGAGGGGTTCTGCATAGTGTGTCTGTGACTGAATCTGTGAATATTCTCCATTATCTTGTTGTTCTTTAAACTCTTAAGATGCAACGAGGCTAAAAAGGATAAATAGAATCACTGAATTTGTACACAAAGCCTCCAAGAGTCACTGGGGCTCAGCTGCAGAGGGTTTCAGTCTCAGCAGCCAGCAACAAGGCCAACAGGACCAAGGAGGAGAGAGAGGAATGGTGTTACTGAGAACCCCACGAGCAGAAATTACAGCTGAGAAGCTGCTTAAGCAGGTTCTGCCCAGAGACACCTGCACTTTGTTTCAGGGCAGGTCCCCAGAAGCCTGGCTTCACCTCAGCTTTTATCCCTGTGTCACCTTCCAGAGGCTCCTCCATAAATCCAACAGCCAAATGCAGGCAGCAATGGAGGGAAAGGGTGTAAAACCAACACCAGGTTCTTCTGGTGGGAGGTTTCCTGAGTGGCCACAGCAGCTCAGCATCAGTGAGATCATCAGTGAGATGCCACCAACCTGCCTGGTGCTCACATTGAGTCAGTTTCCTGGCTAAACACAGCAGAATTTCGGATCTTCCCAGCTGCCAGCATTGCTTCTGGATTTTCCCTGCTCCCCCAGGGCTCTGACCACCTCCCCCACATGCCAGGAGCAGCCCCTGCCCGGGCAGCAGCTGGTGCTGCATCCCTGCCCGTGCTGCTGCTGCTGCTGGGCGCGGTGCCAGGCTGGTGACACCCGCTGTGACATCTGCTCTGCAGCCACACCAGCTCCCACACGGGGCAGGAGACACTTTTCCTCTCACATCAGCAGCACACGTAATCCGTGCTGGCACCAGATTCTCCATTTCGTGTTTGAATGATGCTGCCACAAACATTTATTGTCACAAAAGAGGTTATTCAAACACGAGCAATTAGGCAACTATATTAGCATATTTTTCATTGTAATATTACAACAAAAGGTATATTCCTCCCAGTGAATGTATTTATAGGCTTTCGGAGCTAATATTTGTTTAAATGATTAATATGTTTTTCAAATACATGTGACAAGTGTGGCAGAAATATTTTTATCTCCACAAACAATGTTCTGAAGGGAAAGAGCTCGGAGTCTCCGGGAGGGCTGTTTTCCAGGTTTAACAGAGTTTTTCAAGACATACAAGTTACATTTTTAACATTCATGAATTCCAAGAGAAGGCTTTTCTCTGAGGAATGTTTAGAAATAAGCTGAGGCTGCATGGCCTCCACCCCAGCCAGTGTCTTTCTGTCCTGCATCTTTCCAAAGAGCCTCTGGATTCTCCCAGGAGTCAGGTCACCATGATGGAAATCTTACTTTTTACTTACATCCCTTACTCTTACTGAGAAAATTCCAAAGGGTAGATGGTTCAAAGTGAGGCTCAGAGCAGAACTGTGTCGAGTTTTTAACCAACACTTCCCTTCACTGAACCCCTTCACACAAAGGGACACAGGATTTTAATCACAGTTCTGGTGTGTGGGTGGCAGAAGTCAACTTCCAAAGTTGCATGTTCTCTTTTCTGATCACCCCCATGGACAAGCACATCTGTCGAGTCTGAGTGATGTGTGAACTCCATCACTCTGGCTTTTCTTAAAAAAACAGAAAAATACAGAGAGAAGTGAATTCAAAAAGGTTGATGTTGATGTGTCTGGAGCTGAGGGGTTTTGGCTGGAGGGAGCAGAGCTGTGGGTGATGCTGCCAAGCCCCAGACACCAGCAGGGACCCCCTCACTGCCCTGCCTGGAGGAACCAACTAGTCCCTGCCACTCAATCCCCTCCTGATCTGGGATTTCCCTCTAATTAATTTCTGTCAAAATCAATCAGACCCTGCTCCTGGGGTTTGAGTGAGAAAAGACAGGACTGGGACAGGGCATTATGAGGTACTGCTGTTCATTTAGCACCCAGAACAAAAGCATGGAGAAGTTATGAATAAGCCTCCAAATGCCAGCAGGTCCCAGAGCAGCACCCTGACAATGCTATCAATGCCCTGACCTGTCTGCCCCATCACTCCCACCCCTATGGGCTGAATCACGTTGGTTTTGGGGTCCAAGAGCTCTGGCAGACCCGTGTGGGACAGCAGCCTCGAGTACCTGCTGTGTCCTTCCAGACATTGAAAGCCAGGGCTTTCCCCATTGACAATCTTGGTGTCCTCAGCATCTTTCTGGAGCTGGCAGAATGAAGTGACATTAACAGAGGAGTATGAGATGTGTGTGATCGATACTGTGGCTGAAATCTCAGCCTGGGGTTTTTCTGCCTGTTCAAGCCTTCCTTCCCTTTTAAACGACAACTGAGCCGTTATTTACATTGTACTCTGCTGCACGAGGAAGTGCAGTCTGAAAAGGAATATATTAACAGCACCTGTGGAACCAAAATAGCCATCATCTGCAGGGGAAGTGGGCTGTGGGTCCAGCCTGGTGTCTGGGAGCAGCAAACAGAAACTGCTGCTGGCTCAGAGCCGGGTCCTGCTCCAGGGGATGAACAGCTGAGGGGGAGGGTGGTGGGACAGCTCTGCAGTGGCAAACCAGGGTGCTGTTGGATACTGCTGGGAACCAGGGGAAAAGCAGCCTTGAAGCCTTGGGTTTCTCAGGCTGCACAAGGACAATAAATTATAACAATGATTATACACCTGCAGGGTGTGTGAGAGCTGTGTGAGCGTCTCTTGATGTTTTGCAGAAAGCATGTTTTCAAAGAGGTGTTGCCTTCTTGGACCAACGAGCCTTTTCTATTCTATTTTGCACAGACTATCCTATATATGGTGTAGTGCTTCTTTAAATAAAGCTCTCTCTTTTTGCTTCTCCATTACATGAGGAACTATGTTACATTATCCTTTTCACTGCTGTCCTATAGCCTAAAATGCAACACCAGGATCACTCAGGCAGGTGACATGCAGTCATGTCACACACTCGAACCAAACCCTGCCATGGACAGACATCTGCTCTTCTTCAAACCACCTGCTCAGACCCCAAGCTCCCACCAGGTCTTCCTGGCACCCTGGGCAGAGCAGCTCTGGCAGGTCCTGGTGCCAGTAAATCCCCAACCTCTGCATGGACAGTTGACACTGAACTCGACAGTGTTGGTGGCACAGGGGACACTGCTCCATCCTTCCAGAATGGCTCCACAGGGAGCCTGAAGCCTGTGGTGTCAATTCCAGCCTGGGTCCTTCTCAGCATCCTCTGACACCTCCCTGAGCCACCACAATGGTCTCAGTGGTTGAAACCCCTGGTTTGGGCAGGTCCCTGCAGGACACAGCACAGGCAGAGCAATCCTCTCCAGAGAAAAGGAACCTCTTGACAGCAGAAACTGAGATATGAACTCTGCTCCATCCCTGGAAGTGTTCAAGGCCAAGTTGGACAGGGTTTGGAGCAATCTGGGATAGTGGAAGGTGTTGCTGCCCATGGCAAGGGGCTGGAACTGGCTGGGATTAAAGGTCCCTTCACACAAACCATTCTGTGATTCTATAGTGACACTGGCAAGTGGCTCCTGCCCCTGTCGAGCCCCCCACAGCACCTGCCCCTTTCAGTCCTTCCCAATCTGAGCTCCCAGGGCTCCCCTTGCAAAGATCAGCTGCAAACCTTGATGAAATCTGAACAGCAACTGACACCTTGCAGCCATGCTGGAGATGTGGTTTTCCACCATTGCTGCTATCTGCAGAGAGAGTGAATTCACAGACAAATCCATGACCCTGGATTCTTTTTAAAATCTCCAAACAGAGCCTTAGAAATGCATGGCTTTGCTCAAGATCACCCTGTTTGTGTTGGTATGAGGCCAAAATCCATGAAAAATAGCATGCATGCCAAAAAAATCAATTTTATATAATAAATACAGATCATTTGGATGTTTCTTGCCAAAAACAATGCAAACATATACATCCTTCATGATTCTTATCAGAGCACAGCTGAATCTTTAATACACTCCACAGACAGGCTACTAAAAGGCAAGAATACACTGTTCAATGATTAAAGTTTCCTCATGTCCATCCCTTGCAATGGCTTTAATGGTCAAAAGTGTAAAATTCAGTTTAATGTAAAAATTATTAAACCAAACCCCAAATATTATATTTTAAGTAAAACCCTATTTTCAACAAAGAATAGGGACTGGAGTAAAAAATAAATATATTTGGCAGCACTAGAATTGCTTTATGTTGCAGTAAATGTTTACCAAGGAGTAGATACTCTGAGCTCCACATTCCAAACAATCTCATGTGTTAAAGGTCCACAAGTGTGTCAGGGCACTCAGCAGCATCCAATACCGTTTCCTGGAACACAAACGTGTTGCAGCAAATGGTTTAAATTCTCCATTACAACCTAGGTGGAATAAATAAAATATTCCATCTGCCTAATGTGACATGCAGATCAGACCCCTGTGGGTAATCCTGGAGTTTGCAAAGGTGCATATGGGATGCTCCAGCAAATTTAATAAATGTAAAGGAGGTTGTTTTATTTTTTAAAATAACCTTTATGTTATCCTTGCTGTAAATTATGTAAGAGGATGCTATCGGAAATGTGACACACATGCTGCACACGCTCGCAGGGGAAAGGCACTGCCGGCAGCCTGCGGCTCAGCGGGCTGCGGCTCCGGCGGGACGGACAGAGGGACAGGGGCGGGGACAGCGGCACGGGGACACGGGGAGAGGGGTGGGGACAGCAGAAGTGGAGTGGGGATAGCGGGAATGGGATAGGGACAGCGGGAACGGGATGGGGACAGAGGGAGCGAGGTGGGGACAGAGGGATGGGGACAGCGGGAGAGGGGTGGGGACAGCGGGAGAGGGGTGGGGACAGAAGGAAGGGGGTGCGGACAGCGGGAAGGGGATGGGGAGAGCGGGAAGGGGATGGGGAGAGCGGGAGTGGGATGGGGACAGCGGGAAGGGGATGGGGAGAGCGGGAGTGGGATGAGGACAGCGGGAATGGCATGGGGACAGCGGGAACGGGATGGGGATAGAGGGAGAGGGGTGGGGACAGAAGGAGCAGGATGGGGACAGCGGGAACGGGATGGGGACAGCAGGAACGGGATGGGAGCAGCAGGAGCGGGATAGGAGCGGCAGGAGAGGGATGGGGACAGCCGGAATAAGATAGGGACAGCAGAAGTGGGATGGAGCAGCAGGAGTGGGATGGGGACAGCGGGAGCGGGGTGGGGACAGAAGGAATGGGATGGGGACAGCAGGAATAGAATGGGAACAGCGGGATGGGACAGCGGGAACTGGATGGGGACAGCAGGAACGGGATCGGAGCGGCAGGAGCGGGATGGGGACAGCAAGAACGGTAGTGGGACAGCAGGAGTGGGATGGGGACAGAAGGAGCGGGATGGGGACAGCAAAAGCAGTCGGGTTCCCTGGGCTCACATGGACTGGATGTTCCCGGCTGTCTCCAGCACACTTTATTTGCCGTTCAAAACACACCGTTCCCTGCCAGGATCGGCGTTTGTGGCAGAGCCACAGCCCCCAGGATGGCTGAGCTGCTCGGTAAGGCTCCCTGGAAGCTGGAGCAATTCCTATTTATTTCATGCCGAACGCTGGCTGTGCCCTCCGAGAGCGCTCCCTTCCCCTCGGGAGGTGGCCGATCCCGGTCCCAGGCTGTTGACACTCTCCCTGTCACTGGAACTTCACATGCAGACGGAGGCTGTGGCACACGGACCCCTCACTGCTGTCTTCCAAAACACTGTCCCCACACCATTCCTTCTGTGCCAGCAGAGCAGGAAAAGCTGCTTGAACCCAGCTCTGGGAAATTTGAGGAGCTTTTGCTCCTTTTTTAAAGCATTGGTTATAGTGGAGAGGCTGCGTTTCACAGCAAAGTTTGCAGGAACTATCAGGGAGTGTGGAACGGCTGGTGGTGCTGCCTAATGAAGTGTGTTTGAAATATTGAAGTATATGATAAACCATTATGTAAATTAAATTCATTGATAGCTCTGCTATGAAATTGCTCTGGTAGCAGAATAGTAGATAAACATGGAGCTTAGAAGGTGTCATTTATTCATCCTTAAAATGGTTTCAAGTTTCTAGTGATTCATTATCATTCAGCAGAAAACAAAGAGATCATTCATTTCACAACTAAACTCCAAGACAGGCTCTGGGATTTTGCAAATGCCCATGCCCATGAGGTGTTTCAGGTGCTCAGATTCTTCCAAACCAGATCCTTCTCCCTTGCAGGTCCTGCCTTTGCCAGCTGCAAGGGAAAATTCACTCCAGGGCTGAGCAAGCCCAGGAGGGACTGGAGGAGGAATGTGCAAAGAGGATAAAGAGCAAGACCAATAGTTCCTGATGCTTCCCAACAATGGAAATGACATTTGCTATGCTTTCTCTTCTATGATCCAGTGCTCTACAGCCCTCTCAGCAGCCTCAGATTTTGTCTCCATGCAGGCACATGGGAAAGGCTGGGGCCAGCCCATTCTGCTGTGACCATGCCAGTTTGTACATTCACCATGCCTGGAACATCCTGAACTGCAGGTAAAGATGTTCCTGCAGGGCTCTGCTGCAGAGCAAAGGCTTGGGCCACGGAGCAGAACATCCCACCAGAGATTCTGGGGAGAGCTGCTGTGGCCACAAGCAGGACATCAGCACCACAACCATCCATCGCCATGGCACAGCCACCCAGCACAGACACAGCTGCCCCTGGCTATGGGAATGGGGTGGGCACAGTGTCCCTGCACTGCAGGATGGGCACAGTGTCCCTGCAGTGCGGGGTGGGCACAGTGTCCCTCAGTGCAGGATGGGCACAGTGTCCCTGCAGTGCAGGGTGGGCACAGTGTCCCTCAGTGCAGGGTGGGCACAGTGTCCCTGCAGTGCAGGATGGGCACAGTGTCCCTGCAGTGCAGGGTGGGCACAGTGTCCCTCAGTGCAGGGTGGGCACAGTGTCCCTGCAGTGCGGGGTGGGCACAGTGTCCCTCAGTGCAGGATGGGCACAGTGTCCCTGCAGTGCAGGGTGGGCACAGTGTCCCTCAGTGCAGGATGGGCACAGTGTCCCTGCACTGCAGGATGGGCACAGTGTCCCTGCAGTGCGGGGTGGGCACAGTGTCCCTCAGTGCAGGGTGGGCACAGTGTCCCTCAGTGCAGGGTGGGAGTAGAGCTGTGAGGGGTTAATGCTCCCGCAGCCGCCAGCCAAGCGTGCTGGGAAGGAGACAACCCGCTGCTCTGAAACTAATTTTACAGCTTAACTCCTATCAAATATCCTGGGCCCCCCTCAAAAACCCTCTTTGAGAGGAGTGCTCCTAACCCGTTGGAAAACCCGTGGCGTGTTTTGATTGGCAAGGTTTCTCCCAGACGGTGGGAGTTATAAATGAACATCTCAGCAGGGCCTGGAAAAGTCCGGCTCATTCTGCCAGCCCGAGACGGCGCGAGTGCCTCTCCACGGGGTCGGTCCCTCACTGGAGCCCCTCCATCCCATTACATAAGCCCCAAACAGGACATTACTGCATGTGTGTGAACAACTCGTGTTACAGGAACAGCAACTCCTATTCACCGGGAAAATTGCTGGAGCTCTCAAAAGGCCCCTTTTCTCACAGCCTTTTGGCCTGGAGAGCCCAGGGAGCTGCTGTTTGCAGGGGCAGGGGCAAAGCCTGGCTCCAGGCTGCTGCACCCACCACTCCCTGCTGGAAACTTCATGTGGGAGCAGAGCAGTGAAGCACAGGGGTCCTGCCTGACCTCACAGCCCCTGCCCATGGGTGTTCTGCTCAGGGCTGCACACCCCAGGAACAGCCTGAGAGACACCTCAGATCTCTGTGCCAATCTGTGCCACCTCTCCCTGTGTGCCTGTGGGCAGCCAGCCCACCCAGCCCACAGTGGGTTGCTCCCAGGGACTGTCCCCATGATGACATTCAGCTGCCAGTCAGTTTTGCAGGGTGAGCACTGGAAATGGGGCTGTGTTGGGTGTCCCGTGATGGATGGAGACTCAGCTGCTCATGCACTAACCAGCCCAGAATGACTAGTCTGCTCCAATCCGTGCCATGCCTCCTTCAGCCTCTGGAAGGCAGTGGAAGCAGGGATGCAGACCCATGCAGAGGTGTGCCCTGGTTCACAGAGATGGGTATCTGCACCCCAGGACCTTCCCCACACACCAGGCACTGCTGCTGTGGGCTGGGGTTGCTCCACAACACTACAAAATATCCCCATTCCCTTCCCTGTCCCATCCCCACTGTCCTGCCAAGCCAGGTGGCTGCATGGCAGCTGTCCCTGCCTGCTGTGCCCTGCCTGGCCCTGCTGTGCTGGTGTTTCATGGAGCTGTGCTGATGGAGGGTGACAGATTGCAGCCATAAGTCACCAAATGCCACCAGCCCACGATGTGTTATTGCAATACATCACTGGCACGAGGGGCAGCAGGACCCAGCCCCTGCCCTTCATCAGGCATTTAATTCTCCAGTCCTCAGCTTCTCCCCTTTCCCCAGGAAATTAAGGCTGTGTTTACAGCACATGGGCTGGGGAGTTCCCCAGGTCACTCCATCAGCGGGCAGGGAGGTGGCAGCAGCCACTTTCCCAGCAGGAGCACAAGCCCCTCTGCATGATGAGCAGGCTGGGTGTCCCTCTGGCTGTGACCTCTTCCCACAATTTAAAAGTCACCACTGGTTCATCGATCCTGCTTCCCCTGCCCTTCCACAGAGGACAGAGGTATGCCTTAAAGAGGCTGTGTCTGTTGTAAGACAAGTTTTCCCCAAGTCCCACACCTACAGCTGATCCCATCCTGCATCATCCCATGCACTTCCCATGTGCAGCATGTACCTGACAGCTCAGACCCACTGCTCTGCACTCAGCACTGCTGGGCAGCTGGTTCTGCACACCCTGCAAAGCAGAGGCCACCAAAAACTGTATTCCTCTGTGCAAACTGAGCTATTCTCACCAGCAGCTGCTGCAGCTGCTTCTGTCCTGATCCCTGAGACCACTTTGGCTCCTCAGGAGCCCCTGCAGCCCCCTCAGGGTCACTGCTCCCCACTAGCCCTGGTGTGACTGTGACCACTGTACAAACCCCTGAGAGGTGAAACAGCTCCAGGGCACACAGGATGAATCTTTAGAGAAGAGCTGAAAACATCTCTCTCCACCTGGATTGCAGGTGGAATGCTCTCTGTGAAGGGGCCCCAGCTCCTGGTGTCAGTGCAGAGTGAATAGGAAAGGCTGATGCCACGCAGTAACAATTCAATTACTTGCTGGGGATGCTGGGGAGAGCTCTGCTCATTTTAATGCTGTGGAGTAACTCATTTCATGCTGGAATTGCAAAGCACTCACTAGTCCCATACACACATGGCCCCTGGAGAGCCTTTTCCAATTAATAATCATTAACATTCACTGCTTCAATAAGTAAAATGATTTCTGCATCATCAAAGAGGGCTGGCTCCTGTTGAAAGCCAGGCAGCGTCCTCCAGGCTGGCACTCTGACAGCAGTGTGAGTCTGTGGGGCACATGCTGGAGCAAACACCTTCCCAAAATGCCCTGTGACAGCACAGAACCCACTGATTTCCTTTTATTTTATCTTCCCATGCTCTTGTGTTTATCCTTTACTTACTCAATATCATTTCTGCAGTGGAAATTTTGGCCAAGCAGATTAACACACTGTGAATATCTGGCTTTGGGAAGGATCTCCCTGAGCAGTGGCAGGTTTAGAAACTGCACCTTTGCTGGTTAAGAGGATTTGCTGCTCAATATTTTTACCCACAATTAGCTTGCCTTTGTAACATGCAGCAGAAACTGAGGGCTGGCACAAGAACAACCCCTTTATGTTTATTTTGTGGGAAAATTTTATTGTGCATCTGTTGGCATCCAGATTTTAAAAGTTCATCCAATGTTAATCGTGTGGCAATTTACATTTGTGTGTGACCTGTTGTTCATCTGCTGCTGGCACTCAGATATCAAATTGCACTTCCAATTTTAGGCACTGGAGTTTGCCAGGTGTATTTTTGCAAACAAATTTTTGTCCTGTCACAGACACACATATCCTCACAGCCTCGTGTGCTCATCCAGCCCCAGGGACACACCTTGGGTATCTGTGGCAGACCCAAGTTTGGATTTGGGGTAGATTCATGGTAATCTGGATAAAACAGAGAGCCCAAGGCACCACCAGCTCCCTGTGGTGCTTATTTGCAGTGAGCTTTTCAAACACCCCTCTCCTGCTGGAGCTGGATGTCCCCTGGGCTCAGCTGCCCATGGAGCTCTGCAGTCAGTGTGAGAAACAGAGCTGGGCCACCAGTAGCCCCTCCACCCACCCCAAACCTGCAGCACCAGCTGTGACCTCACCACAGCCTCCCCAAAACACAGCTTGCCCCAATCTCTTCCATACATTCTCCACTGGAATCAATCTTCTCTTCTGAGAAAAGAAACCTGTACAATCCCAGTGCCTCGTCCTGGCCTGTGCCTGCCTGGGTTTGGGGGGACCAACAGGGATCTGGTGCTCTGTGCTCACAGCACCAGGGCCACAGGAACAAGGGACAGAGCTTGTGAGGCCAGGCTGGGTGCCAGGGGCCGGGCTGTGGGGCAGGGGATGCCTCCCAGCACGCTTTGTCCATGAGCAGCGCTCCTGCCAAGCGCCAGGGCCAGCAGGGAATAGGTCATTCACGCTCCAGCTGAAATCCCAGTCGCATTATATCACTTACAGCTAATTAGCAGGCTCCAGGCACAATGCAGCCAGACACTGTTTCTTGCAGAAATGGGTAAGTGGGGACAGCCCTGAGCGCGGCACTGAGCGCGTTCACCTCCTCCTCCTCCTCCCTGCTTGGCACAGAACCTCGGCAGGGTCTGGGTATGAACCCAACAAGTGACAGGTTATGCTGGAAGGCTGCAGGAGCCATTCCCAAAAGAAAGGCTGCATTGATCTGCAGGGGCAGGGTCCTGGCTCTCCCACACTCTCACAGGGTTGGGTTCCTCTGCACTCCTGGATGTCCAGGCAGCAGCAGGGGCTGAGTCACCCTCTGCCCTCTCATCACTCACCTCAAGGCCGTAGCATTGCTGTCTCCAAATGCCACTGAGGGGCTGCACAGCAAAGCCACGCTGCTCCAGGGACAGCAGCCAGGCCTGGTGACGCAGGGCAGCCACTCTGGCTGGGAGGGACCATATGGGAAGGGGTTGCACGCCTGTGCTCCTTGCCAGACCCCTGCCAGCACTCAGGGGCTGGGCCAGCCTCTCCAGACCTTCAGAGTGGGCAGGGTACACCAGGAGGGTCTGGGGAGGCAGATCAGGACCCTGCTGGTCTCACACCTGCTGACCCCAGGAAGGCAAGGCTGCAGCTGCCAAAACTGAGCCTGGACACATGGAGACCATGGAAAGAGCCAAGGATTCCCCTGCTCCCCCATCAGCATCTCCCATTGCCTGGTTTGGCACAGTTCTGTCCCCATAGTGGGGCTGCCCCTGGTGCAGGGCCAGGGAAAGGATCTTCCCATTAACAGAGGAAGCAGTGCAGACAGGGCAGGACTCAGGAACAGGAGCAAGCCAGGGATGGGGCACAGCTCCTCTAGTGAAGGATGGGCTACTCCAGCCTAATTAAAGCCAAAGCCTGGAGACATCTAATTCCTGAGAGACTGCAAGATCATGGATTTCCTGGTTTCCCACTGCCTTTCCCAGATGAGCCTCAGACAGAAGACCAGAAGATCTCCAGTTAAGGACTGAAGCCCCTCTGACAGGACCCCCCAGCCTGACAGCCACAGCGTGGGCAGGCTGGGCACAGAGAGCTGGTGAAAAGTCCACCTCACTGCCACTGTAAACACTTGGAAAACATTTCACACAGGTTTCCTGCCTGTGCTTCCCTGCTGAGGAGCTGGGGAACAAACACACTCTGTCAGGTTTTGGTTCATTCAGGCACTACTGATCAAGATGGGATTTTTTCCTTTTCTGTATTGGTACTATTCATGTCAGTCTGGACTCTTGGCAAAGGAGTATTTGCCAAAAAAATATTTTTTTTAAATTATTTGCCAGAAATAAAGGATGTATTTCTTTTTAGCTATGTGGATAGTTCAGATCCAGCCACAGTTCACAGAGGCTATTTTGGAGCAGACTTACCTGGCTGTGCCCCACATCACCACACACTGAGCAGATGCATCTCAGTCAGTGTGCTGCATGCATTTAAGGGGCATTTCTTTGGAGAGATGTAGGCTGAGCAGTTTAACTAATTACTTACAAAATCATTTTCTTACTTGACAATAACAGCCACCACCTGTTCTGGGGCTGGCCTGGGCTTCAAGCAAACATTACCTCGCTTGTTCATTTCCCACCTGGGAGAATGAGAAATGCTCTGGTTTTATACAAGTTATTTCTACAAAGCTGCTCTTAATACACCAATAAAGAGAGGATTCCTGCAGGCCAAGGACCTGGGGCACTTTGAAATGTAGAGTTTTACTGGACTTGCAGAGGCAGAAGTTGGAGGATGGAAACCCTGGATTTGAGGAGCATGGACAGGATGTCCCTGTGCTCATCTCTGTGATCTCCCAGGAAATGTCTGGAGGCCCCAGCCTCAAACTGGTTCAGTTTCTTCAATAACAGTGTCAAGCCATGAGCTAAAACATCCTGAACACACAGCTCCCTCCAGCTCTGCACCCCTTGGACATCCCCCATGCCAACCCAATGCATTTGCACTCATCCACTTGGGAAAAAGCCCCACCTCACACAGCAGTAATTTTCATTCCCAAAAGCTGACAAAGAGGGAGATGGAGCTTCCAAGGCCATGAGCACACAAGGGTGTGATCCTCAGCCTGCACTCCCTGTGTCCCAGGCTGCAGCAGGTCCCCCTGGGCTGGCAGGTGACAGCAGAGCCCCAGGGCCAGACCAGGTGGGGACATGGCACTCACGGCCACCAAACCCTGGCAGGTCCCAGGTCCCAACACAGAGCTCTCTGTGCTCACACAGGGCTCTGGGAAAAGGCAAAAAACCGAGCAAAAAAGCCATTTTTGAGGCTATTTTGAGTGCTAGTGGATTATATTGTAATGCAGCCCAAGTGCCAAAATACACTATGCTTGGGGGTATGTAAACTAATTCCCAAAAAAAATCTTAGGACTTTATTCCACTGTCCTGTCCCTCGGTCTGACACAGAGCCAAGCTCTGCTCAGCACCACCACAGCCTATTAGAGATTTTGCTCTAAGCAGCTTGAGAGTGTTTATTTGGTGTGCAAAGAAGATTGGAGCTGGGAAAAGCACAAAAAGGATTATTCTGTTTATCACTCAGCTTTCCCTGGCCAATCTCTATTCATGGAAAAAGTCATTTACTCGGGTTATCCACAGGCTTTGCTCGCCAGAAAGTGTTGAAAGCCCTGAAAATTAGAGAGATGCAGAATGGATTGGAAAAATGTAAGGCACTTAGAAGCCTCTGACACCCAGAAATACACCAACACAACACAAGGCTTTTTCAATCCCAACTTTCCCCACTGCTAATAAGAAACTGTCCAAGTCCCAGCACGTGCCAGTTAAACCACTCCAAAGGCCAAGCAATAATTAGATGGATTGTCAAATCTGGGAGGCTGGGTTTTGAGAAGAAAATTAGAAACCAAAACATTACATTGGCATAATGAGTTCTTCATTAATTCTTTTCTTTAGCTCTTTGCATTTTATGTGGTCTCCGAATGACATTTGATTTTATTTCCATTGTAGCAAGCACAGAGCAGGAATACACCAGGCTAGTGCAACAACTACAGACAGGGGAAAAAAAAGGATGAGATAAGCAAGAGGGCAGGGCTCACAGCAGCAGGACAGTCCCGTGGGCATCCCTGGCTCCCCTTGTCCCCAGCTGGGGTTGTTAACACAGCTGCTGTGGGCAGCAGGACCCAGGATCTGCCCTGCATGGATGGATCACTCCAAGGATGAACCCAAGAATGTGTGAGTGCAGTTCCAGGGGAATGCCCTCTGCTCCTGCCAGGCACAGGGCTGTGTGACACTCACAGTGGCAGCTGGTTGGGGACAGGGACCCCCATGTGGGGCCAGGCAGCCCCCAGCTCCCTCACACCCCAGCTGGAACTGGAGCTGGATCAGCCAGACGGCTGCTCTGACACCACGAGGCCTCCCTGAAAAGGGAGATTGTTTCTCAAAAATAAATATTAAATAACTCTAAAATTTCAAATAATTCAGAGCTCTGCTGTTTTCCATGCATTATGAAAACAAAATTGAGGGGAAAAGGTATGTAATACGTTTCCTATTTCCTGTTTCTGCAGCTCTGCATGTGCCCCGGGGGATCAGCACAAGTGGAATTATCTCTCCTCTGGCTGGGAGCGTTCATTTCGGGCCAAAAATACCAAAAAAAGTATGAACTAATCCGTACATAGAGCTAGGAAGTGTGGGATCGCAGGCCAAATGCTGAAAAATGAGGCAATTTTCCCCATTTCAAGAAGTGACTAAAATCCCTGTGCTGTTCTTCGCACAGGCGTGTTCTGTTCCAGCCCAAACCACTTCAAGAGCCGGGTCAGATCCTCTCTCCTGGAGCAGCCAGGAGCTGGTGCTCAATGCAAACACTGTCCCTCTCCCAGGAATCCCTGAGGGAGAAGGGACACTGCCCAGATATTGTTTCATTTTTCTCTGTGATGTTTGGAGCAGAGGGAAGAACACCAATAAATGAATTAACAGACGTGATAAACTCGTCAGTGGGAGAGGGATTAGCAAGGCATGGAAGCACCTGGAGGATTTGGGGTGGGAAGGAGCAGAGCTGCTCTGGGAGAGGGAGATTGGCTTGGGATGCTTGTGCAGGACACAGCAGCCTCTTGCTCCTGCAGCTTCTTCACCACAGGTTTTGCCCAGGAACTGGGATCAGAGTGTGGCAGGAGCACACATGGTGCAGAACCTGTGCACAGGGCGAGCGACCACCAAAATTTGTGGTCACCACCAAAACTCGTGGTCACCACACCTGCAAGGAGAGGCAGGAATCCTTCTGGAGGAGGGAGGGAGGGGGAAAGGCAGGAATCACCTCTCCTTCCTGAAAATACCTGCCAGCTAAAGGCAGGAGCCAGCATGAGATGCAAAAATGTCAGGAATGTGATGCTCTGGTTGCATAACTGTGAAACAGTCAAGAACACAGCAGTCAATCCTCACCCTGCACCCAGCAGCTTGTGCACTTCATGCCATGAGGGTTTTCCCACTTGAGGTTGGAGAGTCAAGTGTAAATCCCACCTTTGGCACTCTCTGAATAACTCATTGACTCTGTCTGACCCACAGCTCTGCTGGCCACACATTCAGGGGGTCCTTCACTCTCAAACACATCCTTCAGATTTCAAAACCCAGAGAACACATGCAGGGATGTGCATGTTCTTACACAGTTTGCTGTCTGGCCCAGTTTACTAAACTGCATTTTTATTAAAAAGAAAAAAATTAAAGTAATTTTCTAAAACTTTATAAGCACCACAAAAGAAAATTATGTGTAAGAATCCACCTTTTCATATTTTCTTCCTTTGATGGTACAACTTCAACTCCTCAACAAAGATCTTGTTTGGAACTCAATTCCTTAAAAAAACGCTGAACAATGAAGTTCACAAGAAGCTACAGGAGTTTCTTAACATGAGAATTCTGAGTGCTCATCAGCCTAGAGTCTTGTCTCCAGTTAATACTGGTTTTGGAGAAGGGGGAAGTGCCCACCCCTTGTTTTTATCACTCAAAGCATGGAAGGGAGGTTGGAGACACAGACCCCTGGTGTGCAGCCAGTTCCATCCCCCCCATGTTCAGCCAAGTTCCAGGACACTGAACCCATCCCCCTTGTGATGCTGCTGGAGGCAACACCAAAAAAAAAAAAAAAAAAAAAAAAAAAACAGAAAAAAAAAAAAAAAACAAAAATAAAAATAAAAAAGGAGAGAGAGAAAGAGAGGAATTATGGCAAGACAGAGCATGCTCTGACAGCTGTGCCCTCCCCCAGCCCCTTTGCCCAGTTTCCCATTTTCTTATCCCTTTTTTTCCTTTGCTTTAATCTTCCCACTGAGGTGCTTGGGCCAGGCCAAGTTCTGAGGCTTTTCAGACTCCAGACTATTTTCTGTAGCTCTGTCTGAAGGAGAAGGGGGGAAAAAGTAGCTAAAGATTTTCCAGTGGGAAGCGAGTATTTTCTCTTCTCCCATAACACAGACACAGCCAAAGGAATTTTTCTCAAGCTTGACAACAATTCACCTTCAGGCAAACAACAAGCATGGAAAATTTAAGCCCAGCAGGTGAATGTTTGGGAAAATTTTTAGCCTATAGAAATTCTCATGTAACCTTAACTATAGGGGTCGCTCTGTGGCATCGCTCATCGCCGGCTCCCTCCCAAGGACAGCTGAAGGATTGGCATGAGAAAACAGGATCTTGGGGGGAAAAAAAATATCTACCCAGCCCCTTGAAAGCACTGCAGAGGGGCTGAGGCTGTGCTGCAGGCTGGGTACACAGCTGAGGGTTCCCAGCTGAGAGTCACTGCTGATTGTCACCACCCACGCCAGACAGAGATCCTGGACAGGCAGGGATCACAGGAGGGCAGGGATGCAGGGCAGGGATGCAGGGCAGAGATGCAGGGCAGGCAGGAATTCCAGGAGAAGGCAGGGATGCAGGGCAGGGATACAGGGCAGAGATGCAGGGCAGGGATGCAGGGCAGAGATGCAGGGCAGGGATGCAGGACAGGCAGGAATTCCAGGAGAAGGCAGGGATGCAGGGCAGGGATGCAGGGCAGAGATGCAGGGTAGGGATGCAGGGCAGGGATGCAGGGCAGGGATGCAGGACAGGCAGGAATTCCAGGAGAAGGCAGGGATGCAGGGCAGGCAGGGATGCAGGGCAGGCAGGAATTCCAGGAGAAGGCAGGGATGCAGGACAGGCAGGGATGCAGGGCAGGGATACAGGGCAGGGATGCAGGACAGGCAGGGATCCCAGGAGAAGACAGGGATACAGGGCAGGCAGGGATGCAGGACAGGCAGGGATGCAGGACAGGCAGGAATCCCAGAAGAAGGCAGGGATGCAGGGCAGGGATGCAGGGCAGGCAGGAATTCCAGGAGAAGGCAGGGATGCAGGGCAGGGATGCAGGGCAGGCAGGGATCCCAGGAGGGCAGAGATTCAGGACAGACAAGGATCTTGGGCAGGCAGCACAGGGGTTTGGCTGCCACCACCCTGGGACCACAGAGGAATGTGCACAAGCCACAAATTCAGCTTTGCTCCACAGCCTGGACTTGGTACATGTATTTAAGTTAATCAGAAACAACTGAGCCACCAAGAGACTAATTTCTCCAGTGTTAACTGTCCACAGTGGGATCACTTCTGGGAAGGCTGTGGCATCCTTCAGTTTGGTGATGTGAGCCACCAGCTGAGCAAACTTTCCTGGAAAAAGAAATTAAGCTGGATATCTTTGGCTGAGCAGTGACTCTCCCTACAAGGCTGATCCACCATGGCCCTTCCAGCCACACAGCACCACAGCTCAGCTGATCATGAACATCTGAGTCAAGATAAAGCTTCTTTCTTCCCCCACTCCTGCCTCAGAATGTTCTGATAGAAATACTCAGCATTTCTAGCAGAAAGCATCCAGCCTGTGCTGAGCTGACCATGTGCCAGAATGGCAAGGGCAGCTCCATCTGGAGATGTTGCAGGGCACAAATCAAGAGGAAAGAGCACAGACCTGGGACTCCAAACCTCACCTGACAATCCCAGGCAGGAGATTCATTCCAAGCAATGTGAGTCTGAGTCCCTCTCACAACCACCCCTCCCTGGCACAGGAGCAGCTGCAGGGAACAAAATTTTTGACCAAAAAGGGAATTTTACTACTGCTCAGAATAAGCAGTAACAAGTTATCTGTGTCCCACTGCTCTGGCTGGAGAGTCCCTTTGGAGGTGTGAGGTGCAGAAAGGACCCCATGTGTCACAGTCCCAGCAGAGGAGCTGTGGTGGCAGAGTCATCACCAGGTCTGCTGCAATGCACCAGTCAGAGACCCCAGCTCCAGTCACAGGGCAGATTATGGATGTGGAGCATCCCTGCAGTGCTGCCAGAGCAGACACTGCCAGCTGGGCTGGCCAGACCCTGACTGGACACAGGGAGCCCTTGGGAGTGAGATGCAGGTATCTGCAGTGAGATGCAGATATCAGGGCACTGCCTGGCACAGGCAGCCCCCAGCCCACAGATCCCACTCCCACACATCCCACTGAGTTGCCTGCTGAGGATAAACAAACACAGGAGGTGATGGATGGTTCCCTTTGGAAAACACTGATCACTGGGCTGCAGCACACTCAGCGAGGCAGGGGAGCAGCAGGGCAGGCAGCTGCCTCCCATCACAGCCTGGCTGAGTTCACTCAGTCTGGGGACTGCTGCTAGCCACCCTCTGCTAGACAACACATCCTTGGTGCAGCAAACATCCCTGCACAGCTGAGGGACAGCAGCACTTGTCAGTGTCCCCACACCCTGGTGGTGCTCTGGGATGCCAGGATGAACAGTGGGGACGGGGGCTGAGGCTGGCGGGGAGGAGTTGCTGTTGGAAAGGCAGATATTTTGAAATACCACGGCTGATATTTTTATACAATAGAGACATCATGTACGTAGGAGGCCTTTTTACATTTTAAAACATAAACTGAATCACCAAAGATAGAAGATGAGCAAACCTACAAGCATATGAGCGTTTTACCATCTCACAGATTCCCTCCAGCAGGCAGCTCACAGGGAGAGCATCACCTCACCCTGGCAGGGAAGGGGGTTACAGAGGGAGAAGATGCTGATTTCTGTCTTCCTCTTTCCCTTGAGCTCACCCCCAAACTGGGAGCAGCCATGAGAGGAGCACCAGGTGTTAAGAACCAGTCTAAGGGCAGACTGGGGTGGGAGGTGCCACCCACCTGAGGACACTGCAGCCCCACTCCCAGATCTGTGCCCACATCCAGCACCAGCTGCTGAAGGTGCCTGACAAGGTCCAGAAGAGGTTGTGTTTGGAGAAGAAAATAAATGAGAACCAAATGTAAGGATGGCTACGCGTGGACCAGACTTGTGCTTGAGAGGCTGAAAGACACTGCACTTTAATTACAGCTCTTACCAATCAGGCAGTAATTGCTGGTATCCTTCCTGTAGCCCACAATTGCCTAATCTTGTTATTTGAGAGCCATCACAGTTTAAACAGCTGGTGAGCTCTGCCTGATCCTCAAAGAGTCATAGTTTGCCCAGCACTGCTTAATCTAACAGTGGTGTGTGACAATGGATCCCCTGCAGCTCCCCAGCCTCACACTGTCCCCTGCACCCTCCCAGGACATTTGGACAGGTTCACTCAGCTCAGTGTCCAGCTGCAGCCTGCCCCTCTGCCATTTGCTGCTCCTCATGGGGAATCCCACCCCTCTCCAATGAGGACACATCTCCAGAAATGAGCACCTTCTCTGTGCATCATCAAGGCTTGGGCAGATCATCCCAGATGTGAAAAACCCTGTTGGCCACATAAGAACAGATCCAGTGTTCTCATTCAGTCATTAATTTTCGTCTTTCCATACTGCTAAATGACACCAGCTAATTTTGATTATGCCTGGGAGGCACAGAGGTGACACCTCCCCAGACCCACACTGCTTTTGGGGCCCCTTGAAGAGGAGGTACCACCATGCAGGGCTGATACCAGTGCACCCCACATCCCCAGAGCCCCCATCCTGATGAGCCCTGGGGCTGTCAGGAAGCAAGCTTGGCTTTCAGGTTGTCACTGGTGAGCCCAAATGTAAATGCAAAAACCAAGAGCTCCTCACAGGACTCTGCTCAAAGCTGCAGCAAGGGGGAGTTTTGGAAAATGGTCCCTTCCCTTTGGTCATATTTGAGAATTAACACGTCATGGAAATGCTGATGGTATCTCTGCACCATTCCTCCTTCATACTTGGTGACTTATCAGCCTGGGAAGCAGCTATGGAGATGTTGTCAGCAGCATCCATCTCCACAGAAAGCCTGGAATGGTTGTGATAACACTGCAAATACTTCAGGCTTTTATTTTGCCACCATTGCCAATTACAGGGGACGCAGAAGCGTCTCAGCTAGAAACCCCAGCTGGAGAGCAGGATGGGGTTTGGGTGGGCTGGGGTGGACAGGGGCAAGCTGCCATGGCCTGTGGGGGACGCTGCAGTGGCCCAGCCCTTGGGTTTGAGCTGTGGGGCAGAAGGCCAGAGCAGAGGAGCCTTTGTGTGCTCACAGGTTTGGCTTTGGGGTCACCTCCCTGCGCGTCTCAAAGGGCAAGTGGAATTGAGGGCACACCCGGCTGTGAACGGGGAGGCTTGGGAAGGTCGAGCCTGTGGCTGTGGCTCCTGTTCCATCCCTGCCCTGGCAGCCACAGGGGCTGGTGCACAGGCCAGGGGAGCACACGGGGCACAGGCAGGATCTGGTTGCACCACCCCGCTCGGGTTCGGCAACCTCTGACAGCTGAGCACAGTAACCCTTTAATCCGCTGCAGAGCTCGTCTGTCAGAGCCCCAAAGCCCACGGGGAGGTATCAGTAACAAAACGCAGGAAAGAGAAATGAGAGTGGAAAATGTTTGGCTTTTTTGTCTCCTTGCTCGGTGAAAACACAACGGGGCTTGTGCTGTGTTTCTGCAGGCACAGCCCAGCCCTGCCCGGGCACAGGGTGGGTGGCTCAGGGCTCCTGGGAGCTGTGACCTGCACCCATGGGTGCCACCAGCCCCTTTGACCTGCACCCAGCTCGGCACAGATCCACCCTGCTCTGCCCACCCTGAGCCCTGCTGGCTGCTCCAGAGCCACAGGAATCAGGGAGGAAGAGATGCAGGCAGAAAAAAAAAAAAAAAAAGGACATAACAGGGACCTCTAATTCTAAGCAATTTAAAGGTGTAAATAGTATTTCCTTGTGGTCAGTGCCCTGCTCTGCTCAGCTCCTCACCTGAGACAGGTGAGAGGTGCTGCTGTGAGGTGAGAGTGGAGGCCAGGCACCTCCCCCCTTGTAATCTGCGGATTATGGCTGTGAAACCGGATTACCAGAGGCTGAGAAGAGGCACTGAGTGGGATCCAAATCACACAGCAGAACAGCAGAGAAACCTGCAAGAATGTCTCACACAGTACGAGCGCAAATACATCCTTGCAAGACCACATTTATACTTTAATATCAATTTTTCCGTAATGCAGAACACACTTATGGCCCAGCTCCCTTGCTGGGCAGCTGCTGGGTTTCAGCGTGGGGGAATTGGCAAGATCTTTTCACCAGGTGAAATAAATAGAGTGCTGGGCCCCAGATAGGATTACGGTTTGTTTTCTTTAGGTGTATAGAATCCGCGGGAAAGCTGAGCCCAAACGGAAACTCAACTCCTAAAGAATTTGGCCTATACTGGCCAGCTCCTGTCTGCCTGCCAGGCATGCTCTCCTTGCCTTGTATTTTGCTCTTTATCTTTTAAGAGGCTTTGTTAGCAAGGGATCAAGCCATTCTTTGTGTGCCTGGAGGACAGGGGGCTGCTTTCAAATTATTTGAGGATGATAAAGTTACAGGGTTTTACCTGGAGAGCTGCAATGAGAAAGTTCTCCTGGGCATTTCCAGGAACAGACACTCTCCCAGCCAACCCCCCAGCTTCACTTCCCAGTATTTCCAGAGCAAGCCAGGGGGGGCTGAGCATGGTGAGGGAGAGAAGCATGACAGGACAGAACCTACCCCATCCCTGACTCCTATTTTTTGTTGTGAACACGTTTTTCTTCTTCTTTTTTCCTTCAGGAAAACAGGGCACAGGGTGGTCAGAGCCACATTCTCCCCCAGCACAGCCACAACAGAGGGGTCTGGACAAGGATGGAGCCTCAAGTTAACACCAGATACAGAGAAAAGCACAACCCAAGAGCCAAAGGAGCTTGATGCACGTCTCATCTCCCTCCTTCTCTTTGTTTCTCTAGCGAGCAGCATTTGGAGGAAAAGCCTTGGCGAGCATATGCTGGAGCCTGCAAGCAGCTGCCTCCTCCTGCTCCCTCACTCCTCCAAAAGCTGGGACATGTGGGAGGTGAAGGGGCAGCCCTGGGACAGAGCCATGCCCAGGAGGACCTGTGGGACCAGCAGTGTCCCTGGCCAGTGGTGGGGAAGGCATCGCTTCACTGGGTCAGAGCAAACAGAAGAGAGCCTGGCTGGAGTAAATCTTACTAAATTTACATCAATAGGAGTATTTTGAGGGCTTAGAACAAAGGAGACAGTTAGATGTGTCCTAGAATGGACATGGGTTCATTCATTCAGTGCCCAGCATGATGTGAAAAGTCTTTTAAAACCCAAGGTGAGGCATCCCCAGGGTCCTGAGACACTCGCTGCCCTCCAGGAGTGGATGCCAGCATCCCAACTGAGCCCTGCTTGGGCACCTCAGGCAGCACCATGTGCATCCCAGAGCATCCCACATGAAAAAAAAAAACAGGATCCCAGCCTTAAAATTAACACAAGGTAAAAATTTTGGGCACAGGACTTCTAAACCCTCTGCTCCAATAGGACATCAACACACATTTTAAAGCACAAAAAACTCTTCAGCCATGCATTTCTCTCAGGCAGTTGAGAGCCCTTGTGCCCATAGTTCAGCCCTGGGGCACTGCTGGGGCCCTGCAGCTGCTGCTCTGCTCCCAGAGCTGGGAGCAGCCGTGGCTCCTCTGGCTTCAAATGCACTGTTGGAAATTCCTGTGGGAATACGGAGGGGAATTTCTCACTGAAAATATACACATCCCTTCTCTCCAGACACTCCAAGAGCAGCTGAAAAATGGGTCTGCAGCTTCAGCAACCCAGTTCTCCACCACGGTCAGCTGTGCAAAGACACTCTGCACAGCAATTCAGGTCTTCATTTTTAGTTTTTTTCTATGTCTTTGCTCCCCCTGTACAGCCCAGGTGGCTGCAGGTGCCAGGTTGTGGATTGTCCCCATGCCTGGGGCTGAGAGCTGCCTCAGACAATTCCTGCAGGTGAGAAGGAGTGGAGCCCATCCCTCTGGACCGCCCCTCTCAGCTTCACCACCTGGGCAAAAAATGCAGAGAGCTGCAGAGACACGACCAGGCTGCCTCAGGGGGGACGAGCACAGCCCAGCTCCTGTTGCTAATTAGACACCCAGAGCTGTCCTGCTCCTCAGGTGAGCCCTTCATGGAACAAAGGAGCCCTTGTCAGGAGCATCCTGGTGATCCTCCCAGGTGAGGGATCCCAGGCTCCTTGGCAGCTCTGCCAGCAAGGCTCTGCCAAGCCCATCTCTGCCTCCTGCCACGCAGGGCTGGGTCCCCATCAGAAGCAGAGTGGCTGTGACAGGACAGTAAGTGACTCTGGTGTCCTTTTGCCCATAAGCTGCTGCTTCACTTGTGCTGGAAAATTCACAGAAATCTAAACACGACCTCACCTAAAATGCTCGATGCCAAGGCAGCCAGTTCATGGCTTTGTGAACATCTGCAGGCAGCAGATAATGAAGGGAGCTGGCTTTGTACCATGGAGAGGGAGCCAGGGGGGATGGCAGTGCTGAGTCACCTGGCTCATGTGCCAGTGGCACCTGGCTGTCAGGGCTAGGAGGAGTTTGGTGCAAAATGAAAAAAACTGATATTTGTTTGATGTTCAGCAAATTCTCCCAGCTCTTGCCTGCTGCAGGAACAAGTCAGAGCTGTTGCATGTGTGAGCAGGGTGAATGTACTCTTCTGGGGAAGGCTGATGTTCGACTGAGCCAAACCACCCTCTGCCTCATGGAGACTCCTTGGTAAAATGTCAAAATCACACATGTGCACTGACAGGGAACACACCAGGCCCATGATAACCAGGCACCTAAAGCCACAAAAGCATGGCCAACTTCACCACTGAGAGCTGAGAGTGCCCAGCCCAGGAGGAGTGACCAGCCCAGCAGGAGTGACCAGCCCAGGAGGAGTGACCAGCCCAGCAGGAGTGACCAGCCCAGGACTCCCTGCCCCTGTGCCATCCTGCACTGGGCTGGCAGCTGTGCCCACACCACACCCAGGCTGCCCCACAAGCACCTGGAAATGCTGTTGGTGGGACTGCAGGAGCTCTTCAGAGCCTGAGCTCACAGACCCACAAAGAAATGTTCGGCCCATGATATCACAGAGAACGCTGGCCAAACCAGCTGAAATCACTCAAACATTCAGAGCGTGCTTATGGGGGGGACCCTCTGTTCTAAATATATTCCTTTGAAGGCAGCTTGTTATTTAAACAGTGATTGCAAAACAGGGTTTACATGGAGCTGCTCCAAACCAGAGAGGCAGGGAGGGAGGGACGCAGGGAGGGAGGGAGAGAAGGCAGGCTGTGGGCACAGTCACCACCCAGGTATTTTAATTGCAAATCCCAGCATGTTTTATAGATATCTAGAGAGTATCTTTTTTACGTGGGCTCCAAGGATTACGGTAAGATCCATCACGTTTTATATGATCCTAGTGACAGTGCCTAAGTCCCACCCTGACTAGGATGGGAGTATCCCATGTAACAGCTCATCCGTGGAGTCAGGAATAGTCCAAGGCATCTCCACACAGTCTGAGGCTCCCAGGAGAGCCCAGCTGAGCAGAGCAGTCGTGGGGCAGTGCCTCCATCCTGCACTTTGGAGGTTTGTTGGCTCTTGATCCCTTCCCTCCTGTCCACACCATCACAGCACTCCTGTGGGAGTGACTCTGCCTTTCTCTGCAACATCCCAGTTCCTCCACATTTTGCAGCATCCCAGGCTCAGTTCCCTGCTCCCACAAAGTCCATGGTTCCCTGGCTTGCTGCTTTTAGGCTGGAGAACTCCAGCAGAGGAGGGGGAAGCAAGGGCAGGACCAGGAGGTGGTGTGCTGCAGGGTGTCCCCACGGGCTGGCACCACCTGCCAGGCAGCACCACAGGAGGAGCTGCTGCAGGGCTCATCCCTCCCAGCCCCACAGGAGTGGTGCCTGTGCACACTGCCAGGCTCCTGCTCAGCTTTCCTTGTGTTGTTAATACAAACAGGGGAATCCCAAGTGTGCCTGTGAGCCGGATGTGAGATTCCCAGTGGCAACCAGCCCAGCAGTCAGCAGGGGCAGTGTGTCCCACTTGGCCTGACATGACCAGTGTACGAATGCTGCAACCTGCCACAGTGCTTATTCCAGAAATCCCAGAGGTGCAATCCTTCCTGAAAAGTCTGTCAGTCTGTGCTCAAACACAGGTTTTGCTTCCTGCCTCAGAAAGCTCCAGCAAGGGAGGTGGTGGGTCTGCAGTGCCTGCACTGGGCTGGGGCATTAACACTGGAGAATTCATAGATTTGTATACCCATGGATCCCCACGGAGGGAAACTCTCTGTGCTCTTCTGGAACAGCACCACCAAGGGGGAGAAGCCCCTGCACAGCATGCAGGGTGGCATCAGTGGTGGCTCTGACACCCAGCAGCACGGGCACAGGGACACAAAGGAGCCTGGCTGCCAGCAGCAGCGAGGTGGCTGTGGATGTGACCAGAGTGCTAAAGGGACACATCTCCATTGCTCCAGGGGAACATTGGTCTGTGTGCTCCCAGTGACCTCTGTCCTGACACAAGGGGCAAATCCAAAACAAGGCTTCCACTCAGCAAGCTCTTCCTGCACTCCCCATCCTTGATGGAATTTGTTTGTGGTTGGAAATGCCCACAGCAAACGACCTGTCAGCCTCTTGCTGCACTCATCTTCTGGTGACATGGAATTTGCTTTGGTGGAAGCAGTGATCTGGCATCCTCAGCCAGAGCACAGTGCCAGTGGGGGCAGCCCCAGCACCACCACAGGCAGCTGGAGGGAGGGTGGAGGGGGATCACCCTGCCCAGTCATCCCTGATGCTGCTGGTCACCATCCATCTCCCCAAGGCCAGGACAAGGCATCATGGGCTCCTCTGGCAGCCAGACACCAGCAGGACCAGGGCATTTCACAGCACCCTGCCCTGAAAAGCAGGAATTCACCACCATAACAAGCATAAGGAAGCTTTCAGCTGCCAGGTGACACACTGGTCCTGTCCCTCTGCTGCCGAGGATGGCATGGACCCCACTCCTCCTTGCCAGGCCAGGGACTCCTTTGTTACATCTACAACAAAGTACCCAAAGGCAGGAGGCTGGAAAAGCCCAAACCTCGCTGGCACTTGTGTGTATAACAACACCCAGAGGAACAGGACACGGCCCCTGGGGCGGTGTGAACACGGACAAAGCCGAAAATGTTCGTGTACCAGTCCAAAAGCATCATAAATACTCTCCCACTGCCAAAAGACCCCTCAGTCTTTTACTAAATCTCATCACAGGAACAATTTACAAGCTAATAATGCTGAACAACTCCATTTCAATCTCGGGGTTAAGCTTTATTTCAAGCTTTCACACCTTACCATGTTCACCCCTCCCAGGCAGGCATTAGACTGCTGCAATGGAGTGAGGCTTGTCTCTGTGTCAGGATAAAATTGCCTTTCCCAAGGCAGCAGGGCCCTGCCACCCCCTGTGCTGCCAGGACTGCCCTTGGACCATCCCCAGTGCCTCATCCTGGGGGACAACAGCTGCTCAATTCCAGCTGCAGCTTCTTCAGAAAACACTTCCACAAACATTGACACTCCAAAAAAAGCTCTCTTTAGCCTTTTCTAAGCTGGGAGTTTATTTTGTTAATATTTTTCTGCACGGCGTGTTTCAAATGAGAACATTCTGAGAGCAAATTGGTGAAGTCTTTATTGCTGTTTATTTCTAAGCAGCTACAAGCCAATAATAATAGCAAATCCTCTCCAAGTGAAAACTGTGTTCCTTTTGGTGAAATGGCTCAGCTCGGAGTCTGAAGCTGTGTTTTGTCAAGCAGATGCAGAGTGTCACCTTGTAACGCCCATGCTAATGGAGTAATGGGATTGGAGCTGTGCTGGCTGCCCAGATCGCTGTGATAATCCTGGCCTAGAGAAAACAATCCTGTGTGGAGCATTACTGCTCTGGAGAGAGGCCATTCCCTGCTGGAGCTGCTGCAGACACACACACACACATGCAGAGATGCTGGAGTGAGAGCTTCATCCTCCAGCTGCCCACCAGTGCCACTGGCATCCACCAAAGCTGGGGCAGGATCCCTCCACAAGTCCAAAATCACTGGGGAATCTCAGGCATGGCTCAGCTCCATCTCAGCCTGCTGCTGGGGACACAGGAACACACCCAGTGAGTGCACCACACACACACACCACGGGCTCTGGGATGGATGTGGTGGCACTGGGATGGCAGCTGGAGCCAGGCAGGACTGAATGGGGAAAGGAACAGGGCTGTATGGGGACAGGGTTCTGGCCCAGGTGGCATAGAAGGAATTCATTTGGGTGGCAAACACAATCAGCTGAGGCTGGACCCAGCTGCAGCAGATAAAGCCCTGCATAAAGAAATGGATCTGGAGCAGATTTCAGTTCTCTGGCTGGGAATGGATAAAGGGTGCTGGAGCTTGAGGCTGCAGCAGTGATGGGAAGAGAGCTGAGTATGGGCTGCAGCTGTGTCCCTGGAAGCTGAGATCCCTGCAGACAGCAGGACCTGCCAAGAGCCAGCCACCTCCATCAGTGCTGCCACTCAGCCCTGTCCTCCCAGGAGGAATGACCTGGGTGTAAACTGAAAATCCTCAGGAGCCTTTGAGGATTGTGTTTACTCCTCCAGGAAGGTTACCAGTTCCTCAGGCTCAGGATATGCAGTGGTGAGTCTGGAAAACCAGCAAGAATGCTTCACAGCCCCTTGGGATGTTCCTTTGTCTCCCTACAGGGCAGCATTCCTGCACCAACACACCATTGAGTGCCCTGGAGGGAAGGTGCTGAGCAGGGTGTGCAGGACTGAGACAGGGCTGTGGTCAGGACCTTCCCAGCTCAGTGGGTGTCGAGGCAAAGCCTGGGGGTGTTCAGGGAACCCCCAGCCAGCCAGGTCCTGTAGGGAAGCTCTGCCCCCATCTGCATGAAGAGGTGACCCCTTCCCAGCCACACCAAGTTAAATAAACAGCCAAGCCACTGGGTTTGACCTGTGCTAATTAAGAATGGGGTTGGTGGTGGTGGTTTGAATGCAGAGGAAGGAGCAAATCAACTTGTGAACGTGTTGGAGAGCTTGGCAGCTGCTGGCAGAGCCAGTGGGATGCCAAGTGTGGCTCTGTGCTCTCCCAGTCCTGCACCCAGCAAGGCTCCTGCTCACAACACAGAGGTTAGGAAAGGAAGGATGCCAAACCGCTGACAAAACAAACCCTGCTGGTGCAAGGAATCCCAGAAGCGTCTGGAATTTGCCTGTGAAGCCGGGCAGCCCGTTGCCCATCTGCTCTCTTGCTCGCTCCATTCACACGCTCCTCTCCTGGCTTTACAAATTAAAAGTTGTAACATTCTCTCTGCAGGTTTGCAGCCAGTGCAGGAGGCAGGTGGGGAATGAGTGACTCCCCCCTTTGCTGTTTGCTTCCCACAGGTCTCTCCCAGCCCCATTCCCTGCCCTAGGAATACTTCTCCAGATGCAGGTGTGAGCCCCTGCTCAGCACAGGGTAGGGGCTGGCCTCCAGGAAAGGATCACCTCTGGATCCCGAGATGCTGGCAGCAGCCTGGCACTTCTCCAGAGGTGCCAGGGATGGTCCTGGAGCCAGTGTGAGGGTCTGCTGGTGACCACCCCAGTGCCCAGGGCCAGCACCCCCTCCTCAGCCCACAGCTGCTTCTCGAGGTGCAGGTCTTGTGTGGCCACAGGGCAATTACTAAAGGAAAAATCCCTTTATCCAGAATAGAGAGCTTTGTTAATGTGATTTTGTGTTAATTGCTCTGATGTAACTGAAAGTGGGTGACCTTTACCTGTTAACCATCAGTGTGCTGAGTCAAGGAGCTGCTTGGAGAGGAGGCTCAGTTTCCTCTCCTGGAAGAGAGAGGACACTCTGTGTCACTGCTGCAGCCCTGAGCTGCCTGTGGTGAGGATGGAGCCCAGAGACAAGCGGGCCCATGTCCTGCTCCTTCCCTTGGCACAGAAAGTGAGTGGTTTCTGGTCCCATGGAGGTGTCAGAGCGTGGCATGGAAGGGTTGGGAGCCTCCCAAACTGTGCTGGGGGGCAATCAGCAGCGTTGGCAAGGGTCTCTGTGGGCCTGGAGAACATCAAACCCCTCCAAAACACTTCCATGTGCGCCTCCCCTGCACGTCAGTCATTCTTTATTAATCCATTGGCCAGCCTGAGCTGCTGTCCCCACAAGTGTTCTTTCATGTTTGCCTGCAGCCTCAATGTCATCGCACAAAATCAAGAGTAATTATGAGCAGATACCAGCCCCCTGCTCCCCCCAGCACCACCATTCCTCCACATCTGGTTTCCACAACCTCTCTCAGGGCTGCAGCTCCAGCACAGACCCCTCAGCTCTGCTCAGCATTAACCTCCTCTGCCCCTTCCCTCCTGCCCCCCATAATTTTTCATTTTGACCAGTGTTCGTCATCAAACAGGTTTTAATTCCCCAATTCCACCATTCCTGATGGGCTTATCCTGGGTCTCCTGGCAGCACAGATCCTGCTCCAGCCCTTCAGAGGGACCAAACCCTCACTGTTGAACAGTGAACCTGCATCCCACCTCTACCCTGGTAACTTTTTGTCATTTAATTTTGCCAGTTCAGGTTCTGGACTGCAGGAAATAAATCCCACTGTGTCCATGAGCAGAGAATTTATCCACTGTCCATCCCCTCAGGGAGGCCAGCTCTTCCTGCTCCTCTAAATTTTTACCTGATCAGGTAACTCCACATTTCCCCAAGCCAGCCCCTTTGGGGCTGCAATCCTGCAAATATCCCCTTCACGTGGTCCTTGTTACAGGCACAAGATGTGCCTTAATCCTGTAATTTCTGCTGGGGCTGGAACTTGCTGCATCAGCACTTTGGGTCCCTTTGTAGATGATTTTCCTTCAGTGCCTGTTTAGGTGGGAAGGGGCTCCAAGGGGGCCCTGCAGCAGCAGAGCAGCCTTTGGAAAAGTGTCACCAACAGTCCCAAGTGTTTTCCTTTCAGAAAGGAGTTACCAAGAGTTCAAAATGTTTTCTCCACCATGGTAAGTGTGGATTGGGGTGCCAGGCTGCTGTGAGGAGTCTCAGGCAGAGTGGCTCTGGCTGCCACTGCCACTGTTCCACCTCCTGAGCTCACTGGTGTTCTCACAACCCAAGGGAAATAGAGGTTGAGTTTAAAATTGAGAAAAGGGGAAAAAAAATGTATTAGACATCAAATGTTGAACCAATTTCGGCTTGACCAGAATCCAATAAAGTGCAGTTCATACAACATTTTTATTGCTAATTGGTTTGACTGTTAAAATTTAAATGCATGAAGTTACTTTAATGATGGACAGAGTGGACCTTGTTAACCTTTAAAAGGGGTTTAATTAATTTATAGACCTCCTAAAATGCTTCACACTTCTCCCTCCTGTGCCTGGCCCTGGCTGGCTCAGCCAGGCTCCCGTGCAGCCCCTGAGCTCTGAGAGGTGATGAATGCAAAATGTGGTGAAGAAGAGGCCAGCAGAGCATGGCCAGGGGCAGAGACACCCTGGGGTGAGCCCCCAGCACAGGGGCTCTGGGATGGGCTGGCAAAGAGTGGCAGAGGGGCTTGGGGAGCAGAGGAGGGTCTGGTCTGGCTGCCTGGAGCTTCCCAGCACCCTGCTGGTGTTCCACCATGGCCAGGGACCCCTGCCATGCACACCCAGTGGGTTACATGCTGCCAAACATTTTCTATTTAAATGCAAATTTTGACTTTTCACTCAGTAGCTCCATGAAGTTTTTCACAGCACAGTGAGGGTCACAATAATAATTTATCCACAGGCCTTGTCCTACAGGTACTGTAGTGCAGAAGGGTTGGTGCTTTGATGGCTGGGAGAGGGGAAGGGAAGAGGAAAGGGAAGAAGGGGAAAGGGAAAAGGAAGGGAGTGAAGGATAGACCTCAGTGTGCCACAAATGTGCTGCTCTAGGCAACCCCAGCTCAGCTCCTGGAGCCACTGGCAGCCACAGAGGGTGGCCAGGCTCTGGAATCTGCCAGATTTTTCACCATGTGATGCCTGCTGAGCTCCCCACAGCAGAACTCTGTCCCAATATATATATTATTCTCATTCTTCCATACATGGTCCCAGCCATATCTAAAGCTGTGCCTGGAAGACAGAGTGTTTATGTGCTGCACCAGGGAGGCTGTTCTGCAAGGAACATCATCACAGCTTTTGATGTACACACAAACTCACCTCCATTTATCTGCAGCCATCCCACATGGTACAGAAATGATATTTCTCAGCACCATGAAAAAGGGCAGAGATGCAAGGAGATGAAATTCAAGATTCCACTAATTTGGGTGCCCAGGCAGTCACAGCAGATGTGCTGCACCCCCAAAACATCATCTCCTATTTCTGTTGCTGTTATCCCTGCTCCCTACCATCTGCCTGGCAAGCAAAGCTGGGCTCTGTGAGCAGCACACAGCCCCAGCACAGGACCAGAAGGTGACTGAACAGGACCTGACACATCAAGGCCCAGCCATGGGAGTGTCAGGAATTCAGATAAGTAGAAAAAGCAGAAAGCCTTTCCTGTGACATCACCTCACTGCCTGTCTCGGGGGCAGGACAGGGGTCACTGCAGTGCCCTGTCCCTGAGGCTGCTCACTGCTGGGACAGGGGACATGGGCAATGCAGCACAGCTCCTCCCCAACCCACCACCAGAGCCACGTACAGCAAGAGCCACAGAAAAGGGATCTGGAGCCGAGGTCATATCCTTTTTCTAATGTGAATTAGTCTGAGCACTAAATGAGTTCAGACTTAATTGTAAGCATTTTCTGTTAACTAAGCAAGAAATCTTATAATAACACAATAAGGTGCCATTTCACAGCATCCAAATGGAGCAATAAGCTGGGGCCTCATTTGTATGTATTTTTTTTCACAGTGATTGCTGACGCTGCTGCTTTTAATATATTCACATTGGCACAGCCATTTGCATTCAGATGCAATTATGAGTTAGAAACTCCCTCCTTTCTGCAAGCTCCAGAAAGGGAGAATTTCAGCCCAGAGACACGTTACTGTTCATTTTGTGGGGTCTAATTAAGGAGTCTGCTCTGGCAGGAATCGAATTCCTATTGTTACCAAAGGGAGCGTCCTGCAAAGAAATAGATTAAATTAAACCAAGCCTTTAAAATACTCCCTTTTTCTCAACAAAATCTTATTGATCTTGAGCAGAAATAGTTATTTCCTATGGAAAAAACGACACTTTGGGGACAGAGGCCAAAAAAATGCATGAACCACACACAGCCATTCCCGGGGAGTACGGGCAGGTCACAGCTGTGCCACACACAGTCAACCACTGGACAGCCAGCATGGGATCCTCACAGGGAAGGTGGGACAAACACACTGCAGACCCCCAAACCCACTGAAAACCTCCCAAACCTCACTCCAGCTTGGCAGCAGTGACAGGGTTCCCCAGTGAGCAGGTTAGTGCAGGAGCAGCAGAGCTGGGCGGATTCTCAGCCCTACTGGGAAGAGCCACCAAAGAGCAACTGGATGGCTGCACAGCCCTTCAAGCTCCAGCTTCTCTGAGGAGCCAAAACAACAAATAAAAAAGAGAAATTAAGGAAGCAAGGGAGGGTGAAGCTCTAGGAGGGGAAGCAGGGTGGGAGAGCAGCGAGGCTCTTGCCATGGGCACAGGTATCATGGTCCTCAACACTGTGAGCACCATCCATGGTAGATGGGTGTGGTGTGTGACAGCACCATGGGTCAGGGATTAGGGACACCCACAGGAATGCAGTGGGACAGGGACCTTACATCCCACACAGCTGGAGGAAAGGACCCCATTTTGCTAAGAGAGGTGCTGCCCATCTCATCACCTCCACTGCCATTCCCAGGAACAGCACAGGGATTCTGGGAAGGAATGAGCTTGGGAGCAGACCAAGGGCCATGCCACACCAAAATCCCAACCTGCCTGGGGAAACCCTGGCATGAGCTTGAGAACAGGAAATTTGGGGTGTCCCTCAAGCTGGACCACAACAATCAGAGCTGAACTCCTCAGGTGCAGGTGAGTGCCCTCCTTCTCCTCTTTCCAGGAGGGAGAAGTAGCAGAGGGAGGAGGAGGAGCAGTTGATGGTGTAATTACTGCAGCACCTGAGATCTCATAAGAGTGCCATGCAGATTACCTCCTCCCGACAGGCTGGAGCTGTGGTTTATAGTTTACACCAGCATATATCGAATTAACCTCCGAGAAAAAGGTTAAACTATCAATCACGAGCTGCAGTTTAAGGAACTGCATCCCTGTGATGTATGGCACCGGCAGCACGTCAGGACCCAGCCAAAGACTGCTTAAAAGTAACTGGGGATAATGGGCCTGGCTCCTTATGGAGATAGATGTGCCGAGTGTTGACTTTAATACGCTGCATAAATGAGACCCCGGTGTGGAAATATTGCATCACAATGTAAAACAATTTCCTCTATTCAAACAACCCCTAAGTAGACTTCTCGTTAATATTTGCAGGGTGAGGGTGGGGTGTGGAGGGCACAGCAGTGGCAGGGGTCCTGAAGCAGTGCTGGGGCAGGGGACATCTGGGGCAGGGGACACGGGACAGTCGCTGGGGCTCGCCCAGACCGGGGCCCCGCGAGCAGAGGGCTTCGATTATCCGCACATGTGTCGAGCAGCAGGGCTGTAATTTGAAGACATGTAACACAGACTGTTTACATTTTTGCAATCCTGGATAGTTGTGTGCTGAATTTCCCCTACTGGAAAGAAAAACTGCATGAGTGGGGAATGCAGAGGAGGAGGAGGAGGTTTCTCCCCCTCCGCGGCACAGGCAATGCAACACATCTGGGAGCAGGACATGGACCTTGCTGCCCCATCCGAGGGGCCCCTCACAGCCCTGCTTGGCCAAGGGGTCACTGGGCAGCCCAGACAGTGGGACAGTCCCCAGAGAGGGGCCCAGGCAAGGGGCAGCCCCACAAAGCCCTGCAGAGAGCCCGGCCACCGTGAGCACCAGCTCGGAGCAGGGACACATCTGCAATCACAGGCTGGGGACACGTGTTATGAAGTTGGGTTTTAATTGTAATCAGTGTCGTCGCTAATTTTAGGCAAATCTACTCATTATTGCTCCAAGAACCTTGGGAGAATTGGCACTGGATACTCCCAGCCAAGGACAGCAGTGCCCAATTTTTGTTATGCGCTTTTATTTGCAACAGCTGCGTGGAAGTCGCCACTTTGGCCAAGGAAAGGTGATGCCAGTGGGAGAGCCAGGTGTGGTCAGCCTTCCCCTGCACCCCCCAACACAGGGACTGTGTCACTGCTGTCCCACCCTGCAGAGCTCAGAAATGTCCAGGGAACAACCCCTCCGCTCCTCTCCAGATGAGCTGAGACCTGATCTGCTCATTGTGCTTTCTGAGCTTTAAAAAAGGCTGGACTGAGGTTAGAGCTTCACCTAACGCCGCCTGAAGAATAAGAAAAGGTCAGCAAGACTT
Organism: Erithacus rubecula; assembly: GCF_903797595.1. Taxonomy (NCBI): domain Eukaryota; kingdom Metazoa; phylum Chordata; class Aves; order Passeriformes; family Muscicapidae; genus Erithacus; species Erithacus rubecula. The sequence continues at coordinate 8,657,923 of NC_136671.1, read as the reverse complement.
GTGAAATAAAAATGTTTCCATCTCAGTTGAGAACAAGTCCAGATGGGTGAGCAAAGTTTAGAAATGGGAAAGAATTGAGCGAGCAGCAATACTGTGAGAAGCTGATAAGAGGAGCTCTAGCAGGAGAATAGGGGAGCCTTGTCTATCAGCCTATTAAAGGCTATTCTTACAAGTTTTTTTCTTTTCATTAATACGCAGGGTGAATAGAACATTGAATAAAAATCAGTACTTACTGCACAATTGTAGGATTGAAAGGTAACTGTCAACAGAAGGATTGGGGTGACAAAAGGGGCCATTTCAGTGCTTAGCAAATGATTTTCGGCTTGTCATTTCAATAGGCCGTGTTTTTCAGAGATTGTGTTTTTTTGAATAGCGTTTATTACCATGCTTTTTAAAAATTTCATGTTGTCTCTTTGCAGGCACCATTCATTTGCAGATGCAGTATTCCTTTTGGGTTGTCAGAGGGATACTGCTTTAGAAAAATAAAGTACAGTCGTCCAGTGAGAAAAAGGATTCTCTTGTGAAGCTAATGGCTGGGAGAAAAACAATCGGGGCAGCTCCTACCTTCTTGCCAGCCTGACCCAGTTTCTCCCACTGTTCTTTATTCATGATCGCGTGGGCCATCGGTTCTCTCCATTTCAAATTACAAGTATGATGCTGAGTAAGATAAAACTTTTTTTTTTTTTTTCCTAGCAGTAAAGACCATCTTCCTAAATGCTCCGATTTTGCAACGGGAGATCCCAAAACCAAGCCGGTCGCCTATCTCTCACCCACAGACAAGAGGTCCAATTCTGCAGCCTTTATTCAGACAAAATCCCATTTCTCTCAATGGGGGCTTTGCTTGAATAAGCAGTGGGCAATTAATGCTCAGACTTTACAAAGGAGATACGTGGGGTGTTTAAGGCTTTGTGCGTATGCCTGAGAGGAGAAGCGAAGTGACAAAGTTTTACGGTTATCTGCCTTAAATAAAATCTTTGGAAACACATGTTGGTTTAATCGAAATGATCATGTTCATTGCTCCATAATTGCTCGCATAGGTCGGGAATTTGCATGACACTGTACACTATGCAGCAGTGGTTAAAAAGACTGGCATTAGGATTTCATATCATTTTAACAAAAACCACCATTTTTGGCACCCTGGGCTCCTAAGTAGAGAGTAATCTAGAATTAGTGAGAAATAGATTTCATGGCTTTAAGTCACTTTATAGTGTGCAGGTCTTGAACCCTGATCTTTTGTAAATTGAACCACTTGTGAAAAAACAAAGGGCTCTAATCCCTTTAAACTACCACTGCACATCCCTGGCCCAGCGCCCTTGAGAAGTGATTTAAACGGCGTCGGGTATGGCAGCTCAAAACATACTCAAATCTGTTAAGAGGCTGATATATAGGAAGGGAATGGAAGCAGGGTAAAAAAAAAAAAAAAAGCTAATTAAAAGTATTGATGAGTCTGACAGAGAGAATAATATCCTTCAGCCCCTCTGAAAATCAGCGTGAGCAAGAGTGGGATCCTCCTGGCACAGCCACTGCAGCAAGGGGGAGAGGAATAGCTGGGAGGATGAGGGCTCCAGGCACTGTGGTGAGGATTTGGAGGGGCAGGACAAGCTCACAGTGATGGTCAGAACAGCCTGGGACACTGTGGAGAAGGTCACTGCCTGTCCAGAGCTCCCGTGGTCCTGTGCCTCCTACCCAGCTAAGCAAGGGCTTTGTCTCTTGAAACTCCTTTTTTCCCCCCTCCTCCAAAACACAAGACACCACTTGTGAACTATCCCAGGTGACCTGGAGTTTTCTGTATTAGGCAAACATTACTGATTCAAAAGCACTTCTCTTTTCAGCTTTGGCATTCCATCTCTTTCCTGAGGAGCTGCAGCAAGAATGGGGGTGTTAATGAGGATTATCCTTCCTGCCAGCCCAAGGAGCAGCTGATCAATCCACTGAACCCTCATCCCAGTTTATCAATCCACTGAACCCTCATCCCAGCTCCTCCCCAACTCCTAGCTCTGTGCCAGTGTATGGGGATGGCACAAATGGAGGGCAGGGTCCCCATTCCAGGCAGAGATCCTGCCACTGCCAGCATTTTCCCTGGCTGGATCTTCCTTGTCCCAGCCAGGACAGCTCCTGAAACCATGTGCCAGGCTGGCAAGGCATTGCCTGGCACTGTGCTCCAGCATCCCCCTCCCTTCTGCACACACAGGGAAGGACTCTTGGCCTAGGCTTGATTTTATACTGAGTGCTGGAGCTCAGGGGCCAGCAGGGACAAAATGTTCAGTTTCCTTAGCAATAGCAGAAAAACAAGAATTTCACTTTGAAAAACTTAAAGCAGTGTTCTTTAACAAACCTGCTGTCTGCCCTTCTCCCAGGGGAAGGCTGAGACAAGGATCTCTGCAGCAGAAATGCCTGACTCAGTGTTTAAAGTGCCATTGTTAGCCCTGCCTTGATGGCTGTCTGGAGAATCACAGATCCCACCGATATTTAAGGCCATATAATTTGCTTATCTCCTATTACAGTCTCAAGCAGCCCCTGAAGAGAGAGACAGGCTTTTCCCTTGCAGATGCTTTTGTTTCCAGCTGATGCACAGGTCACAGCAGCAGGTGACAGCACAGGGACCCCACCAGAGCATCCACACTGGCACCAGACCCTGTCCTAGCAAGGCAGGAGCACAGACACCAAGGGCTGGGGGATCCAGCCCTCACCTGACCATCCCTGCAGGGTCCCACTGCCACCTTGCCTTCCCTCCACGGGTTCCCTGTGGGCCCAAAGCCATTCCCTCCAAGCCATGACCTTCACTTTCCATCCCCCCTCCATGCAGCAGCCTTTCCCAAAGCCTCCCATTGTAAACAGGGATGGAGAACCAGAATGAAAGGCCAAGCAGCCATGTCAGAGCACTCCGGACATTAGTCAGACAAAAGACTTTAAAACAAAGTTCAATTAGGTGTGAAGGAAATAAGAAGCTGCCAGCAGCAGCAGGCTGTGAATGCTCTGAGATGCTGGAGCAATATGCAACATAAATGCGTTTGTCTCTGCTCTGACCAGCCTTCCCTGACAGCCTGTGCTCCAAGCCGTGCAAACAGAAGCCTCCTGGCATACTTGGAAGATATTCAACATTTCCAGCTATAATATTTTAATTATGAAGCATGCTGTTGAGGCAGTTATCTGAAGCCACTGGCTCAGGGAAGGCCCGGTGCCACAGGGCGTGGGCTCTAAATGGGATGGATGCTGGGATAACGCTTCTCCAAAAAAGCCAACGAGCTCCTCCCCACAGTGTGGAGCTTCCCCCACATCCAGCTGAGCTCTGCAGCATCCCGGGATCAGTGCCACCCTTCCCTGTGCAAAGCTTTCCTCAGCAGACACCCACCTCACACTATGGAGACAGACCAGGAGCTGCTGCATCCCTGGCACAGATCAAGTCTCAAGGCAAAAGATGAAGCCACCACAGACCTTGTCTGGAGTCAGATGTGGTTCCTACCTGGCTGCTGCAGATCTGTGTTTGGTTGGAGTTTCCTGAGGAGTTTTTCAGCTGCCAAGGTATCTCCTACATTCTTGGTTCCTCATCTCTTCTGTGCCATTCATCCTGCCTTCCCAAGCAACCCATGTGTGCCTCTCTCACTGCTTTTCCATGAGCAACAGTGATTGTTTGGGTTCAGAGCTATGGCTGCTATTGTGTCCTGGGAAGTAGAACTCAGAAATATGAATTCAGCAAGGAAATAATAAAATAAACAGTTATTGCTAAATGCAACAGCCATAACACAAAGAGAATCTGAGAGCTGAAGACCTGAAGCCCTGAAGTGCTGGGAGGCTGGACAGCAGTGGCATGGTCAGTGCAGGGATTTTGCTCCAGGACTGTCTTTACACTAAATTAAAGCTGGAGAAGTTCTCCTCAGGACTGTACACAAGCCCTGGCCAGCAGCGAGTGTGTGTGTTACACCACAGGCGCCTCAAGACCTTTTTGGGCACGTCCAGAGATCTGGGCTGCACAACTGCATCCCAGGGCTGGACAGGGACCACTGATTGTGCTTTAATTGCAGGCTCAGTATGAAACAAGGTGCGGGCCAAAGTGCAGCTCCAATAGGTGCAGCGCCAAGAGGGACGCGGTGCCAGCAATAGATACTCTGGCAAACTCAGTCCTCCAGCTCCAATTATGGAACTTCTCTTATACCACTGTCTCTAAACATTGGCTTCTGACTGCAGTGCCTCATGCCAAATGGTAATCACCCTCATTCTGCTGATGGTCAGAAGGCCTGGAGCCCAAGCAGGATGCAATAATCACCGAGGAGGGGAAGCACAGCGTGTGCGGCGCGCAGGGAACGGCAGCATATGTCACAGCACTGTGATTACCTCACAGGAGCTGCAAAAACACACTTCTCCTGCTCAGGCTCCAAAATGATCATAAATCCAAATGGGTTTTGCAGCTTTCTGCGAGGAAGACTCTCCAACAAACCCAGCCAGGCTGTCTGCAGGAAGGTGTTGGCAGGGCAGTGTCATTCCTGGTGGAGCGAGCAGGACCCACCAACACTGTTCACACCATAAGCACTGATTTATAGCTTATTAAAATAGAGAGAGCTGAGATAAAATGCCAGAAATAAAAAACTCTGACTGGATCGAGTGTGACTTGGCTTATTGAGTTTGTTTCCTCTCTTTTTATAAGGGCTATAAAAACAAACAGCTCTCACTTGACTAAAGAAATCATTCATTAAGCTCCTCCACTTGTTCCAGCAAATCCAGACACACGTAAATAAATTTCGGGTGTCCCTTTTTGGAGCTCATCCCAAGAACACTGGTGGGGCCCTTTCACTCCAGCTGTGCCACCTGGGCAGGGCAGGGGACACCAGGGGTGTCCAGGATCCTGGGGGTCCTTGGGGCTCCCCCAGCCAGGCAGGGCTGTGCCCCCTGAGAGGAACCTGGCTGGGTTCACATCCAGCCCCAAAAGACCCCTCAAAAAATGTGATGGGAAAGGGAAAGGGAAAGGGAAAGGGAAAGGGAAAGGGAAAGGGAAAGGGAAAGGGAAAGGGAAAGGGAAAGGGAAAGGGAAAGGGAAAGTCTGAGCAGCTGGGGAAGAGAAGGAGGAGCCTGAGGCAAAATTTATTTCTGTCAACTGGTGGTCTATTTCCTTGATACCATTTCCTTGTATACAGATAAGGAGTTATCTTAAATGACCATGTCTTTTTCAATTTGTACTTAACAGTCAGTCCCATTTTCCTTATATGATACTATCACAGCAGGATGAAAAATGCATTACAATAATCCCTGAGGATCTTCATATATCAATATCAAATGGGCTGAAATTGACCTGTTATAAAAACCAGCCTTTCAAGTCAGAAAAAACTTAAATAAAAAAAGCAAATTTCAGAGCCTGCAGGATGCTCCATAACCCAAATGCTCAGGCACAAAGAGCAACGTTTCCAGAATGCTTAATGAAAACAAACCTTCAACATCCACAGCAAAAATATCTTTGCTATTGGTACGTCTGTACCTTGGAGAAACGCTGACCCAGACCAGACCTGTGCATCCCCACCCAAATCAGGCTGAGCCACCGAGTCTGGGACCAGGGATTTGGCACTGGGAACTTTCTCCCTGGCTGCACAAGCTGGAGGGTGGAAAGGAAAACAGCTGAAGCACCTCAGCCCTGCCATGACCACCCAGCTCAGAGTGGCAGTGCTGCACCAGGGCCAGAGGGAACCCTGGCACCACAGGGCAGGACACAGCTGGTTGCCCCCAGCCTCACCTGTCAGCTCTGGAAACAGAGCACCAAGCCCTGAACATTCCTCCTGCAACCTTTTAATACAAAAATGTACCTTCAGGCTCTTCCACACGAGACATGGAGAGGATGGGGCACTTCTCTGGGATTACACCCCAGAGCTTCTCTAGCTCCCACTGGGTTCACTCCTCACTCACATGCTGATTCTGGCAGCCCAGGAGCAGAGCACCCGGGGCTGCTGTAGGCAGAGAGGCTCTCTCTCCATTCTACACATGTTTGCAATAAGCACAAACACCACATTATCACACCACTTCATCCTGCCTAAACCAGCAGTGCCCATTTCCCTTCCCGCTATCACAGCTATGGGGGATTTGTCATCCAAATTAGAGCTAAAGATACAAAAATACCTCAACAGATCCTAATCAGAAGAAGATGTTTCTGTTGTGAGTTATTGGCCCACCACAAGCTAGTCAGGAAAAAAAAAAAAAAAAAAGAAAAAAAAAAAAAAAAAAGAAAAAAAACAGAGAAGAGGCTGCAAAGAAGTTGAGCATCAGCAGCTGCCAGTGCCTAAAGAGAGTCAGGCAAGTCCCAACCACATCTGCTGCCAGAGGAGCTGCTGAGGTACCTCTCACCATACAAGAGGACCCTCAGCTCCAGACCCCAGCACCAGAGACTCAAACTACCTTAAAATCTTAAAATCTAGCAAGAGGGCCCTGTTGTGCCAAGTGCTGGGACCTGCATTTTCTGAAGCCACATCTCCTGCCGTGTCTGTGGGACCAGACCCTGCAGATTCCAGCTCCAGCCCAGCACAGGAACCTGTCCTCAATGCTGAGAAATGCTGTGGTCCCAAAGCAGAGTCCTCCAGGACTGGGCAGAACCAATGGAAGTGGTGAACTGGGTGAGATGGGAAATTGTGTATTTAAACAGCACTATTAAACAATCAGGACCTGGCAGCCCTCTACGCAGAGTTCAGGGGTTCTCTTCCTTTCCTGTGTTTTTTAACCTCCTGCTCCATCAACTCTCCTGTTTGGGAACTGGGGACTCAACCAGGCAGAGTCCCCAATGTGCCACCTCAGCACTGCCCTGCTCCCACACTGCCTCCAGCTCCTGTCCCACCACAGCACCTGCCACACCCTGTGCCAGTTTAAATCTTCAAATCTTCCCCCCCTCCAGGCAGCTGGAAAGAGATGTGTGAGGACAGCTCAGAAGAGCCTCTCTCAGCCTTGCTGACCACAGGACAGCCCTCCAGGGAATGGCTTTGGCCCCTGCTCTGCCCAGCTGCCCATGGCGCAGCATCCCTCTGCCCGTGCCAACTGCAAAAGCTGAGCAGTGGAGGGGTCCTGGAGGAGAGCCTGCCAGAGAGGAGCAGAGCAGAATCCTGGCACGCGGTTGCAGGGCCGGCTGCCAGCTTTAAGTGAATTTCATGAGAAGTGCACTGGGCCTCTTATCATTTGCAATGAGCCCTGCAGCTCTGACGAGACACGGGGGGACATAAGTAATGTCGGAACAGAGCCCTTTATTAATTAATAAACAGCAGTGCAAGCTAAAAGCTTTGCATCCACCACTGCTAAATGCACAGTTAAAAGCCCTATAATAACCCGTGTTCATCAGGCATTCCAGGCACTCCGGCTCGCTCCGAGGCGCGTGTGATGTGACACCATCTACCTGCTGCAGCCCGCAATTAAAGCCAGGCAGAGGCTCAGCCTGGAGGAGCCCAAGCGAGACTCTGCACAGCAACATCACCTGGCAGGTGCACCCGAGCATCACGGATCCCAGTGCCCGGGCTGGGCTGGGATGGATGTGCTCAGCACAAATTCCTGCCTCCCGACCGAGCGTCGCGCTCTCCTGCGCTGACTGGTCCAGCCCTCAGCTGATCTGTTTGTAAAATAACACCTAAGGGCTGCCTAAATCATTTTAAAGCAAGGCACATTCTGGTTTTCTTGGGTTTCCTCTGCTAGCACGGAGCACGTGCCGCGGTGGTTATGCACAAATTCACACGCTCCTGTTCACCAGGCACAGCTACCATCAGCGAACATGCAAAGTGGATATTAGCAGCCACACATGGCCACTTAGATGCCTGCTCATTTGCATATGCAAACACTCATTTTGCATGCAAAATGTGATTTACAGAAAATGGACATCTAAATCGAAGTCCCAGTGTTGGCTCTGCCCCTGCTACTGACAGTGCTAAACCATGATGAGCACGGGATGAAGAGGGCTGTGAAATGGTCAGGCATTGTTGCTGCTTTTATAGCCAGGGATTCATTTGGACCCATTCATTTTTTAAAGACATCTTTGGAGTGGGTCAGTAGTATTGACCCCTCCACCCTGGCCCTTGTTCTATACAGCCTGCCAGACATGACAAAGGAGGAGAAGCTGTGAAGGGTCAGAAGTAGCCCCTTCCCTCTCAACATGCTCTGATCCCCATGAATCCACCCTTCCCCAAGCAACGCCAAGGACGCTTTGATGGCGATTATCTCTAAGACAGAATTCATCAGCTGATGGGGTGATGGGTTTGGCAAAGACCCCACGAGTGCCACCCCAGCCATGTCCAGCCATGTCCTGGAAGATGGCTCTGTGCACCACAAGGCTTCCCTGCCTCACAGAGCTGCTCCTTGGCAGCGCACTGAACACGCGCTCCGGCGCGCTGCCACACACAAAGGAGCCGTTCTGGGAAATCCTGGCTTTCGGCATGACTGAAGTTTATAGCAGAAAGTGATCCTATTTTCAGGCAGATTTCCACTAATGAGCAAAGCCTTGATGGCCATATGCTCCCCACAGCCTCTCCCGCTCGCTGCGAGCTCCGTACGCGTTCTTCGTAGTGGGGAAGAGACATGAGATATTTCCATGCTGTTTCACTATGATATAAAGACTGTAAGGCTTACCCATGTTAAATTAAATAAATTTAAAACAACAGCAGGATATACAGCGTAATTCCTCCCTTAAGGTTGTGCCTACAGTTCAGTAGGCCAGACTCCCAAGCACAGAGAGTTGGGATCACTTCCCTCTGACCACACGGAATTAACGCTGCACATGTGACACAGGTGTGAGCAAAGTATCAGACCCCTTATCTATGTAATATCGCACTATTGTTTACAAACACCTGAGAAAAGGAAGACAAAACAGCATTTTTGTACAGCATAAAGGCCCATACGTCTTCTTACAAAACTCTGAGATACCCAGAGCACTGCATTCTGTAAGACAATCAAGAGCTACTCTCTTTTTATATGTCCAAGGTCTCTCTTGTATCTCAGGACAACCAATCCTTGAAAACTCTGCAAAGCTGAAAAAACTTCTTTATCCTTGTCAAGATTCTAAGTGACACTGGACAGACAGAGAGGTCCTTTACCTGACCTCATGGAAACTCCCCCACAGGGGTGCATTCTGCGTTCCTCTCTCTTTTTTACAACATATTTAGAAAATACAGGTTGTCAGTTGGAACTGGAATGGTTGTTTAAAAGCTTTAATAATCAGGTAATGAGAAATATTTCTTTCAAAAAGGAACTGGGGTGTTTGTGTGAAATTCTGGACCTGATGAAATGCCACAGCTAGAAATCACAGAATTACTGAATCATTTAGGTTGGAAAAGACCTTCAGGGCCATCACGTCCAATCTTCACCACCTTGTGAACTAGAGTAGAGACTGAATTCCATGTCCAGTCATTTCTTGAACAGGTATATCCTGTTTGTGCATATATTTTCCTGCATCTCCAGCTGAGCTGAGCACCCCAATATTCAAAATGATGAATGTGATGGTTGGAGTTGCTGCCTTGACACCAGCACCATCATGATGGCTTTGCAAGAAGAGAAAACACAGCTTCAGAACAAAGTTTCAAATAGTTTCTACAGTTTGTGCAGCTGCTAAAGGCAGACAAAAAATCAGCAAAATTCTCGTAAGCAGCACGACACACCTCGGTTTATGTGATAATAAAAGCATGATTTGACATTAATTCTCTGCTTTCTGTAGCAAATCCCTGAGCAAAGCTTCTTAGCCATCAACCCAGCTGGATATGAGGAGCAGCCAGGCTCCCACAGAAAGGGTTAAAAGAAAATGTTATACTAAAAGAAATCTCTCTACGAGTATAAAAAAAGAAAAATGATTGTAAATTCCACCAGGGGAATTCTGCCATGAATATGCTTCACCTTTCGCAGAATCTCCCACCCTGCCTCAGAGGATAACTGACCTTTGGAGAAAAATAATGAAAAGAAGAAATTCCTTGGAGAAAATAATGTGGCCAGGCCTCAGTAATGAGATCTGCTCCCTTTATGTTGCTATGACAACCGCAGTCATTTTATAATACAAAATACATGAATGGGAAGAGGGCCATCTCCCCGCGCCGGGGCCGGCACCGCGGCGCTCGCCGCACAGCCGCGGCTGGCCTGCTTTGTGCTCCTCCCCATTTCCTCCAACCTGCACGGCATCAAGGAGCCCAGATCCTCTGACTGCTGCAATTATGGCTTCTGGAAGCATTTCTGGGTGGCAGGGAGGTGAGGGGAGGGAGTGGGTACCCAGCGCAGCTCACAGCACCCAGGCTGAACCCCAGGCAAGGCACACAGGATGAGGCATCCCACAGCTCTGTGCAGCTTCTGGGAATTCCAACCTGGAGATGGTTCTTGGAAAGAGTCTCCTGCTCTTGACTCCAAATCACAGGTTTCCCACCCATCTGGGTTTGTGACAATGAGGAATGAGAAGGCAGAGTGTGCCAGTCCTAGAGCAGCTTCCAGGCCACCAGGAGATGCCTGGTGAGCACACCTCTGCTCTGCAGGGACTCAGGAAGCTCAGCTGCTGTCAAATCAGATGTCAACAAAGTGGGAAGATTTGTATGAGAGCCTTAATGCACATCCCAGGCTTTTCCAGAGGAAGATACACTCACTCCTGGCGTGCAGGGCTCTCCAGCTCACCTCAAACCACTTCAGTGTGTGAGCACAATCATTACTCCTAGGACTAAAGGTGGCCCAAAGTCAGAGCAGGAGTTGGAAATGGAGAAGTCAAGGGGGACCCAAGTATGGTGTTTCAGTTAATCCAGAGGTTCAGAGTGTTTCCTGTTTCCCAGGTGGTCTGCAGGGAGACCTGAGCTCGCTGCACCGTCAGCACAACTGCTCGAGGAGCTGGAGTGCTGGGAAAACTGCAAACCCAGGCTGCAAATGAAGAAAACAGCCAGAAACACTGAGGAAACCAAGAGGGTGGAGGAAAAGGAGGCCAGGAAACCAGGAAAAACTCCAGCCCATGGTGTTGTACAGCTCGAGAAAGGTGGAGAAGGGCCCCAGGGCTGCCTGATGGGATGAACCACAAGGAGGACAAACAGGACAGAGTTATTTCCATCTCCCTCTCTGCTATCCTTTCATTTCTCAACAGAGATTGGCAGGGAGGGATGGAAAGCTGAGGGAAACACTCCCAGGCAAGCAAAACCCAGACTGCTAAAATCAACTTCCATTCTTCAGCCATTTCCAGTACTGTGACAAATGTGCCCAGGACAGGTTGTTGAGTTTTAACTTCTGAGTTACATGGATGTTGAAAAGGGGTCTGTCTCCTCTCCAGCGCCTGAAGTCACCACCATTAGCCACTGATTCCCCCTGCTCCACTCCAAAATCCTTTGACTTGCCTCTGGCAACTGAGGCTGGGGGCCATGGAAGGGTTTTTGCAACTATCCAATGATCTGAAAACAGCACAAAGGCATCAGGAGCAGCCTCTACATCAGGACATCTTCAAACAATCCAGGTGCAGGGGCCCAGGCATTGCCAAAGTCAGGCTAAAATTTAGCTTGTGCCCTGGTTGGTACTTTCTGTACATGTGGAATTTGCATGTGGGCAGGAAAATCTACTTTATATCAAATACTAAGGCAAAGGCTAATTTAAATTCTTTTTGTTCAGTAGTATGGAACAGTAATAAATCTGGGAAAGCACTGGAAAGAAGTTTAAGAGGACATACAAATTGCAGTCACACATCAGCAATTAGGAATCCCAGGAAGGAGAAAGCACCTGTCTTGGTCTTTATTGAATATTATTCTCAATTAGAATATTCATCATGCACACAAGACAATTCCTTCATTCCAACTTCCAGAGACATGTCCAAATTACATCATATCCGCAGAACAGAGGGAAGGAAGTTATCTTAATCTATCTCTGAATAAAGCATTAGTGAAACTCTCAATGGTCCTGCCTGAAGCTCACTGAGGTGCAGAGCCCTGGCAGATGCTGCACAGAAATACAACTGCCTGGGTGAGCCTCCCAAAACAGCTTGCAAGAAAATGATCCCATTAAGGCTGAGGCTTCCCAAGCAGCTTCCCAAGGCTGGCAGGAGGCTTGGAGGGGAACATGTACTGCAAATGGACTCCAAGGATGCTGCTGCCCATGGGGAGGGTGGTCCCACCTGGACACTGTCCAGGTGTGTCCTGCAAAGGAAAGCAGCTACAAATTCCTGCTGCCTGGAACCAAAGATGTGAGCCATTCCTTGCCTGGAAAGCCACGCTCTGGACAGAGCATGTGCTGCTGTCTGGGAGATTTGTTAAATCTGAGGTTATTCTTTGCCTGGGGCTACCCCTGTGCATGGCCAGCCCTGGGAGCAGAGCTTCAGTTCAGAACATTCCTACCCCTGTCCCTTGTCCCTTCCCAGCAGTGCCAGCCACACTGCCAGGTGTTTTCTAATAACAGATCATACATTTCAGGCCAGAGGGATCCTCACGTTCATCTGGCCTCTGGTAAGTAGGAGAACACACCTGAGGGCTTTTCTGTCTCCATTCCTGATACAAATCCCATGTCTGTGCTTGAAGTTCTGACAGGACTCCTTTGTAATGAAGGCTGGAAACCCCCAGGATCAGAGCATTGCCATGGCAGTGGTGTTCATCCCTGGGTCAATAAACCCAAATCCCACAGAGGGGACAGTGCTTGGAGAAGGTCCCCATCCTGTCTGTGGGGATGTGGCTGTGCAGGCACATGGAACATGTGGTTGTGAGAGATCAGAGCTCCCAGCTTGGTCCTACACTGGCTCACAGAGGAGTTACATTGGCCAAAATATCAGATTTAGGATAAAAAAATAAAGCTGCTTTAAACGGCAGCCCCTGCCCTGGAGAGAGAGCTGCCTTGGAGCAGCCAAAGGAGGAGACACAAACCTACAGGATGAGCAGATCCCTGATTCCAGCACCACCTCCCCATGCAGCCTGGGCAGGGAAAAGGAGTCAAAATGCTCTGGCACACACTGGTGCTGTCACCAAGGGAGCCTGGGCCCCTGGGGGATCTCTGTGATCCTGCCCACCTCATCCATCTCCTGGGTCCCTTTGAACCATCACCTCTCACCACCACTTATCAGGTTTCTTCAGAAATAAAAGGTATTGAGAAAAATCAATGATAATTCATTGTATCCCGTGATTTTTAAAGGCAATTAAGGCAAAGACAAGGCAAGAGGTTAGCGAAATCTCTCATTCTTTAATATATTGTATTTTCTCATTAATTCCTTAATCTTGTGACAAATTCTCCCAGGCAGAGGGCCAGCTTCCTGCCCACTTGAACTCTGGCTGAGTTTTGAATGAAGCAGGTAATGCCTCAGCACCAGCCATGTCCTGTGCTTCCCAGCTGCTCTGGGGAGCTATGGGGGTCCATGGGGGATCCCCTCCAGCCCCTCAGCTTGTCCTCTGCTCAAGGAGAGGGAGGGTTTTTCCTGCAGAAAACACGGGGTCTGGGTAGATAAAGCTTCCCCAGGGCACGAGACCTAAAAGCAGCAGCAAAATATTCCTGTGCAAAAATAAGTCATTGCTCCCCAGCTCTGTCCCTGCTCATTTGCACCAGAGTTAATAACTAAATTACTGCTAATTAGGGATACTATGAATGAGAACACATCACGCTTTTGCTAATCGCCAGTGTTTCTGTGTAATGTCTGGAAAATCAGAATTATTAATGAAGAAGTTATTTTGGAATTCTGAGTTTAATTCTGCAAATTCTGGATAATGGCAGCCTGGTTTGCCAGCTAATTTTCACATCATAACATCCAAACCCCTTAATTAATAGTGAACTAATTAGAAAACACTAACTTCAAGACAGCAGGAAAAGTTCTTTCCATAAGGAGAGTTGGGTTGGAGTGAGGCAGCACAAGCTGAAGGGTGGATGGGGAAGGGCAAGGAGTGGGTGGGGATGGGCGACAGGAAATTCTCAGCCTGCTTTTGAGCAAGTTTCAAACCAATTCTCTTTGAATGACTCTCCTTGGAAGAGCTTGGAAGTGTCTCCTTCCCTCCTTCTGTAGCCCTGGGAAAGGCAGATGCAGCGTTAACAACCTAAATATTTACCTGCTTCGTTTTGTTTCCTAGTTATTAAGAATATTTTCCATCACTCCACCTATCTAAACAGAGTTTTCCCCCCCAAAAAAGCAAATATAATGGCTCTTCATTCTACAGAAATTTATTACTATGGAGGAAAAATGCTACTGTATTCCAAACACTGGCAAGAAAGCCAGGAGGCTCCACTCCTGCCAGCTTTTAATAAGATACACATTGGAGCTGCGTGTTGCTCACAAGTTGCATGTTTATTTAAACAAGAGTTTCCAAGTGTTTAGGGACAGAGGTTGCTACAACAAGTTCTTATCATCAAACACAATGGTGCTGAAACGTTCAGGAAGGAGAGTTACAAATGGAGTAACTCTGCAGAATAAATCACTGATAAATTTTCAGCACAAGTAGTTTTAAGGCAAGATAGAATATTGTGGATCCTGAGCCTTCAAATGGATGTGCTCACTCCTAGGATGGTTTGGGACCTATTACGAGATGAAATGATTTATTTAAGGATCTCAAATCCCTTAAATAAATCTTTCTTTTTGCCACCGAATTACATATTTTTCTTGCAGAGCCAGAGATTTGACACTTTCTTGAGGTAATTCTGCAAGGCCAGGATCACCCAAACCTTCCCACTCGCCTGATGACAGAATGTTCTTCTGTGACTTCCAAAAAAACAAAGCAAAGTGTGCTCAGGGGCTGCCTCTCACCTTCAGTGGTGATGATAAATTGAGCTTTGTAGCTTGGTTGGGAGAGGGTCACACACTGACCTGTCATTATTATGGCTTAGCCATTGACCCCTCACCAATGGAGGGACCCAAACCCCACGTCTGGATGCACAGGGTGCTGGCTCTGTGCATGTCCTGCACAGGGATCTCCAGCTGCTCTTGGGTTTGCCCCTGCGTGCTGGGATCGCTGCATGGGAGCTGGGCACACACCCAGGCACCCTGTGCCCAGTTCCAGCAGTGCTGGGATCCCTGCATTGTCCCCAGAGCAGTGCTGGGACCCCTGCATGTCCCCAGAGCAGTGTTGGGATCCCTGCACGTCCCCAGAGCAGTGCTGGGATCCCTGCATTGTCCCCAGAGCAGTGTTGGGATCCCTGCATGTCCCCAGAGCAGTGTTGGGATCCCTGCATTGTCCCCAGAGCAGTGCTGGGACCCCTGCATGTCCCCAGAGCAGTGCTGGGATCCCTGCATTGTCCCCAGTGCAGTGCTGGGATCCCTGCATGTCCCCAGAGCAGTGTTGAGATCCCTGCATGTCCCCAGAGCAGTGCTGGGATCCCTGCATTGTCCCCAGAGCAGTTCTGGGATCCCTGCATGTCCCCAGAGCAGTGCTGGGATCCCTGCATTGTCCCCAGAGCAGTGTTGGGATCCCTGCATGTCCCCAGAGCAGTCCTGGGACCCCTGCATGTCCCCAGAGCAGTGCTGGGATCCCTGCATGTCCCCAGAGCAGTGCTGGGATCCCTGCATTGTCCCCAGAGCAGTGTTGGGATCCCTGCATTGTCCCCAGAGCAGTGCTGGGATCCCTGCATGTCCCCAGAGCAGTGCTGGGACCCCTGCATTGTCCCCAGAGCAGTGCTGGGATCCCTGCATGTCCCCAGAGCAGTGCTGGGATCCCTGCATGTCCCCAGAGCAGTGGGAGCTGGCACAGGGCTGGGCACACACCCAGCCCCAGCAGTGCTGGCTGCTGGAGCACCCACAGGGCTCAGCATCCCCAGGGCTGTCACTGCTGTGAGACCTCGAGCCCAGGGCAGAGGTGGGAGC
This sequence comes from Erithacus rubecula, assembly GCF_903797595.1. Taxonomy (NCBI): domain Eukaryota; kingdom Metazoa; phylum Chordata; class Aves; order Passeriformes; family Muscicapidae; genus Erithacus; species Erithacus rubecula. The sequence continues at coordinate 8,642,211 of NC_136671.1, read as the reverse complement.
ATGACCGTGCCTGGGAGCTGCCCTGGCCCTGAGGCAGGAGTGCTGAAGGGTCGGGTTTAATGAGACCTGAAAGCTGCAGGAGCTGCATGTTGGTCCCGCGGGCTCGCCGGCCTCTGCACTGCCTGGGAAATCAGCAAATGTCAGAGGAGATCTGATCTCAGCCTCCTGTGTGTCAGCAGAGAGCTCACAGACCTGAATCCTTCAGCTCTGTGCTCTAAACACACCCAAACGTGCCTTGCACACCCACATCACCAAAGACAGACAGCACACCCAAACCAAAGTGAGGAGTAAAGTCCATCCTGCTCTCCCTGACCTCATCTTGACACTCCAGAGATGGAGAGGGAATGGTTTAATTAACTTCACTCTTACTAATCTTAGCCAGGCTCTGAATGTGATGGACACTTTCTGCATCAAAGCTGGATGGGGATGCAGGCTCCAAGCTGGCCCCACTGAGCCTTCATCACTTCTCCCAGTCCATAAACTGGGAGCCACATCCAGCCCTCAGCTCCAGGCTGGCTGCTGGGAGCCAGAGGAGGAAGATAAGCCATCCTCTGCTGCAGTGCCACTGAAAACTGCTGGGCTCAGTAAATAAAAGGAGTCTCTAAATATTATTTTTGGTAGGGATTTTCATCTGAAAAAGTAAAATGCCATAAATCAGGCACAATGCTACAATCAGCACATACTTGTGACTAAATGCATCCTGTAGCACATTTCAGCATAAATTACAGCCATTTGATTTAGACTTTTCTGCACAAAGCCATATTATTTAAATTCAGCCAGAATTGAGTCCACTCACATTGCTATACACTTATAAAACATAGTCATGATTATTGTCATAAACTTTCTGCAAACTGGCTGTTGAGTTACTTTGCCACATCATCATCTATAGTAAACAAGACTTATTTTACATTTTTCTCTCCTTTCCTGACAATCTGCCACAAAACATTCTGCAGAATTGAGGCTAAAGTTGTGGCCAGATTCCCACAGCACATGTGCAGCAGTACCTGTACCCTGGGGAGGACAGAAAAACCAGCGTGTAGCCAGAATCATGGAACGATTAAGGCTGGAAAAAACCCTCCAGGATCAAGCTTTAAGCTCCTGTGCAGGACTCTGTGGGAGGCTCCCCATGGCCACTCCTTGCAGGTAGGCAGGAGAGGAAAATCAAGTGGAAAGAGAGGCTGTGGGGTGTATTCCAGGGCAGCATTTCAGGAGGGTGAAGCTGTCCCAGCAGCAGTGTCCCTGTGTCCTGCTCACCTCTAGGGAAAGCAGTGACCCACAGCACACTCCTGGGGCAAAGGGCTGGCCTTGGAGATCAGCTGCCTCCTCTTGGTACCAAAGCATTCCCTCCACATGCAGAGCTTTTGATTTGGGAATCGTTTTCTGTTCTCTGTGCAGAACCTACAAGCTCATCCCTAGAAATGGTGTGGGCAGGAGTGAGACATGGAGAGTGAGTGAGACATGGAGAATGCTGAAGTTTTGAAGTTTTCCAGGTTCATCAAAGAAATTCAAGAGTGGTTGGCCTGAAAAACAAGTCCCATAACTATAAAACTGTCCAGTGCCCCTTTCCCTGCTGTGATGGCAGCATTCCTCCCCAGCCTGGGGGGACCACTCACTCACTAGCTGGCTTGTCTGACTAAATTAATGTTTTACATTTCTTGTCTAGTTTGCAAACTTTTAAAAAATTAATCCCATCATTTCAACAAGTGTAACAACTAAATTATCATCTTTACATGATTAAAGTCTCTGCTGCGTCTTTTCTTGGCAAACATTACATGCCCATAATTTTACTAAATGTAATAAACCAACCATAGAACTATTAATTTTAGCATGGTATTCATGACAATTAGAAACGCATGAACCTTAAAATGATAAAAACTGAAATGAATACCAAAATAGCATGAAACACAAGAATCCAGCTCCTCAAACCAGGGAAATGGATATTATTGTCCATTTCAAGAGACAGCCCCAGCACCACCCGAGATACCACAGGCTGGAACGGGGCAGGGGTGGCACCCTGGCCCCCAGCTCCAGCCCCAGTGGAAGAAAACTTTCACCAGGACCTGGTGGGATGGGGGAATAGCAGTGACAGCACAGTGCTCCCACAGCAGCTCAGCTGAGGATGGGCTGCAGGGACGGACACACTCTGAAACCCTCCTGGCTTCAGACCCACCACGAGGATCCCCACTTCTCCCACTGCTGGACTGCTGGGCTGGGAGCTCTCCTGTCCTCAGGGGCTCTGGCCAGAGGAGTCCCCAGCTGCACTCCAGTTGCCCCAGACTATGAGAAATCCACTGCTTCCAAAGACCTGGAAATTATCCCTTTTAACTCACATGGGAATCACATGAGTGAGAAGCTCCTTTTCTTCACTTTCAACAGCTGAACTTTTTCTTTTCTTAAAAAAAGAAAAAAAAAGAAGAAGAAAAGAAAAGAAAAAGCAAAAAACTAGACACTGAGTATTTGATCCCAAGCCAAAAACAACCTTTGGTATCAAGGCATTCCTGAGCTGCTTTGTTTATAGATACCAAAATACACACACACTGCTGCAACCACATAGAGCACAAACTGCTTCCATCCTCACGGCCCAGGGCACAAATCACACACTGGGGCCACAAACAGCCAGGGCCAGCAGCCAGACTGGAGCTGGTGGCCACAGCAGAGCCCAGCCCAGCCCTGCCACTCGCCCTGCTCGCTGTGTCCTAGTTTGCACAATTCCTGACGGACTGGACGGTTCTGCGTTTCCTTTTCCATTAGTGCTGATTGCCAAAATATTTGTGCAGTGATGGAATTTGCCTGCCAGAACTAGAGCAGGAGGAGGGAGCTCTGTTTTCGTCTGACCTCGAGTCAGGAGAGGTTCTGGGTCCCCGGCTGGAACTACTGGAGCTGAGCTCTGGCTGGAGCCCAGAGCTCCTCCTGGGACGAGCCCGGGCGGGCTGTGCCTGCCCTGCACTGGGAAGGGTGGGAGGGCTCTTGCCTCCAACAGGACACAGCAACCCAACCCCTAGAAGGAACCAGAATGTTTCCACTTCGCCCGAGCGCGCTAGGAAACTTTTGGAGAGGCTATTTTAGCAAAAATATGCTAAATGCCTCCAGATCGATGCCCGTGAGTAGGAAAAATCAAATAGCTTTGCCATCATAAACAGCAGAAGGATGGCAACCAGAGGAGTCCAGCAAGCTGTGGGATAAACAGGAAAGAGTTGGAAATTTCCAGGGCATTGTTTGAAATGCAAGACAGAACATTCTGATCTACTTTTACTGTTTTGATGTTACATTTCATGTTTTAAAACACTCCATGCCTTTACAGAAACACTGCAAAGATGTCAAAAGAATTCAAATACACCAACTGCTCTTTACTTGGCTCTCCTTAGTCATTGCTGATTAGCAACATTTCCATCAGAATGGAGGCAAGACATTTAAGGACAGCCACATGGTGCCACTCTGGCTGTCACTTGGCCCACAGGGAGGACAGGGCAGGTCTCCTCCTCTCACAGAAAGTTGGGCAGCTCCCAGCTCCAGCATCGTTTCACCCCAGGTTCTGGGCAGGTACCCCATAAGACAGCAGCAACATGCCAGGGCACAGCTTTCTGTTGATGAGAGCAAGCAAGATCTTCCCAACCAAGTGGTGACTCACAGAAAGGGCACAGAGAGATCAGCTGTCACCAGCACACTGGGAAGAGACAGCACAGGCACCCACTGCTCCTTACTGGGGATGGGGAGCAGCAGGGATAAGGGACAAAAGCACTTTTCAAGGCTCTGAGCAGCCAGCCCACACAAGGGATGAGCCACACTGGCTCCTGCCCTGAACATTGGCTCAGCCCTGCACAGGGGAATGGTGACAGTGCTGTGGCAGCAGCATCCCAACCATCCCCATGAGCACAGGCAACAGACCAGCAGCTCACACATAAAAACCCATGCTCAACACCCCTGCCCAGGGCTCAGTGTCCCTTCCCTGCTGGGCACAGCTCAGCTGGTGCCCTGGTGAGGCTCTGAGCCACCTTCCAGGGCTGCAGGTCTGAGGACACCACAGGTCACGGCTCCGCTGCAAACATGTGTCCTTGTGATGATCTTGGCAACAGAAATGGCCTAAATATTTGTTCAAGAGCAGTGAGTGTCTGTGTGTGTCAGGCACAGAGAGACTTTTCTCCTGCTCAGCCATTTATCCTGCTTTGTTGCTGCCAGTTGGAAGCTGCTCTGTGCTATCCAGGCCCTCGCAGAGCAGGGTGGATTCTCAGCCAGCCACAGCAGCATCATGCTGAGCCCAGGCTCTCAGACTCAGGCTCACATCTCTCCCCATGTGTACACAAGTGGCACAGCAGGTTCTCACTCTCAGCTCCAGGCCATGGCTCCCCACAGCTCCACTCTGCCTGTGCCCTCCCCTGGGGAGCTCTCACTGCCCCTTCCACAAGAGACAAATTCATGTTTCTGGGGCAGAGCACTCCTGAACCATTCCCAGCACTTTCAGGACATAAGCTTCACTCTCCTGGCTCAGATTTTAGGTAAGCCAGCATTTCTCTGAGACAAACCCTTACAGGAGGCAGATCAGATTTGTTCATCTATACAGTTAGGCAGTCAGATACTATGCCCCCAGGAATGTGCTCCACTGGCTTAGCACCAGGTTTAGGAGAAAGGTGGGAGAGTGCAAAACCTTCTAATAAGGTCACAGCACATGTCCCACCTCCTCAGGCTGAAGAACAGGAGGCCAGAAAAGCAGAGGTGGCAGATGAATCCATTTAAAGGCCATCACAACAGGCTGTGCCCAGCTTTTCTTAAACTAAGAGAAAACAGGTTTTTCAGAGATGCAGCCCCAAAGTCAACATCAGCAGCCAAGGCTCTCCCTTTGAACAGCAGCATCTCCTGCAGCCAGTGCAGGCCAGGGGGGCAGTGGGAAGCTGGAGCCAGGCAGGACGTGACCATCATTTGTACATTTTACGCTCTGGAGAGTTTTACATTTTATTGTCTTATTTTTTTTTATTGTCTAAGCCCTTCAAAAAGATATTGGAGCTGTCAAATCTAAAGTCTCCTGACGATAAGCATGCTCTGTAGAGGAGGTCCAGGACATTACTGCAAGAAATGTCTTGGGAGCTGCTGGGGCTGAGGGTCAGCCCTGTCCCTGGTCCCTCTATGGGGCTGCACTCAACAATTAGTCTCCAGTGAAAATCAGCCACAGAAGTTCAGAATTTTTTTTTTCCTTCCATTTCCACAGATCACCTTCTGCTCCAAACATGGAAACCATATGGCAGACAGGTCCTATCCCCTGCCAAGAAATTCCTTCTTGATGAGATCCCTGTAGCTATCGCTGAGGCTACATGGGCTTCCAGCAAGGGAGTTCACTTTCTGCATCAGACAAACCCTCCAAGCAACTCAGGGAGGAAGAGCAGGGCTTGAGGTGCCAGAATTCATGCTGAGGCTGTTGCCTGTTGAGAGTAATTGCCCTCAGAGGGAATATTGTCATGCTTGGATTTTCCTCCCTGTCCCTCCAGCTGAAGCCAGCCTCGCTCCACTCTCCACACAAGCAGCAAGGCACAGCTCAGATGGGGCTGGAATCTGGCTGCAGACCCTCTTCTCCATCTGAGGGGCACAGGGGGAGCACACAGGGAAACACAAATGGTGAGTGTTTCACCCACAAACACGGCCCAGGCTTGGGAAGGGCTAGAAATTACACCATTCCTGACAGGCAAAGGAGTCATAGGGATTTGGTGAGGAATAAAATCCAAAATTCAGCCCCATGTTGGGAAACTTAATCTAAAACTGTACAAGTCCACAGTACAGCCCAAGACAGGGAGCAACAACAGCAAGGCAGGGGGAGGTTCACACCAAACCCCAGAGTCCTTCAGCTGGAATCCCCCCACTCCTGCTGCTGACTCAGAGTTTTGTGGGAGCATCCCATCCACAGGGACTCATTTCTGGGGGTTACCTTGCATTCAGCTCTGTGGTGGTGCATCACATTGACTTGTGACCCTTGAACCAGGAGAGTCACAGCTCTGCCCTCACTGCTGACACCACCCATCTCCATGTCATCTGCAGGTACTACAGGACAGGTTTTTATCACCATTGTTGTTAAACCACACATTAAATCATGTCAGAATGTTCCTTAGGAACACCACAGGGAGCGACGCTGCCATTACTGACCAGACTTTGAAATCTGTCATTAAGCCAATTTTTAATCCACATAATATGTGCTATTAGCTACAGGTTCTCTGGGCAAAATGTCAAACATCTTCAAAAAAATTGAAATACACAGCACCAACTGTGCTACGCTTCCTAACTGGGCCCAAAATTTGATCATACTGGACTCTTCATATGTTTTCTCCCAGCAGGAGCTGCCTGTCCCTGCTCCACACAGCACTCCCAGATCAGCAAGGGAAAGTGCACAACATGTCTGGCCATTGCTGTAATTAACTTCTTGTTCCTGCAAGGAACTCCTGAGTTGCTGCTCCTGGGCTGCCCTTAACTTCCAGAGCAGAATCTCCCAGGCACACTCCAGCACCCCACTCTAGCACAGCACAGTGTAAAACAGCCCCAGAAAACTGCAGGGAGAACCTGCCAGCAGCCAGACCCCCAATAAAATACATGGCAGCACAGTGAGCCCTGCACAAACCCTGTGAGTGTGCCATGAAATTCCAATTATTAGTCAAGCACTGGGGATCAATAGTGTTCCCAAGCTCCTGTGGCTTTTGGGCAGTGGAGGCAGCAGCTGCTGGGTCAGGAATTGTCAGATGGGTCAGGAACACCAAGTACAGGAGAGAGGGCAAGTGCTGGGAGATGCTGTGCCACTGCAGCAGACACAGGACCCTCAGGGGACCCTGTGTCAAAGGCAGCAGTCCCTGAGCAGCAGAAACCTTTCTGGCCCAGAGCAACACCTCAGGCAGCACCTGGACCCCTGGTGCCACTCAGTCATTTCTGCTGGCCCAGATCAAAATCAAATTCAAGATGGATCCCAGTCACAAGTTTTTACACTTTTATAAGTTTTGGTTCATCTACATCTTGTGGTCAATTATCCAAACACAGCCCCAGGCTATGAAGTCTCAGCCCCCTGGCTTGCCCCCTTTCCCTCACTGTTGTTTCTGCTTTTTGGGTACCAGTTGTCTTTGATTCTCTAGCTAGAAAGGGATTGTTTCGTTCAACTACTCTATGAAGAGAACTTAATTACACCTAACACGAAGTTCAGTGTTACACACTAAGCAGCAGAGAATCTGAAAAATATAAAAGCTAAAACCCAAGGCACCAATGATGCTCAGCCTAACCTCAGCCCAGCTGATGATTCTGGCAGATGGTATGGGCCAGCTGAGGCTGTTTTTGTGGGGTCCTGTGCCAGTGAGCACAGTGCAGGGCACAGCCACCATCCCGGCTCTCCAGCGTGGACCGGCAGGGCCACATTTGCTGAAGAGCTGGGAAGGAAAAAAATCAATGAGCACAGCGCAGTCAAAACAGATTCTGGCAGAGTCTAGGCCATCCTGAAGTGAATATTACTTGGGACTAAATTGTTTTCCTTATCTAGCAGTTTGTCCTAAGGAGCTGGACTTAGCCTCCCAGCGAACCCAATAAGTCTTTCAGTTTGACTGGAAACTCCACATTTTTCCTTTTTAGAAAAATGTCACAGACATTCCTCTGTTTCATTACTCTCCTCTGCTTCTCCTTTCCTTCCCATTAAAGCCCTGGCGAGAGGAGGCCAAGCTGAGCGCCAGTGCAGGGCTGGACACAGGCCCAGACTGTCTGGACGTGGCTCAACAGTGGAAAGACCTATTGTTTTCCTTGGCAGGCAACTGGTATTTTTCCTTATGCCCAGAAAGGCTGCGCCAATTTACAGCCCATGACCTGTGGAGGGGGAGGAAGAGCCAGACTCGGGTCCCACCCTTTTCCCCCTCCAATAATCTCAGTCTGTGGAGGCACCACACACCCTCCTGCTGGGCAGGGACCATCACCCTGAAAATTAATTCCTGTAGCCAGGGCAGCAGTCCTTCCCCCCAGGTATCCTGTGCCCCTCACTCAGGTTTATCACACAGCCAGGATCTGATCCTGAGTATAACCCCAGGGAGTGGGCAGCCTCCCTTGCTCCAGAGCTGCCTCCCAAGCCCTTCCCATGCTCACAGGGCTGTCCCAGGGGATGGCTGGCACATCCTGCTCCTGCCTGGACAGAAATCCCACCAGCACAGCCCCCCTGATGCTATCTCAGGACTTCCAGCACCGGGGCAAGCAGGAAGCACAGGGCTGTGGGAAAACTAAACAAGGAAGTTTGACGAGGTTTCTCACACCACCGAGTAGGTTTGGTCCCTTCTCACTGAAAAACCACTGGGCACAAGTTCAGGTCAGGACTTGCCTTATCATGAATTGTTTCTCCCAGGCCTCAATGCCATCAGCAGCTTCCACCATCCTGCTCCTGGCACCATCCCCAGACCGTGGCACAGGGGCCTGTATTGTACTCCCTGTATTTAGGCAGGGAAGGAGCCGTAAGTGCACACGTGCTGAGTCTGCTGATAGCTGAAATCTCTCCTAGGGAAGCTCCTTCTGGGGCATAAGAATGAGGAAAAACTCAACATTTCATCGAGGGTTTGGTCCCTAGCCTTCCAAGACTTTCCCCACCTCAAGTCCTGAATCCTCATTTACCTCCCTAAGACAAGAATAGCTGCAGATTTAGAAATCTGGAATCCTTCACTGGAGCAGCAGATCTCCCCAAGCTGGGGGAGGTTTCCAGGCCTGCCCTTTCATCCATCAGCAGGATAATGCTCAAAAAAGGAAAAAACAAAAGAGTAAAGCAGAAGGTTTGCTCAATGCATACATCCTTCCAACTTTACATATTAATTACTCCTCTTGGCTCCCAGACCTCCACTTGCCAAGCACTCTGCCCTACCAGACAGGCTGTGCTGTGGCACACAAAGCCCCACAAGCCCAAATGGCCTTTTCCACTGCTCTTCACAGTGTCTTGGTTTAAAGGGGATGTGTAGCCCCAAACCAGCCCCATTATCTGCACCAGTTCCTACTCTCCCACAGCCTCAGCTCACACCTTGGGGCCACACAGACTGTGCAGGGTGCCCAGCATGGCAGAGAGCATCCCCAGTCCTTGGGGAACTCTTGGAGAGCACTTCCCACTATCTAAAGGTAAATCAGGCAGATCTTTGAACTTAGCAAGATACTTGCAGATACTTAGCAAGATGATGACAACGAGCATTAATTACAGCCCAGATTATGTACTTCACCCACCACGTTTCTGCAAGCTGCAAACCCCCCAAATGTCCTCAGACAGAGACCTCCATGAGCAGATATGGATGGAAAGGGAGGAAAGCCAAGCGACAACCGGGCTAATCAGAAAGGAAATGGCCTTTGTCACTTGGCCAAGTCAAACTCAGATTGTCTCTTGGATTTAAAGTGCTGCTGAAGCAAGAAAGCTCTTTAAGAGCACACACAGGAATTGTCCAGCAAATAGAATGGTGCCAGTTTTCTCCTCAGCTTTGGAAAGGAGATGCAGGATGCAATACAGGGCCATCACCAGGGGTCACAGAGTGGTGATTCAGTGATTTGGCACCCAGCAGAAAACTCATTTGTCACCTCTGCTAATTGCAGATCCCTCCAAAGGCTCCCAAGCTCACAGTCCCCCAAACCCTGCCATGCACTCTGAGCAAGGCAGAACACCCCAGCAGAACCACAGGGCATTCTTAGGGGTTGCATCTCCCCCATTCACCCCTGCAGTCCTTTCAGAGTGGATTATTCATCTTTCTGGACTCTCCATCACACCTCACAGCAGCAGGACTGCAAAGCTGCTCCTGGCATTTCCATTTTTATTATTGCTGGCTGGGAACACAGCTTCCAGTCTGGCCCCTGCCCCTGCCTGTGACTCCTGAGAGGCGAGGCTCCTGCTGGGACTGCTCCAGCTGCAGTGGAGAAAATGCTTTGCAGGGATTGTTTTCACAAAGCTTTCTATTGCCAGCTATTTTGATACCACGAGTCATCCCTGTGATGGGGAGGAGAGACCTCCCTTCCCCTCCAAAGGATATCCATGCTTTGTCAGGAGGCTGCTGGGTGCCAGAGCAGAGCTCATGGAAAGGGAGTCAAGGGCTGCCCCTCTAATCAGGGTGGTCCTTCCTGACTCCTTTTCAAAGCATTTTCCAAGGAAACTGGATGCATTGGCAGCAATCTGGACACTTCGTAAGGGAAATTTCACTGGCTTTGGAGGCAGACAGCTCCACAAGATGGAAGGTGTCAGACATTTCTTGTCCTGGCAGCAAACTCCTGTCAAATGATTCTATTCTGCCTATGAGGTATGGATGACCCTGGAGGAGTTGGGGACACTTTCACCTGCAAGTCCCAAGTCTGTCACCACCATTCCAGCTGGAATTACATCTCCAGACCTTTGGTAGCCCAAAAGCTGCTCAGAAGAGCCTGCTGCCCAGCCAGCCTCTTGGGTGGGAAACAGGAGACTGCTCCTTGGAAGAGTCAGGATCATCCTCATCTAGGCTCTCCTAGAAGACGTGGAGTTGGGTGATCAGGGCTGGGCAGGAGTGGATGCAGGGATCTGATCTAGAGCAATGACAAGATAACATATTTTGACACAAGGAGAGAAAAAAACCATGTTTTCCAGGTGTCCAGCTCCAGCCTTGTTGAGCCCAGAGCCAGGAGCCCACCCCTCTGTATCTCAGGGTGCCAGTGCCCAGAAGCCCTCCCAGGGGTCAGAGTGGTCACAGCATGGTGTTTCTCCCAAGGGGAGAACTCTGCTCAGCACAGAACAGCTTGAGTCAGGAACCACAGCGTGCCACATCCCACTGCCTGTACCCACAGGGCAGGAGGAAACCAGGCAGCTCCTGAGCCACCAGGCACCTTCCCACGAGCTCCCTCAACCCCTGCCAAGGGAGGGGAGCACCTCATCCCGCTGAAACACGCCTGGCAGGGCTGGGGGAGCGTGACTAACCCTGCAGCGGCGCTGGGAACGCGAGCGGCGCCGCACGCCCCGGCCAGTGTGAACACGCTGCTCAGCTGGGATTGCTTCAGAAATGGGATAAATAAGGAAGTGGCAGCTCAGCCAGGGCAGCAGGTAACCCCAGCCTCACAGACAGCTGGTGCTCTGCCTGCAGTGCTCTGCCCTGCAGCTCCTTCTCCAGACACAGCGAGGGCGCAGGGCTGTGCAATCCCGAGCGCCGCGGGCACCCAGGGAGCTGCTGCTGGGCCAGGGATCTCATCCCTTTGGAAAAGGCAGCATGAGTTCTCTCTCACCCACCAGATGGGCCCTGCACAGTTCCATGGGGTGAGACCCTCATGGGAGGGATGAGCTGCTCCATGGGGACACATCTGCTATGGAGCAGGCTGGCTGCTGGGGACAGATGTGTCCATTACCTTACAACCCAACTCTCCTGTTCAAGCAAGACCTCTCTCAGGAACAAAGGATCTTTCCATTTGCCTATGGGCAGCCCCAGGTTTTGTGTCTGGGTGTTCTGGGAGGTCAGCTGCAGCTTTCAGAACAACAACAAGCACAAAGAGATGCTGTAAATGTATTCATGTGCAAGCAAAGGAAAACTAACCATGATTTTCAACAACACAGGTATAATAGTACTCCAGCTACAGCTAATTAAACCCCTTGTAACAATGTCAAAGGGAGGGGTGTTTTTCCATTATCTTTTTCCTTTTATTTACATGTTCATTGGGATTTCACCCCCAACTTTGTCATATGCTGCACTACCTTCTCCCTCTCATGATTTCAACATGTCCTGCACATCCCAGATGTGCAACTGCAGCATCTGGGGAAAACAGAGACAAGGATGAACTCAGCGACCACCCAGAGACTGCCAGGCCATGGCTCTGGACACCAGTGTGACCCTGGGCAGCCACACAGCTGGGGAAGCCACAGGTGATGAGGCAGACATGGCTGGGACAGGAACCAGCACCTCCTGCCCAGCTCCTGCAGCCCTGCTTGACAGCTCACACACACTCCCAGGGGAAAACTGAACCAATTGACACAGAGAAACTACAAGGGCTCAGTGGAAATGATTTGTTACCAATTAAGGAGGAAGTCAATTAAGGCAATCGGTACAGGTTAAAGAAAAGATGGCCTAAGAAATACCTAATTGACAGGAAAAAAATAATACAAAGAGCCACCTTGCAGCAGCCCTGCATTAACCAGGGAGACCGGGGATGCTGTGAGGTTTCAAGAGTTCATTGCATTTATGATCAGGAGCACAGAACTCCAGAGGCTTCTGCCCAGATGAAAGGCTGAGGGAAAAATATTGCAAATCATCAGTGAACTTTCGACTGCTTTAATCCTCCTCTGTCCCCTTTTTCTCCCATTCACTATGTCAGCAATATCTGGAATCCACCACCCACAGGTGTGTTTTCACACACAAGTGATGTGCAACAACTTCCACATCCACCCATCTAAAGAACATCAGCTATTGTTAGAATTCCAGACACACACTTTTATCCAGCCCAGGAAAGCCCCAAGCTAAAAATATTTGGAGGCTGGAAATATCCTCAGACATCAATCACTGTGAGCTTACTGGAGGATACAGGAGCCACAGAGGCACAGGTGACCCCAGGAAATGACAGGGCCAAAGAATCTAAAGAGCAGAGACAAAGCAGAGGTGGTGCTGAGGAGAGACATCCTGGCTGCTCCAAGGGAGTGCTGGAACCCATGATGGCTCCTGATGATTGTGGGACCAGGACACTGCAGGGGCTTCCAGGACCAGAGATCTCTGGAGCCAAGGTCTGCAGCATGGCACAGGGAGGAAAGCCAGCTGAGCTCTCCTGGTGCTGCTCAGCTTTGGTCCAGGGTGGTAATACTGCCCATGAACAAGGGGTACCCATCACCAGCACCCCATCCACCCCTCCAGGAGCACACTGCCCTTGTCCCACCAGCACAGGATCAGGCTCTGGTGACCAGTAGAAGCATTTGTACCTCCATAAATGCTGTGTGGTTGCACCTTGATCTCCCCTGTGATCTCTACAAACCATCTGCTGAACCCCCCTGCCACCCCTCCTGCCCTGAAGAGCTCTGATCCCACAGGTGCCAGCACATACATCCATTATGGGATCCTGGGGTCCTTTGCAGGAATAACTCTGATGTGCTACAGACTTCAGATGGGGCTAAATCACTTGCCTGGTATGAAGGATGCCTTCCTTGGTGACATTTTTAACACTGTTTTTAAGGAGCATATTGCCCAGCTGGAAATGAGAATCCATCAGGCAATAGCATATATCGTAGGTCCTGGTCAGTAAGTGGAAAGAATTGGGGTTTATGGCTCAATAAATCATAGAACTTTCAATTAGATGAGTAGCTTAATTACTCAGCTGGATTTCGCATCCTACCTCTTTTGTAAGATCATATTCTTTTAATGGCAACACAGCCCTTACCAGGGCCCTGACAAATTGCACTTCATTCCTTCCTATTCAGCATCTGACTGGAGCAGGTAGGGCATTACAGCTTAAATTCATTAAATTGCTCTTAACATACAACTTCCCTTGACTTTCTGTAGATTATTCAAAATAAATGGCATCCCATGAACGCCCTCTCCACTGGGCAGGATTGACTTCCCTTCTGTGACCCTCTCCAAACAGAAAAACACACTGAATAGAAACAGGGAGATCAGCACACATTTACTAATGGGCATCAGTGTGTTTGTTTCAGGACTTTTGACACTTCAGGTTTCTCCTCCCTAGACTGGGCAAGGCTGATGCTATTTGGATTGCAAGGAACCCCTCCAGTTTCACTAATTTGTCACACACCTCGATGCCTGAAAACCACAATCATCTGCAGCCAGGGCCCCAAGGAGCAGCAGCACACAGGGGGATGCACAGCCCCAACAGCCCTCAAAACACTGCTGATGCCTTCAGGTAAAGAGGGGCTTGCCAATACACTAAAGTGGTCACTTACAGCCACAAAAATATTGCTGAAGTCCTGGGGATAAACAAGCATGACTTTTGACACAAAATAGACAGACACTCCCTGCCCCTTGGCAGTGGGACCCACCAGTGATCCCAAACACAAATTGCCATCAGTTTTGCAGAAGGATCTGCTGGCAGCCATCTGGCTGAGCTCTGTGGAGCTGTAAAGCTTTAGTGGGAGAAGTGCTGGAACATGCAGAGCTCCAAGGCGGGGCACAGGAGGTGCCTCCACCAGCACTCTGTAGGAACAAAGAGCACCCAAACCCAGGCAGCAGCAAGCAGCAGGGAGCAGGAGGGATCCAATCCAGCTTGCTGATGCTGACAGGTGCCCTGACACACCTGAGAGAGGTCTTGCTTGGCTGTGATGAACAAGAGAGTTGGGTTGTAAGGTAATGGACACCTCTGTCCCCAGCAGCCAGCCTGCTCCATAGCAGATGTGTCCCCATGGAACACCTTGACCTGTGCTTGCAACTCATCCCTCCACAGCATCACCCAAAAGCAGCAGGCCAGGATCACCAGTGGGGTGACCAATCCCAGGGGAAGCTTCAGCAGTTGGTGTGAAATGAACCTGTACCTCATCCTCACTTCTGAAAAGTCAAGTTTTATCTGAAAGCCAACATTTCCCATACACAGAACAGAGCACCCAATCCACAAAGAGCTACTCCGTCTCTCCTCACTTTCTTCCTATTGCACCTCAAGAGTTATAGATCCTTCACACTCATAAAAGATAATCACCCTTCATGGGTGAAGGAGCCTCTATTTATACCACTGCAGCAGGATGAATAGGCTGTGCAATTAAAGCAGGAGCTGCAGCAGAAGTGCCGGGCACAATTCCTATTGAAGGGAAAATCCAGTATTTTCCAGTACCTAAAAATTTTTACTGCTGGGTAAAAGATTTAATCCCAAGGCTCAGTCATGCCGTTTCCCACATCCTGCAAACACAGTGTGCACAGCACTGCTCTGGGTACCGAGTCACGGGGCCCATCCAGGAGCTCCAGGCACATCCCTGGGTGCATCCCTGCATCAGAGCTCTCCGGGATTACAAGGATGGCCACTGGCCACGCCTGGCTGGGGTCTCCAGGAGTCCTGGACCTCCAGGGACCCTCTGCCACAGGCGGCTGCGCGGGGGGCACTATTTACCCTGTTAATTTCTGAGGGAGGCGTTTTAATTGCTTTAAATTACCGCTGGAAAAACCGGAGTGGTCAACAATCAATCAGGCTGATTTAGCACCCCGTGCCCACCCGCGGCGAGCCGGCAATCAGCTGCCGCCACGAGATCCATTATTGATGAACTTTGCTAATTAGCCGGGAGCGCTGTGCTGAGCACAGAGGCCACTGCTGCCCAGGACAGGGGACCTGTGTGACACCAGCAGAGCCAGGGGCACCAGGAGGGATGCCCAGCTTTCCCTCCTTTCCCAGGCAGGACACAGCTGATCCTACAGACAGCGAGGCAGGCAGCGCAGGGGTGAGGAAGGCTGCACCTCCCAAAATGCAGGGCACAACCCGTGGGAAGAAGTGAAGATATCCACGGAGCAAAGCCACCCTGTATTCCAACAAAAGCAGGCAGGGAAGAGGAGGGCATTGCAATTCTGCACAGGGATCCAGAGCTCCCATCCCTGCCAAGAGCACCTCCACAGCGACGGGCGAGCGCGTGCCAGTCATCCATCAGCCCACTGATCTCATCCTTGATTTTCATGGACAACTTTGATTTTTCATCATAAATTCTCCTTGTTCCTCGCTGGAGACTGACAGGGGGTTTAAGTACAGAATGAAACGGAGAATATTAAAGTGGCTGCTATTCTTTTGTGCCTGTCGGCTGATTCACTTTAAACACTCACTGTCCTTTTCACTGAGAATACCACAACACTCCAGGACCCTCAAGGCCCTCAAGGATATTGATTAAATGCAGCTTCCCCTGGATGACCCTTCCTTTTCTTTAAGTTCCCCCCATTTTAAAGAGGGACAGTGGAGGTCCAAGGGTCCTGCCTGGCCACTGCCAGGCTTGGTTGGGAGCACAGCAGCACCATATCAGCCTTCAGATGCCCCAGGCCTGGCCAGCTCCTTCTGCCACACTGCTGCTGGGTGGCCCCTGTTGGTGACACTGGAGCTGCAGTCCCAGCTCTCCTCATGGCTCCAGTCCTGACAAAAGTTCTGTGCCTGAAGAGCTCAGCTAGCACCCAGGAAACTCTGCCTGCAGCTCACAGTACCATGCTGAAGCCCCCCAAATCCTTGCTTCCAGGGGCATCTCTCCCCTTCCACTCCAGGGAAAAAGCTTCTTTAGCATCCCCAGCTTGTTCTAATCCCATCAAAGCACTCCTGGCTGATGCCCCCTCGCCCGGGGTGCCTCTGCTGCAGGCACCCACACAGTGCTGGCGCCAGCCCCTCTCCCTGGCAATCCCAGCCACAATCTTTTATCTGCAGACACAAAGCAGCAGTGCCCTGCAGCTCCTCTGCTAACAGGTGATTAAACGTGCATAAAGATTTACTCATTTCCCCTTCCCGGCGTCAGTAAGCAACACGAAAAAATAAATATTCCAAGCGCTCAAATATTAAGGCTCCAGCTTCGCAGCGGGAAACAACGACTTGGAGCTATGGAGGTTTCCAGCCTCTGCTGGGAAGAGGTTTCCATCCAGCTGCAGGAGGCAACCATTCCCTAATTCCACTTTACAGTCACTAACTCAGTGCTGCTGCTGCTGCAGCTTCCTGTGTGTTTCTCAGCGAAGGTGCTGAGCCCCACCTGGCTGCACACGAGGCAGGGCAGGGGAGGGTCATCAGCATGGGTCTGGCTGGTGCTCCCTTGCCCCCACACCCCCCAGACCACCTGAACAGCAGCAACCATGGTCCATAGGGCACCAGTCCCTGTGAGCAAACCTGCTGCTCCTTCCTGGGACAGGGTTGGGTGTGGACAGGTGGGAGATCTCTGGTCTGGGGACATGGCCCAAGAGGTTCAGCCACAGCCCCATCTGGGACACCCCTGGAAGCCCCGGGAGTGGCTGAGGTCGCTGGCAGGCTGCTCTGGGTGCCCTCAGATGCTCAGTTTGTTCAGCATTCCTGACCTGCCTCCAGCACAGCTTATCTCTGCTCTGCATCGCTCTGGGATGGAAACAGCCCCAGCCCCAGGGGAAGTTTGCTCACCCTGCGTTTACACCTGAGAGATCCGCTGTTTACCCAAAGCTGTGCAAACTGTAGGCCTGGAAACCCGACTGAAACCCTTATGCAACCACCCTTCTGAGCCAGAAACAGCCCAGCAGCAGCTTGCACGGCTTGGCCCGGAGCAAGGTGGGTGTAAAAACTGGAACAGAGCCACAAGCAAGAAAGCAAGTCCATGTACAGAGCATCTCTGTGCCTCCAAGGAGGCTCAGCCTCCTGGGTGACACTGAGGTGACACTTGGGTGCTGCCAGTACACACACCTGCACAGGCAGGAGAGTCCTGGGAGGCTGGAAAGGGAATCCCACATGGATCAGCACCTCTAGCCCATACCCAAGCCTGCCTGCCTGTGCAGAACTGTCCCCTCACCACCTCCATCCAAGCAGAACAACTGCAGGAATCCCATGTGTGAGCCCTTGGTAATTCCCTGCATCCTCTGACCTCAGCTCCTCTGAACGCAGAGAATGGCACAGCCATTTGGTCTGAGTCACATGCCAGGAGGAAGATGCCACCACCCTCTCCTCACTGCCACCATTTTACTTCCAGACAAGGAAAAATGCTGGTTCTCAGTCAGGCACACCAAGGTGACCCAGAGACAGAGCAGCTCTGCTTCCCAGGTCTGCCTGGCCAGGTGAGCCACTCCAGCCAGAGGGGCAAGACACCCTCTGCACTCCCAAAGCCCAGACTGGGGACACACAGACACTCTGGGCATACAGAGCCCCCAGCACAGCCCCTTCCCAGTGGGGGAACCCTCCTGCTCCAGCCTGGGCAGGCAGAGCAGCATCCTCCTGCAGCCAGGGATCGCACTGCACCCAGATCTGACCCAGCAACTCACCACGAGACACCCCCAGCACGACTGACACCAGAAACAACAGCCCCAAGTGCCAGCAGTTTATCACCACCACTGCATTCACCCCCATGGAAATCACGCTTTGATTTGTCTATTGATTTTTAAATGTTCAAATCAGCACAGACTCACTTCTTACCCACTTTCTTCTGCTCACAGCCACCTGCCCCCAACACCTCCAGCTCCCTGGGAATCACCTTTCCCCAGCTCCTGCTCTGAAAAGGCCCCAGTGTCCCCACTGCACCACTGAGCACATCAGGGCTCCTGCTCCAGTACAGACCCATCGGTTCCAGGGCACAGCTGCTGCCAATTACCACTACTTAACTGGCACATTAAGCACAAAGTAAGGAATTAGGAGTTTCGGTCTGCTCTCTACTTAACAATAACAAAGTCACTTGACCTTTTTTCAGCCACCACAATGGCTGTGTAAGTGACTGCTTGACAAATGGGCTTTGTAATGGTCTCTGCTCTTTCTCATGTGGCTGGTGGAACAGTTAATATCTTGAGTCACAGCATTAAGAGGAGTGCTCGTGATTAATTTAAGATGTCAATTAATCACCCCAAATGGACTGGTTTGTCATCACTTCCTAATGGGAAGATGTTGATTTGTCCCACAGAATTTGTAACAGGAAGGGAGGCTGAAGGCTCCGCTCAGAGCTCTGCGACCAGCGCTAGTGAGAGAGGAAGGAAGGAAGGAAACAACCACTTCCACATACAAGGGTGCCACTGTGTTCCCATTTTAAAATCACACCGTCCTGGGAAGAGCCCTCAAGTGTTTTTTCCGAAGTGCCAGCCCTGATTATGGCTTTAGACACCTCCTTCCAGCAATCCGAGGTGTGTCACCCACACTGCAGGGCATAGGGTCCACTCCTTAGAAAACCCACACATTTTTTCCCTCTAGTACAGACAGCAAGAACTGGAAAAATCTCTGATTTTAGCTGGACAAAGGAGACGTTGACAATTTCAAATCTGTCCTTGGTTTCCTTTTATAGAAACAAGACATGTGCAGTGATGATTCAGAAATGTAGCTCCAGAGATTGCCAGGGCTGCTTCACACCAGCTCCTCCGAGCTAAGCAGCCATCCCTGGCAGAGCCTCTGTGCTCAGAGTCACCCACCCCAGCCTTGGACCAGGAGCTGCACGGGGTCCTGCCTCTCACACCCCATTTCTGGAGGCCAGCTGGTCAGTGGGAGTGCTGGTCAGCACTGCATGCATGGTCAGAATACATCTGTGGTCTGATGTGTTGCAGTGATTCTGGACAGGTTCTGCCAAAGCCCTGAAATTTTTCTCCATTTCTAAAAAATATGCTGTTTACTACATGGCACTGATGGCTGAGCCCAGGGCCACCACAGCCAGCACACACTGCCTCTAGGAAGTTCATCTTAACTTTAGATTGTAGAAGAATGTCCTCCACTGGGAAATGTAAATATCCAAAATAACCCCTCATCAGCCCTCATACTGGGAAAAACCTCAAGGTTCCCCATGCTCCAGAGAAGATGAACAGGCTTTGTCTGAACAAAATCTTGTGGTGACAAGGAACTGGACCTCTCTGGATTCTAAGTGGAGAAGTTTGTACTCAAAGCAGGGGCCAAGAACTGCAGTTCCCTCTTTCTGGAGGAGGAACTGGACCTGGGGATCTCCCAGCCCAGAGTGTGCAGGGCAAGAGCCCTGTCACCCAGGCAAAGAAAGCGCAGAGTTGGCATGCAGCACCATGATTTGTGAAACAGCTAAACAGCAGCTTCTTGTAGCTATAAATATATTTCTGACTTTTCAACAGCTCTGCTCCATGAGCCCACCAGTGCCCAGCCTCTGCAGCCACAGGGGCTGCCTGAGACTCCAAGGGGTTGTTTCCTTGGCTGCACTTTTCCAGGATGTTTCTGGGTCACTTGCTTCTGTATGAGGCATTACCTGGACTCGTGTGAGCTGTGTCACCCCTCATCAGTTTCACACTGTGGCAATAAATAGAGTCTAAGCAGAGACAGATTTTTTTTTCCCACCCCCAAGTCTGTAAAAGAAAGGGCTGCAGGAGTTGGAGATGGAGCATCACCTGCCTCAGGCTCCCATGCAGATCCCAGCAACGCATCACGCTCCGGGCTGTAATTCACAAAGCATATTAATCATGTAACAAAGAAATAACTTGGGATGTTGGAAAATAAAAGAAATTATGAAAAAATAATCCTTTTTTTTCAATTGGTGTGTAATGAGGCAGGTTTTCCCCCACACAGGCAGGTTCCTCCCTGGGAGGAGAGCCGTGTTTCCTGCCTGCCCAGGGGCCCACAGCCCCGCTCTCCGTCACACCCCATGAACTGTGCTCCTCTGCCACGAGGAATGTGCACTCCTTTCCTACGAGTTCCCATGAAATCACAAAAATGTTGGGGGTCTGGGGGAGGAAGCAGTGCCTTTCCATCCATTCCTTTGCTCCCATGGAGGAGGTTTGAAAACAAATGTCCTTGTGTCTGTGCGTTCCTAGTGTGCAGCAGCTGCAGAATGGGTCCTGCTCACAGGGTGGTGGTGGGACCACGCTGCATTGGGGACCCCAGACTCAAGGTTATGAACTTCTTTTTAATGGGGTGACCCCAAGGAAGTCAGATGAACACACACCAGATGAGCCCAGACTGGGCAGAAGAAGGCACAGCATGGCACCAGCCTGCACTCGCTGGGATTTCTCCACGGCTTTCACCAGCCAAAGCTCCATGACAAAAATGTCAAATCTGGAATTTTAACCCATGAAATAACAAACCCATGAAATCCCAGATGCATTTCCACGAAAGCATCCAGCCCCCTCCCTAGCCATGGCTGGGCACACACAGTGGGATGCCTTGGTGCCAGCACCAGAACCTCCAGTGGGGTCACAGTCCTGTAACTACTGCTGCCAACAGGAAAACTGCTTTTACAGAACAGCCAGGTCCCAGGGGGGAAAGGTACAGGTCACATATCCCTTCCCTGCACTCAGGACCTTCCCAAGGGTCTTGTCCAGCCATCACAAACATGCACACATGTATGCAGCTTGCCTGGGGCGTGGGACAGAGCTCATCTAACACCTTGGGCAGCAGCAGCAGCAGCAGAGCCCATGTGTGCCACTCACTCCAGAGCTTTTGTGTTTACCAGCTCCCTGAGACAGACGCTGGAGCTGCTGCATGTTGCCTCCAGCAAAGTCCTGGGGAGAAGGGAGAGCGTGGCCCTGGGAGGAGGCAGCTCTGCTGCTCTGATCTAACCAGGACTGACACAAAGCTGGGGCCAGCGGCGCCCACCCCCTTCTTCTGGAGCCTGGACCTTTCATCCACAGCATTGCAATGGCAAAATCACAGCCTGAGCAGGGCCACAGTGGGCAGCCAGGCCATGGGCTGGAGAAGGTTCTTTTGTCACAGACCCCTCAGCACAGAGCAGGGGATGATTTCCTGATAATTTCCTGATTTCAGTCGGGGATCAATTGGCCACTTGCTCCCGTTCCTTCCCCCCAGGACCGGAGCCTCCAGCTCTGCATGCAAAGCAGTCCCTCCCTATTTCCAAATGCAAATGCCTCTGTGAAAGGCCTTGCTTTGAAACCAGCATTATTCCCCAGGGTCCCGACCCTCCCGCCACATCCCTCACCCCGGCCTCTAGCCCAGCCTCTGCCTCTGCCTTCCCAGAGTAACAAAGGTTACGGGAAATAAAAGCAGAGCGATTACCATCTGGGAATCATCAGGCAGAGCCCAGAGGGATGGAGCAGGCTGCAGAGACCGGGCTGACCCCGCAGCCCACCACCCATGCGTGCCTCAGCCCCCCCAAACCCCAGTGCCATGGTGTGAGGGGCACGGAACCAAGCTGAGCCAACTGAGTGACACCCTGCACCCCACTGAGCAGAGCTGGAGGGAAGAGTGGCTGCCACGTCCCTCCTCACACCCCAACACAGCACTTCTGCACCCCCAGAGCCAGGCACAGACAGCCCAGGATGGCAGCAGCATACAGCTATAGCCAGCAGGGCCAGGAAGTGCCTGGCAGCTCCATCTCACTCTGTCCTCATCCTGTGACCCGCCCAGTGAGGCTGAGGAATGGGCAGCTGGATGGGTCTTTGCTGGCCCCAGTGCTGGGGGTCACAGTGCAACAGGGATGGGGATGGGGATGGTGACATCCTGCAGCTCCACACTCCCTGTGTCCCCTCACAGGCGGCTGTGCCCATGAGTGGAGTGGCTGCTCCTCCCGGCCATCAATCTCCCTCTCTGTCCACCCTGGAGCCTGGAAATAAACCCCCCTGTAAATCTCCTCCACAACCTCTCTGTTTTGGTGGCGGAGGGCCCCACATTCCTGAGCTTCAGACTGCAGCCACGTCTTCAGGAGCGGAGCCACAAGAGCTTTCTGATGGTTAATTGCTGGCACACTCTCACTGAAAACATGAAACACCCCCTGACAAGCCGTGTGATTTATTACTGCCCACTGCAAAACGGAACAAAATCAATTGGCTATTACCTCACTTAGCGAAGGCTTGTCACCGCCTGGGAGCAGGGTGTTAAAAATAAAAGCCAGGCACAGCCCCGGCTGCTATCCCCACACTGGGGCTGCTCCACCTGCTTTGCCACAGATAACACCAGGGGCTGTGCCCTGGTCACTGCCATGCTGGTGCAGCACCAGCTTGTTCCTGCTTTGCTGTTATTAATCACACAAATGCCATTGTGAGCAAATCTTACAAGACATGCAGAGCAGAGTCGGGGTATTTATGGCAGAAATGTATCCTTTAATTAATCAAATTCATGCAACCCTTCCTGCCCCAGCAAGGTGGACCCTCCGTGGTCGTGGCACTGGCAGGGAAGGGCTGTAGCTGTGTTTGTGAGCAGGTGGGATGTGCCAGGGAAAGGGAGCATCCATCCACCCGTGTCTGAGAGTGGCAGCCTTGGCTTTCCTTCTCTCTGAGCAGACACCCTCAGTGTGCCCAGTGCAGGCTGCTGAGCACCCATGCTGATGCAGCTGCCTCTGCTTGCATTTCCAAACATGCAGGGAAATCCATATATTGCCCTACAAAAGTGACCAGAGAATCGCTCCAGCAGAAATCCACCTGTATTTCCCCAGTGCCAGATCTTTGCCTTGATAGGAAAAGGAGTGAGCATAAACCACCAGAGAGGCAGTGGAGGTCTGGGAGCACATGCCCTGTCAGCAGTGGGACAGCTCAGGAGCCAGGGCCAGGGCAGCTGCCACTCTCTGGGACACTGCAGCTAATGCCAGTGGGACAGCCCTGTGCCTGGCAGCCCTGGGTTCATTGCTGTGACATATGAGAGGCAGAGCCCTGAGGGCAAGCAGGGACCCTTCTCCCAGCTGTTTCCATGGCCAGTGTTGGGGACTGTGTCCTGGTGCAGGTGGGACAGCCCCAGGCATTACCCACAGGGTGGGCAGCAGCTCAGGAGCTGGCAGAAGTGGCTGATGCACATTTTCAGGATATTTCAGAAACTGAACAGTCCCCTCTCTTTACATTTCATTGCCTTTGTTTCATACCCAAATCACTTACAGGCTCCTCCACTCATAGCAGGGAGATGCTCCTCCCATGAAGCTCCAAACTGTGCACAGCATAAAGAGGCTGCATTATTTATAGACTCTGGATGGATATTTCACATGAGGTCCGGCCCATTCCCAGCATTCCCTCCATTCACAGATCATTAAGTAGCACTTGCTGACATACAAGGCAATGCAAGTGAGTGGGGAACTTTGAATATTGCCACCCAGCCCCACAGTCAATGGGATTCAGGATGTAATCATCTGAAGAAGGGCGACATTTGTGCCCTCCCAGATAAATCTCATCTCAAAGCATCCACACAAGCACCCAGCATTAAGGTTTTTGCAGGAGGACCCGTGGGACCCACCTGGCCTGGGCACCACCAAGGGGACATGAAGGCTGCCAGGGCCCATGAACATCCTTGCTGAGCCTGAAAGGGATTTTCTCCTCACAGAGCTCGTGGCTGCAAGGTGATCAGCTTTGTGGGGCCAAAAATCCCTCCAAAACCTCGGGAGCAGCACAGTGCAGAAGAGCCATGAGGGCAAGAACAGACCCCAAGAGGTTTATCTCAGAGCATGGCAGGTACAAGAGGGGGTCTCCAATGTGAGCAGCATGAGCAGATGCTTGTGTCCAGGTGCTGCAGGACACTTTTTTGTGGCTGCCAAGTGCTCTGTGCCCTGTGACCATCCTAGCTGGGGTGCTTGGAGCAGTCAGTGGCTCTGCTGCTGCCCCCAGACCCCACTCCACAGGCAGACTGTCCCTGCTCAGGGCTCGTGGCCACATTCCTGCCTCCAGCTGGAGCAAACCTGGGGCTGTGTCTGCCCCCACCTCGGGCTGCAGCCCAGCACAGACAATGGCAGGACGTGACTTGGGGACATCTGTGCCTGATCCAGAAAACATTTTGGTGAGTTGTTAAAAACTTTAAAAAAAAAGGAGATGTGTGATTGTGAGGTCTGGGATACATTTGCAGGCTGCAGCAGAGCATTTCAGAAGAGGACAAGGCTGAGATCTCAGTTCCCAGGAAGCCTCACACCCTGCTCCATGGACTGTGACCCTGCCAGGAGCTGCTCTCAATGGGCAGGTTATGTCACCTCCCCAAGGGCTCATCCCTTTGCCCAGGGGCTGCCTGGGTGCAGGGTGAGGCTCACTGCCCTGCCAGTCCCTTTAGCAGGACAACAGCTCTGTGTGTCCCCTCCAGGGCAGAGGGTGGCCAAGGGGTGACACAGAGAGGTTGGGGTCCACCTGCACCCCCTCCCAGGCGCAGGAACCACTTCCAGTGTGGTTTGGCCACACAGACCTCTCAGGGAAGGTGTCCCTCCTCCTGCTGCCCCTCACTTGGCCAGTTTGGGGAGCAAACATTCCCCACAGCTCTGTGCCCCAGGTTTCCTCTGCTGAGGCCAACGCTGCCGGTCAAGGTGACTGTCCAGGTGGTGCCACCAGCTTGTCCCCAGGAGCACAAGGCCTTTGAGGCACACAGAGAGCTGTGGCTGGTGTGCTGCAGCCCGAGGCCACCCAGCACAGCAGCACTTCCATTTCAGTCCATGGCGGGTGTGCTGCGGCCACGGGAACCGCGGGGCCGGTGGAAAATGGGGCTCTGAGCTCATGCCTCTTATTTTAGCTCCCCATCCTCTCTGGAAGCTATCTCAGGCATGTTTTGGGAATACAGCAGGTATTTTTATGAGTGGGATTTGCAAGGGTATTTTCATCTTAGACTTGGAGACAACTGGGCCTGCTGCCAGCTTTAGGAAGCGCAGGGGCAAGAAACATGAAACTAGTGAGAGGTAGGCTTCCCACTGGGGCTTATATTTAGCTGAGGGGAGCAGGAACGCTGGAAAATGTCCTGCTTGGTGCTCCTTGTGCCAGACCATCCCTCAGCCGGTTCACTGAGGCCAACCTTGACCCAATCCAGGAAAGGCAAGGGGAACGTGTCCCATCCGATGGCACTTGTCCGGCTTGGCCCACCTGGCAGTGCCCAGACCCCAGCTGCCCTTTGGATCAGCTGTCACCAGCAGAGCAGAGCCCCAGTCACCTGTGCTGGGTGACAAGCAGCACCCATGGCCAAGGACAATGAGGGCTGAGGGCACAGCCCTGGGCAGGAGCTGCTCTGGGGACAGAATGACCAGCCCTGGTCAGCAGCAGAGCACAGCCCTAGGACACACACACACACACACAACACCCCTGGGTGCCACGGGGTGCAGGGCTGACAGCTGACAGCTGAGCTGGAGGGGCTGGGGACAACCACGACCTTGCAGTGACACGGGGCTGGCCGTGCCAGGCTGTGGCTGGGAACATGATCTGAGCAGCTGCGTGGTGCGGCTGGGCCATGGCCAGCAGCTGAGGTGCACTGGTAGCCAGCACCAGAGCTGCTCAGAGACCCCTCAAACACCCTCCTCAGCAAGCACGGCCAGCTCGCTCCAGAAACAAAATGCCTTCCCAGGGAAAAAAAAAAAAAAAAAAAAAAAAAAAAGAGAGAGAGAAAAAAAAAAAAAGAGACAGCTTCAACCAAGAAATAGCCACAGGCAGGTTTTGTTTTTAAAGCGTTTTTATTTTCTTCATTTTGAATGGAATTTTTAAGTGATTTGTCTCACTGAAAATGGACACATTTTGAAATCCCATGTGTTCCCTCCTCTCTGCCCAGAGGGGCTTGGCTGCTGACCCAATGTGGCGAGCTGGGGGGCTGAGCCACAAGCTCCTCATTTTCTGTGGCAGCTTTGTACCTTTTCCAAAGCAAAGACAGTCCTCAGAAAAGAGTAACCTCAAGAAAATACCCCCCACTCCCCTGTACTCAGGTCTGGTTTTACTGCACCTGGAAAAGAAGGCCAAGAGCTGGAGGGAGCAAAATAAGAAAAGAAGATTTCCTTATGACTTTCTATTTTGTAATCAAACTAAGTGTCATGCCCATCACCTTGTGAGGGTTTTAGGGCATCACTCACTGCTCTCCCCATGTCTTCCCAAGAGTCTCCTGAACAACCAGCACCAACAAGAGCCCTTGATGGACACAGCACAAGGGCCCTTGAGCTCCAGCTCCACCAGCACAGCTCCCAGAGGGACACCAGAAATTTGGGATCAGGAGTGGGGTTTGCAAAATCCTTGCTGGCTCAGTTTCCTATGGAAAAGGAGGTGGGAAAAGTGGCACACCCACAAACAGGGAGGGACTATCCCAAAAATCCACCTGTAGCAAATCTCAGTTTCCAACTAATCCCCAGCTCCTCATCCCAATCCCAAACTCCTTGTCCTGATCCCAAATTTCTCCTCCCAATCCCAAACTCCTCACACAGACCTCAAACTTCCCATCCTGATCCTGAACTCTCCACCCCAATCCCAAACTCCTAATCCCAAAATCCCCCTCCCCATCCCACTCCCGCCCCCAAGCCAGGCCTGCCCCAGTGCCTGGAGCACCGAGGGGACCCAGTCCTTGCAAAACACCTTTGTTTTGCAGCACAGCAGAGCAGGAGCAGTGATGCTCCACCATTTTGGTGGCCCAATGTGAAAGGGTGGTGGCACAGCTGCAGCTCCAGGGGCTGCCATCCCACGGCAGCCCCACTGATTAGGGCGCCCTTGTCACGGTGCTCGGCGAGCTCAGCTAAATTAGAGCAACTAATTGCACGTCTCTTTGAAACAATCAGAATGACAAATCAGTGGTAATCTCTTCAGTTCTAGAGGGAAGCTATTGCAGCTCGCTCACAAGGATTAATCAGCTTTTCATCAGTGTTATTATACTGGTGCTGCCTCGGGAGGAGCCCTGAGGCCACTCTGGCTGGGCTCACACCACAGGGACACCACAGCAGCATGGCCAGGCTGCTCCCTCCCAGCCCTTTTCCATGGCAGGGCTGCCACATCCACTCCCAGGCTCTGTGGCCCTGGCTCAGGCTCTGCCTGGGGGCAGCACAAAGCCTGGAGGGTGGCTGAAGTCAAGTGCATCCCCTCAGAGTGATTCTCCAATGCACAGAACTATTTCAATGATCTCTGCCAAAGGAGAAATAACTACAGGTCTCTCCCTTCTACATAATGAACAGCAGGAGATACCCTGGTGGCCCTCCCCAAGTACAAGGAAGGTTTTCTCCATGCACCAGCACTTCTCTGTGTCTGTCCAGGGCTGCTCCACAGAAATCCCAAACACCCTGTAGAGCAAGAGCTGTCAGCAAGCAGAGTTGGCGCCTTTCAGCTCTTTACCACCTGCACTCAGCAGAAAAGCACTCAGCAGCATCCCTTCTTGGCTGATACTCAGCATCCAGAGGACACAGGCTGCTAGGGATGAACAACCTAGGTTGGGTTCTCCCAGCCCTGCCATTGCTCCACAGCATGACCATGCCCAAAGGAGCCACTTTCTGCTTGACAAAAGCTAAAATGGGAACATATTTACTGAACTCCACATTTCTACTGTACTTCACAGCAGTGCCAAGCACTTTGCATGTGCCCACACATGTTAAGAACAATGATGGCAGAGAGCTTGACTGAAAATGCCCAGATCTTGTGCTGAAACCAGTGGTGGTGCCCTTTGGCTAAGGACTAGGAGGGAAGGATGCTTGAGGGAAGGAAAGCAATTTGTGATATTACTCCATGGACAGAACTGAGTACTTGCTTTTCACAGACTCATCCTCAACTATCAAAGACTTTCCCCTGGTCCACAGAGGTTCTTTTTTCCCACCAAGCAGAGCTGAGCACATAGGTGTGAGCATAGGGTGTGCAAGGAGGAGAGGAGAAGACCATGGTGCTGCTACAAAAGGCCCCAGAGACAAATTCCTGATCTTTCATGCATTCAGACCAACAGCCCTGAGAGCTCTGGACAAGAGGGCTGAAGCACTGCACATGGCTCTGCTGTGCCCTGGAAAAATTCTGTGGCGGGCACGTGGCATTTCAGCCCCGTTTCAGTTTACAGGAGCACAGGTCATTCATTCCCTCCCCAGCACAGCCCTGCTGCCTCTGGCCAAGGGCTGGGAGAAGCCTCTCCACCAGCATGGAGCACCTGCCCACAGCTGAAGCTTGTGCCAAACATCCTGGGAGCTGGGCATGACTCTTCCTTAGGTGCAGGTCAATGCCTCTGCCACAAAACCCACCCAGAGCAGCAGCTCTGAGCAGAACACTGCCCAGCCTGGCACTGGGAGATGGTTCTTGGCATCCAGGAGACAGTCAGCAGCAAGGCCAGTGTGGTGCTGTGTGGGGGCACCATCTGAGCAGGAATCACCATCTGCAAGGGATGGAGAGAGCAGAGGATTAGCAGAACTCAGCCACAGCCATGGAAGCCCAGCTCTCAGCAGCTCCTCCTGGCTCACACCCTGTCCCTGCTCAGCCAGGAGAGAGACTGGCATTATGTGGTGCTGGATCAGCACCTGGTGCACCATCTTTCATGGGAAAAACATCACCCCAGTGCTGGGGCTGGGGAAGGGTGTGCACATCACCACAGCAGCACTGAGAGCAGCTGAGCACAGCTCTCCTGTCCCTTCAACAGCACTGTGCCAGCTCTGCCACATTACAGCACTTGGATCCCACCATCAAAACTCAACAATGCACTTGAGTTACATAAAGATCCAACTCGTGGAGAAGAGGCTCTTGACGTTTCCCCACAGCAGGCTTTTAGGGTATGTTAGGAATGCTAAAACCATAGATGGAAAGTGCATGGAAAGGTGAAGTCAGGCATCAGGGCACTCCAAAACAGTTAAGCTGAAACTGCTGAAAAACAGACAAGGAAACACACAAGGTCACACACTGCAACCAAAGGACCCCTGAAGATATTTACACATGGCAAACATGCACTACATGGCATGCATAACTTCAGTTTCCCACTAGCACCTGTGTGGGCACACACCAAGTATAATGTGTATATAAAATAATACAGAGAGATATATTTAAGTCCTCTTCATGCACACGTAAAGCCAGCATCCAGGCAACAAACTTCTGGTGAATTCAAAGCACTGACCTAGGAGAAATCCTGAAAACCAGAAGAGCTTTTTTAACAAATTGTCTCTCACACCAGAAAAATTATATGCCAATCCTTATTTTTTTTCTCTTCTGGATACCAAACTGACTCCTACCTGGATTTACCTTGCTGCTGGACCTCTGATGCACACAGTTTACCCAGTGCACATTGAAGTGCCCATGAAGTACAGTGCTGTACCTGCCCTGCTCCAGATGATTCTCTGCAGATCCCCACTTGCAGCTTCACTCAGGCCAACTCACTTAGAAACGCCTGAAAGTCAAAGCATTGCTCTCACTCAGGGAATGTCACAGTGTGTTTCCCAACTGGGGCTCACAAACACAATCCTTCCCCCATGCCCTGCTGTTGTTGCCCACAACAAAGGCATTTGGGATCAAAGGAAAGGGTTAACCCCCATGCAGTCATCGCTTGGAGTCCTGGAGGTCTGAGTGCTGCCAACTCCTGAAAAATGGCCACCAGGCAGGCAAGCTGCTGAGAATCATCAGAATAAGATTGGAAGGTGTCCACATCAATCAATCACTTGTTGACAGATGACTGGAAGCCCCCACTGTGCCCGTGGACAGCTGACCAACTCTGGGCTTAACCTGGAGTCTAACATTAGCCTGTTTGCTTCGTGTGGGTGGCTGCTGCGTTATGACCTTAATAGTCAATCAATCTTGCAATGAGCAGTCTGTCTGGCAGAAACATTCATTATCCATCCTATTCATGCATTGAAAAGCTTTATCTTCAAAAACTCTGCGTCACTTAGGGAGGAATAACAGAACCCTGAGCAAGAAAATAGGCCCAGCCCCAGTTTCTAGGGGGAATCCAGATGTTGGGGCCGAGCTCCCACAGCTGCTGCAGCCCCAGACCCAGGGGCACTTAGGGCAGAGCTTGGCCTTTCTTTTATTTCTGGTACCTATTCAGGCTGCTTTGAGGTTGCTGCTCTTGCACCAGCAACTGCTGGAATCGGTGCCAAGAGGAAGACAAGGGGGAGAGATATAAAAGGACAACAAATACACATCAATTAAACCTTGCAAGCTGTTAGTCACACTAGTTAATAAGTTCTTTCTATCTGTAAAGTGCTCTTAGTGACAAATCCTTTAACTGGCACTCAGAGCATTATTATGGCTTTCAAGATGCCTCTGTCTTTCATGTGCAGCTTCTTGTACACATGTGAGTGCTCCCCGTTGCGCAGTCTGTTTACACTAGTTGTGAGAAGACATCATCAAAGCAAACTGAAAGCAACACTAAATGCTGGAGAAAAACAGAATTTATTCACTGCTGCCTGCTCTGGAATCGCCTTTCACTTAACAAACCACAGCAAACTGCAGCAGCAGGAGCTGGGCGGGCACAGCAGCATCCCTCTCCCAGAATCAGGCAGGGGCACCTGAACCTGCTCCCACCAGCTGAGAGCTGGTGGTCACAGCTCCAGGGATGAGGAGCTGCAGGAGCTGCCCTTCCCCTGCTGTGGCCAGGGGTTCCAAGTGTGGCAGTCTCTACCAGAGCTGTGCCTGGGACAGGGTAAGGGCAGCTCCTGTGCTCAGGGCTGGCAACCAGAGCAATGGCCTCACCATCACTCATCCCAGCCAGCTCTGTGCCATGGGGCACCCAGAGGGTGGTAGAGCCTTTGTTTCAAAGAGATGAAGCCAGACAAAGCTTTGTGCACAGTGAAGGAAGGAGAAGAGCTCGAGAGGAGCTGTCCTGCCTTGCTCACCACCTGCAGAAGCTGGCACAGGGTGAACACCCACGGGTGCTCCATGGGGCAGCCTGCAGAACCCCTTCACTGCTGGCTGGTCCCTGTTCAGCAGAGGGGCAATGAGAAGGTGGCTCCTACCTCACCTGCATCACACAACATCCTGGAAGACAATATGGGACATAAGCAGCACATAAACACACCAGGGAGGATGGGGAGCTGACTCCAAGTGCCCTGGCCAGGGCCAGTGGCCACACAGACCACACAGCACCATGGGATGCCCTCAGAGAAACCATCCTCTCCTTACTCAAAGTCAAAGCAATTAGGGCCCTGCAATGTTAGATTAAAAGAGAGACAGTTAATCAGAGATCTTCCATAATCCTTCACACTCAGGCTGCCAAAGCAGCCTCAATTCAGCAGGCCTTGTCCAGGCTGATTGTGTGTCCTGAAAAATGAACAGTAACTCTTGCACAGAAGCAAGTTATGTTTCTGCAAACTCCCTTCCACACAAACTGAATATTAATCACCTTAATAACCATTAGTGCGTAACGGTCATTCATTAAATTCAGGAAAATACAGGGCCTCAAAGCAATGATCTCATGGTTTCAGTACCTGGGGCACTCACCACCTGTGCTCCCTGTGCATGGCATGTCCCAGGCCACTGCTGCCACCCTGCTCACCTGGCACTTGCCAGTGGCAGCACAGCCACGCTCCCAGAGCAGCAGGAGCAGCACTGCCATGTGCTTACCTGGCTGTGCACACAGCTCTGCCAGGACAGCCACCACGCTGTGCCACTGGGGAGTGGGATGCCAGCAGTGCTGTCTGGGGGGGTCTCCAGGCTATCAGTTGCAGGTGGCAGTTTAGATCTGCTGCCCCAGAAAGCCCCCTGTGCAGCCTGGCCTCCTCCGGCTGGCTCAGGGCATCATGGGCGGTGTCAAGTGGCAACTTTCTGCATTCTGACCTTGCTGGAATTTGCTCCTGGGGGGGGGACACGCCAGTCCATAAAGTTCCCATTAGTGTAAAAGCAGATGTAAGCACTTTGCTGGCAGAGCTCAGCAGCAGGGAAGCCTGCAGTTGATCAGTTCTGCCTCGCTGGTCACTGCAGTCAACAGGAATTACCACAGAGGGTTCCTGTGCCCCCCTCTCCAAGCTCACCCCTCCAAAAAGGATGGTTTAAAGGCAGCCCAGTTCAGGATAACACAGTAAATCCATGTGATGCATGAAGGGAGCCAGCCCAGCCAGGAACAGCCAGCAGGAGAGCAGTGTGGATTTGTTTATTGTACAGAACAAATCTAAGTGTGGGGACTCGCTGCTGCTCCCACGAGGAGCCAGCAACTCCAGGGCTGTGTGACCCAGCACAGGACTAAGGGACAAGCAGGTGGCAGCTGGGACTGGCCTTTGCCATCAGCTCCCAGCAGGACACCCAGCTCCCCTGGATTGTCACAGCCAGGGAGCAGCACCTGCCCCTTCCCACAGCACCAAGGGCACTGCCAGCCCTGGAGCACTGCCCTGGGCTGGGGACCTGAGTGCAGACCCCAAATGGGCCCCAGTGCTCAGCCAGGGAGGGAGAAGGGCAGCAGCAAAGCTGCTGTGGCCACGGTGCTTTTGTCACTGCTGGAGTGGGACTGCCAGCCCTCCACCCCTGTGCTCCCTCTCCATCATGCTGCACTGAGAACCAGCACTGCCTGACCTGGTTTCAGCCAGTTTTCCTTCATGATTAACACTCTCCGGGCCCGTGCTCACTCTGTTATTCTCACCAAATTAAAGAGCAGTCCTGGATCCTCGTTAGATTTGCTCACATTTGAGCGGTGTCATGTGGTCAGTAGCCCATGGCAATACACTAAATTAAAGGCCTAATGCAGAATCCACCTACGAGCCTGACAACTAATGAATCGAGGGCTTCAGGCCCCAGAGGAGCTGTGCTGGGATGAAGCCACTTCACACTGAGCCAGAGCAGAAGTGCAGTCCCTGGGCTGTCATTCAGAAATAAAGAGTTGCTGAATTTTATTCACCACAGGACACAGAAACAACAGCATCTCTGTAACTAAGGCTGGTTTGCCAGAGCAAGGCAAGGAGCCCTCCCAGCATTGATCCCCCAGGGCACAGCAGAGGTGCTGCAAATAACCTCCCACTTGGTTTCAATGGGCTGGGTATGAGACCCCATCAGGGACACTCTGACTCTTCCCTCTGGTCAAAATTAATACCTCCACCCATCCCTCCAAAGCCTGCTGGTACTCCAGAGTGCACAGCACAGCCCTTTCATGTACCCCCAGCTCTTCCTCTGTGCCCCAAAGGGCTCAGGGGAGCTCACCCAGCCCTCAGAGGCATCAGCCAACACCAATCAGGCTACACACGAGAACAGAGACTGTGGCTCCCACACTGGGCTGTGAGCACCCTCTCCCCATCCCCAGCAGTGGCTGGATGAAAGCTCTGGGGCCAGTGCTGCCATCCATTTTGCTCTGAAGCATTTCAAGTTGGAGCTGAAGCCTGGAAAGGTTCAGCCTGTTGCATCAGACAGCTCCAGCCCTGCAAAGGTCAGGGCTGTTTTGGTAAGGAGCTGTTTGCTGAAGCCTCCCCCTCCCCCAGATCCCTGCTCTTGGCCACAGGCTCCTGCACCCACATACCCCTCCCTGTGCACACACTCACACTCTGCTCAGCCTCGGGAAATGGAGAAACTCCACACCAGGACACTGCTCCTCACACCTGTGCATGAGCTGGGGGCTGCACAGCACTCCTGGGCACCCAGCATGGCACTGGGGGGTCTCACCTCCTCTGTGCCCTCCCCTTGTGCCCCTCATACAGCTGGGATCCCAGGCAAGCCCTCTGCCAGGGAGTGGTGGCCTCTGGCCAGGCGTGTGCTGGCAGTGCCACCATCCACTGTGCATTCCTGATGGTCACAGTCATGGGCCCACAGCACAAGGACAAAGCAAGGTGTTCTCTGCTCAGGCTGGTCTGAAATGCCCTGGGAGGAGCTGCTCCAAAAAGCACCACACTGCAGACAAACCTTTGGGGGACAGGAGAATGCTCCCAGAGACCCCCAAAACACTCTGATGGGGCTCTGCAGGTGCAGAGCAGTGCTGGGAGCAGCAGCCAGGACTGCAAAGGGAGGAGGGTGATGAGCTCTACCACAGCCACCCTCCAGCCAGGCACAGGGGATTGTCCCTGTCTCCTCTCTGCAGCTCCATCCATCCATCCATCCATCCATCCATCCATCCATCCATCCATCCATCCATCCATCCATCCATCCATCCCAGTGAGGATGGCAGAGCAGAACTTGAGGCTGAGATGTGTTAATTGATGCTGGTGCACAGCCCATCCTCCCCCCATTCCTCCATCTGGACAAGGCATGACCACTTCTCTAAAGCCATCTTTTCACCCCTAAAGCAAGAGCTGCATTTTAACATTAATTCTTTTTTTTTTTTCCTAGATAGACTTAAATCTCATTAATTTTAAGACACTTCAAGCTCTCTTTAGCAGTCTCTAACATAATTCTACTAACTTAAGATACAAGATACTAGATAGAAGTAGCCAATCCCATTTGTAATTGTATATATGACCAGCAATTCAAATTCACTTCCCTTGATTTAAGGTCCTATTTGTATTCTATCAATAAATGGAGTTCTCAGGACCATACTTAAATGGAAGCAGCACTATGCTCTGATAGCCAAAGCCAGAAAAAAAAATTGCATCACTAAACTAAAATGTCTTGTAGTATATGATTCCTTGACTTATTGTTCTCTCCTCTTCACTGCACTTGAATATTAACTGTTGTATTAATAGCTCACTCTTAATTATCCATGAGTAATGTACTACAACCAGGAAATTAATGGAGGGAAGCACCACAAAAATGGAAAAGAATTCTCCCTATCCCAGATATATTTTCAAGCACACTGTGAGAGGAAGAAGAGACACACACTGCCTTGAACACAGCCAGAGAGGAGGCCAGGGCTGGGCTGCTGAACCCTGGGATGGGTTCTTGTCCTGCTGGACCTCTGAGCTGGGGTCCAATAATGATCCCAAAGAGCTGGGCTGTCTGGAGAGGGGAAGCAGAGGCAGCAGTGATGTGGCTCTCCAGCCCAAGATGGAGATGAGTGGGACAAGAGTGAGAAATTTACAGTTGTTAAGGAAGACTTTGCCACTAAACACATAATTCAGCCCCAGGTTTCGCTGCAGCAGGAATCTGAATTTGAAAACACTGCCAAAGACCAGGGTGTTTTCAGGAGTCTTGGAGTTAAATGTTACAGAAGTGCAAAATATGCTGCAGCCCTCATTCATCACCACCCCTGCTCCCCAAAGGCACCCAAGAGGGAGGGCTCTCATCTCTGCTGGACATGTCCCCTCCCCAGGAGCCTGTTGGAAAGTGCTGCTCACCATGAGGCCATGCCACAGTGTCCCTGCCCCCGAGCTGGGACCAGGGACAGTGCCAGCAAGGCTCCTCCAAGGCAGGGCCACCACATCCATCCCCATGGGTGCAGTCCTGGGGCTGCTCCAGAAGGCTGGGATGGTGAGGTGCCTAATTAAATATGTGCCTCCCAGTGCTGGAGCCCTGCAGCAGCCATGAATTATGCAGCAGCTCACTTACATGTCAGCAGGATCACAATATTGATGAGCTATCCTGTGTGTAATCTGATAAAAACCAAGATAAACTCAGCAAAAATTGAGTGTAATATGATCCTTTCCTTTCAATAAACCACTTCCAGCACTGGGAATGTCTCTCCAGGCTCCCTGCTCACCTCAGGCAGCCAAGCCCAGCAGCTCCAACAGAGCAGCAGCCATGCATTTCCTGCACCTGCAAGGCAGCACTGGCTGCCTCTGAAGCCTACCTGGATATTTCTGTGCCCTGTGGGGTTATGGGATGGTGCTCTCCACAGCACCAGTGCATTCCTAAAGGTCTGTGTTCTGGCATCTAGAATAATGCTGGAGACAGGGAGGAAGAAGTTGCCACGTCTCACACTGACTCCCTCCTCTCTGTCTGAGCAAATGAGGGATGACAGAGTGCAACTCCCCCTTGGAAATGCTTTCCAGTACTCACATAGACCCACCTTCCATGACAAGCCAACTGCTTTGTAAACCTGGGCTGGATGTTTTTGGTACCCTGGGAACACTCAGCTAAAACACATCCTCTAAGAAACACCTCCAAGAGAGGGGAGAAGCTTCTGGTCACGTTTGGTCACCAGACCCAGGCAGAACACTGAGGGTTGCAAGGCAAGGACAGAGGATGCTGCTCCCTGTCCCAGCACTTCCCCAGTGCAGCAGGGACTGGTGCTGTTCCCCTGAACTCAGCAAGACCTTCAGAGACCCCCTGAGGGCAAGCAGTGCCCACCTGCCCAAGGCAGGGGGAGCCCAGCCCACCCCCCTTCCAGACAGAGCTAGAGGCAATGAGCAGTGGGCAAAGTGGCTGCTCTCACCCTGGGGACATGCTGGAGCCTCCTCAGCTGCCTCATTCCCAATGTCCCTGTCCCATCAGCTTCAGGGACATAACGAGGTGACCACTTCATTGACAATGAACAAGCAGTGGATGAAGTGTAGACACAAAGGTTACACAAACTCTGGAGCCTGTTGGACACTGGCAGGGGCTGGGGACCTTGTGACAGCCCATAAACCCCACCACCAACTCCAGGTTCTTGCAGAAGAGGTGACCACCAAAAGCTCGTTTGACCTCCTGAGGGACATTTACTTCAGAGCACAAAGTTTCCAAAGCAGAGCACTTCTGGTTTTCTTTTAAAATATTTCAAATCCATAGTGATGTAAAGAGAGAGGAACACAAAGACAGAGGGGGATCTGCCCAAGAGAACCAAGAAATGGCAGAAAAAGACCAGAAAATAAATTACTGATAAATGCAAAGACCTCAGCAGCTGAGCAAGTGGCCAGCTCCCAGCTCTGCTGCTCCTCTCTCCAGAGCTCTCTCTGGCCTATGGGAAGGCATTAACTGGGTGAACCCCAGCTGGAATCTGCCCTGAGAGTCAGCACCATGTGCCAAACCAGCCAAGCAATCAACCAGATTCTCCACAGCCACAAGCTCCTCCAGTTCCTGACGTTGCAGGAGGGGTCTGGATCCAGCCAGCTCCTCCTTGCCCCAAAAGCTGCTCTCCCCCCTGCCCAGGGTGTCTACACTGGCCCAGTAGGTGCAGCTGGGGGGGAATTGGGCTGGCCCAGCACCCTGCAGGGTCTCCAGCCCCACTGATAAGCCTACAGGGAGGGACAGGAATGTTGCTGCCTGGAGACGCCTCATTTCACAGATGTGTCTGTGTCTGAGCAAGAGAAACTTTCACAGTTTTACTGCTTCTCAAATATTTTAATGCAAGCCATTTGGTGTCATATTTTTTAAAAATGGGTACCAGCACAAGCTACATGCACATTAGCAACTGTCTCTCTATTAGTGTAAATACAAGAAGCAGAAAAGCACAGTCTGACTCCTAATCCATATGGTTATTCCAAATAGATTGCATGGTCTTAAACTTTGGCTTATTAGACTGGATCGTACATATGGAAAGAATTAAAATGCTGGATTTACAGTGCAGGCTAATCAGAACATGTTTAAATAACGATGGCCCAGCAGCCCCAGAGGGTCACAGCCTCCCACACACCTGGTGCAGAGGCTGATGCTGCTCCCACAGCAAGAAAATCCCCAAAGCCTGGCGTTGCAGGAGCTGCACAGTGGCACAGGGCAGGGCAGGATCCAGCCTCCAGCACTCTGAGAGAGCAGGCTGCAAGGAGGAAATGCCTCATTTCCCACCGACTAGTCCATACAAGCACAGACAATAGGGCCAAGTGTGTGCTGCCGGCAGTGCTCCTGAGCTGGAGTGCTGGCCAGCACGGGCTGCTCTGCCCTGACTCTTCCTATCTGAAAAAGCCATCAGCCTGCCTGCTCCTTCACTTAGAATGAAAGGTCACTTCAGGGCTTTCAGGGTGGTTTTTTTTCAAACAAAAGAATTATCTCGATTTAAAAAAAAAATATCTATACTTTACCCTGAGATCATAGAAGTTATTAAAAGCAAAGCATGCTATCACTGTTAACAAAGCCAGAACTGAAGGGAAGGTGGATATACATTACTTATTTCTGCTAATTCATTTCTGGACAAGGCCAGACTCACCTCAGGTGCTTCAATACTTGCATGTCCACAGATCTAAACATATTCCCCCACCAGAGAGTCTCCTTGCAGCAGTCCAAGCCTCTCCCCTTTTATTCCACTGATGTTGTTTCCATGTGAGTCAGTTGCCTTTTTATTGCTCCTCTAAATACAGCTTTCTCCAAAGTTGCTGAATTTCTAGACTTGGAAGCAGGACAGAAGAATGCACTGATTCACTCCCCTCCACAGGCTGGCTGACAGCTCCCCTGGAGCCACTCACCACAGGGAGGGTGACCAGTGTGAACCAGTATGAATCCAGCAGAGGAGATGTGCTCTGGGGAACTGGAACCCAGCCATGTCTCCAGCCATCCTGGGCTCTGATCTGCCTCTCTGCTGACCCAGATGACAAACCCCAAACCTGGTCCCACATCAGCCCCAGGACTGGTGCTGTGTTGTGCCACTCCACCCGAGCTGCAGTCCACAGCAGTCCAGCCCCCAGACTCAATAACACTGATCAACAATGCTCCTTGTCCTGAGGGGATCTTCAGAGGCTGTGCAGAGCAGAGGGAGAGAGGGTTTCAAAAGCACAGCCAGCCCCTTAATGACCATGTCAAGTGGCAAGTCAGTTATTAATCTGTTTAACTGCCAGAAAACATCAGCACCAGGGACCCAAGCAAGTATTTAGAGTCTCCTTGACTCCCTGGTGCTGGGAAGGCTGCCACATGCTGAAAGGCAGCCCATGGTCAGGGTGGCCAAGGAGCAGGATCACACCCCCAACCCACGGCTGCTCCCTCCTCAGCCTGGCCACAGAAAGCACGGGCTGGGCTTACAATGGGCACTTGCAACCAGGAACAACAGCCAGCCCCTCCATGGACCTGCAAGGGGGCTCAGCTGTGCCCAGAATGATTTCCCCATGGTTCATACTGCCAGCTACAGAGGAGCACCTACCTGTGCTGAAACCATCATCAGATTCTGCTGTCAAAAGATGCAGAGGAACTTGGAAAGGCCACAGATGAATAACCCTGCTCAAACCTGAGAGCAGTTCTGCATAAACACACTGCACTAACTATGGCTTAATAGGGCCTTCCTCTCTCCAGCCCCTCATTACTGAGGATCAGGAAAAGAGAAGGAGCATATGCTCCTTTTGGTTTTTAAGGAAATTATTAAATTGGGCTCAACTTTTCATCTTTCCCACAAAAAGGTGCTCTGTCATCTCGTGGCTGTTCACCTACACAAAGATGAGATGACATCTCTGGCTAAAGGCCGACAGTTCTGCACCTCCTTGTCACTTTTAACAAGAAAATAATCCTGCAGAAACACTTGAAAAACAAATCGGTGTTGACACTCTTCATCTGCTAGGTAC
Organism: Erithacus rubecula; assembly: GCF_903797595.1. NCBI lineage: Eukaryota > Metazoa > Chordata > Aves > Passeriformes > Muscicapidae > Erithacus > Erithacus rubecula. The sequence continues at coordinate 8,602,853 of NC_136671.1, read as the reverse complement.
ACTTTACGAAAGGAAAGAAATACTGCATTAGTGTTTGACCTCCTCACCTTTCTGACATTGGAAGGAAATAAAGAGGGAAGGCTCAGGAAAGCTGATGCTGAGGTAAGAATGTCAGGAGAGCAGGCAGAGCTCGAGGCTGGAGCCCCCAGCCCGGGGGCAGGGCAGAGTCAGCCCAGGCAGAGGGGAGCTGTGAGCTGAGAACATTCCTCAAAACTGCCAGGGGCACACAGGAGGCACAGGGATGGGTGAAGAGATGCTTCTGCAGATGAGGGCATGAGGACTGAAAGAGGAATCATCACCAAAAAGCTTCTCAGTCCAGTGAAGCCCCTGGGCTCTGCCTTTGGGCTGCAGTCACTGTGTGAGCCAACATCCTCCCACCTGTCCTCTCTCTCCCCCACAGCAGCTGTGTTCCAGCTCCATCCTTGCACCACTGCATGGCTGTGTAGGGCTGAGTGGCTCCTTGCACTCACAAGAGACTGCCTTGTCCTGCTCTAAATGCTCCTGAACCACACAGCACACTTCCAGCTCCTGACCTCTGCAGCCTGCAGGCAGGAACCAGAGGGTTTCCCCAGCTCCCAGCACTGTCAGCTGCTCCCTTCATTCTGGGCACGGTGGATTTCACCAAATAAGTCATGCTAACTCCACCTCCTCTTCCCTGAGCAGAGGCTACCAAGAAATAAAACCAAGCTTTGTCTTCTGAACAGCCAGACACTCTCCATGAGAATGCTCCCAGCACAGGCAGCTCTGCCCTTTGGACAGAACCCTCGGGTGACTTTCCACACACCAGATGGTCTCACTGCTCCCCCAGCGTGGCTGGGCACTGCTCTGCTGCCTTGCTGGGCACAAGTCCTTGCCTGTAGGAGGTGGGGGCACTTGGAGGAGCTCACAGAAATATTTTCCCACCGGTAGCTGTCGGCCTGAGCTAATGCGACATGACACGAATCTCACCAGAACAATGTGCTGACATTCAGAGCCTGCTCACCATGTTCCCGACCGTGCCACTGTCACTGCAGCCACATCACAGGCAGGGGGATTCATTTCCCCCCTGAGCTTGTTCTGAGCACCCCTTTGAGGGCCTGGCAGTCCCTCCACAAGGCAGCTCTGTAGCAGGTAGCACAGCACCATGGAAATGTCAGCTGGAACAGGACAGGAGAGAGGCAGCGCTGCCTGAACAAGGAGTCTCCTGCAAAGCCACTCTCATTAAGTGTCCAGGCAGCTTCACATCCTGCAGAGATGGCCCTGGACTCTGCCACATCTCTGTAAAAGGTGCAGCTACACACGGGAGCTGGAGTCAGACACGAGTGCCAGCTGTTCACAGCCTAAGACAGCCCTTCCACCAGCAGCTCTGTCTGAGAAAGGGCTCTGCTGTCTGTCCCTGCAACACCCCCAGGAAAGTGGATGGGAAGCTCTTGGGACAGATCCCCTGCAGGCTGCAGGTGGGGAAATGCAGGGAGCATGACAGAGCACGGGTTGTGTGCTGAAGCCCTGCCACCCGCCCGTGCCCTGCTTACACAAGAGCATTACACAACAGCCTGATTGCTCAAGGCAGGGCTGGCACACCCCAAACCCAGAGACAGCGACGTGCTGGGACAGCAAACCCACCACTGCTCACCCAAAAGCTCATTGCCACCATGCTGCCTCCCCACTGGCCCTTCCAGGCTGCTCCTGAGAGGAGGGAGCCCAGCACAATGACCAGAACCATCACTGCATGATACTGGGAGGCAAGAGAAGGAGCTCTTTCACCATATCCTGAGAAGAGGCTGATTTGACCCCAAATCACAGGGCCCGGAGAGCTCTTTCTCGCTGCACAAAGAAATTGTTGTAACTTTTGGAGAATTTGAAGTACATTTTGTTAGAGATCACCTTGGGGCCAGCCCACCTCAAGGGGCAAGCAGCAGTTCTACACAACTACAGGTTTCAGCTGGGTGACAGAGGCAGCACTGTGGTCACCAGCAGTTTGCACCTTCTACCCCAAGCTGTTGCAAGAAGGAGCAGCATTGCCAGTGCTGCCATATAGCAGGTGTGAACTCCTGGTCTCTGTTTCAAAAACAACATCCAGTACATCCCAATTTGTGAAAAACAAAGCATCTACTACATCACACAATACATAAAAGGCTGCTAGGAAGGATGAGGCTTGTTTTTCTCCCCAGCCACTAAAGTTTCCATTTTCTGCACCCAAGCCAGATGCCTGCAGCCTGAGCAAGGATTTACAACAGCATAAGCTTCAGAGTCCCTCTGCTTCTCAAGGAAGTATCAGGAAATAAAAGGGCAATTGCATTAGTCAGTCATCAGGAGTTCAGGGTTTCTGCTTGGTTTCAATGACAGCAGGTTAAAAAATTGCTCAGCTGCCTGACTGCAGCCAGTGGCCCTGCAGGAGGCCAGACACGTCCCTCCCAACACACACCCACAGCACCAGCACCTCTGCTCTGGTAAATGCCAGGACAAAGCTCAGGCCATGCAGGGTCTCCCCCACCCAGCACAGCCCAGCAGGAGCCACTGTCTCAGCCTGAGTCCTCCTCTGCTCCAGCAGAGGGGATTGCTGTGCAGGGGGCTGAAGGAAATGCAATGCCTGGAGGGTCTGAGCATCCCTGTGAGTCCTCCCAGCTCAGGTGTGGAGCGTTTCATCTCTACTGAACATCCACCAAGATGAGATTTGTCTCTTCCACAGCTGCATCCCACCACCCCTGCTCTGCACAGGCCCTACACCTCATCCTCAGCAGTGGCAGAACACCTTCAGCAAGGTCACAGACATCCCCACCCACCTGTTATCCACTGCTGCTCAGTGGGAAGGCCACCCACACCTGCAGCAACGCTTTTCAAGGTTACGTTAAGAGCAAATCCCAGTTTTCTCACAGCATAACTAAGCAAATCCCACTACCCAGATCTGAAACACACCCTTGGAAACCCCACTGACATCCTCCCCCTCCCTCTGTGTGTTCCCTTCACACAGCTCTTGGCTGGTGACCACATACCCAGTTTCACCCACAGTGCTTCCCTCAATTGGCTTTTTAACTCATCCAACAGCTCCTAAAAGGCCACTGCAAATCCCTTCAACAAAAGCTGAGGTAGCCCAATCCAGCTTCTACTAGCCTCTTTCTCTCTCCACCCCCAAGGTATAAATCTTATACTTGGAGCTACTAAAGTTGGCTGAAAATGATGATAACTGACAGATGCTGGGTTAAATAGGCCACAGTCTTTCCCTCGGGCCTAATTTAGACCGGATATCAAAATGATACAAAACATCATTGCTTGCCTTCACTCCATCAGGACATCTGTAGCCAGCCCCACATTAACTCCTTCCTGGGAACATTGTGCCTGCACTGTCACCTTGCAAGAAGAAGCAGGTTTTACCTGATCTCCTGGATCCTGTGCTCCAAGGTGGCTCCTCAGCAAAATCTCCTGAGTTCCAGCCCAGCTTAGTGCCAGGTGTGGGCAAGTCACAGCAGCCTGAGCCTCTGTCCCTGGTGGCACAGCAGCCCCAAACCATAACCCACCCCTGGCACTGCAGATTGGGGGGCAGCAGGACCCCACACCAGCTTGGACACATGGCTTGCACACTCAGGACAGGTAATTAGAGGCTGTATTTTAATGAATATGCACAAGGGGGCAGAGTCAGAGTTGTGCACCTGAGTAAAGTTATGCATATTTTAATTTTTCAACATTTGGCAGTGCAGTCTCACTTCATTCACTTGGCCTCCTGCATCTCATCTCCTCTCCTAGGAGGCTTGTTGGGTTTGTTTCTCTTCAAAGGAAAAGGAAATGTTACAAAAGAATCTTCTTTTCCTCCATCAAGCACTCAGGGTAAAGCCCATGAGCAATCCCAAGCCCCAGTCCAGAGAGGTGCATGCCACATCCTCACTGGCACCTGCCTGCACCAATGGATCCAGCCACTGACAAGACAAAAATGTCTAACTAGCAAGTCTCATTTTCATTTGCTTATAAATACACCAAGGGTTAACTGATCATCCCAAATTTCCCTTGGCAAATTCATCAGCTTGACTGAATATATTGATTTGAAGGTTTAATTCAGAATTTCTTGGTTATTTCTAAGAAATATTCCTGATGTAAACTCTCCAACTCTCTTCACTACAGAGGGCAAAGGCGCATTCCATGTTCTGAAAAAAACATGAGTTTGACTTACAGAGTTATTGCTGTCCCATAGTTACTACACTAAATGAGGAGCAGTGAAAGCAGCTGAGGAGAAGCAGCAGCATTAGAGCCACCACCACTCCACACCTGCCCACAGCTGGATGCAGCTACAGCCCTCAGAGCTCCTGAGCTCAACAAAACCCACAGAGCAGCCCAAGGCTGAAGAAAACACAGTTGGTGCTTTAAAGTGAAGCTGAAATCAAAGAAAATCAGTTCATCAAGTTTAGAGTTATAAATGTTAAACTCAGGAAGGGGATTATTTGTGCTCCCACAGACTCATAAAACTGTATTAAACATAAAGTACTATGTTAAAAGGACATTATTTCCAAATCCCAAACCCAGCATTCAGAAGTGCCTCTGCAGCCTGCATTTGACCTTGTTTCTTTCAATTGTGACAGACTTGGGTTGCACTGGTTTTCCTCCCAGAAGCTGCAGGCACTGGGTGCTGGAGCTGCTCTTGAACAAACTGAAAATGCAAAGTGGTGGGCACTGATTCCATCACAATCCAGCTTTGCCTGCTGGAGCTGGAAAATGTGGGTACAGGAGACAAAAAGGGTCAAGGGGAGCCCCATGCCCTCATCACCAACAGATCCTGTGCTGCCCAGGCACTGCTGCCAGGCTCCAGAGCCTGTGCTGTGCTCCTGCAGAGCCAGCAATCCTCCCAGCCCTGCCTTGAGGAGCAGAGCCACCAGCAGCCAGGATCAGATCCTGGGATCACTGCACAGGAACCTCAGCCCATGGAGCTGCTCCTCTGCCAGCCCACAGCACCCAGCAGAGCCCAGCCACTGCTGGCAGCAAGCTCTCCCTCCTTCAGAGGGCAGGGATGCCACAGAAAAGGGATTCCCTCAGCCTGTGGGCAGCCCAGCAGTGTTTATACCTGCTGAGATGTCAGGATAAAGAGCCAAAGCATGTCAGAGCCCCCAACAGCAGCTCTGGTGGTTTTATTCACATCATTAACAAATGAAACTCTGAGATTTGGAAAAGACAAAGGCAACAGCTGTTTCCTGGCATTGCACCTTTGGTGGATCACACCTTTCCCCCATGGCAGTGTAAAAGGTGGGAGACCAGCATCACCTCTGCTCCTGCAGAGACAGCAAGCCCTCTCAGACATCACATGGGAAATATTTCTTGGGGACAGCTGATGGGAGGGAGAGGCAAGAGAGCAGTGAGCAGTGCCCTAGGTTGCCCAGATTTGTGCTAATAGTTGCTGGGATTCCCAGCAGGGAATCCACAAGCAGGAACACAGTTTGCCACCTTATTTTCCAAATGAGAAACCAAATTTTCTGGAAGCACTATTAACCTCCTTGAATTTAATTTATTTAATTTATTTATTTCTAATTAATAACTGCAGGCAGTTATTAACAGGGTGCTAGGCCTGCTTCTCAGCCCTGCCCCACAGGGTTTGACCAGGGCATGCTGAATGGCCAACACAGAGCTGTGAGACAGCCCACAGTCCCCAAGGGCATCACTGCCAAGCACCTTCCCAGCAGGAGAGCTGGGATCTGTGCCCTTACCTGGAGAGGGAGAGGCTCAGGCAGCTCTGTGGGCACGAGGAATAAATCTCTCCTGCCAAATGAAGCTCTGCTCAGTGCACAGCAGGATGTGCCACTGAGCTGACATCACCACCAGCTCTCTGCAGCACATCCATATGGCTGGCCAGCAGTGGGCATGTTCCTTCACTTACACTTCCCTCAAGTTTTGATACTGCACCAGGAGGTGCAGCAAAGCAGTTTAATGCCCAGGGTGATCATGAAGCAGATCATGGTGAGAGGGTTTTCCCCAGCAGCAGCACAAGCAGCAGTGAGACAGCACCATGCATTAGCCAAGTTGTGCTGAGCTCAGTCCAGGCACAGATGTCTCAAAAACCTCTCACAAAAAAACCTCTCACCTTGCTCCAGCCATGCCTCAAGAGGCACCCACAGGTATCCCCACGTGCCTCACACCTGCACACTCCCTGGAGGAATAAACCCAGGTCTGTCAGCAGAACTGAGCAAGGCAGTGGCTGTGAATGGCTGCTCCCATCACCGTGCCTGGGGTGCAGGCAGCAGTGTGGGGGCTCCCATGGATGCCAGGGAACAGATCCCCCAAGGTGCAGAGGGGCACACCCAGACCATCCCTTGCTATCTGCACCCACCCAGCCCCAGCCACACTCCACTGGCACTGAAGAGCCATCTCTTCTCCTGGCCAAGTGGTATCTCCTCTGTGAGCAGACAGAGTAAAGCAACAAACTATTTCATTTTTACTATTTGTATTTGACCTTTTTATATTGTTTGCTTTTTCCAGCATAATCCCTTAAGAACACGACTGATGATTTATAACAAAAGAATATCTCTATAGTGGGTGCCTTGCAAGACCTCTCTCCTGCTGCTTTGGAGTGATTTACTTTTGGATTAGCCTCTGATAGAGAAGGGCTCTGCTGACGATTTGCCCTCGTATATCAAAAGGGAAATCCTTAAGACATCACTATAAAACAGCAGGAAAGAGCACCTGCCTGACTCATAAACTTATATGATGTGGTTTAGTCAGATAGGCCATCTGCTTCCCTTACATACCCATATGTCCTTTGCTGTTCTCACTACCTCACTCTTAACTTTGGTGATTTTCTCCTTCACTTCTGCAAAGCTAAAATAGAGAAATGAATCGAGTGATAAACTTTCATGCAGATGGAAACAAGTGCAGTAGCCACTGTCTCTGCCTTCTAGCTACAGGATAAATAATGATGGTGGAGGTGAGGAAACACACGGCTGCTCTTCATTAGAGCCATTATATAAACTTAATGTGCCAAATCCTGCCCTGGCTTACACCCACACGGCTCAGCCAACTCGGTAAGAGAGGGAAGATCCACTCTGGTAGTGTGTCCTTGCCAGCCTCCAGTGTTCCCAGCAGGAGCAGGCCATGGTCCCCAGCACTCCCATGATGGAGCCTCTTCCCATGGGGGGGTTGTTTAGCCAGGGTTGGCCTCAACCATCTCAATGTTTAGGGAAAAAATACAAGAAACTGAAAATCTCTGCCCTAGGACAGGAAAACACCCTCCATCCTCATGATTACCTATTCAGGGAATGACTGAGCCAAACTCTGTATGAAACTTTCATTCCCAACGACCAAACAGACTTTTGTCCCCTGAACTCACCTGTGTCCCTTTGAATCCATTTCTGCCTTGGCTGCTACAACAGCCCATAACAATTAACTTCAGGGATGTATCTGAACACAATATAGAAGGTACTCCAGCTTCAAAACTGCTGCCTAACTTGATTATGTACCCCCAGCTCTTGCCCTAGAAGAAAGCAATTAATTGTTTTCTAACGAACCTTTGCCTTCCACACACGACTGCACATGGCTGGCCAGCACCCCCAGGGACCAACCCAACACTCCTTTCCCACAGGGACAGCCTGCTCCTCTAGCCTGCCTCTCACAGAAGTTCTTTCATGCCACCTTCTCCCCCTTTCAGCCTCTTTAGAGGTTTATTCTGCCTTTTTGCAAGACAAGCACCTCACTTGCTATATCCAAAATGTGCTTGCAAAGACCACTGCAGCTTCTCCACAGTGTAACTTTGGTTCTCTATCCCCTTTGGTCATGCACAGCTATCAAACACTGCTGTCCCTTCACACCTCTTGTGAGAGAAAAACCAATGGATCCTGACTCCAGCCACAATCCCAAGGAAAATGCAGGATGCTGGCCTGGGGAATTGGAAGGTGCCCTGCATGGAGCAAGCCACAGGCACTGGTTCTGCAATGAGAGCATGTCTGCATCCCCTGGGCTGGGCATGCTGCTGCAGTGCAGGGAGAGGGGGCTCACCCAGCCCTGGGGGCACAGGGAAACCAGCCTCCCTGCAGCCCAGGGGGAAAGAAAACCTCCTGTAGTTTACATCCTTTCTTAATGTTGTCTTGCTTTTTAATTTCCCAAAGTCGAGTCCCTGGGAGTTCATTTTTCTCCTCTGCAATAGAGTAAGGGGAGAGGAGGTTTTTCCGGCCCTCTGGAGAGCTGCCTATAGCCTACCACAGAGTGCATAAAAACCTGCATAAAAAGACCACCCAAGGGACTGGGAAAGTGGTCCCTAGAGGGAAGAAAGAGGCATTTTGTTTAGAAAGGCTGAAGCACAGACAATTACCCAAAGCAGAGGGGAGGGAAAAAAAAAACTGCATGAAATTTCCTGCTCAGCTTTCCCCTCTGAGAGCCCTGACAGGAGCAGTGGCTGGCACTGTGCTGTGCTGCCAGCACAGGAGAAGGTACCAGGGATACACACATGCACCAGCACGTGTCCTTATGGAAAAACTGGCACGGGAAACACTTCCCTGTGTTCCCCTCCCCTTACAGAGACCCCAGCTCATTGCTCACTGACTGGAGCACATGGCTGGAGTCCCACAGCTGATCCCCAGAGCTGCAGTTATTGCAACACTGGGAGTGTGCTCAGCCATGACGTGTCCCCTCTGCTGTCCCACACCCACAGCCCTGGCCCTGCACACCCACCAGGGAGTGCCCAGGGCAAGGCAGAGCACAGCTCCAGCAAGGACTCTCTCAAGGAAATTAAAACTGGAAAAGGCATCGCATTAACCTCCTTAATTTTTCATTTCTGACACCGCACTGTTTTCTCCTCATTTCAAAGAATTTCAAGTTAATGTCTGGAGGGCAGAAAAATCCATTTCCCAATATGCCTGCTGCAGCTTTTTTACCAATCGACTGCCCTTCCTGGTACAATCACTGGGACATTGATTTTTTTTTTCCTTTTTTTTATTTTCTAGAGCATCATCCAAAAATCTATCAATGCAAACAGCATCTTTGAAAAAAATACCAGCAAGATGTTTCCTCCACCCTTTAAACCCAATGCTGCAGGAAACCTTTGCCTGGTACCAGTTCTAGCAGCAGTGTAGCAAGGACAGAGGCAGACCCATGGCAGTGGGAAAAGTCTGGAAGAGGCTGCTCTGTGCAGTGCTAGACAGGATTTAGGGAAGCCCACTACAGGCAGCTCCCCCCACTCACAAAGGTGACAAGGGACAGATTCACCACCCCAGGGACACAGCCCAGCCCAGCTCTGGGCTCAGCTTGAGACCTCTGTGGGCAGGGAGAGCTTTGTCCCCATCCTGCAGGGAACAGCAGCCCTGGGGATGGGCAGCGGGCAAAAGAGGCTTTTCTGCCATGGGACAGAGCCCGGGGCTCACACAGGACCCAAGGCTGCACACACAATAGCCTGAGTTCTGGTGAGCCTGGCAAAACCCGCCTCCTATTACTATGCTAAATAAACACTTCACTCAACAGTCTTGGCACTTATTAAGCACCTGGGAGAGAGACTGCTTCACGTTGTCCAAAACACTCTTAATTACTGTTTAATCAAGATCTCTTCCCCTCTAGAAAAAAAAGGAAAAAAAAAAAAAAAGAGGCGGGTAAACATTTGCATGCATTTTCCACTGCAATCACATTACACATCTCTGTGACAAGCAAATTCTTGGCAGAGCTCAGGAGGAACACGCTGCCTGTGCAGGAGCATCACAGCACAGCCTGCTCAGCCAAATAGCCTTAGGTTCCCCCTTCCTTAGGTAAGCAACAGAACCAGGAGGATTTCCTGGCACATGGACTAACGCCATCAAATGCTTCTTTTATTTGTTGTTGACACATGTATAACAGTAGAAGGATCACTAAATAGCCTTGTAATATCTTGATTTATGGATTATTCTTCCCCACGAATAGCACATGGCAGGGACAGCATGCCTTCATGCTCTATCTCTGCTAGCACAGGAGCACTGGATTCCTGCTATTAGCACCCACAAATCCCAGGCAGCCCAGGGCTGAGCCAGGCACATGGGATGCCCAATCCCCAGCTATTGGAGCAGGTAAAAGCACAAAGCACTGCGTGGGTGTTTAGGCACAGATCCTTTTCCTTTTTGTAAGCCTTCTCAAGCTGGATTTTCCCTGAGCAACTCCTGCATGGAGCTTTAGAGCTGTGCCTGCAAGGTGCAGCTGTTTCCAGAAGCCAAAGGGTTGGGGGATGCTCTGTGGCACTGCCAGCACATGGCTTGGACTTGGGGGTCAAGATCCTGCACAGAACCTCCCTTCTCCTCCACTTCACACTCAGCTATTCCTTAAGATCCAGGGGATTTGCCTTAATTGATTTAACTGGCAGTTGCAGTGCTCTGACAAAAATGAATTTATATCAGAGAAACACAAGAAAGAGAAGGGCCTTTGGGACAGTATCTCTACACTGCTTCACACCAAGGTTCCAAACAGGCCAGGCAGGGTTCAGTTTGGGTCACAGCACCACTGCCTGCATCACAGAAACACATCAAGCAGTGCCCTCTGCAAGCTGTGCAAAGGAGCAGGATCATGTCCAGGGCATGTGTTCCAGCACCCATGTGCTGCACCTGACTGGTTCTGTTGACTAAGTGACAATTATCACTGCTGGTGATAAAATGCAAAGTCATATGCCATTGATAATCTAACAGCCACTAATCTGCCTGCTAAACCCAGAATATCAGGTTAAATCACCTAATGTGATCTTTTGAGTAAGGCAAAGCAGAGTTCTGTTGATAGTGATTTGAACAGTTTCTGGTGAAAGCATCCAAAGCAGCTCAGCTGCAATATTCCAACAGGGATGATCAGGCTTTGGGTAAAGGGGCAGCTGTACAGGAAAGGGAATAAACTGACTCCCCAGTGCCTTTTGTACTGTGAATCCATCCAGAAGATCCAAATCTCTTCATAAGAATAGGCTTTGGGCAAAGAGCAAGAGCCCCCAGGGGGAGATGGGCACAAAGGTCTCTCTAGGACAAATAAGCAAGATGTAGGTAAAATGATCTTGGAGTACATATTAAACAAAGATTCATGTATTCATCTTTATGAATTACTGACTTTCTTCCATTTCTCCTCCCTATCCATGGTACAACATCCTCACACAGACAACAATCTACCAGATATGTGCACATCCATGTTCACGTGTCAGTGATGTGACCAGGAGCTGCTCGACTGAACCCAACACACACTTCAGCCCCAAATTAGCATTCAAGCACAAACTGAGCTGTGTCAGTTCTCCTCAGCAAACCAAACCAGTCTAAGATTATCTCTGTTCTCAGCCCATTTACCAAATAGGTCTCGTAGTGAACATGTGCTGACTCTTGATCTAGGGAATGCATCCAAGGAAAACAGCTGCCAGAGGCTTCACTGCCAGTGAACACTGTGTGCTAAAGGAGTCCCGTGCCTGACACGGAGCTGGAAACTGGCTGGAGGTTGAAGTGGGGACAGACAAAAAGTTCACTCCCTCAAGTGCCATCTCTGGAGAAAGCCACACAGGGACACAAAGGGTGGGGCAGTCCCCAGCCCAGAACAGCTCCCTGCAGGAGCACCAAGTCCTGCTGCTCCCTCTGGACAATCCCCCCAGCCCAGACACACGTGCCTGTCGGGCACTGAAGCTGCCAGGTGCCTGCAGAGATGTGCAGAGCTGCCCCTGCTCCTGTGCCTTCCCTCAGCTCCATGGCAGGATGGCTCATCCCACCACCAAAGACCCCTCTGACAGCCCCACTCCCACCCCAGAGCACAGCTCCAGGCCAGCACTGCTCCCCTCCCTCTGCAGTCTGAACCAGCACTAACCTATCAATTAAAACCTGGGAATGGCTTAAAATTCACTTTCCTGGGGAACAGGAACAATTTGAAAAAACAAAACAAACATTTCTCTTCTATAAACAGGCAGTGGGGCCAGGATCTCAGCATGCTGCAGCCAGGAACAGTGGCTGAGCAGGCTAATGCCCATCTCTGCCCCACTGGCTGCTCCCCATTGCTGCCCTGCAAAGCTCCATCACCATGAGCAAAACCAACAAGAGAAACAGGCTGGCTGCTGCTCTGTCAGTCAAACAAGACATTTCACATGTTGTGAAATCAGCATCTGACTTCACTGCTTTCTTCTTCCCTCCTCCTTTGAAAATTCATTTTCTCCAAGATTTTGAGACACTACAGCAAGGAAGATAGAAACCAGTTCAGGGTGCACAAAAGAAAGGTCAGCAAGTGCATCTGGATAACTTTTAAAGATAATTACTCATTTTCATACCCTCCTTCCATTCTTCTGGCCACAAGCAGCAGACTCAATGCATACAGCCCTCCTTGGAGCATTTTGTGGCACAGGGTCTCAGAAAACATTCAGACCTGGGCTGTGCTACCCTTGCATCCCAGGCAAAAGCAAATGTCTGGTGTGGAGGATGCCCATCCATCTCCCACTGAGCCCACAGCAGGATTTCTCTGGGCCTGGTTAGTGAAGCCCCAGCACAATAGTTCTGCAAGGCCCTTCATCATGCTGTGCTTCAGCAGCATTCCTTGGCCCAGCAGAGCACACCAGCAGTACGAGACGTGAACAATGGCCAAGCTTTGTTTCCATGTTCCTGTCTCCTGAGCCCATGAGGAACATCTGGTTGCCTTCCTCCCGCTGCAGAGGGTGGGCATGGGTGGGTCCCCACTGACAGCAGCAAGGCTACAGTGAGCAGCACACCCCAAGCAGCCTATTGATCCACACAAGATGAGGCAAGACCAAGGACGTGCTTGGAGAGGTGCCTGCAAGACTTTTGCCACGCTGGCAGCAGAAATCAGAATCTGAGGGAATGTCAGCACTGCAAACAAAGCCAGGATGAAAGACTTGACTGTGGCCTGAAGAGAAAGTGGCCACTCATTTCATCTCCACAGAGCAGAGCAGGAATCCCCATGCTGTTCAACATTTCCATGGGCATCTGCTCTGGGGGCTTTAACCACAGAGGCAGCACAGGAAGGTGCTCAGGCTCACAGCCAGCTCCAGTGGCAATGCAAGACCAAAGCAGCCCAGCACTCCAAAACCTGTGCTTGGTCTTAGAAGGGTTCAGGAAATCTCTTCCACAGCAGCTCCACAAGAACACAGCCTGGGCAAAGCAGAGACACAGTCCTGTTTCTGAGGGACATCCATCATGTGGGACTCCCATTACCCAGAGAGGTGAGGACACCAGTCTTTCACCCAGGAACAGCCAGGGCACTCACTCCCTGCTTTGAAGGGGTACAGGTTCCAGGTATGTTCAAGAAATGACTGAATGTGGCACTGAGTGCCATGGACTAGTTGACAAGGTGGTGAAAGGTTGAAGTCAGTGATCTCAGGTCTTTTCCAGCTGAACTGATTCTTGTGAGTTCCTTCTCTTAGGGGTGTTTGCTAGGTGCTCCTTAGGACAGGCAGACAGCAAGACTGCACACATTGCTGTGCCTCTGGAAAAAAAGGCTTTTAGGAAATAAAAAAAGTCTTGATCCTATAATAATAACTCATATAAAGTAACTCCATAGCTTCAGCTTGTCTGATTTGAAAGCCAAGGCATAACCCAGAGAGAGGTCGGGGGGCTGTGAGATGTTGGCAGGAGACACTAAGTCCCCAGGAGGTTTCAGGCACAGCTCCCTGCTGAGGAATTGAGGCAGATCCCCCCAGCCTGGCTCTCACATGCAGAGGCACTGGGACCAGGGCAGTGATGGCACAAGCAGAAGCCTGGCCCTGAGGGTGCCATGCTCAGGGCACAGCTCTCCCCACCAGTGCAGGTGGTGATGGAGGCACTGCCTGCTGTCTCTCTGTCCACCAGTGTGACCCAGCAGTCTGTCCTGGGTCCTCAGAGCAAGGGCCCAGCCAGCAAGTGACACGCTGGCTGCAGGCTCAACAGCTCCATGCAGCTGAGAGCCCAGCTCAGAGGGAAGCCTGGATTAGCTCCTGGCACTGTAGGAAGTGCTATAATAGCAGAAGCAGAGCAGCAGGCAGCAATTGTGGAGCCTGAGCAAAAATCCCTTGTTTTCACTGGCTAGTTCTGGTTTCATGTTTCTGATCTTTTAAACATCAGGCACTTCCCAAGCCTGGCCAGCAGCTCCCTAACACAGCACTCTGCTCTGCCAGCAGCCTGACCTGTGCCAATGGGTTTCCTGCAAACTGCCAGCCCCAGGCTGGAGACAGAGCTGCAGCCCCACTGCATATGGGCTGGCAGCAGCCCCCAGCAGCAGGAGCAGCTGAGCTCCCTGCCCAGGGGACAGCAGCACCATCCCACTTGCCTCCAGCCAAACTCACAGCTCCAAGGCACTTTTCCCAGCCTGTCTCTTCAGGCAAACCCAGAGTGCCCCAAACCAAGGCAGCAGAGGCACAGGGAGCAGTCTGCCATGGCATGGTGCAAGACCAGTACAAACCAGTGCCAGCTGCCACTGACACATGCTCTGCTGTCAGCCCAGCCACTTAACCACACTGTTTTTTCCCCTGGCTGTAAGGCAGCCAACAGCAGACCTGCTTGTTTCCCTTTCCAAAAGGGGGAAAGAAAAGGAAGCTTTGTGGAAAATAAAATCACTCTTAACAGCCTGGAAAAAGCTGCACATTCTGAGCCCACAGAAGCAATGAGAGGTCGTGTGGGCAGGTAAAGGGTTAACAGGTGGAAGCCAATGCCCCTCTACCAGGCAGCCAATATTTCTATCAATAAATTATGCATCAGCATCTAGTAATAATGACCTAGCAGGCAACGCTATTTAAAACAAACCAATCGATGGTATTAACGTAATCCCCAGGAGAAAACAAGACACCACACACAGAGCTGGGACCAGAGCAGATCAGGCCAAGGAGAAAGGGACCTTTGGGAGACCAGTCAGCCAGCAGGGACTGAGCTGAAAGGCCAGACAGAAGCTCCAGTTCAGCCTAGAGCAGAGAATAAAAATCACCTCCCCATCCCTGTGCCACAACCACCATAGCCTCAGGAAGGGCTGGCACTGAGACCATCCCTGGCTCACCCATGTGGCAGCTGCTGCAGCCTGCCTGGGCACAGAGGTGAATGAATGGATGGATCTGGGCCATGCCACACTAGCCCTCACTGCAGGGCAGGGGCCACAGCCCACCCACAGCAAGCACAGTCTCCTTAACCTTACCCATCCCTGGTGCTGCCCACCCTGCAGAGCCACCAGAACCTGGAGGGAAGCAGGGATTTGGGAGCTGCTGCACAATCCCAATGCACAGATACTGGGCTCACCAACCACACATATAACACAGTTCATGTCCATTCTCCATATTAATAAATGGGGAAAGAAGGAACCATCAATCTGTGAACTGCCAATTTGCACAGGACTAGCTCTTTTACTGGCTACGCACTAGCACCTTTTACAGCCCATTAATTACTTTCTCTAATAAAGTTTGACAAAATGATAACTTGCCCATGAAAAGTGTTGTAATAAATACATTTTCTCCAACTTTGGACCATTCTTGCATGTCTGGCTCATAAACCCCTCCCACGGTTCAGTAACTTAGAGCCTACCTGTACTTTGCAGGCAAGGAGGGAGCCCTGGCGTGGTGGCTGGTGGAGAGCAGCAGCACAGTGACACTGTGACACAGTGACACATGGCCAGCAAGCAGGGGCCTCTGCTCACCAGCAGGAGCTGGCCCCACTCTGTCACACACAGCCCACACTGTGCCCTGGAGCTCCTGCTTGCCTGGTGAGTCCTGGGGACCCCACAAAGCCTGTGCTCAGGGCACCCCATCATTTCCCACTCCTCACACATACACCCCTCAGCTCAAACCCCTGGCAGTGCCCATGACAGAGTTAGCCAGCTGGACAGAGGGCCAGGCTCTCCACGAGTGAGAGTGCCATCAGCACCTCCAAGAAGCCAGGTGTCTGTCTGCATGCAGCCTGCACTGCTTCTACACTCCCTGTCATTTAATTTCCCATGCCAGCCCCTAAGACACATCATTTCCTCAAAAGATGCTGACAGCCTTGGATGCCCACTGCTTCCATTATTTCTTTATCTACACAAGGCCACAAGCTGAGCTCAATAGAAAATACAATGGCTAAAGCTGATCTTTCCTAATGCAGAAACAGGCATCAATTGGTATGGTTTAGTCTCAATTTCAAACTATAAGCTGTTTAAAGACCTCTTTGCTGCACTCCTTAAGAGCACCAAGAGACCTGGCTGAGACAGAAATTCAGATCTCATCCTTCCCAGTCAGCAAACAAGAATATTGGAGACTGGCTGCAGAGCTAATGGTCAGCATGGATGGGCATCACAGCAGATAAAGCAGGGGGCACACCTGCCCTCGCCTGAGGCTGGCCAGCTGCTCTCTCTGGCCCAGGCACAGGGTCAGGCAGAGCCCACAGAGCCACCACTGTCACCCCTTCAGTGAGTGCAGCAGCTTTGAGTGAAGCTCTGAGCAGGCTGGCACAGTGATGGCACAGCCTGGCCCTGCTGCAAGCCAGCCCCACGCTCACTGTGCTGCTCCTCCAGCAGCCAGAGGCTCCTTCCCTGTTTAATTAGTTGAGTGATTCTGCTCTGCCCAATAAAATCATCACCCCCCTCAGCAGTGCCATGCCATGGAAATTTATGATCATAATTTAGAGGCTGAATTACCACTGTCGGTACCTGTGCCATATGAATTACTCAGTCATATTAAATTCAACTGTTGATTTTGCAGGGTTATGTGAAGCAGGAACACTTAGAGCCAATGAAATAATGGAGGAGAAAGAATTATGGCCAGGGAAGTTACATTAGCTGTTCAAAGCACCCTGCACAGAGCCCACCTGCCCCAGGAGTGCTGGGAGATGGAGCTGGTCCTCCCCATGGATCCCAGGATCCTGGCCATGCAGAGCCCTTAACCTGCACTGACATTAAAGAATCCTTCCACTTCTGAATCCAGCAGTCCCAGGGCACATGCTGTGGTGAGATTTTTGCCATACAGAATCTGCTGGTCTGTAGAGTCACAGAGAGAAGCTCAGCACAGCACCAGAGCTTCAAATCCCAACATGATGATCTGAACCCAGCACTGACCCAACTTTCACACAGAGACACTTGTGAAGACCAACCTACAAAGTCAGAGCAAAGAATTGAATTCCTGCCAGCCTAGACACACTTGGTCCAAGACTTCAGATCCCAGCAGCCTGCTCTGACACAGAAAAGACAAAACCTGGAGCCCTGCAATGCCACAAACTGGAAACAAAAAGCCCTTTGACTGGAAAGCCTAAGTCTCAAGCAGGCTGGTTTTGGAGTGATGGCTTTAATAGCTTATGTGCAGGCAGGATTTCTAATGCACAAAGAGCAAGGTGCATTTGTATATGGAACAAGTATTAATCAACTAATGCAGAAAAAAAAAAAAAAGTCCATTGACAAAAAAAGAAAGCCTGGGATGCTTTATTATAATCCTGAGGTTTTTGGTATTGGCAAAATAATTTCCTCAAAGAAAGTTACAAACCCTCATTTTGCACACAGATCTCCACATGTCCATCCCAGACCTCTCTAATCATGAAAAAAGTGCATATAAAAATTCTCATGCACGGTTTCAATCAAGTGCATTTATCTATATAGATTGCCCTTTTTTATGCCAAGATAATGTCAGAAACTCTACACAAATCATCACAATTTACACTCTCCTCCTCTTTAGTATAAGGCAGACTCTGCCAAATCAAGGGCTAATATATCACATTATTTCTAGTAATCCAAGGGCTGCCTCCTGCCACCTGCTTTATGAAATACCTATGTCTTTGATTCATTGATCCCTGCCTAACCTTGCAGGTAGAAAAGCTTTTCTCCCTCCTTTCAGAACTTTAACATGTTGTGTACTGTGCTGCTTGGCTGACACCAGCCTCTGCCCCTCCAGCCAGGATTAACCCTCTCCTCTAACTCAGGACCACATGTGTTCTGGAAGCCTGCCAAGGATTTATTTTTTAGACAATAAATATGTTTTTCTTCCTTTCAGGAGAGAGCACAAACACACTTCCCACAATCAATGCAGTCAGATGCGTGGCTGGGGAAATGCAGAGGTGAGCAGAGCTGGAGGGTGCCCCACCAGCACAGCATCTCCCTGCCACAGCCCTACCTGCCCAGCACCTCACTTTTGATCCAGTAGGAGCAGATGGACCTCAAGACAGAGATCCTCTCTGTTCTGGCCATACAACACAACATGGCAACAGCAGCTGTCACCAAAACCTCATTTTTTTTTTTTGTATTAAACCTTCTCTTCTTTACACAAAGGCAATCATTTGAGTTGCCAACGTAACCTCAAAGGAAAATTCAAAGTAAAATCAAATTCCAAAGAGCCAATAACTAAATCCAGCTGGTGTGAGCACCTGAATCCTCTGCAAAGGGCACCCAAGCCCAGGGGCAGTGCTGGGCAGCACTGTGGCATCAGTGCCAGACACTCTGCATCCGTGCACCAACTCCATCTCCTGAGGAGAGGACGGACACCAGAGGGAACCTCAGCCCCTCAAGAGACCCCCAAGGCCTCCCACAGCCATGGTATGGGTGGTCATGCCCAAAAGCATTTGGGAAGAGATTTCACAGGCTCTGCAGCAGCAGTGCTCGTGCTGCTATGGAACTGGGCTCCTGCAACAGCCTGCCCTGCCCTCTGTCCATTGGTGATGGAGACAGCTTAGTATTCCAGATGTGCACCCCAGCATCACAGCAGATCCAATATGCTTCAGTAAATAGTGCTCCTGGTGCAAGAGCCCACAGAGAAGTTACCTAGAGGAAAAGCAAATGTGTACAGCAAACAGTGTGTGGGAACACAAGTGCAATGCAAAGCATGTCCTTCCCTCCCAGTGCCAGCTCTGGGATGATTAATTCTGTGCAAGGATGCCAGTCACTGAAACACCTCAGGTGCCCTTCTTCCACAGCTCTGAAAGCTGAAATAAAGGTGAGAGACTGTCTATCTAGTAAAGCTGGTGTTGCAGCCCCAGGTGCTCCAGTGTCCCCCTCCCCACATGAACAGGCTTGTCACTGCTCTTCACATTAACCCAGCAGCCTGAAACAGAGCTCCTGCTGTCACAGGCAGGGAGCAGCCAGCACACCCAGCACGGATATTTCCCCAGGAAACAAGGTTAAAAACCCCTCAGCAGTTTTCAAAGCCCCCCAGGAGATCCCTCCTGGCTGTTAAGGACTTCACAGGAAGAAGCCCAGCCATGCAGAACCAGCTTTCCCAGCTCCTTCACAGATCTCTCTGGTCCTTTCAGATAAAAATTTTTAAGAGCAGGGTCTTCTCTGGTCTTTCTAAAAGGGTTACAGCCCCTGGCCTAAAGCTGACAAGCCTCTTCCTCCTGCTTTTTGGTCCAAATGCACTCTCCCATCCATGGTGAGACAGCTCCCAGGGGAGTGAGGGTGGCCACTGAGCCCAAGAGCAGGGCACACCACAGCCAGGATGCACATTGTCCACTTACAGTCTTACCCAGGGCATAATTTCAGACATTTTCTGCAGATTAGAAAAAAGAAAAAGGGGGTTGGTTGTTTTGTTGTTTTTGTTTTGTTGTTTTTTTTTAACAGGAGGCAAATCCAGAGTTAAAATCTTCCCCTGCATCTCATGTCCAGCAGCAAGGTCTCCTCTGTTCATTATAATCTTCAGTGTAACTTCTGCTCTGCAGCTCCTTTAATCACATCAGATATGGGAACAGAAAAATGTCATTGTTCCTTGGCCATGAACAATACCATCCGTGGAGCCATGAGAAAGTGCAAGATGGATATAAAAAAGGCGGGCTCTTGTCTCCCCATAATCTCTTCTACAAACTGACAAAAGAGGGTTTTGTATAGAGAAAATTGCCACATACAGAAACAAAACAAAAATAGAGCATGCGAGCTGGGACCACTTTTATCTGGAGAGGCACCACAGGGAGATATGCCAAATGTGATTCATTTTAACAAGTTTAGCCCTTGAGAGACAAGAGGAGAGCCCCCCGTTAAGAATGGGGAGGTTAGGCAAGAGGGTCAGGGGGGGAACAAGGCCTGGCACAGCCAGGGAGGGGAAGTGACCCTGAAAACTGCTGCTTCCCTTATTACAGTGGCAAGTGGCTCTGGCTTGGGACAAATGTCTGGAAAAAACAGCCTGGTCTGGGTTGAGGATGGGGCAGTTCAGGGTATTTTACTTCTCTTAGGTTAGGCTGTGTATTGGCTCAATTGCAGTGGAGTAATTAAAGTTTGTAAGCAGATAGAGAGGTTCTTGCTCACCTGTCCATTATGGGCAGCTAGCAATGATTAACTGCATGACCCTTTGGGGTGATCCTTCCCCTACATAGGCACCTGAGCAAACACCCCAGAGGTGCTGAGAAACTGCATGCAAAGCACCAAAAGGCTTTGGTAAAACACCATACACACACCCACGTGTGCTGGGGACCAGCCTGCCTGCTCCCCAGGCTCTGCAGATACAGAAAGACCCAGATCAATACAACCAGCAGCCCTTTGAATGAAATCAATGCAGCTCAACAAGCACCTAAGTCCTGGTGTCATCACATTATTTATTGCCCAAAGTCCCCATCCCACAGCAGCCCAAGGAAGAGCTTGAGTACATTCCCCCCTCTGCAGCACACAATTAAATCTCAGGTTCTGCTTCCTGATGTGCAGTGGGATCAGGAACAGCACAGGCAGCACCTTCCTGAGAGCAGCTCTGTGCCCACCCTCCTCTCACAGGTTCTCCCAGCCCTCCACTGCCTCCCTGGGATGTCACTGTGCTCTCTGCCTCCTTTCAAGCCATTGTTAGTTTATTAAGCACTTTAAGAGATGCAATTTGTGCCCCAGGAGAACAAGCTGCAGAGAAAGAGCTCCACAGTCCTGGTGGCCTGGCAGCACCAGCCAAATGTCACATCCAGGCCCAGCATGGAAGCAAGCAGTGCCATCCCCCACGGTGCCTCCAAAGAATGGGGGAGATGGGCACAGCCCCTCTGTGGAGGGGCCACAGCCCCAGTAAAGCTGTGCCCATGACAGCAGACAGCCACAGGGCCAGGCACTGAGCCTCTGCAGCAGGGACAGGGAGCTCCAGCACGCCCAGTCCCAGCCTGTCACACCAGCAGGCAGCGGGGCAGCTCCAAAGCAAACCTGTGCCAGCCACCAGCCCCATGCAAGGAAAGGTCAGCCCAGGCTCACAGAGCTGACCTGGCCTTCCCTGCTCACCCCTGGCACACAGGGAAATCTGAGCAGGCTGTGGTGTGCCACAGGAGCAAAGCAGCACAGCACCCTGCCAGGCACCACAGCACTGCAGGGACCAAGGAGATGCTCCACAACACCAGCCCCATGGCAAGGGTGAGAGCTCAAAGGCTCCCAGCCTAGAGAGGCAGCAGGATCCTCCCTTGCTCTGCTCTCACACATGAGAATGCACATTGAGTGGCTTGTCATACTCAATTGCAGACATTTTCAGGTCCAGCCATGCTGGGCAGCTGGTTCTCCTCAGCTATGGGCTGCACAGTGCTCTGTGCAGGCTCCTTTCACAACCTCAGAGCTTGCCCACAGCTGCCTGTACATCCCCAAACTCACATCAGACAGGAGCTCTGCTCCCTGCTGCAGCCCAGCATCCCACTCCAGGGAGAACAAACTGCCCCCCCAGCACATCATCACAGCCCTCCACTCTGCCACAGTGCCACCTGAAACTTTCCTTACTCACCTTCCTCAGGCCTCCACATGCAACTTGTTGCTAAGGATCATAATCACATCAATAAATCATCAATAGCTTGAACAAAATACCCCCACAGTCTGCCTTCTGCCATGCAGGTTTTTAACCTGAAGGCTCTGAAACTCTCAGAGCCCCTCCCTGTACCACCAGCAGTTCACACACCCTTCACAGGTGTTTGCTTTTTTTCAGTTCAGTCCATATTCTCATCCATGAATGAGTGACAGGTGTCTTGCTTGACACCAGATTATGCCAGCCAAATCCCCAGCCAAAAGCCATGTCACAAATTAGGATTCCTAACCAGCACTGTTAGCTAAATCCTTAACACTGTTAATTATGTTTCCTATCACCAATTTACAAAGTGACTCTATTGATCTTGCCCCTACTCTGCAAATTACAAAGAAATGAGCAGAATTAAAAACATATCTGAGTGGGAGCTTCCCCCCAACAGAGAGGAGGGCTGCACCTCAGCACTGCACTCCCTTGAGGTAAATCTTCCTGGAAGAGGATCTGCAGGTTGTCATTTTTTTTGTGGAGGGCAATGAACCAGAGGTCTAAGGAGCAATATATTTTTTAGCTGTGGTTGTAGCGTGGATTTAATGATCTTCCCACAAGCACAAAGCTAACCTGAGGTAACAGCAGCATTTTATGTTATCTCATTGAGAAAAAAAAACACAGAAAAGATGGTTACAAGTGCATGGTGCAGGAAGGTGGCCTGGGAATACAAGGGAAACTATAGTTGAGAAAAGTGTAGAAGTCTCATTTGAAACTGAGAAGTTTCCTCATTCCTCAGCTGGGCAAATCTCCACTTTAATCCCCCTGTGACCCCTGGGACAGGCAGATGGGCCACTGAAGTCAGCTCTGCCCTTGCCCTGCTCCCCAGCAGCTGTGGCTCCATCCAGCACAGGGCAGCAAACCTGCCTCACCTGCTCCTGCCCTAAAACCTGACACTCATTTCCATGTTGTCTGCTGTGGCAGGAAGAGGCATTCCTTGAGATGAGCTCCATCAAAGCCTGTGTGCATCGATCTCCTTACAGTCAGAAAGCTCAATTAGACCTTCAACAACAAGGGGAAATAGATGGTGATTCTGCCCACCAGCAGATCACAAATCCTCTTACTCAGAGGATGCAGTTCATACTACACCCAAGCAAGAAATCTATCAAGTCATTTTAATTAATTCCTCTCCTCTGAAACACTTGAGAGCTGACTGGAGAGGGGACACACTCCTGCAGGGAAGTGCTGTGTGCTCACATGCCTGGGGCACAGCATGTTACCCTAAGAGCACCTGTGGAGGATCCTTCTGCCTTTACTAGACTGCACAGAAATTTCACTCCACTATTTTCACTTTTTTATATTTTTTTTTAATATCCTACAGCTGCAAACCTCCAGATGCCACTCACCCAGGCTTGGGGAAAATGAGGCCAACCAGAACAGGGGCAAAGCAACCAGGGCTGACAAAGCACTGCAGAGCCAACCCCATGAGAGATGCTAGCAGTGCTCAGGCTCAGAAATAAGTGTGTTTGGATGCTTCACTGACAGTACAGAGAAAGAAAACCACTGGGAAAGAAAAGTCTTATGGAAACTGAAGGGATGGGAAGCTGTCATGGGAACACAGAGGGAGAAGGAGGCCAGGAATAAACCCAGGCTACAGATCAGCAGGAAGCTTCTAGCAACAGAATGAGAATATTCTAGACAGAATATAATTTTTGACCCTTCTTCCCAAAGCCTGGAAAAGGAATTAATCTCCACCACTTCCTCCTCAAAAAGTCCTACCCCTTCATTAGCACATCTGTCCCATGGGCATCACTGAGTGACACTCTCAGCAGACAGACAGGGCTGATACAAACACCCGTGATTCCACACAGGAGAACAAACCCAGGGAATCTGTCTGGACACACAAACTCTGTTCAGCACCACAAAATCCAAACAAATCCCCAAGGGTCTCAAATTAATATTGACTGCTCCCAAAAGGCTGACAGATACCGTACAGGAGGGAGCCTGGGAGATGTTTTACCAGATTTTAGAAATAAAACCTCCTTAAATATCATGAAACATTTAAAAATCCTCAGAGCTGCTGGTGTTTGCAGAACGAGGGATGACAGCAGCCACTGCATGTGCAGCCAGTTGGGTTTTCACTGCAAATCCACTCAGCATCTCATTACTGTCCATCAGGGGCTCCAGGACCAGGACCAGACCCACTTCAGCAGTGTGAGCCTTGCACTGCCCTGCCTAATGCAGCTGGATTAATGGGAACACATCTTAGGAAACATCCTCCCCAACCAGAGGAAAGCAGTAACACCCTCTGACAGCTCTTAGGCAGCAAAGCACAGATCCCCAAAGGGAGAGAAGTTCAAAGAATCTCAAGACCTGACGGGGCAGGGACCTTGTGAAAGGCTGTGTGTGACATGCCTTCCTCTGCAAAGAGCTCTCACAGCTTGAGCTGCAAGAACAGGAGCTACATTTCCACTTGCAGACATGATTCCACATGAAAAGAAGATGGTACGATGTGAAACTCTCTGCACTGCAGAACAAGAAGAAAAGTAAGATAGAAAAGACACAAGTGCAAAATACAAATACATTGATTCAGTTACAGTAAGGTAGAATTTTTTAAGAAAATTAACTCCCGTTAGCTGAAGGGCAAATATTAAATGTTGTTAGGAAAAGCATTCAAAATACAGACAAAAGAGCCTGCTATCATTATGTTACTGGTATCTGACTTTATGTTGTGCTTCCTCAGAGCCATGAAAAAGACTTGGAGGGCTCAAAAACAGCTGTGTTAACCAAAGAAATCCATGTTTTAAAGTTATTGTCTTGCTTCACTAGGCACCTTCTCATAAAACATGAAAATAAACAATTAGCTGCTAAAGCATGGGGTTTGAAGCCAGAGCTTCCAGCTCCCAGTCTGCTGCAAAGGCTCTCAGTAAATGTCAGATTTTGATGGCCACTGATGACAAGGTACATCACACTCACACCTCACTGCTTCATCAGTGGCAAGAACAGGGGGCAAAGGATTTGCTGCCCTGCTCTTTGCCTTTCCCATGCCATTTGCAGGAGAATCTGACTTTATAGAAGACACGTGTCCCACTCTGGGAAATGCAGCTCTGATCCCCCCATTCCTGATCCTGCACTCCAAATGGAAAGCAGCAATGCTGTGCACAGACCAGCCACCCCCAAGAGCCACCACAGCCATTCCTGTGCTATTCCCTCAGGTCTAGATGCAGCCTTTACTGTGTGCCTCCCACTTTCTCCCAGATAAGTTTCTCTGGACTTTTCCATCATTCTTATCACCCTGACCAAGCAGGTCTGTCCTGCAGGATGTGAGGCAGACCACCTGCAGATTCCCATCCCAGGGAAGACACGACCCTGCCTGAGGGATGCAAAGCAGAGCAGTGAGCCACACACAGTGGAAGTGCACTGAGCCTGCTCCCAGGGTGGCAGCTCTGAAGGTGCATTTCCATAGCTTGCATTTCCATGGGGTCACGCTGGCAAAGAAAGGAGAGCTCTGGGGAAAGCCTGGCTGGGTGAGTTTGAGAAGAAGGCTCTTCTCCACCAGCCTTTAGATACAAAGGTCGAGGGCTTGCAAGGGTCAGCAACCCCTCTTAATATTCACCAAAGCAGCAACAACAAAGGCAAGCTGGGGAAAGGGAAGCGTTCCTGTGGAGTCCCATCTTCACTCTGGATACCACTCCACAATGAAGTTATTTCAAACAGCCCATAGGTTAAGCTCTGGCTTTCATCCCAATGGCACAGTTCCTGCTGAGCTCTGCCTGCAAAGGCACATCAAGCACAGACACTCAGCTGACATCTAACCTCACCCAGCTCGCTGCAGCAGCACCTTTCTCAGCCAGGCTGGAAATTCAGATAACAGAAGAGAATGTGTCAATTGCCTAACATTTAATGAGACCAGAAGGAGGTCACAGCTCTGTCTGAGCAGTGCTGTAAAAGCTCCCATCTGTTACAAATGCTATGCTGGACATTGGCAGTGCTTGGTAAAGAGACAAGTTCCACCTTCCAAAGCAAACCACATGAATGATGCTTGGCTTTGATGGTGATTCCTAGGAGGCAAGCCTCACATTTCACCTTCACACACCTGGGCATTAACCACAAAGTCAAGGACACTTACTGCTTTCTCATGTCTCCCTGGAATTATCCCCATGCTGTGACAGCTGTTGGGAAGCTGGGAAGCCTGTCCCTCTGCATGGAGCAGCCTGGGATGCTCCTGTGAGCCCAGGAACAGCGTGCCTGGCTGCAGTCACTGACACCACAGAGGGGAGCAGTGGCAAACAGTGTCTGACTACCCCAGAAAAATGACTGAGCTCTCCCTTTCAGGTCTTGTGACTGCATAATACCTACACATCAAATCCTGGGTGTCAACAAAACCATAAAGGTTTGCTGCCACCACCAAGTATTCTCTCCCCCATCTGTGTTTCTCTGGAGCTGAAGATGTAGCTGTGACTACAGCTGGTCACCTCCCAGTTTCTTTCCCTTGTGTTTCCATCCTGCATTTTCAGAGTGACATGGTCAGCCCTTCACAGCCCAACCCATGGCAGGGAGCAGGAAGGGAGCAGAGCTCCTGTGCCCACCATGCCTCTCATCACCCCCCTGGGCACTGCACAAGCAGCAGGGTCTGGTCAGCAGCAAGCTCTTTGTGTCCTCCTTGTGCCTGGCTGTGCAGCAGAGCTGTGAGAGAACATGAGGAGTTAAGATTTTTTTGTACAAAATGTGTAAAGATTTGATCCGCACACTTGGTGAGCTGCAGTGGTTGTGGGCCAAAACATTTTGCTGCATATTTCTGAAATTATTTGTCAGAAAAGAACGTCAGTGACATAGAAAATGAGTTGCAGATGTAACCTTTTCAGGCATCAATAATAACTTAAGACATTTGAAACAAAATCTTGACTCACAATTGACTCCATCACATGGGGCAGTTTCTGAGGCAAGGGCTCACAGAGGAGAGGCAGGACTGAAACACATCCCAGCAATGGTGCTCCCTCCAGCTCTTCCACTTAGCAAAAAACAATTCAATTCTTGCATTTGCCAAAGCTACTTCTCTTTCTGAGACCTTTTTTCCTGATTTCCAGGCTATTCCTGGAACAAATGGGCACTCCTGTCTGGAAAAGGAGGTTTCCAGACCAGGTGCAATAGCCAAGTCCCACAACACACTGACATTAGGACAGGCAGAGTAATTTCTCTGAGGTCCAGCATGAAGACAAAGGAGCTATGCAAGAAAGACTAATGTTTTAACACTTCATTCACACAAACACAGAGCTCCTGCTCCCGTGGCTAGTGTGGCTGCTGCAGCTCAGGAAGGGTGAGGGAGAGCAGGGATGTGCATGTGCAGGGATGACTGTGTGCCAGTGTGTGCCACAGGGTCCAGCTCTGACCCGTGGTTCATCCACAGCCTCTGGAGGGTCCTCACTGGCTCAGGGTCCCTCAGTGCTACAGGTCTGGCACAGCCAGAGAGCCAGCACTGCCACCACCCTGGTATTTCTGTAATGAATATCACCACTGTCATCTCAGAGGCACATGCTTAAGGAATTTAACTACTTTAATACAATGGGCTCAAATTGCCAAAGAATGTTTGTGCATCAGTGTGAAATCAGAAATTCGGGGAGGGGGTGCTTTATCTGTCAAAGGCCAACCTCAGGGGGCTGCCAGAGCAGACAGTGGGAAGCTGGATTGCATTTGACACGCATCAGCCCATCAAACACAAACAGCCTTCAAAGTGCTGGGAGCTGGGGCAGCCCCAGCACAGGCTGTGCTGGCCCCTCTGGGCTCCAACACGGGTCAGACCCCGTGGGCTGAGCAGGACCCACCTGGGACCCCCAGCCTCATCCTGCTCCATAAATCACAGGGAAAGAGATACTTCTGAACAGCTCAAATTGAGATGAAAAGCCTTGGTTTTCAGGCTGGGAGCTACCTGTGCTAGTCACAGGGGACAGAGCAGCACCTCAGGATGCAGCATCCAACCAGGTATGATCAGTTAGAAACTGTCCAAAAACAGGATGGAGGCAGAGCATGCCAGCCCACACCATGGGCACACACTGCCAGGGCTCGAGGGAGGCCAACCCCACACAGAAATCCTGCTGGGATGGTCAGAGCTCAGCCAAGCCTGGCCACTGCTCACACACCCCACTGCTGGGGGTCCTGGGCTTGGCTGGAGCACAGTGAGCACACTCCCTCTGCCCCACAACCATCCCTTCAAGTTTTGCTGGAATGTTTCCAGTGTCTGGAAAGAGCCAAACTTAAATTATTCCAGGGGAAAAGAAACACAAAACCTTGTGTTCAGATTAATCCCCAGATCTCCACCCTGAACAAACCCCTTCTGCAGCCCCCATTGCCAAAGCCAGCCCCAGTCCTGTGGAGCTCTTCCAAAGGGCTCTGCAGCCCTCTGCAAGCATGAGCACAGCTGAGGGGAATAAATAACAGCCCCAACCTAAAAACCAGCCTTTCCTTACAAAGCAAAGTCTCAAATAGTAAATGAAGGGAGAGGAAGGGGAGGGAACGTGCCTGAGCACCCTCTCTTCAGCACTTCAGCATCACTCAGCTGAGCAGGGTGCACAGCAAATAATACCCACCCCACTGTCCCCCCTGCCCCAGCACTGAGACCCCACACCCCAGGGAATGCAGGGGAACAGATGGATTTTCCATGGGAAGGAGCTGTGGCTGCCCCTTCCAGTTGAACATGTCAGCCCACCAGAGCCATGTGTTCAAACCATTAAACTGCTGCCTTTGCTCTGCCAGCAGGGAGGGGAGAGGGCTTTGAGGAGAGATATTCAGAGGGAAATGCTCCTCAGGCTGGCACAAGGCAGAGATCCAGAGCCAGAGCCTGAACCCATCATTTGTATGTACCCAAACAACAAGGTTTTCCTCTTCCAGATACTTCTTGTCCATGAGATGAAGTGACAGTAAAATATGAAATTGCATTTGTGCAGCAGTAATCTCACACACAGAGGGCTGCCTTCACCTGGGTTCCTAAGAAAGAGCCTTGATAAGGAGTATCAGGTTTATAAGGTTTTGGAGGTTGTTTGCACATGGGTTAGGTTTAGGGGTTATTCCAGGGGTTAGAGGTTATTCCACTGGGATTATTTCAGGCAAAACCCATGCACAGCATTGAGCCAGACAGAGATTTCTCAGAGATGAGGGTGTGGGCCATTAATTGGGTAAACTGACAATGTTTAATCTCATGCATCAAGAATAAGGGACATTGAGGGTCCATGAATTGAGATAATTTGATTTTAATACAAATACAATATTTCCCTCTCTATCTTCATTAACATTGAAAATGTAAATAGTTTCACAGAGACTGCAAAGGAGCCCCTGCCATGTTTGCTGCTGGGAGAAAAGGCCATGGCAGACACAGTGTTTGTTTACAAGGGATTGCAGGCTTAAATTGTCAACCAGTTCCCCAATATCACACAGAGCTGCTGGCAGACCAGGCCAGGAGCTCAGCACAGAGTGGAAGCTGCACCAGTCAAGTTCTGAGGCATCAAAGCAGCACCTACCCTTGCATTTAGGAGAGGAGACACAATGCTGATGGGGCCAGGAGCAGTCAGCTGGAGCACTTCTGTTCCCCTAAAAGAGAAGAATTATTTTCCATGGAAATTAACAAAAAACCTTCTGTTAGCAGCAATGGGAAATAATTTAAGATTGTATCTTGCAGGTAAATGAAAGTGCACATAAAACCACAGCAGTGGGAGAAGGCTGGGCATGCAGAGCTCAGGGGGAGGTGGCAGGGCTGATGCTGCCTGCAGCCCCAGCACTGCAGCCCTTGTGTGAAGCTGCTTTCCAGTGGGATGTGCAGGAGGGATGTGCCATGGCCCACCTGGTTCTGGTGCAGCATCCTGTGCAGGGGTACCTGGGTTTACTGCCAAAGGACAGGATTCACTTCATCTGTGAAAAGCTTGGAGTCCACCACAAGTTGTTACTTGTGGAGAGGGTGGAGAGAATGGGAAAAGCACAGAGTCATCATCAGCAGGCAGCAGGAACCTGAGACAAACAGGATTTTTCTGTGTTTCATCCCAAAAAGCCTTTCTTTGGGCTGAGTGATTCTCTGTGTTGCTTGGCTGATCAAGACTTGGGAACACAAGGCACAGAATTCAGATCATTCAAAAATGTAGGTATTCTAATAAACAACCCAGAAGACCTCCCTAATATGGGAGGGAAGCATTCTGCGGGTAAGTTTCCACAGAATCAAAATATTTCCTGGAGCAGGCTGTCCACCAGAGGAACAAATAAGGTTTCAAAGGCTGAAACCTTGGCCAAGGCACAGCTCCCAGTGTGGACATGGTGCAGGTGTCCCTCCAAGGCCACTCTCCAGCCCAGCACAGCACTGGGCAGCCCTGGCCAGTGTGCTGGGTGCTGTGCACAGGTTATTGCAGGGCTCCCACACAAGTTCATGGCTCCAAGCACTCCCTCAAGCCTCAGGAGAACCACGCAGACCATGTCCAGCTTTGTTGTCCCAGCCATACTGTTGAGGCTCCTGTTTACTTGGGAATCATATGTTTTCTGCCCTGGTCCTCACTGTATTCAGAACAGTTACTTAGCTTCAATAAGCCCCTTGTTAAAGCCTTTTCCTTTCTGTAATCTCATCAAACTAACCAAAAGGAGTTTGTTCTGAAATAGAGTCCCATTTTGTAACCTGGCTTCCTGGAGGAGCACTCCCCATGCTCACCCGGCCCCTCCACCACAAAAGGGCTCTGCTTGTCCTAGCGCTGACAAAACACTCCCTCTGTTTGGGTTAGTCAGCAGGGGGTTAATGAAAAGCCCGGCCCTGGGGACTCCCACCTTATCTGCAATCATGAATTTATTGAAGAATGTGTTAATGTGCTGGATTTTATTCATCAGGGGTCAGGGCTTTTCAAATTCTTCCTCCCAGCTCCCCCTCTTTCCATCCCTCCCCAGCAAGCTCACAATGCTGTTTAAACAAAGGACTCCCAACACAAAGAGCAAATTTACACAGTAAAGTTTTCTTGCAAGCCCAGAGCAGAGTCTGGAAGAATTCCAGCTTTATAAAGAGAAAAGGGGGTGGGGGGAAGAAAGGGGGAAGGGAGACAGGGGCATTTTGCAGAGGATAAAAGGAAATTGAGAAAAGTTCCCACCTCCTGAAGCTCAGCCCTGAATATTCTCCATCAGTTAACCCCGAAACAGGAAGATGTTTTGGCAGAACATGAGCCCTCATAGCATCAAACTTCTCAGGCTCCTTCGAGATGGAGGCTGAAATGAGTGTTTCAATATCGCCTTTAGGGTGACACTTCAACAGCTCCTTTGTCTGTGGACTGCCAGCAGCAACCCCAAAGAGGACACAGCAACCATTCACCAGGGCTCCTCCTCTGTTCCTTGTTTCACAGGTATGACACAAGCACGATCTAAAAGGAAATAACAAGGCTCAGCAATGGTGACACGGTGACACGTGTCCAGGGCCAAGTGACAATGCAAAGGAGCTGCAGATCCCACCTCCCATATCCCACCACATGCTGTCCCAACACCAGGGACCCCCAAGGTCCTGTCACAGCACCCCTGGCACCTCCCACCCAGGCTTGGCAAGGTCCCAAACCCACTGCCACCTGCCAGTGCTGGAAACAGGCAGCCAGGGATCCCCTTCCAGAACATCATCCCCACTCCACAGCTGGAATAAAGGCAAGTTTGGCTGCCTGCTTTTATCCTTTTTCACTAAAAGGTTAAGGCACCCCACTGCTCTGTCCATTTTGGTTGTGCTGGTCAGAGCTCTGGGCATAAGAAAACAGGGCACAACTGTGCCCTAGTGAACCAAAGATGACCTACTTGATTTTCTTCAGGTCTTGTCACCTCCACTTCCTGCACTGCCATTAATGAGCTCTGGCAACATCTCAGAAAGAAGAGCTTAGAGGAGACATCACCCCATCCACTCCTCTGCCCTCTAGGCACAGCTTTACAGAGTTCACCTGAGAGTTTTTTAATATTTTACAAGCAAAATATATGTGATGTTATTTGCCATGATGCTAAAACAACCTGGGCCCCAAGCAGGAGAGTCAGTTCAGGCATATGACCTAGGGACTTTGGGAAATATTAAAATAAACCCCATATAATTCTATTTTCTAATAACTTTCTCAGCCAAAAGGATGCCATTGACCCAAACTTTATTCCTGTGTTTATTTACCTTGGTTTTTATGAAGAGAGATGCCTTCTGCTGTACTTTCATAACACCAGCAGCAATCTGCAAGCAGCTCACCCAAGCAGCCAGGGAAGAGGGGCTTTAAACAGCTCTGTGGTCACACACAGGACCCCAAAGAGCACTGCAGGAATGTTGGCTGGCACTGCAGAGAGCTGCCCAACAGCCCCAGGGCTTCGTGGTGGCCACGGAGGGGCTGAGCAGATCTCAGCACATGGGATCCAGCTGCAGTGCCGTGGGTTCCTGACTGCTGAACATACAATACATATTTACAGAGCCTCCTCCGTGACAGGAATCCCAAAGCCTCATGCAGAAAGCAACTCAAAGGATGTAATTAAATCAGTTAAATGGCTCGGGCAAAGAGATGCAGCCACAGACAGATTTCAACTCTCAGCACAGTCACAGGCCACAGGAAATGATTAGGAGAGCAAGAACTGTAAAAGCTCCAGGACCAACCACTTGCTTTTCTTTGCTTAATAAACTATAATCCATGCTTAACACTGCCACAGACCAGGTGAGCCTCTGAGCACAGTGCCCGGGATGAAGGCGAGTGTTTGGGACAGGCAGGCACCGTGCCAGCATCAGCAGAGGTGACATTACCAGGTGACAACTAAAGCCAGCACCACGAGCAGGAATCACAGAGCAGTCAGTTGATTTCCATCTGTTAATGTGATGTGCAGTGAACGGTGAGCCCCTGCTGCCTTTTTGGAAGCAGGAGCTCGGGGTGGAGCGTTGCCGGGGCAGGAGGGGCTGCTCCAGCTGCTGGCGGGAGCAAAGGAGCCTTTGCACAGTGGGAGATCTGGGAGCCAAGGAATGGCCTCATGTGCTGGAGGAGCCGTGTGAATCCAACCATTAACAGAGCTCGTGGTCAGTTTTACTGAGCAACTGGGACAAAGCAGCAGTGCTGTGCAGGGCTGAGTGCTTGGGGAGCTGCTCCCACTGCCCAGCAGCTCCAGGCATGGTCCAGCCCCTCTGGACAAGCTCCAGTGACAGGAGGAGAAGGAGAGACACAGAGAGAGGGCACAGAGAGAGCAGGACAGCCCCAAGAATCCCATAGCAGCATCTGAGCAGAGCTGCACAGACATCTCCAGCAGCCAGCAGCAAAGAGAGCACCAACAGCCTCAGTGCAGAGCCAGGGCCACCACCCTGCAGTGACTCTGAGCACAGCCTGGGGGGTGGTGGCAATCTTGTTTTTTTCCCTCAACCAGTCCTCAGTCCCATGGGGGAAATGCTTGGGCAGGGGGAAAAATCTTTATCTTCCATGGGCTTCCCTGCAGAGCAGGGACTGCACAGCTGCCACAAACACTGCCTTCCTTCCTCCCTCGGGATCAAAAAGGAGTAAAACTTAAAATTTAAAACCCACCTGGGTTTAAAATCCTGCTGGGCAGAGGGTCACCACTGATGGCAGAGAGGAATCAGCAAAGCAAAGTGCACCCCAAACCTCCCAGGAGCCACATGTGGGTGAGGGTTTCCCCAGATCATGGGAAAATTTGTACCATCACAAGGCCCAGGGCTTACCTGAATATCAACAGTATCAGCTCACTTCTTCACACCCCTGGGAAAAAGGACTTAGTAAAAAAAGCAACAAACCTGGTATGAAATATAGAGTAGCCACCATTAACATCATATTTATTGTTATTTAGTTGCTCAGTAAAACATATACAGATATGTACAATATGCAGGAATACAGAAGACTGCACTTTACATATTAAAAAAAAAAGAAAAAAAAGAAAAAAATAACACTCAATTTCATGAGCTATCGTCACAGTCTTCCAACCAAGCATTTAGGAAATGAATTTAACAAGAATAAAAAAAAAAAAAAAAAAAAAAAAGAAAGAAAAAAAAATGAAAAAAAAGATTACAGGATTGCCTAACACACAGCAGAGTCAAGTTTTCATATTTTACATGTGCAATAACATTTTTCAGAAGAGTTTGCTAATGCAGTACGGACTACCAGTGTTTTGAGGTTTCTTTTTTTTTTTTCTTTTCCATGAACCAAATTTAGTACAAAGAAATAACATCCTTTTGCTTAAGGCTGTTTTAAAGCTGTAATATTCTTGGGTAGTGAATAGTGATAAAGTTGTAACTGCTGGAAATAAGAACCTGCAGTTTCATCAGTCAGAACCTATGAGTGGATGGACTCAAAGAAACAATTTTAATAGAGAATTTCTAAGACAAAATTAGACTATTTCCTCCATTAGCCTTAAGCATTAAAGAAGAAACAATTCCATAAAAATGGGTTATGCTCTTACACACCATCCCTTGAACAGCTGTGAATCCAGTTAGCTGACAAAACCTTACACTGCAGCTTAACAAAAATAAGTCAAATGTACCAGTTTGGTTTCTCTTGCCCCCCACCCCCCCAGTGCCCATCCCACTGCTGTGCTCACCTCATCCCTTCCACCTCCCAAAACTGGAACTTTTTGCCTTATTGGTGGTGCCAGATTCCCAAGGGCCAGCCAGCCCCAGAGTGACCCTGCAGACCACAGGCCCTCCTCAACTCCCCAGGTGATCCAGGTGACAGAATTCTGGTGCTCATCCCCTTCCACCCTCAGACACTGTGAAAATCCTAAATAAGTAACAAGCCTAAAGCCCCTTACTGATGCTCAAACAGCAGAGAGCAAGTAACCCCAAGACAATGTGATCTGGAGAAAATCTGCAAGAGTATTTAATAAATGAGGCCTATTCTGTCCTTTTTTGGCAAAGAGGTATTTGATCACTCCTCCCAACTGAAACACAGAGGAAATTTTGCTCCGTTTGCTATGACACTGTAAGTTGCAGACTGAGCCCAGGGATTCTTTTAGGAAGCACAGAGGGAGCCAGGGCACAGGGCAGGAGATGGGGATGTCCTGGCTCCCCCAGCCCAGCCCCAGGCTGTGTGGGAGCCTCCAGTGCCAGCAGCCACCCAGAGTCCCCAGGCAAAAGGCAAAGCCACGTTTTAGCTGCTGTTCACAGCACAGACTGTGCATCCTGCCACGGCTCTTTGGCTTTGTGAACAACTCTTCCCATCTGGAAGCCATGTAGGACACACAGCCAGGTTTGTCCCAGGCATGTGGGGAACATGTATCTGATAAAATTCTCCCCCTGTTGACCCAAGTCAGCCCCTGAAGGAAGTGAGTCTCAGGGGCTCCACAGCAAGCAGAGGTCACACCTCAGCCCTGCCACTGTTCCCTCAGTGTCCCACTGCTGTCTGTGCCTCAGTTTCCTTCTCCACAAGAGAGCAACTTACCTCTTCCACAACTGGCTTTTACCTACAGCTCCCAAACATGCTTCAGTTGGAATATTATTATTCAGAAAATGACATGATTTCTATTCTTACTGTGTCAGGCCATGCTGACACTTCACATGTTAAAAAAACTTATCAGTGCATTTAGTGTAAAATTAATGGAGAGAATGGGTACAATGAAATTACTGCAGGTACCACCAGCTCTGTGACAATGCTTGAGCCTTCTGTATATGCTTCAGGACCACATCCCCAGGTGATGAGCAGGACATGATGCCTTGTCCTGGCCAGAATGTAGAGTTTCTGTTCTGATCTTTGGCAAAAAGTAACAAAACCCTAAAAGCACAAGTTTGGTTGGTCCTGGCTAACAGCTGCATCAAACAGAGCTCATTCAATCAAGATCAAATGGACAGGTCAGCAAGAGAACTCTGTGTATCCATGGCCAGTGAGC
The DNA here is from genome assembly GCF_903797595.1 of Erithacus rubecula. Lineage (NCBI taxonomy): Eukaryota > Metazoa > Chordata > Aves > Passeriformes > Muscicapidae > Erithacus > Erithacus rubecula. The sequence continues at coordinate 8,567,530 of NC_136671.1, read as the reverse complement.
CCAGCACACAGCCAGCCTCTGCCTTAACTCCTCACTGTCTGACAGCCCCAGAGCAGAGCCAGAGGTGGCCAAGTGCCACAACACCCACAGCTCCACTGCACAGCTCAGCACCTGCACACACAGCCCCTGGCCTCAGCCCAGATCCTCACCACACAGGATTCCACTGCATTTAAAGGAATTGCTTACACTCTGCATTTCCCTAAGTGAGAAAGCAAGTTCCACCTGGATGAGAGCAACACTCCAGGAGAGAAGTGCAAGCTGCTGAGAATGAGCCAGCTGAACTGGGGTGAGACCAAGGCACCACAGCTCCACTCAAATGGGGATTTCTCTTTAAAAGCATCTGAACTCTGTGTTCCCTGACAGGTTCCTTCCCGTGGCACAGGGTGTGCATCCCTGACCTCAGGAAGCCTGAAAAACCTGTTCTCTTCAGTGCAGCAGGAAAAACTAAAAACAAAGCACAAGGCAAGGGACTGCACTCTGAGCAGCAATGCCACCAGCCTGTGAACTTGGCTGAAATTTTCAGCTCTAGGTGATGGAAGGCAGCACTGTACTGGTGTCATCCCAGGGCCCCCTGCTGCAGACTGAGCCCCCAGAGCAGCACACATGCTCTGGCATGCACAGAACACCCATGCTCTGCTGACAGATTGAAAATCAAACACATACTTAGGTAAGCCAGGACTTGAGGAATCACAGGCAAAGAGGCACCTTCTGGAAAGGGACTGACAGTGATTACTAGGAGATACTTTACTGGGGATGGTGATATTTTATTGCAGGTGCAGGAGGAGCTCTGTGCTCCTGGTTGCACATCCTGACAGAGGTACAAACCATCCCAGCTTTTTGATCCAAATCAAGTGGGTGTGAGGCAGCTCCACAGCCAGTTGCTCCAGGATGGGCAAAAATCCTCATCCTCGTGGAAGCTCCAGCTTTAATACAAAGTAAAATAATATTGAAAACCAAGATTAAGAACTATCCAAATTTATCCAAAGTCAATTCATTGACCAGACCCATAAATCAATCCATGCATGGTTAATAAGAGCACATTCAAATCACATTTCCAAACACTGTGAGTCTCTCTGAAGCCACATACGACTGAGAGTGAGGATTCCAGACCACCCTTGACTTTTTAGGCAGAATTTCCTCTCTGTTGGTGTCTACCAAGAATATTACGTCGAAATAATTAAAGACCCAGCACAATCATCAAAGATAAAATATAAAGCAGTCTTCAACTCTGTCCCTTCAGCAGAGCCACATTTGTGAAATCATGAATAAATAACCCTAGAGAGGCCAACCTTTATTTCACAACCAAAACCAAACTCTCCAGTGCTGTTCCTGAGCTGCAGGAGCTGTGGGAGGTGAGCTGCAGGCACAGGGCAGGACAGGGCCACTGCTGGGCACAGGGACACACAAATAATGGACAGTGTGATGTAAAACCTCTGGAGAATCAGCCCATGGTGTCAGCCGTGGGTTTATCTGGTTTGCTTCCAACTTTCTTCTCAAATGAGCATTATCTATCCTGAACAGGAAAGTAGGGCTTTCCTTTTATTGTGTGCATCCAGCAATGCTGTTCTTCAGTGCATGGCAGAAACAGGGCCTTGAACGAGTCTGGGGGATTCTGACACCAGGTGTCCCTGCCCTGGCAGATTAGGAAATGCCACCCCTGGGCACACAGTCCCTGCACCTTCCAATCTGGGCAGTCCCTGACCCCTGCCCCTGCACTGGGACCTGTGGTGGCAGGGATGGGACACCCAGGAAAATGCAAGGGACCTGCTGCCAGTCAATAGCATTGCAGTTAAAAATGGGCAAAAAATGGGCAGGGTGCAGGGGATTTTCTTCTACAGTATGAATAAAGTGGGAGCTGCAGGAGCACCACCAGACCCAGGCAAGCAAGATGGAGCCTGGGCCTTTGGAGGAGGAGATAATGACTATCAGACTTATTTTTAAAAACCTCTCCATACCTTCCCTGCTGTGCCTGAACCAGCTCGTCCATGACAGAGCTCCATCCCAGGTACACAGAGGAAGGAGCATCCTGGCCTCACCAGGAGGCACAGAGCAAAATGAGGTTGAACCTTTTAATAGCAAAGCCTCATTCTCTCAGGAAAGGGCAGGTCCATGCCAAAACATTCAACAGAGCATCAACTGCTTGGTTTGTGTGAGACTGGCAAAGGCTGGGTGTCACTATAACATATGATTTAATGCTGACCATTTTGCTTTCACTGGTGTTTATTCCTGAACTGCTGCTCCTCAGGATCACCATCCTAATAAGCACTGAACAAAGCAAAACAAAACAAAACAAAAGAAAAACAAAGCAAATTAGGAAGAAAAGGAGGAGGAGGAAGAGGAGAATCTTTGTCTTATTATGACATACGTGACTTGGACACACACTGAGATGAAAAAGGAAAAGGCCTCATCTATAAATGTATGCCAAGGTTACAGAATAATGGGAAAAAGTGGTCTAGCAGGAAAATCTTAAGCAAAAGTGTGCTAACTGCAGAAGGGTTAACACTGGTAACATACTGTGGCAGAAGATTAAAAAAAAGTTGAGGTTTACTTTAAATTAACCCTTTCCAGTCCATATGCCACTAAGCAGGTACCAACCTAGAAAAATAGTCCACCTAGCAGTAGCGGCCCTTTGAAATAAAAAAAAACAAAACAAACAAACAAAAAAAAATAATAATAATTTCTTTTGTTCAAGTCAGGGCAGCCACAAAAGTCCCGAATCTGTTGGAGATGTCCGAGTGCAGGGACCTCCACGTCGGCACGGCAGTCCGGCCCTTGGCCTCGCCCACGTCGTCCGTGCAGTGGACCGAGAGGCACTGCAGGTGGGTGCCCGTCTGCGCCGCCGCCGCCGAGGTCTTGCTCGGGGGAAGGTCGTGGGCTGCAAAGGGTTCACAGAGAGAGAGGTTAGAGAGTTGGGACACACGCATCCCCAGCGGCTCGCAGCCTTGCCACACCCTGTCCCCAGCGGCGCGCCCCTCTCCGCATGCCCGGCTGGGAGGATGCCGGGTCACCGCCGCCGGGTCACCGCCGCCGTCCCACCCCGAACTGAGATCTGTTCACCACAGAACAGCAGCTGAGAGAAAGCAGCGACATGTCTGAATGCCAGGGATGGAGCTGGGACCCCTGAGTGCGTCCCAGCCCGCAGCACAATGGGAGCTCTCCTTGCCCGCGCACCCTCCGCTGCTGCAAACGGACCCTGAAACTCCTCCGAGCAGGAAGGCAGCCCCAGCCCCTCAACCTTGCCAGCAATGGGCTACCTTTTCCTCTCTTTTAATGGAGCACCGTGATATTTTTTCTTAAAATTTCTTATATAAGACTTTAACTGAAACATCCTAAACAATGTCCCTAAGCCTTTTTCCTCGGGATTTTACAGTTAATGTGAAGAGTAGCTAAAATGGGTGGAACATGACAAAGATGCCAAAAAACAGCTGTGAATGTTTAGTATCTCAAGACTTTTCCTCCCATCACCTTCCTCCTATTCCAAAACGCCAAGCACTGTAGGGATACCACACTTTTCATTACTTTCACTGAACCTCCTGCTATACCAGATACAAAACCAGAACTGAACAGCTTGTTACACAATCACAATGATATTAAGAGACAATGCTGGAAGTCCCTAGTTTAAACTGGAAAAGGCTTTCAATACTTGATTATCACAGGACATGAGAGATGCTCATAACTAAAACAGTATAATAACACCACACAGGAACTACCAAGAACCTGGGGATGTGATGCCATAAACACTGGGAGAATGAACCAGCTTCAGACAGCACTGCTGCCTGCTCAGCCCTGCTCTGTGTTAGTGCTGCAATGTGCAAAATCCACAGATCTCTGCTGCACAGTGCTTGCTTTTCTCTGGACACCCTCCTGTGCTGCTGCAGTCAGAGATCCAGCAGCAGCAGGGCAAAGGTGCTCACACTATGGACACTCAGAAGGATTCCAGCTCCCTGCAGATGGTGTTGGGTGTTTTTAGTCAGTTTTGATGAACAGGCAGCACTGAGGGGCTGAGCAGAAGCACTGAGCAGAGGCTGCTGTGTGATACCCAAAGTTTCAGCAGGCAAAGAGGTGTTGGCACAGATCCCTTCCCAGCACGTGGAGCTTCTACTCTTCTTTCCTGTCACCTCTGAGTCCCAAAGCTTTGGGAAAACCATAGGGCAAAACCCCCAGACTCCCTGAATAACCACTATTTGATCAGGTGTTTAATTTAACTTACTGCCCAGAATGCATGTATACCTAAAACATTTTTTTATTTATAAAATATTCAAAACTCATATGGGATTGTGAAGAAATTGTGAACAGGAAATGTTTTCCTTACTAGCATTTGTTCACAAGACACACACAGTACCCACTGTTTTTATTCTTAGGTCTCCCTGACTGCACAGGACATGCTGGGCTCGGCACAGGAAGAGCCAGCGCCTCGAGATTAGTCCTTGTGACAGCAGCTCTCTTCCTCTGCTGCAGAGAAAGAGGAAAGAGTCCCACAGCTGAACTGCTGCCACAAGGGGCCCAGGGGTCCCAGCAGTGTTTCTACAAGGGCTGCAGGAGACCCCCAGGGCTGAGAAGTCCAACAGAGGTGGCACATTCCCAGGCAGGAATCGGAGCCAGAGCTCTGCTGCACCAGCTGAGCAGGCACCCAACACCTAGAACAGAGCTGGTCCTCAGCATGACTATGTGAACAAGCTCATGTGCCACAAGCAATTAGAGAATAAAAAATTAGGCTTATTTGTTTGTAAATCAGCAAATTATTTCTAAGCCATTTGCTGTGGATAAAATTCATAAGCAAATTACTGATAAAGAAATCAAAGCAAATTCTGTCCCACGTGGATGAACAAGATTCCTTGGTTAGAGAGGAAAACTCAAGTAAAAGTGGTGAGCAGGAACTGAGCCTCAATTTGCAAAGCCAGTAGTGACTGCCACAGTAGTGACAAGCCTTGCTCACCATGGGACACCACTGTGGGAGCCCCAGCTCTCCTGTCTATCCTTAACAAGCACAGAAAATGACCTATTCAAATCCAAAACAAAGAGAGCTCACAGCAAAGCTTGCACTGCCACAAGAATTCTCAAAGCCAATGTGGATGGGAATTTTCAGTGCAATTTACATTTTTCCAGTATTTTTGTCTTGACATAGGTATGATGCTTTTCAGGAAATAGAACACCTTTGTAGCAAAAAATTAAAGTTGTGCTGATTCATCTGATGAGAATTATATTCTTAAGCATGAGGTACTGCCTGATGCTTGTCCAGAACAGTAACACTCTCCCAGCAGACCTGTTTCACCAGCCATCCTCTGCCTCTTCCCTCACAGCCACAGTGTCCTGGCACTCCTAAACCAGTGTCCATGGCCCAGAGCAGTTCTGGTAGCTGAGATGGATGTGACAGTGTGTTAAAATTAGTCAGGTAATGCAAGATGGTGACACCACATCATTGCCTCACACCTGCCAAGTTCCAGATAAATCATTGTTAGTCATGAAGTACCTCACTGAAAGCATGGAATTTTCAAACAAATTATCTTTAAACTGCACAACTGCCTCTATTAGCAACTACTGCAAGGAATTTGTGTTATGAAAAAAAGCAGTACAGTTCTAATAAGGGCCATCCTCCACACCCAAGATCTTGAGATGGTCTGGGTGGAGACTTCCCCTCCAAACCAAAGGACATGACACAGAAGCCGGGACTGACAAAAGCACAGCCACCCTGTGCAAAGGACAGCACGTGCCACTTGCAAACAGCAAATGCTGAAGCAGAGCTAAGAAATCAAACATCACAGATAAGTTCATGTCATGTTCATGTGAAAGGCATGAAACTCAAAGCAGTAAAGTGACCAAAAATTAAAGTCTGGAAAATTCTTCCCCCATGATGGTGTCCTTCCTCAGCACTGTTGGTGACACCGTGGTGCTCTCAAGAGCCAATTTACTTTTAGGTAAGAGCTTCTGACCAAGCTTTACCCAGCCAAACACACTGCAGCCATTGATCCCAGACAAACAGCAAGAAAAGAGTGCCCAGCCAGGCTCCCCAGGCTCCCTCCAGCCCAACCCTCTGCCCTGACCTTGCACTTTTAGGAAGCTGCTCTTTCGTTCTGCTCCACTTTGCAAAGGCACACAAGCCTTCGAAAAGAAAAGGTTGCTGTTTGTTTGTTTGTTTGTTTACACAGCATTAATGGCAGTGTGGTGACTAACCCAGGAGCCTGGCCAGCAGCATTGAGCCTGCAGCTGGGACACAGGAAGAGAACCAGGAGTTCTGCACCATAACAAAATTCAATACATACACTGCATGCTGCTTTTCCATATCAGCTCAGGGAAAACACATTTCTCTAGTGAGGTTAGACCCTGGCATTCCCTTCACTCTGCAGACACCATGTGTAGACACCTTCAGTCCCTCCAGCGTCCTTCTTCCTTTTTCATGAGACCCTGAGCAGTTAAGCTGCTCTATATAAAGTCTCTTTTATTGTGCAGCATCTTCTCATGCATTATGAAAAAACAAACGTGTTCTCTTTACTGTGACAACCCCACAGAGCACCATGCAAACCCAGAGGTGTCCCAATTTTTAAGTAAAGCAATCCCATTAAAAATTACTTCACCTGCACAACTACCACACTTTGCCTGCATCTTCTCATCAGAGAGGAGGCTAATTGAGGTAGGGCTGGTGTAGCCAAGGCAACTGCAGATGCTATGCTGAGACACCAGGAGCTGATGCTGCTCTTCAGGTGCTGCTTATGCCATCCTTCTGATTTTTGCCAAAATCACACCAACAAAAGGACGGAAAGCAGCGAGACACAAGAGTGAGAGCACAGCCACAGTCTGGTAGTGGTCTGGTTGGGAGTGGGTTCCACTCCACATTTCAGCCTTCCTGCGAGATTGAAGTGACAAACAGGAGGTGAAGATCCCTCGAATGGCTGCTCGCCCCAGGGCTCATCCCTTACACTTGCTCAGCGCTCTGACACAGCCTGAGCTGCCCAGGGTGCGGCCGCCCGGCCCCGCCGCCGCCCTCGATGGCCAGCCAAGCGTGAAGGCCCTGCACTGCTACTGATCTCGTTAAGGCTCGATCCGAGCATTTGCCCAATAACACTCTATTCCCCCATCACAGATCTGCTTCCCCTCTACCATCTGATAACCACTCTTAAAGGACGCGTTAATGGGCTTCCCTTCACTCTGCGCCCGTTAAGCAGAGGCCAAGCTACCGTAAGAGGGAATAGATTTGAGTAATGATCCCTTATGAGGCAGCAAACCTACATATAGTGGTTAAAATTATTCCCTTAGGACAAGATGTTTTTCACCAAATCTCCCACATGACAGTTTGACATATTGGTTCAGGCACATAGCTCTGCATTTGTACACAGCACAGAAGCATCTCTTTTCAGTTTTTGAGAAAAATAAGGTCTGAAAACATTTCATGTTTCCCTGGACACTGGACCTAGTCTCTACAGATTAATTTATTCCTGAAATTGTATTTTTAAACACTCCCAAAATTTTATTTTTAAACACAACTAGTTCATTTGTGTTGATAAACAAATGAGCAATCTCCTTCCTCACCTCTGCAGCACTGAGTCCTTGACAAAGGCATTTTCTTGACCCTGGAATACATGGAGGCAATGGCTTCCATTTGTTCCTAGACACAAACATGGCACCTGCCACCTGCTTACACCATAATCCTGCACTGCTTTCAGGTGCCTTCACCTCTGACAACCTGTGCTCACTTTGGGCTGGATGTCCCTGCTGTTCCCAATGCTTGGAGGGCCCAGACTGGCAGCACCCAACTTTGCTGGCACTCGAGGAAAAGCCCCAACACATCCATTACTAGAACATTCCTCTTAATCTGATTTTACTTCTTCATTTATCCTGTGTAATCCCTGCCTGTAAGGCACTTAAAGGTGCTGCTCTCTGCTCTGCATGCAGATTTCAGTGTTGGTGTTAAGCTGATGGCAAGGACTGGCCACGAGGAGCTCAGCAGAAATGGGGACAGGTGACTCCTGAGGCTGCTGACCAGCAGCACTCTGCAGAGACTCCCCAGCTCCAGGCTATCGGCCACATTTCACTCCATGACATTTCAAGAAGCCATTTGGCTTGGTCAGCCCCTCAATTTATTGTCCAGGCCCAGCCAGCTGAGCACTCTGTGAGAGCCTTTCTCACGAAAGGAGAGAAGGCTCTTCATCAAACATGTGTGCACAGTGCAGAGCACTGTCCCACAGCACTCATATATCCCACAAACCAGGATTAGAGCTGCAATACAGACAAGACTCACCCAAAGGTATGGCATGCCCAGGCTAACACACTGTCTGTTCATCCTTAATGCTGATTCTGCCCACCCCTTCATCAGCCCATCAGCTCTGGCAGCATCCTCTGGTCCTCACAGACCCTTCCTCCACAGACAGCTTGATTAATTGGAGGTGCCTGAGGCTCTAAAGAGAGCCCATGCTGCAGAGATGTTTATTTTGTTTTCAGAGATCTCCAAGCTGGCATGGGGCTCCATCACAGCTCGCTGCTGGCACAGAATTCAGAGAACAGGAGACACATAGTGCTCGCTGCAAATGCATATTTTCCTTTTTTCTCCCTTGACCTCTTTTCCTGCTCCTGTTTTCACCAGGAGCAATGGAAGGATGTGCACGCCACGACAGGAGGCTGCCCAAACCCACGGCAGCGTTAAGAGTTTGCTGTCAGGCTGTAAGGTTACAGCCAGCCTGTGAGGCACATGCTCACAGAAAGAAACAGAAGAAACTGGTGGAAAAAAAAAAAAAAAAAGTGAAGTAGAAAAAGCTAACCCTATCAATGGAAAAGGCAGCACTCATCTTACATGTAGCATGACCTTGAAGACACAGAATGAAGGATGTCTGAATGAGGACAATGATATTGCTGTTCTAAAATCCACAGGACTGTGCCAGGAGCAGACAAGAGGTGGGGAACACATTGCTCCCCACCTTGCTGCCACTGCCCAGCAGGAGATCAACACAACACCATGGCTCCACAGCCAAGTGTGAAACTGCCTACACCTATTTATTCCTCTGGAGGCTACTTTAAATCACTGATTTCCAGCTCTCTGACTCTCCAAGAAGAAAGATAATCCCTGGAGAAGGCAGAAGCTCAGGGCTTTGGGACAGCACCAGCTCCTGTACCTTGCTGGATGGCCACAGGGACAACGGACTGTTTCTAACTCATATCCTTCCTCTCTTCTGGCTACCTTCAGTTCCTCTTTTCAGTTTAACACACTGACTCTCTCAGGCTGGCTTCCCTGAAAAACACAAACCGCAGAAGAGGGTCCTGCCTACCCCCCTGGTGAAGTGGCTGATGTTGGGGTTTGGATCTCACAGAACAAAAGAGCATTCTGGCAAACCAGATCCCACCCCAGCTGCAGTGCTGCTGCCTGCCAGTCTGGTCCTGGGGGGTAGGTTCACCTACCCCATGCAGGTGAATCACTGTTTCTCTGTGACAGCCACAGAAAGCTGAGCTTCCAACCAGGGCCTAACCCACCACACAGCTCCAAAGCACTGGTCAGCTCCTGGTGCCATCACCAACACTGTGCTCTCCTCAGCTCTGCGTGGGGTGAGAACCATGACCCTGCCCAAGCAAGGAAAACTGGCATTAAAAACCAAATCAACTGCCAACAACAGTCAAACAATGTCTGGACACTCCAGCAGAAAATAAACATGAATCCAGCAACTGCAGCCCATTCCAGCACAGCCAACTCAATACTCACAACATCCATATGCTGCCATCCAACACCAGTGAAGCATCAGGGAGCTCCAAGTTATCTTCCAGGGTCTGTTGTTCTTCCCCCTCAATAAACCTGAACACTTATGCTCATCTCAGCAAGGAGTGAACTGCCTAAGCCCCACCAACCAGATCCATCACTCTGACACTCAGACCTGGCATTGGGAAGAGGCTACAACCAACTTCTCCCACATAACCCCTCCTTCCAAAGGGCTGTAGCTGTCTCAGACCTACCTCTGAATCCACCCTCTAACATGAGAAGATCACTTCCAAGGCAGGAAAGAATACTGGCTGACTGATCCTGTGTTTTCTGTGCTGCTGGCACACATCACCTGCTTGCACTAACTAAATGATCTGAGCCTATTTTCACCAAGAATGATGAACTACACATCCTTGATGAGTAAGGAAATGCTGGGGTTTGCTTTCAAATTTATTTCATATGTACCCAAACTATCACATGACAGTTTTACACACAGCTCCAGCCCATGCAAAACCCATCTCTTGACTGCCAGAATGCATGAGCAAACAAAAGGTTTTCAATAAAATCCAAAGTGGAATTTTCTGATTGCACAGAAGTCACATGAAATTGTTCAGTAAGTCCTCACTTAAATAAAACCAGTTCTGGACACTGTCTAGTATTTCAGGACAGGCCAAAATTGAAAAAAGATGCTACTTAAATGTTCTGCATTAAATCACCACCTGGACATTTCAACAGAGCAGGCCTCCAAAAATAAGATAAAATGCCCACTTCTACTAGCAAAGGAAGGGATGTACCAATGGATTGTAAAGGCAGTGAACAGTTCATGATTATGTAAAGAGCAAACAGAAAGGGAAACATGTAAATTCCAGCACTCCATCAGATTTATGCAAGAGCTTTGACACAACTGTGGGGGAAAACATAGATATTACAGTGTAAGTAGGATATTTAAGCCCTGCAGATCATACATGGAAAACTGTTTTCTTTAAGTGAAAACAGAATTAAAGATGAAGATTCCCTTCAAAGAACTTTGTAGTCATTTCGTTCCAGGATGCAAATTAAACGAGCACTTGTTAGCCAAGTAAAAGAAGGGAATCAGCTCTGAAATATTATCAGTCTTTTACAAGGCTCAGATACACTCAGCTAAAGACTTTTGGGTGTTTTGTCACCTTGTTCCCCAAGAGCTCCCCAAGGAGCTGTGTCCTCACATCCCAAAGCCAGCCTGGCTGCCAGGGCTGGGACAGGGATGTGCCTGGTCCCTGTGTCTCCTCCCTGGCTCTGCCCACAGCTCTCTGCCCCATCTATAACTCACAATTACGAGAGACAGTAACACAGAACTGCCACAGGCAAAGTCAATCTCTCCCAGGGGCCTCACACATCTGAGGCTCCTGCACACCAAGAAATGGTGATCATGAGCAGTAATGCTTGGGGTTAAACCACACGAGTTCAAGGATATTCCTGAAAACACAGTGGGAGTTTACCAAAGGCTAACATTAGTGAGAAGAACCTGCATCAAGGATCATTAGCTCTTTTATGCCATTTATTTATAGCCTACCTTGAAACACATCCCATTTCTCTTTAGGACACCTCCAGCTGAAGTTTGGTGTCTCAGGGGTGAATGAGGAGACTTTGGGAAACAGTGTTCATGAAAACAAAATGTGTTCAAGCAACTTTACCACTCACAGATCAAGAGAAAACCAAGACCAGAGACCTCAAGTCAAAGTTGGCACCTGCAGAGACACAGTTCAGAGATGGACAGAACAGACACCTGGTCTAGTGAAGGTGTCCCTGGGTGTGGAAGGGGTGTGAAATAAGATGAGTTTCAAGGTCTCTCCCAGCCCAAAGCATTCTGTGATGCTATGGGGCACTCCTTGACCTGCTCTGTGCTCAGCAGAACCAGCTGCTTGACACTTGACACTCCAAAACCAGGGGGTTCCAAATCACTGCCTGCAAGACCCTTGCAAGTAATTCACAGGCAAGTTCTAAAGAATCTACAAGAAATAACTCTAAGAAGAAGAATTGTCAGGAGGCCTGAGCTTCTTAAAGAAGGGTCAGAATCTCTGCTGGAAAACATTTAAGTGCTGGCAAATCAGACTGAGAGCTGATATTATCAACCCAGCACTTCCTGGGCAAATTCTTGCTAAATCTGCTACAGAAAATCTCAAATTCTGGTATACCCCAAATTTTGACTACAGAAAGAGATAGAAATGTCATCATATAATGGATTTGGCAAATTCAGAAACATCCCCTAAAGCAGCAATAAGGTGTGGTGATTGAGCCAGGGCCCAGAACTCTGATTGAGGAACAGGTTTGATTGAACAGTATGTTTAAAAATTAAATCTATCTGAAGGAAAAGAAAAAAAAAACCATCAGAAGAAATGCATGACCATATGAGGAGCAACGGCAGTGAGGGAAATTCAGCATTAAAAAAATCACACAAAGAAACCTGGCATTCTTAGGTAAGGCTGTAAGTGCCACTATTAGGATAAGAAAAATATAAGCTCATCTTTTACTTCCAATTGTCACATCACTGTGGAGAGTCTTCATGAAATTCTCAGAATAGCAACGAATCAGGAGCAAACAGCTGTTCAAGCAGGAAAGTCACAGGTAGACAGACTTTCCTTGCTTCAACAAAAAATTAACTCTAAAGTTTCACAGGTCAGTAAATCAACAAAATGGGCCTGTACAACACAGGATGAACAGTCTCATCTTCCAGCCCTGAGCTGATGTATGGGCCTGTGTTCTCCTTCCGGCCATATGCTCACGTGATTTATGACCCACAACAATTTCAATACTCCTGGAAAATGAAAGAACAGCAGACAATTAGTTCATCCCACTACACTGGGGACTGTGTGGGCTCTGCCCTGCAGCACCTCCCCAGGGAGTGGGGGCCAGAAGCTCCAGGTGCCCCTGTCAAGGGCAGGGGAGGAACATGGGGCTGAGCAGCACCCAAGCACTGGCACAGGGAGCAGAGCACATCCCCAAGATTGCACTGCAGGGAGCCCACAGGAACTCCAAGAGAGATGCAGAGGGACTTCTAACCAAGGCCTGGAGTGACAAACAAGGGGGAATGTCCTCCCTCTGAGAGAGGGCAGGATTAGATTGGATAGTGGGTAGAAATCATTTACTCAGTGAGTACTGAAGCACTGGAACAGGTTGCCCAGAGAAGCTGTGCCTGCCCTATCCCTGCAAGTGTTCAAGGCCAGGCTGGATGGAGCTCAGAGCAACCTGGTCTAGTGAAAGGTGTCCCTACCCACAGCTGGAATGAGATGACCCTTCCAACCCAATTCTCTGACTCTCTTCTGTGATTCATGCCTATTCCATTTGTAAGCACTGCTGTTTGTGACAGCTGCTATGAACCTGGTCAGTGCAGAAGTGCAGACCATCCCACCAGCAGGGAACAGCACCTTGCAATCTCTACCTGCAGCTGTCCCAGGCAGGGCACTGCCTGCAATGCAAACACTGTCAAACCAGGCAGGATTCTGCTCTGCAGTACCTGCTTCACTGCCACAACACAAATGCAAAGGCATCACCAAACAAACAAACAAAATCCTCCACCCCACCCTGAATCAGGCTTTTCCCTTGAACAGGTGGGGTGAAGTGCAAGTTTGACAGCTTGAGTCATACAGCCAAAACTTCACCCAACCCCAGCCATCATGGCAGCATCAGCTGGGGCTGATGCACTTGTGAACCACACAGAGCACACAGCTGAGAGCCTGTGAGATACCAAGTCTACTGGCACAACATCAAAACTGTTTTTTCTGAAGCCAAGGGTATCCAGACTGGTCTTTAGCTAACTTCTGAGTGACAAACCCAAGTCACATGTCTACTCAAAGGCATGTCTCTGAACAGAAGCATCATGCCCTCCGTGGATGAACATTTTGTCCACTGGGAAATGTGCCAAATAACTCAGGTATTCCTAAGAGAACTGCAATGAAATCTATGGCTATCTGCCATCCTCCTCAGGTCTGAATCCACACAGCTCCATCCCCCAGCAGTAGAACTGCCAAGGCAGATGGGCCAGCAAGGCTTCAACAAGTGGATGAGCAAAATGGCAGCAGGAACACCTGGTACCCACAGGACCACAAGGACAGAGGGATGGAGTCTGAGCTCAGTGTCTCAATGTACCCAGCCTGCCTCCCTCCCTGCAGGCCTTACACAGAAGGCAGCTGTGCTGAAGGAGTTAATCTGGCCTGGAACAACCCATCTCCGGTTTCTCAGAAACTCCAAGGCTGCAGAGCTGGGCTTTCTGCTCCCTGCCTGCTCCTGCCTGCCCTGCCTGCAGCCTGACCCCTGACATTTCCACTCTGCTTCTCCCTGGCATGGAAAACTTAACCATACACAAACAAACAGGTTGGGAGGACAGATAAATGGAACAGAGGAGGAGAAAGGGAAGATTGCTCAGATTCCTTGTCAAGGTCCTGATTAAATAACAGCAGCACCACCAGACGTGGGTGAGGGGCTGGCATTTATCAGTAAACCCTGAAGTCTACAGCGAGACATCTCTGTTTAATTAATCCTGAAAGGGTCCCTTCCCCCTTCTACTTCCCAGGGAGGTTTTCAGGATCTGCCAGTTTAAAGACACAGCGAATCCTTTTTAGCTCTTTCCTTACAAAACACAAGGGCAAAACCACAATTTGGATTTACTAATTCTGTGGCAAAGGCTTCCATTGCATGGACACATGCAGGCACCCCCCATTGAGGGGGCATCTTGGATTTAGTCATACCAAACCCTCTGAGGCAATACAGCCACCACGTGACAGCTTTAGTGACCACAGGTAATCACAACCAGGCATGGAATGGATCTGCAGATCTCACCTGGACTCTTCTGCCCTTCTTACACAATACCCATTTCCCAAGGGATAAATCTCCTGAGTGGCTGGAGCAGTTCTACTATCATCCATTTTTGTAGAGTTTTCCCACAGTGGCATCAACATCACCCAGCAATGGAAGAGACTGCACACACACATAAAGCAAGACAACTGCAAATGTTCTTGCTTCTGGGCTTTCACACAGCTTGAGGAGGCTTGGGAGGACCTTCCAAGGCATCTTCCCTTCCAGGAGGTACCCTGCCCTTTGATCCAAGGTGAACACTGTACTAGTGTAGAGCCCCACAGTTTAAGCCATGAAGGGTCACTAAGCTCCAAATCCCTCCACACCTCAGCAGCAGTGCAGGAGGAGCTCTGCTTTCCACCACAATGCTCAAAGAGCTCTAAGGTCTCTCAGGGTTGCAACAGCAATGGGATCTGGACCCCAGAGAGTGCACAGAGCACCAAACCCCAAAAGAGCTTCCAACAGAAGAGGCTTCAGTGAGCACTTCCCAAAGCTCAACATCAATCCTCAACAGGGAGCAGGGCAGGGAGGGTCTGGCAGCAGTGCTCAGGCCCCCAGGTCTGCCACCTGAACCACCATCTATCCAAGCAACCATCCAGACAATGGCAGAATTACACTGATCAATTCTTTTTGTGTGGTGCAACTTGCAAAAAGAGAAAATGGGAAAAAAAGCAGAAAATCTCTGTAATAGTGACTTCTCGCCCAATCGGAAGCAAAAGAAGGGGTGGGGGGAAAAGGGAAAATTTAAAAGGCTAAGTTCAAATTGTAAAATAAATCTGTAATTCACATCAGCTTCATAAAATTCACAGGAAAATACAAAGTCAAAACCAGTTATTTTCTTGAGGATCTATATTCTTAAATACCTGGTTTCAACATTATCTCTTTTTAAAGAAGTACTGGGATGGGGGATGAACTGTGAGGAACTGAAAAAGGTCTCTGCCTACCCAAAAAAAAATCATTATGCAATGACAAGAGACAATCCAGTCTATAATCAAAGACAGAATCCTGACATGTTCAAAGAGAAAATTATTGTAACAACAGTGACTTTGAAGATGAGAAGGGTTCTTTTGATTCAAACAATGGCCATCAAGACTTTTACTGTAGCAATGTTTAAATGCATCATTCAGCATGCTGAGTACCTGCATGTAAACTGAGCATCAACTGCAAAGAACCATGAAAAAAATAAAACAGTGACACCTAAGAAATTCCTACCTAAAGTGAAACCAGGCAATGCTCTCTGAGTGTGAACCACTCACACCAGGGAGCAAACACTCCTACTGATGGGCATGCTTGTCCCAGGGAGTGAAATTTTACAGGAAAACTCAAGAGCCAATGTCCCATAACACAAAACTTGCAAGTTAGAAGGCACTACACTAAAATATTTAAATTTTCAACATCTGCTTCCAGGGAATTGCATATTTGGCTGTAGAAGTCGTGATCTGCACTCTTCACTGAACTAGTGTGATTCACAGAAAATGAATCACAAAAGGCAAGTTTGGTGACTAAAAAAACAGCTGCTCTGTAATGCACCTAACAAGCAGTATCATATTTGCTGCTGTTTGATTGGGAGACTATCAGAAGATGACTATAAATATCCCTTTCAAAAACAGAACCTGGATTAAGCTCAGTGTTAGATGGGTGTAAGAGTCAGACAGACTCCCTCATTCCTCTCCTGTATTTCACCTTTTAGGGGAAAGCCCAAGCACAGTCCCCCAAAGGGTAATTTGTTACAAAAATGATGCAAAAGCTGTGCAGCATCACTGCCATCAAAATTCGTATTTTTAACATGAAGACTTTGAGTTGCATTAATCCTGTCTGTGTCTCCATCACTATGAGCATTGCTTATATGTGGGAACCATTTTATTAAAACTGAAAACATCAAACTATTTATTTAATAAGAGCATTTTCTCCACTGCAACTCAACAGTGAAAAGCTGTTTGAAGCACAGTGTATCACCCCTACTTCTTCCACATACTCCTGTTCTCACCATTACACTAAAAACCTTTCACCAAAAGTGAAACCATTAAAAAACATGAATAATATGTTTTGGTTTTCTCTTTGCTAGAGCTGGCAAGTCTTCCTGGAGCATCTCCACTTCATTTTCACAGCTACAGAGGATTCCCCCTTCTTTCTTTCATTAGACATTTATGGCAAATATTGAAACTGATGTCTGCTTGTTTTTGCTGATGTTCCAGGCCACACCACCTGTGCCCCAGGTGTGCAACAATGAACCAACACAGCCCTAAGGCCACAGTGGGCTTGGCCCTTCTCCCTTCTGGGCTATTTCTGGCAGAAATGCCCTGGTAAATGCCATGCTCATGTCCCCACTGCGTGGTGGCCACTAGCCAAGTAGTGGAGCTGTGAAAGCACAGCTGGCATGCACAGCACACACAGTGAGAGCCCAAATCCAGCTGTGACAGCAGGGTAAGG
This sequence comes from Erithacus rubecula, assembly GCF_903797595.1. Classification (NCBI taxonomy): domain Eukaryota; kingdom Metazoa; phylum Chordata; class Aves; order Passeriformes; family Muscicapidae; genus Erithacus; species Erithacus rubecula. The sequence continues at coordinate 8,550,594 of NC_136671.1, read as the reverse complement.
AGCACAGCCTGTGATGGGACAGTCAGACTGGGACACCCACCTTGGAACCCAACATCTGTTTTCCATGGAGTGCCCAGACAGCCCATGGCAACCAATCCCATGGTATTTTAAAGCTGGCAGCACTGCAGATAAAGACAGATCAATTTTGCTGTACCATTTAAAATGAAACTATCCTGTTTTGGAAAGAATTTCATTAAGGTGAAAATATAATACAGAACTACCCATTTAGGAAGAATGTGCTATTAATTCTTAGCAGTGTATACGGAAGGGAAAATTGCATTTTTATCTAAATGGTTTTTTCTGCATAACCCATTTCCAGTATTCTTTTACAGCTCAGTAGTGGGAACTTCTCATATTTCTAGTTGGGCCAGACCACTGTGGAAGGCAGCTTTCAGGAATGTGTCAAATATAACCTCTTAAAACATATTCCAAGAGAAGCTCCACAAACTGGAGAAAGGCCAGAAGAGCACACCTTAAAGGATGGTTGGAAAAGGAAAAAAACATTCTCTTAAAGACAGAGCCAAATTTTTGAGGGGGAGAGGAAAAAGGATGTGGTTTAGGGTGGTTTTTTTTTTTCCCTAAGGGCCAAGAAGAGTTTCACTCTTCTTCCTCACTTGAAGCAGAAACAACTCCTCTTTAATGCAGTTCCCAGTCCCAAATGCACACAAAGAGCAGAATGGGGCCACGTTATCACTCTGAAAAAATGACCATTCTGAGCTATAACATGTACTAGTACATACAACCAAAACAAGTGTATGCTATGAAAGACTCATTTTATCAGCATAAACAAATGCTCATTTCTCACTACAGTTTCATACCATTTGAAACTGAATATAATCCAAACAATAATTCCAAACAACTGATGCAGGGATCCAAGTTTCCCTGACACACTGCCATCACACAGCAAGAACAACGTCGAGAAAAAGCAAAAGCAGATTCGGAACTGCCCGCTTTGAGTTTTACCCTGTTTGCCTAATCTGGTACAAAGAAAAGCAAACATAAAATTCAAAGTTTTTCAAATTCTTCATTTCATCATCAAGGATCTCAGATCCAAGTGAACCCAAACCTCAACAGCACAGTGGCCCTGTGTTTAACAAACAAAGCCACTGACTTCCCAAGCACCGCAGCAGGGCTCACTGAAGAAGCTGCAGCTCCGTGTTTTCTAAGCATTGTTCATTTGACATTCTTCACCTCTTTTTTTTTTTTTTTTTCTGTATTGGCTTTCATTAGCTTACTTCAGAAAATTAGTGTAACAAAAAATTTTATCTTTCAAAACAGACATTTAAAAGTGCAGCAGTTATGGAAATACAATTGGACAATGAACAGTTTTTATTCCCTCTACCTCGCCACACTCTGCACAGCAAAGCAGTAATTACAGGAATCTACTCCTGGTTTAAGCTCTACAGTAAGCTCTTTCCAAATTTAAGGCCAGCAACCAACCCTTCATTATGCTTAATAGGTAGACATAAAATGTAATTGTATCACAATCTCCCAAAGCACGTTCCCAGCTCTGAGGCTCACACGTGTCTGGCTCAAAAAAGAAATTTTTTTATCTGTTCTTTTCTGTAAGAGAAACACTGCAGCACCATTGGCATCAGCCACTCGAGGAAAACTACACAAAACACCAGAGAATTATTTGGAGTAAGACTTCACTGTGTTGTTAAAAGCTCCCATTTCCAAAGTGGTGTTTGCTGGTCTGCAGGAGCCCGGAGCACTGGGAGCACCAAATTCCCTTCTGCCTTTCCCATTCCCACCTTAGCTGAAATAAGGAACATCAGGACATAGAACATGAACTGGATTTATCTACAGGACACATAACTTTGTCATGTAACATACAACACGACTTTGATGCACAGTTTAAAAGCAAAGCTCACCCAAATCACCAAGGCTGTCCTCAAGCTTTCCCTGTTCCCCTGCACATGACCCTAACACCCACCCTGCCAACAGCACAAAGAATTGGCAAATTATGGGATTAAACAATAACAATAATAATAGTAATAATAATAATAATAAATTAAGGAATTATTTGCTTTTCTCCATTCTTTGTGATCTGCCCCTTTCAAAGCAGTTTGTATGAGATTTAAATTGTACTTAGGACAGCCCTTGTTTTCCCTCTGCCTCCAGAACCAGGGCACGGTAGGGAGAGCACAGGGAGCTGGGCTATGTGTAGTTTCTCCCAGCACAAAAAGAACAGCATGTGCCTATATTTAGAGGTAGAGAACTATAGCATCCAGGAAAAAAAGAAATAAATCTTACTGATTTTATCTTCAAAAAAAGCATTTGTGTTTTTGGTTTGTTTAAATCAAAAAATGTGCTGCAAGCGTTTGACCCTACATCCAGCAACAATAAAATCTGTTCCATCATAAAATACCAGCTGCTTTGCACTTCGAATAATAATACTATTTTTAAAGGGTTTCGGAATTATTGTCTCATAGACTGTGGTAGCTTTTATTACAATTACTGGGGAACTCCTTTTTTCTCTTTTGTAGAATACAATCAATAGGCCCATTTATTATCTTCTTGTTTTTAAAACTGCATTTGTTCTGAAATTTTGGGCTACTTTTCAGACTAGGCAAAAAACATTTTTCAGCATAGTATTTGGCACCAATAAAAATTAAAACAATTGAGTCAGATCAAAAACAGCTGTAAAATTAGATGGAAGCATTTACCTGGCTGCCTGGCAGGTCTAAGGGACACCTTTCTTTTAATTATCAGCTCAGTACCACTCCAGGAGTAAATCACACCAGGTGGTTGTGATCTACTGAGCAGCTCAGACCTGGGGTCTGTGTCCTCCTCTCCCATCACCCAGGGGAGGAGGAAAGAGAAGCCCTCCCTTGGTGCTGCTTCCAACCCCAGGCATCTGGAGGAGGTGAAAACCCATCTTGCACCAAACTACTTCAACATTTAGGTCTCTTTTCCTGTTGCTAGGACTGACAAAGTTATTTAGAAATTCACTCACACACAGATCAGAAGTGCTGTAACTGGGGTTTGGGTTTATTTTTTCCAGGAGAGGAGAAATGCTGCCCCGGAGAGGGCAGCACAGCCGCGCCATCCCCACCGAAGAAGGAATCCACGCAGAAATGAGATCACCAGGTGGGACGAGATGCTCTCAGCCCTTCATTCCCTGCCCACACACACTTCTCAACTCAGCACCAGCGTGCCAGCCTCTGCTGGGTACCCAAGTGCCCTCCAGTTCCACTGTGCACCTCACCAGCATCCTCTGCCCAACCCTGGTGGCACTGCACTGTGTTCTGGTGGCGAACCGGCAGCTGCCCAACCCAACAACGCCTGTTTCATCTCATTTGGAAAGTAAATCTTTAGCAGTGGGAACATCTCCCGAGTTTCTAAACCCCTTGACAATTTATGGTGCAATAAATATGATCTGAAATAAAAATAATCCTAGAGTGGGACCTGAACGTGGACTCAGGTGTGTTTTAAATGGCATCTAGACCCCGATCTCTGTACGCATGCTGGTGATGCCTTGAGTGACCGAGGCATCCAGGCAGGAGCAGGAATGCTGTGCCTGCTCCTCCCTGCCTGCTCCCACTCACAGCCTCACCTCCAACAGGGCACAGCAGGGAAGGCTCAGCCCCATTCCCCAGGGAGCAGCACTGCTTGCAGGGATGCACAGCTGTGCCTCACACCGACAGCATCCTCTGCCTCTTCTGACTGCTCTCACCTGAGACCAAAAGGCTTTTAAATGCCATTATAGAGGAATATTACATCCACCCGCCCCCTCAAAAAAAAAAAAAAAAATTAGTGGAAGATTTTTCTAGGAAAGAGATCCTAAAATTCTGACCAGATAATAACCCCAGCCCAACCTCCATTTCCTATGTTAATAGATCAATTTACATCTTTCTAGCAAAATGGTTTCAGGCTACAGTATAAAAAAGAAAAAAGTCATGCCTTTCTTCTGAAACTGCATTTTGGGAGAGGATTAAGAAGAAAGGAAGGATATGACTCTTTCCAGGGCTTTGCAGTATATTTGCTTCACACAGCAAATTAATATTCTCAATCTTAACTCAGGAGTACATACTTAATTAGGGTATGAAATGTTTTAAAATTTTCTTCACTTTACAAATGGCTGCTTTTTCAATTAACTGTGCTTCCCCAGCCTCAGGATGATCTTTCTATTAGCAACAGAATGCTTTCGAGTATTTTGTGAATACTAATTCACAAAATTAATTAAATGCAGACTTAACTCTGAAAACATATATTTTACCACAAAAAAAACCCTGCTGTCTTCCAGCTACTGACCGATCACAGGCTTTGCTGGGATCAAGGGGATCAAGTCCTAAAGGCCCAGCAGTCAGAACTGAAGGTAGGAGAGTTAAAAGGAAAATACCCAAGTTCTTCATTTTGTATTTTAAATGCTCCAAACACAGAGGGGGATTAAAAAAAGATAAATATTCCAAAGTTCACAAAAGTGGCCGCAGGAGCAGGACTGTGGCATGTCTCTCCCATCGCTCACAGTCAGAGCTAGCAGAGCCCTTCGAGCTCCCACTTGTTGTCTGCGTTTAAACTCAAATAAACTGTATTTATTTCTATGTAAAAAAAAAAAAAAAAAAGAAAAAAAATCTATCAAAGCAGCACTTAAACATAACCAGATTTCTGCTTACCAAACCAAAAAAATGCTTTTTTAGACAACTGTTAAAAGCCGATAAAAAATGTAACCGCCCAGTGTCATGCTGGGTGGTGTTAGGTTAAAACACTGAACAGACACAAACAGATTTGCTGGAATTGAAAACAAACAGACACAAAGTGCCCCTCTGCAGCAGCCAGGCAGCACCTCAGGCTGCAGCCCAGACTCAGAGCTGCCCGTGAGGATGCACACGTGCATCCCAGGGAGCGGCACCATCAACGCTGCCAGAGCAGTTCCTGCACAAATGGGCAAGGCAAAACTTGGGAAAATGTTACTTCCAAATGGATCAGACCCAATCCTACAGAGAGGGATGTGCCCTACGTGTGAGTCAGGTGTCTCAAAAGGGCACAAGCACGGAGCAAAAATACTCCTATGACAATGCCTGTGCTGCTACAAAAAATAAGCCAAGTACAGGAAAGAAACACAGAACAGTGGTGACCAAGTATTTTTGCATTAATACAGATGAAAAGTGCAACTCTAAGAAAGGAACATTTCTAGACCATCGAGTCTTAAAACTTATTACATCAACTAAGGAAAATGCATTCACCCCATCCAGATGCTTTTGTCATTTGCCAGGAGATGAGCAGAACATGAAGCCTTAGAGGAGAGGGCACTGGCAGGGAGACAAGAAGAAGGGGTGCTGAAGAGGGGAACAGTAAAGCAATATCATCTAAGATGTTCTCTTTGAAGTATTAAGAAAGTCAGCTTGTAAAATTTAATGGATTAGACCTCCAGCTGTTCAAGTCTCAGCTTTAAATTTAGAAGGCATTTGATTTTGGAACATTGGCACATAATCCATAAAATATATTTAAATTTGTAAAAAAAATACCCAAATCCGTTTTATTAAAAGGTCACTAATAACTCAGAATGTTTTAACTGCACCAACATAAAAGCATCTGGCAAAGGAAAAGCAGCAAACTACAAAGAATCACAGTATTTTTGTATAAGCCAGTCATCTAATGTGTGTAAACTGGGTCTAGCTACAGAACAGCAAATATTTGTAATCACATTTTAAAAACCAAGAAATCTAACCAGGACCAGGAAGATGACAGCACACCTTGAATTTGCCTGGGTGATTCCACATCTTCACCTATTTAATTTCCATAAGGTTCCCCGTGTCCCTAACCCAAGATCTGGTGTTGTACAGCCAGCCATGTTCTGCACAGCCCTCACTTACAGAGGCTCTCGTTTAAAATCGCCGCTCAAAAAAACGAAACAAGAATCATTTCGTTTTTAAAAATAAACAACACACCAATCTTAAACATGTCCTGCAAATCTTAATCATGTGTTTACAGGTGCAAGGATGTGGATATTTCAATGGAAAAGCCAGAGGAGCTGGACAGGGAGGTGGGTGCTGGCCGGAGCCGCGGCGCGATGGCGAGTTGGGTACCAGCGCCCACCACCCGCACTGCCTGCACCCAGCACGCTCCAGCCCAAAACATGCACAAGGACAATCTATTCTGTACTAGAGATAAAACAGGGAATGATCCTCTGCCTACAATTTGACAGGTCTCTTTCAATATTCTCAATGCGATTGAGAAAGTATGTCATTAAACGGCTTCTGATATTGCAGTGAATTTAGCGTTAACAATGCATACACGCTAGACCACCTGAAGATTCATTTTAGAACTGGCTCTGCACTTTCTGAGGAGACTCTCTTCACACTCAGATTTAACACAAATACACGAGAAACCACTGACTGAAAATGTACAGTAATTTGTCTAGTACTAAAATTTTATATGGCCACATAAAGGCATTTTACTGTACCAAAACCCTTCCCTAGTATAGAACTCTACCGAGGCTGGGAATCAGCTGGTTCAAATAAAAGCAGCCTATTTAGTTTTAAGTTAGACTTTTGTTTGATGCCTTATTCTTTGTTCTACACAAGTAACAACAAATTGTATCTACAGACACTGCTAATTAATAAAGCTTTTTATCAAAACATTATTTGCAGTTCTATGTCTAGCATTCCACTAGGTCATTGGTAAAAAGAACAGGTATTGTACCTTAAAAATTGAGGAGACATGGTGTAATACATCACAGATCAAAATAAATCTATGCTGTCATCCAAGCTCATATATAAATACTAAGTCTAATTCATTTCCTTTTATATCATACATAAAGATCTGAAGCACATCCACACACCAATTTCAAGAAACATCCCCCTCGAAGTCTGTATCATGCACATCCTCACACCAAGTGTGTGCAAAATAAGCCTGTTAAAACTCACCTTGCAAGTGAATGGACCATCAAAAAATAACAGACTTTGGGGCAAGGAAGCACCAGGATGCAAACCAGACAGATAATCTGCATTAATTCAAATACAGCTAGATTGTCCACTGAAATGAGAACAGGTAAATCTAGAGACCAAAAATTAATAGCCAGACAGACGGTGGATGCAAAGACAAACAGTGGCCACAGTTGTTACTGAACTGCCAATAAATTTACATACCTCTTGCACTAAATATTTTAGCATATCACAACAAGACAAAATACTACTGAAAATTCTGTCCCTTGCTTTCTCAAATATATGCCATAAAAGTCGACAAGCACAATGCTACAGAATGTTTATAAAACAAAGGAAAATATTTCTAAACAGGACCATTTACTAGTAAAAAATATTAAAAATTACAGTCAGTCAGGTAAACAATAGAGAATTTCTGCCATTCAGATGAGGCCAAGCAGGGGCAACCCTTCCATTTAATTTTTTTTTAACAGGTTAGAAAAGTTTAAAGCATCATATTAAATCCAAATCTAGTGCACACCAAACTCTCTCCCAGGATAAGTAGAGGGAGCGTTCTTCCCTCGTCACTCTGCTTACTAATCCAAATGATTTAACAATGATGTGAATTTTTTATCCTGTAACTTCAAGACAAAGGCAATAGCTTCTTTTTCCACTGAATTGTTAAAATGGTGTAAGTTTCAGCAGCCCAGTGAAGCAAACAAAGCAGCACTGGAATCACAGCCCCCTCACTGGAAAAGGCTCTGAGCATCGCTGCTGAACTCGCTTCCACAGCGCTCACAGCACATTGCTTACAGTGAGGGCTCAGTGCCTGAAAAAACCTCACCAGAGGTCTGACAAACTCAGTCCCAGTAAACAAATGCAGTCCCTTAGTAAAGCCTCTAAAACAAGTAAGCAATATTTAAAATAAAGCAGGCAGCAGAATGCATGGGAAAGGGAAAGAAAACAAAGGCTCCCGGCCGCATCTGGACCAAATTTGACCTTTGTTAATGTATTTCTAGTAATTCACAGATGTTACACACTGCTCCAGCAAGAGGGCTGGCCTCTGGGCTCATTCCAGTGACAGGTTGGGTGTAAGGATGAAATATTAAGAAAAACTCAGAGATGAAGGCTAACGGTGCCGCGTGGCACGTGCCCGTCAGCCGGGACCGAGGAGCCCAACAGCCACCGAGCAGCAAAATGTGCTCCCATCCTATCCAATCAACACCTGCAAAGTTCTAGGTACAGACTGATGTCTTCACATGACATCTGTAGTATGGGACCTTCAGGATTTCAATTAAAAACTAAAACCAAAACCCCACCAGTACTTAATCACTGGGTTTCTAAAGAATATCAATACACGTTTCATTAAAGGGGAAACTGTTCTGGTTCAGTCAAACCAGGAAAAGCAAAACCCCCATTAAACTGGGCCCGGATTTTAAAGTGAATTTGATCTGGTTATTCTTTGTCAGCTAGAGCTGTGGTGTTGGAAGTCAAGACAAACCCTCTAGACTCAGTGTTATTTATCTCTGACTCCCAGTTCAAGCTGCTAGGCAGAGGAAAACACAAAATTCTAGAAAGCATTTTCACGAGAAAAAAACCCCCAAACCTACCAGCTACTTCACATAAAACATGTTGGTACAAGAAATGATGCATCAGAGAAAACTCCTTACAGAAAACACATTTCAGGGCAGAGCCATGTCCAGGCAGCATTACTAATTCTACATTCCGAAATGGAACGCGCTCGTGGCAGGCCAGTGACAGAGGTGTCACACCTCACAGGGGCACCAGCAGCACCAGTGTCTGCTCTCAGCAACCTCCAGACCCACAGCTCACACAACTGCCAGGGACCAGCAAATCATTTAAAGCCATTATGGGAAAAAAGGTGAGCTCTGAGGAATCCGAGCGGCCGTTAAAACAACTCGAGTTGTTTTACCCATAACCTGTGCATTAACAAAGTACTTGAGAAGTTCCTGATCCTGCTCTTTCCAGCACTGAGGCTGGATCCTCCAGTCCAGGCAGTGGCTGAGAGTGGCAGGCAGTGGACACAGTGCCCAGCACTGCACTGAGGTGAAGCTGCCCCCCAACACCCACCACCCCTTCCTCCACCTCCCCGGCACCTGAGGAGCCGCGGTGCCAATGGCAGCAGTGCCACAATGGGGATAAATCCCGACTGCCTGCCCTCTCACAGCAGGTGTAAATCAACAATGCCTGCCCTGGGGAGGACCCCAGGTCTAATGCTGCTCTCACCAACGCTGCCCAGCCCCAAAACAGTGTCCACCTTCCAGCACGGAACGCTGAGGAACTGCCTGAATTCAGAGCAGCGCTGACTGGAGCCTGCGCATACACACGGGCACTGGGTTACTGCTGGAACAAACACCTCAGTGCAAATCCCAGCCGAATGAAAGGTTTAAAATCTCAGCCCATGTCTAAAGAAAGCCTTTTCTTAAACACAGTTTCACACACTCACGCTATGGCAACGTTAAGTTACATATTTCTACTGACCAAGATGAATAGCCTGTTTTGTTTCATCAACTGTATCTTTATCATCTCTAACAACAGTTAAAGTAAATTCTCTGTGAGTCTGTATAAATTTCCTCATCTGAGGAACCAGCCCATTCAAATCCCTCAAGTGACTAAAGCATGAACCAACCCGAGCGCCTCTGCATTGTTGTGGAACTGGTTTTCTATTTTATGTTAAGCCTCCGAAATACTAAAACATATCCTTATATAGGAACACTGATTAAATGGTTTTCCTTCCAAGTGATGAACTGTTTTAACACCAACATTGTGGTTATCGCGACCAGAAAGCAATTACTTCTTTCACTAGCTGTTACTAAGAATAGCTGTGATCAAAGTGACTGGAGGAGTGCTGTTAAAAGATGCTGCAGAAGCATCGCTCCTTATGACACACGCACACAAAATAGAAATCATTTTAAGCCAAATTACACTTTTAATAAATGTGCTGTTCAGAATTAAATCACTGCTCAGGATTTCTTTTAAATCACTGCTCAGGATTTCTTTTCTCATCCAGGAAGTCGAGATCTAGAAGTTATTCTTTCAAAATCTATTTCTGAACAGGGCACGATCTGTGAGATATCTGTGTATGTGCGTGTGAATGTGCACACGTATCGGGGTGCGTGTGGTGTGAGAGAACGTATGTATGTGCTTGAGCCTGCCAAGGCAGAAGTAACAGGAACTGTGATTTGTGCTAACTAGCTATTGATCCAGTCAGATCTAGATGTTGTGTACAAGAAACAATAAAAGAGAAGGGGCCAGGAAGGATGCTGTGTGCAACTCCATTTAAAAATGGAAAAGAAGGGCCCCAAACAAACCAATTTATGTCCTTGCCTGGGTGAAGCATGGAGAATGCTGATGGGCTTCCTCGGGTCTGCCGTGCATGCTAAACACTCTGCTCGAAATGAGAGTCTCCTGCGCTGGGCATTAAACATGAACAAAGAGACAAACGGTGGGGGCTCGGATTCACGCTTCAGAAAGCCAAAGCTGCAAAGCCAACCAGAACCGGGTCAGGAAACAGCCCAGTTTCCTAACCAGCTCCCTTCTAATTTCACCAACAACTTTCTTAGCAAAATTACTAAATGTGGAGAGGTGTAAAAAGTCAGCTTCTACTACCAGAGATACTGAAAACAATTTTAAACTACACTGCAGTACCAAAATATCACCTTTCCTAGGCACAAATAATGAGTTTATATTGTGTAAACTGCACACATACATTTCTAGCACGCTAAAACTCACTCGCCTGCCCTCAGATAGCAGGTACAGCATGTGCACACATTGTAACAATCACACATACAGCTAGGCAGGTTGCAAAATAGGGATTTGATAAGATAAAATAGAAACCAATTGAATCTATAATCATCCTTATCTTAAATAGCTTTTATAATAAAGGGTTTTCCATTAAAATGGTTTTTCCTAAGCCTGGGGAAATTAGGATGCCCTCTGGACACATGGAAGGATCAGAAATGACAACTAATGTCAAAATTAAACATCTGTCAACTAAGCAAGTTTTACACTAACAGACCCAGAGCCTTATTTTAAACTGCCTTTCAGTTAAATAAAAAATAATTTGTTACAAGCCGTTCAGTTCAGTATCACACTGCTGTCAGCTCCAAATCCAAGCAGGGGCACCTGGACCTGAAGGGGCAGCACTACCACCAGATTCATGTTTTTGTGGTTTGGGAAATCCTCAGTCACAGTTTGGGAAAGTGGCTGGAAGGTTCAGCTGGCACCAGGCTCTGTGGGAGCCCTCTCATCAGCACCCCAGGCCCAGGAGCTCAGGTGGGGCTCACTGGGAGCCCTTCTGAATATTCCCTAGGAGGCACGACAGGGACAGGGATGGCAGCAGAGATGCCATGGGGCAGCTGTCACCCGGGCCAGTCAGCAGCAGGCACTTTGTCCCTGACAATGCCCTCCCTAGCAAAGCCCACACTGGGAAGGTGCTTGGCACCCACCAGAGGTGGAGAGGGTGTAGAGCCAACGTGTGCCAAGACTACCAGACCTGCAATTCCACTGTGTCCCCTTCCCCGAGCAGCCCACAACCGCCCCCAGCACCCATGTGGGACAACTGATACCTTCTTTGCTGGGGTTCGGGGGCTTGGGCTTCTCCCAGGGCGCCATGGGCTTGTCCTCCTCCTGCCCCTCCATCAGGGCCTTCTCTCCAGGCAGGTACCAGGTGGAGTTGTGCTCTGCCATCAGGGAGTCCAGGTCGATGGTGCTCATGGTGCCCTTGACACCCTCCGAGCAGCAGCTGCCCAGGTCACTGTCCCCATTCTGCCCCGCACACTCCCCCTTCTTGCTCTTCAACCCCAAGGGCTGGTCTTCCGAGATGCTGAACTGCTGCCGCTGGAGCTGGATCTGTGCCTGCAGGATCTCCAGGGGGTGGATCTCATCCTGGGCCGAGGTGCTCGTGGGGGTCCGCACCTGCTCCATGCTCGGCGTGCCAGGGTGAGCGCCCGCCGTGGTGCTGAGCCCATAGCTGTCGGGGGTCGAGGTAGATGTACTGAGAAGGCCAAGGGCCAGGGGCTTCTGTCCGTTGAGAAGTGCGTGCTCCCCACGGGGCAGCTTGGGCGAACCACCCAGCAGCGGGCTACGGGTGGGCTTGGAGGTGGCATTGTCGGAGCTGGAGGACACCTCGTCCTCGTTGCCGTAGCTGGTGCTGACCTCGTCGGGAAAGTCCACGTGCGGGGAGCTGCCGTCTGACTTGGTCACGCTCTGGATGCCGCTGTCCAGGGAGGACATCAGGTCGGGCTGCTCCGCCAGCAACAGTTCACTGCCCTTGCCCCAGGATGGCGAGGTCAGGGGCTTGTCGTGAGGGGTGCCTCCACCGCGCTCAGCGCCCGCAGCCCCCGGCGGGGCCCCCGCCGCCACCGGCACTGCCGGCTGCCCTGGGCTGACACCGGCTCCCCCACCCTCGGCAGCTGAGAACTTCTCAAAAAACGTGCCGGGGCTGACGTGCCCACTGTCCCGTTTCCGGCGACCCCGACCCCGCCCGCCACCCGCCTTCCCCTCGCCACCGGCCACCGGCTCCAGCGCGTAGCCGGGCGAGAGGCTGCTCTCCGCGGGCAGCAGCGGGGCAGTGCCCGCCGCCTTGCCCGTGCCACCCCCGCCTACTGGTGGCCCTGCCGGGAAGTAGTCCGGGGCAGCAGGTGGCGGGTCAGGCTCGGCCTGGCTGAGCTTGCGCTTGGCCTCGGCCGGGCTCTTCTTGTTGAAGGTGACGTTGAGGTTGGGAGCGCCCAGGCTGGCGATCATGTTTTGGCAGGCAGTGGAGAGGGCAGCCAGGCAGCTCTGCCCGAAGACATTGTCCTTGCTGGCCGCCTTGCTGAAGGAGCCCAGCGAGAGGGCACCCAGCTTGCTGGCGGCGGGCCGTGGAGGGGGTGGCGGGGGAAACTCGGGCGGGGGCGGTGGGTACGCGCCTGGCGAGGCGCTGAGGGCAGGTGCTGCCCCGTGGGCCGCCGGCTGCCGCGCCGCCGCCCCGAAGGGAAAGCCGGGCTGAGCGGCGAAGTCAGCGGGGCCACGGCGCTCAGCCGGGGCACTGGGCAGTGCCACACCGCTGCCCGGGGACTGCAGCTGCGAGAGGCCACCCATCGTGGGGGTGAAGGGCGGGTGGACGCCGGGCGACGGCAGGGCCTGTGCCGGCCCCTCGCCTGCCATCCGCAAGGGCTCCTGCAGCCCCAGCCCGCCGGCGCCCGGCCGGAAGAGCACGGCAGGGCCGCCCGGCTGCAGGCCCAGCTCGTGGGGGGCTGCCTCGGCCGGTAGCCCGGGCGCTGCCAAGCGCCTCGGCAGCAGCTCCCCGGGCGGCGGCGGCCCTGCGAACCAGGCGCTGTCGGGGGCCAGGTGCGGCGCCGGCGCGTCGAAGCTGCGGCCGCCACCGGCCTCCCGCTCGAAGGCTGGCGGGGGCAGGCCGCCGGGTGCGCCCACCTCACCGTGGTGCCCCAGCTGCTGCAGGCTGGGCGGCCGCAGGCGCTGCTGGCTGCGCGAGGCCATCTGCTTCATCACCAGGGCCGCGTTCTGGCGCTGCGCCAGTGCCGGGTGCTCAGGGCCGCCGTGTGGCAGCGGGCCCCCGAAGGCCTCAGGTGCGGGCGGGGTGAACTCGCCCGGCAGGCCGGGGTAGGCCGTCGGGGAAAGGTGGCTCTCCATGGCCGGGCCGTGCATGCCGCCGCCCCAGGAGGCGCAGCGCTCGACGCCAGGAGTGTTGGGGAAGTCAAACCGCGGCCTCTTGGCGACGCTCACGTAGGGGGCATCGAAGTGCTGCAGTCTTTGATTTGGTGGCTGTTGCGGAGGAGGGTGCTGCATATTAAACACGGGGTCGGTGTAGGGATGCATATTCCTGTTCTCCAGTCTGTGAATAGGGTATTCAAACTGTGCATGCTGGTTCTGCATTATGGGCCCATTGTCCTGCAGGTTGGAGTTGGGAGCGTTGGCTTCTGTTTGCTGTTGCCTAGGGATGGCTGGCGGGCAGGAGTTCTGTCTGGCCAGCAAGCCCGGCGGCTGCTGCGGTGCTTGCGGTGGTGGTGGCGGCTGCTGCTGCTGCTGCATCAGCGGGTGCCTGGCGTTGGCCCCCGGCTCCAGACTGGCCGACATCTTCCGCGCCCCCCCGAAGCGCTCGAAGAAGACGCCGTGCTGCTGCGGCGGGTGCGCCTTGGCCACGGCCATGCCCGGTGCCCGGGGCAGGGCGGGCGCCCCCGCGAAGCTGCCGCCCGCCGGCACCTGCCGCCCGCCGCCGTAGTGCGGCAGCTGCCCCTCGGGCTCCGACGGGGAGAAGACGGGCAGCTCGAAGTGGCTGGCAGGGCCGTCGCCAGGGTAATTGTATTCCAGCGAGTCCACGCCGCCCTGCGCCGGCAGCCGCCGAGGCTCCAGGCCGTGGGGCTCGGAGGAGCCGGCCGCCGGCAGCCCGTGGAAGGAGGCAGCGCGGTTGGGGGACTGGTCGAGGGGCAGGCAGGGCGCCGGCACGGCGTGGCTGGCGGCACCGGCGCCGTGGTGCTGGAAATCGGGCAAGGTCCCGGGGCGCTGCTGCCCGAAGCCCTCGCCGCCCTGGCCCTCGGCCATGTGCTCGTAGCCGTCGGCGAACGCCGTCTGCCCGCCCAGCGCGCCGCTGTAGCCCAGAAGGCGCCCGCCGTGCACGCAGGAGGCGCCGGGGTCGGGCCCGAAGCCGCCGCCGAAGTGCGGGGGGTGCTGGTGCGGGTGGGGGGCGCCGCCGGGGCCGCCGTGCGGCTGCTGTCCGCCGAAGAAGCCGTGCACGGGCGGCTGCATGCCGCCGCCGTGCAGCTCGGCGGGGCCGCGGCCCGGGAAGCCGTAGCCGTCCCCGGCCAGGCTCATGTTCATGCCCAGGAGGGGCGGCTCGCCCAGCGCTCCCAGGGCCGGGTCCGCCGGTGCCGGGCCGCCGCCGGGGAAGGCCGGCGCCTTGAAGTGCGCGCTCATGCTCAGTCCGGGCTGGCCGAAGCCCCGCTCCGCCTGCCCGCCGCTCCGGCCGCTGTTCTGCGGCTCGAACTGCTCCAGCCCGAACATCCTGCGCGGCTCCTCAGCAGGGCATGGCCGCTCCGCGCCGCTCCGCCGTCCCGCTGCCCCGCCGCTCCCCGCTGCTCCGCTCCGCGCCACTCGGCCGCCCCCGCTCACATCCTGCCGCGCCGCCGGCACCGGCCGCTCGCCCGCGCTCACCCCGCCGCTCGCCGCTCGCTGCTGCCCGAGAGCCGACGGGGCGGCGCGCCGCCGCTCACAGGCTCCGGCGCCCGGGAGCTGCGCGCCGCATCGCCGGCCGGCCGTGCGCTCCCGCGGCTCGCAGCGCTCCGGCGGCGGCGGGGCCGGGGCCGGGGCGCGGGGCCGGGCGGGCGCTGCGAGGGCTGCGCCGCGCTCCCCGCGCGCTGCCGCGCTCTCACCCAGCGCTGGCGGAGCAGCAACAAGTTTTGCATTTCAGCGATGAATTTCAGCCATCGGGGCTGCGCCAATGAGCGCCGCGGTCCGGGGCGGAGCTGCCGTTAAGGTGGCTCCGCCGCCGGCTCCGCGCCCCGCCCGCACCGCGCCCCGCACCGCCCCCCGTGCCCGGCGGCGCCGCTGCTGCTCCCGCGGCGCACGGAGCGCGGGCGGACGGGGAAGTGCGCGGTGCCTCGGGTTCCCGGAGCGGGGTCCTGAAACGGGGCGGGGGGCACTGGAGCTGGGACGGGTGTGGGGAGCCACCGGCCGCACTGCCCGGCGGAGCGAAACCCGCCCGGTAGCCCCGAGCCCGGGAACACGAGCGGGGCCCGCCGGCCCGCCCCGAGCCCGGCACCGCACGGAGCCTCGCGGGGAGCGGGCGCTGCGGCAGCGGGGGAGTCACAGTCCCGTTCCCCCGGAGGGACAAACACCCACCAGGCCCGGGGGCCCACAGATCGCCGGCGGGATACGGTGCTTCAGGTGTTCGCGGATGCACATGTCGATAGTTTAAAGAAATAGTAATGAATATTGCTCCCACTAAAAAAAATGAGATCTATAAATAAGCGGCTGAGGACTGTTTGTATATGGCAGGAGAGTTTTAACGGGATTTTTTTTCTGCAGGATCAGGATGCTGCGCTGTGATTAAATATTGATTTTGTGTAATTAGTTTTCATGTGAACTATCCTCCTTGCTGATGGCCTGGAGATTTCAGAACTGGCGAAGAAATGGAATTGGACGTGGAAATTATTACTTAGCGAAGTGACAAGGGGGGAAGAGGGGGGCGCGGGGCTCGAGCTGCGGGGCGGGCACCGGGGTGGAAAACGCAGCACGCGCGGTGCGACCGCGGCACAAAGGAACGGAGGGGATGTCTCGCTCCTCGCAATAGGAACGGCGGTAACGGAGGAAGGGACCGAGGCAGAACCGAGCCCGCCGGCCGCAGCACAGGGACAGCGGTCCGGACCGACGGCAGCGCCGGCCGGGGCCCCGCAGCCCAGCCCCGCACCCGGCGCGGCTCGGGTGAGCGGCGGCCCCGCGCCCGGGGCTCCCCCAGCGCCGCCGCCGGCGCGCCCCCTCTGCGCCTGCGTGCGCGCCGTCGGAGCGGCTCTTCCGAACGGGCACAGCGCCCCCTGGCGCCCGCCCGGGCCCCGCCGCGCCCCGCCGGCCGGAGCGCCCCGCTCCGTGTCCCGCTCCGTGTCCCGCTCCGTGTCCCCGCCGGCCGGAGCGCCCCGCTCCGTGTCCCGCTCCGTGTCCCCGCCGGCCGGAGCGGCCCCGCTCCGTGTCCCGCTCCGTGTCCCGCTCCGTGTCCCGCTCCGTGTCCCCGCCGGCCGGAGCGGCCCCGCTCCGTGCCCGCGCCCCCGCTCCGCCCTGGGCTGCTCCGGCCCAAGGGCAGCCAGGCCGGACGGGGCGGGCCGGGACCCGCGAGCATTCCTCGCCGCGGAAGGACAGGGCGGGTGCGGGGGATGTCGGGCGGAGTCGCCGGGAGCGGCGGCCCGGATTCGTCTTGGGGCACCGGCGCCGCCGCCACTCCCTTCCCCGGCCCGTCCTGCCTCTTTTCTGGGGGCCCTGGGCGAGCAGCCCACCGCCCCGGGCTGCCGCCGCTCCCTCCCGAGCCTCTCCTCGCCATGGGCACAGAATGGCCCTTAACCCAGCGGCGATATCGCCCCCGGGGCTGGAGACCGTGCGCCGCACCACGGCTCAGCCCCGCGCCCTGCGGAGCCTCCGCAATCCCGCTGGAAAGGGAACTCTGATCCCCTCCCCAGGCTTGGCCGAGCTCCTCCAGCACCACCCCTTCCGCGGACTTCGGTAAGAGCCAGATGGTTCCTATGGCAGGACAATGGCAAACATGGAAATAATCTCATCTGAGTATTCTGACAGTAAAAACAGTGAGCTGCTTGGAATGGCAAGGTGGGATGCCAGCTGCGAAGTTCTGCTGGCCCGTGCTGTGCGTGCAGGAAGGGGGCTCAGCCCTGTTCCTAACCTGGGATGTGCTCTGGGGCTGCCAATCCGCCCCACAGCTCCTGGTGTCCAGCACAGGGCTGGCAGGGGGGCTGTGACCAGCACTGTCCCGTCACCTGTGTCACAAAGGGTCACAGTCCCCAGCCAAGGAGGAGGAAGCCTCTCTCCACCAGACCAAGAAGTGAAAAGTGTATTTTATAAAACATATTTTTACTTTCATTCTTGGGGTTTTGGTCATCTTGGGGGAAGCAAGGAAAGGCATTATTTAAATAGTTGTAGCTGCTGGGGATTATTTTCTAAATTAACAATAGTAATTGTGCCTGCCAAATCCAAACTTGAGGGGATTCATTTATTTCAAGTCTCCAGACAATAGCACAATTTTGGGTTTCATATTGCAAGCTCTGAAAACCAAATAGTGAGACTGATGTTTAAAAAAAAAATTCAAACAACATCAATTCATCAGACTTAAATCCAGCTCTTTCCACTGTGTCAGTTTAACTTGCACTTAGAAAAGTTGCTGCTCAGCAAAAAAAAAAAAGAAAAAAAATTCCTTTTTAACAAAATGAATGCATCATACATAAAACATCACGGACCATACAATTAGTAAGCAAATGTAAGAGTTCAGCTCAGTTCATAATTATTCAGCAAACCTATTCAGAATGATTTTTTCTCCCTGCAGCAATCTACTGTGTGGGCTCATTACCACTGAAAATCTAACGAAGAAACCACCACAGAAACTGCACAAAATAAGCCCATATGCTCGGGACACTTCAGCTCAGCCAGCCCTTAGCAAGAGCCTCTGAAACCCTGACACGGAGGGAACCCAAGCTCTCTTCTCTGCAGTGTTTGCACTCCCAGCTCTCCAGAGGTGTCCTGTCTTCAGTGCAGCTTCAGGTACTGCAGCTGTAGCCACTCCCTGGTCCTCTGGTGCCACCAACCCTGCTCTGTGTCACAGCCCCAGTGACAGGTCCTGGCACTGCAGCAGAACCTCCCAACAGCCACAAAAGAGCTGATGGGTTTCTCTGGACAAGGATTTCCCTTCCTAGCAGGGATGTTTGGTGAAAGGAATTGTAATAGTTTGAAGGACAGGTCTCCAAATCTGGCAGCTGACAATTTCAGGAAAGTTTTCAGCATTTCTGCCTGGAACAGTCTGGGGAAACTCCAAACTACAGTGAACATGGTGGTGGAGCAGACACAGGAGGCAAATGGGTAAAATCATTAGGTAAGTGCAGAGAGCACAGTCACACTGCTGGACTGGGAGGCACCAGCTAAAAAACATGTAGGGACTTCCAGCAATCCGACCTCTGCCACTCCTTGTCCTTCCCTGCCTGAGTGTCTGGAGGTGACATGGTTTGTAATTGAGATTAAAGACAATTTCATCTGTGAAACCTGATTTGCATTCAGTTTCTGGCAAGTTCACCTTGCCGGTGTAAAAATTTCATGCTTAGTTTTACCAACAATGTGGTTTCTGGAAAGACTGAACCAAATTCCTCCAGACACTTTACTGCTTCCTATTTTTAAAAATGCATAGCTGAATAAACAGAGTTAAGGGACTAAAACCAGCTCAGTCATTTCCCATAGGGATAGACAGCAATTTCAGAATTTAGCCTTTCACAGGGATTTTCCTGTTTGGTTCTTCTGCAAGATTGGTTCAGTTGGTTTTATTTCCTTTACATGGCTGCAACCTTAAGCTGTGGGTTTTTCTCCTCTTTGGATTTAAAGGTTCTTCAATATGGATTATGGTATTTCACAATATCTATAGAATTTGCCATTGCTGTAAACAGCTTTTTTTTTTTTTTTTTTTTTTTTTTGCCAATTTAGTACACTGGGTGCCCTTTGTGCCATTTAGGTGAAAACCTTTGCAGCACATGGGGCACTGTGGTGTACATATAATGAACACAAAAAATATGTTTTGATTTAACATATAATTTGTATGACTAAACAACAGGACAGTGCTAAAATCATACAACACTGAGAGTGTAAATTAGTAAAAATATAGTGAACTCTAAAGCAATTTTTCCTGTCCATAGCACAGTCCACTGCTTGGGCTTTTATTTTACCCCTGCAAATTCCCATCTCTAAAACACACATGTAGGATCAGACATTACATTGGGAAGGGGATATTTAAAAATAAATAAATAAATAAATAAATAAATAAATAAATAAAGTACAACTATATTTATATATATATATATATATACACACAGCACAACAGAAATAGACAGAAGCAGTGAATTAGTTTGGCTACAGTAAAAGTTTTATGTTTCCTAAAATAGCTCAGTGAAACATCAATAACAAATGGCACCTCTTTGTATGGCTAATGGTGTTTAACTCTCCTCAGTGTTTTATGGTGGAGTTTGTGTGACCAACTTTGTTCTGCTGTTTTCCTAAACTTGAACCAGGTGGGAATCTATTTAAGCACGGTGGAGCAAGAGCAACCTTTGAGCTTCTGGAAAGTCTGGCTCACTGTGGGTGAGGCCAGAAAACCACCAAAATTAATTCATTTTTCATCATCTTATAAATTGAATTACTATGAAAGGAGGGAGCTAGAGGGTGTTCGATAAAGTCCTGATGACTTAATTTCCCCTAAGTATTGGGGAGAGCACTGTCCGTGGTGATTGCTCTCCTGATCCTGCCGTCTCCTGGGATGGTTCCATCCTCCCCTTGCCTCCCTGCCAGGACAGCGCTGGGCACAGCGCTTTGGAAGTCGCTGGTTCTCAGGAGGTCACCCAGGAGATCGGTTTGGTTTATCCTGGAGAGCCTCCGTCCCCCAGGGCTGTGCCTGAGCATCCCCCGCATCCCGCTGCCATCCCTCCCACCCCGGCATCAGGGCTGGGACACGCTGGCTCCGGGGCTCCCTGACCTCCCGGCTCTGCTGCACGTCCTGGGGTGACGGGGATGCTCCACAGCTCAAAGCCAGCAGGCAAATAAGCTGCTCTGTGTTTATTATTTATCACATTCCTTCATAAGGTTTAACAGCACGGCGTGCGTTCCTAAACCTTGGCTCACAGTCCTGACTTTTCCAACCTACATCAAGCCTCCCTGCCCACACACTGGAGGCATCCCGAGCACCAGGTGCAGCAGCAGGAATTCACCTGCCCCGCTTACAGAATCATTTGCTTTGCCATCACTCCGGCACTGCGGGCTGCTCCACACAGCCGGCCCGGCTGCCCTGCCCCAAACCTCCCCACTCCCCGCCAAGGCACAAAGGGTTAACGAGCTCCTGCTGCCCGCAGCCATCGCTCCTCCACCACCACGGCCCCTCAGCATCTGTACAAAGGGCCCGATTTAATCCGGCTTGCAGACGACTCACATTGTACTCGCAGCCTCGGAGTGATGTCGGGTGATCAGGTTTCCAACTAATATCCAAGGCACAGCCCGAGCACTGAGCGGGAACAAAGGCACCTTTGTTACCGAAGGAAAAAAAAAATCCCCTGAAGATATTAGCAGTGCAGTAGAGTTCAAACTGTTAAATGATTCAAATATTATTTAATGAATACATTTGAAATGAGGTCTCACAACCCAGAACACTTTTTAGATCATCATTTACAAAGAGCCGCCTCTTCGCTTACTTCATAAAGAAGTTGCCGCTTTCAGATTTCAATTATGGCCATTTTGCTTCCAGCCTTTTTCAGGGATTTCCCATGTTAGTGTGGCTCAGTTCTTTTTATGGTGCACTTTAGCCAGTGACTACTGGGTTTTTCAGAAGTCCTGATAATCACATTCCTTTAATTTACCTTGGAAAAACCTTGTGTGAAAAACAAGGAGACAGCCTTTTGCAAAAGGAGCAACAACACTAGGTGTTGTTCTAGAGGGTGCTAAAGCCAAGCTTATAAAACAGAAATTTGGTAAATAAGCATATCAAGATTTTAGCTGGGATTGGAGAAGCTCTATAGTTCTGGTTCAACAAATACCTCAAATTTCTCGTGTGTCAATTCTAAGCCAGAAAGCCATGTAATTTTAGAGAGAAAAATTTAAAAAATAAAGGTAGATGGGGTTCAGGAAAGAAACATATCTCCAACCTGAGGAGTAAAGTTTTAAAGTTAATTTAAGGCTTATAGCAATGAGAAATCCAAGTCTGCTCTGAAGCACAGACAGAAGATACTGTCCCTAAAGGGTAACAGCAGCACACCTGGGGCTGTGCTGGTGCCTGTGAGAGGATTTAAAAAATACAGCAGAAGGGGAAAGAGCACCAGGACAGAGTGACTGCAAGTATCAGAACAAGTATCAGCTTACCAGCAAAAAAGGGCAGTGGCAGAAATACCTCCAGACTGTTTTTAGGTGCACTGCAAAGAAATCACATCCCCCCACACCAGGCACCCTCCTGGCTGCACTGCCAGGGGTGGGATCACAAACAGGCACTGCTGAGGAGACAGGGACAGCAGCACAGGATTCACTGAACTCACATTAAGGGTCCTCATGCAGGTGATGCCTCAGGTGGAAGCAATTGAAAATCTGCCTCCAAAACCTGGGCTTAACACATTATCATTATAATCTTTAAAATTATTTTAAGTGCCAGAACTCTGTTTGTGGTAGGATTTGCTCACCAAATTCTGCCCACAGCAGGCAACAAGGAGAAGAGCCCCCCAGGAATGAAATGTCTGCAGTTAACACTCTGGATAATCTCTGCTTCCCAACAAGTATACACTGTTGATTAAAATTCATTTTCCATATCAATTCAAGCAAGATTTCATGAAAAGTTACAAAAGTTCAAAGAAAATCTTTTCCCAATGACTTTATCAAGACACAATTCAATGGAGAAGACTCTTGAATTGTATGAACTGAATAAAAACCACAGCAGCAGACTCGTGCTTCAGATTTTGCCATAAAACCACAGCATGGCATTTCAAGGACTTGATGTTGCTCCTAAAGGTGGCTGAATCGACTGGGACTTGGAAATACAAAGTAAGCTGCCTTACAGGACATTTTCAGAATGCTCAGAGAGTGTTTAGAAAGGCCTGAGGGTGGAAAATCCCAAAAGACCCAAAATCTCAGCAGATTTTTTTTCCCTGCCATTTCTCAGTCTACATGTAAAGGTATAAAGAAATTATTCTCCTTTCTCTTCAGTGATTAAAAATCCCCCAGAAAAAAAGCAAATTTCTTACAAGTCCCCTTTAGATCACAGTTGTGTACAGCCAAGTGATGGATTTCAAAGGTTACTGCTGGAGTATGGTTCTCAGCAGTCTATTGCAGTGAGTAACTATCACGTTTACATATCCATTATATAAAAAAAAAACACGTTACACTTCCACTGCTTCCTGTTGGTTCACCATCTGGAAGCTAAACAAGCTGCTAGTAAAGACAGAATTCAATTCTGCATTTACCAAAGGAGCTGTTCAAGCCTTCATTAGCAGCAGGTGATTGCACAACCTGTGCAGGCAGAACCCAGCCCCAGGAATGGGAGCAGCCAGGGAGGGACACACAGAAGCCCCTCAGCACCTCTGGTGACCCGTGGGAGGCACGTCCCACCTGCCCAGTGCCACCTCTGCAGCCACTGCAGAGTCCTCCCTGCTCAGGAGGATCAAGGCTCCAGGGGCTGCTCAGCCTGAAACCCCAAACCAAACACAGCCCTGGGTGACAGTGGCCTTTGGGACCCCAAACACCAGCTCAGGAGCAAAATGTGAGTGCCTGAGATAAGAGACAGAGCTTTTTATGATCAAATTTATTTAATTAAATTTCATTGCCTGCTTTACTGTCAGTTGCACCAAAGAAAACTAAACATTGTACATCCACTACAAGATTCTCTCAGATTTTCACAACTAGTCCAAATCCATGGAAGACACAGGGCTCATCTCCCTCTGTGCTGGAACACATGAACAATGGCAGGACACAGCTCCAGCACTGCCCTTGGGTTCCAGGGTACTTCAGTGACCTGTGTGTGCTGTGTCTGTGCATTTACCAGCCCAGCCTCCTGCTGGGGCAGGACAAACCCCTGAACTAACCAGAAAGGAAACCTAACACATCACTGTGGGGCTGGAGGGTGGCTGCTGCAGGGACCAGGACAAGGTGCACAGCCCAGGCTGCCAGGGCAGCAATGTTCTGTCACTGATGGTAACAGAAACCAGATCCCTCCTGGGAAGTCAGGCAAGGCTTGCCCTGCCAAGGGTGCTGGGAGGAAACCAAGCATTCATAGATCTTTATCTGACTAGTGCTTTTAAAAATACTTTTTCTTTGATCTAACAAGCATTAGGATAATGTCCCCCTGTTATGTGCTCTGAATAGTTCCTTAAACATGCTGAAGATCTTTTCCCTATGGAGTTTTCCTACAGGAGGCATTTGTTATCCCAGGGGCTCTCACACATCAGCCCCTCACAGACAGCAGGGAAACATGTCAGGGGCTACAACTGAAACTGTCATATCTGAAAGTCTACATCTCCCAAAGAGTATTTCCAACATGAAAACAGCTAAAATCACAATTATATTCCATTGCTGTGTGTGAAATCCAAAATACTTGCATGACTTCCCAAGGGAAGCTCTGGGAAACAGCCACTGCACTGGCAGGAGTATTCCTGGAGGGAAGGGCTGACCCTGTCCTCACTGCCCAGCCTAAGATACACTGGAAAATGCCCTACAGGTACTGTCAGTGTACTTGTCTAAAAAGCAGCTTCTGGAAAATTTCAAGTTGCAAATTCCCTTATAAATCACAAGCCATTTTTCCTTAATCTTGCCAATTTTAATGAAGAAAACTGTTAGCATTTCAATGTACAAAAGTCCAATAAAACATGATTTTTTTTTTCCTTTTAAATCAGTGAGTGGGTAAAGTTTGGGTTAAACTTATTCAACAATAAAAGTCTTCCAATTTCCACTAACAGAATTTTTTTTTTCTGATTTGACTAGAGGATAATGACAATCCAGAAATAAATAGCTATAAATACATTCATTGTTCCTATTCCAAAAACTCATCACATAGGGAAGACATAAAACTGAAATTAACTTGTTTGAGTGTTCCTTTACAATGAGACATGGGCAAGTTAGAGCAGAGTGACTCGGACAGGAGAGAAAACAAGTAGGGCAGAAATTGGTCCAGTATTGACATTCATAAACATACCAGTTAGCAAAATTCATCCTTTAAATGACACTACTCAGTTGATTTTTTTATTTGCTTGGGGTATACATAATGAAAGCAGTTTCCTTGGAATCTTTGCTAGGACAGGTATAGCACCCAGAGACACTGTAACCACCCCTCTGTCTGCAGGTGTGTGTGGAGTTATTTACAGTCATGCAGCCACACACACGGCCAAGGTCCGGCAGCGGCTCCGTCCCGTCACTCGTCATTGGCAGCGCTCGTCCCTCTCACCTGGCCTTGGTTACGCAGCTGTGGAGAGAGCAAGTGCAATTTCTGCATTAGCAGCTCCTGCAGCCACAGCTCCAAACATGCAGGGATTATCTCCAGGGAAAAGCAGGACAGGCAGGCAGAACACTGCCAGGACTGAGAGTCACACCAAAGCAATGCCGGCTCCTGAGGGAATCGGGGGGGAGCAGCTCCCTTCACTGGGGAGCACACACAGAGCAGTGGCATGTGGCACCCTGGGCTGGGATGTACAGCAGCACCCAAGTGCTGGGCACAAGCACCAAGAGGCTGTAACTCCTGCAGAAGCTGCTCCTGCAGTAATGGCTCTGACACAGTTCAGTGTCTATGAAGACTGGGTGGAACTGGATTTCAAGAACTGAATATATTTGGAAGGTGATGCTCCACAGCTTCCCTGAGTGACATGGACCAAGTCCACAGATCACTCTGCTGCTGTGTGTGCAGCAAAGCGATGCTGGTGTGTCTGCTGGAGCCCAGAAGGGGCTGAGCCAGGGCTCAGCAGCACATCCCATACCTCACCCTGCACTGGGTGAGCACCAGGCACCAGGGCAGGTGGCCAACACTGCAGGAATTCTGCTCCCAGCCTCAGTGCCTGTATCAGTGCACCGTGGGTCAGTCCCACCTGCTGATCACACACCACGCTACGAGCAGGAGCAAGGTAAGGCCCACACAGGTTATGTGGACATTAAGATGATTTCTGCCAGCAATTCCCATCCAAAAGAACATCAATCCCTCTTCTCCTTTTCCATCCAGTTGACTTACACAGCTTGCTTTGCCTCAGAACCTACAGAGAACTCCTCTAGACGTCCGCAGCCAAAGTGCCTCGAACGGAACCCTTCTTACGCATCTGAAGTGAAATAAAACGTGAGCTCCACACACAGAACCTGCCACACTGTGGTTAGTATGAGAGAAGGAATGACCTGCAGGGCCAGGATCTGCTTCTCCCTGGCCAGGGCCAGGACCTGCTACAGCTCAGGGGGTTTGGCCATGGTATGGTATTTCTTTTTGGCAAGGAGACCTGGGAACTGGAGAGCAGCTGTAAACAAGGCTGCTTGAATTTTTACCAAGCCCACGATGCTCCAGCATGGAACCACTGCTCAGGATACCCAGTGTGGCATCTCTGCCCTCACACAGCCATCAGAGAGGTTGGTCACAGGGCTTTGGCTGGACCAGATGCTTTCCTACTCTGCACTGATGAGCTGATGTATGTTTCATGGAGCAGAGGTGCTTCTCATCTCCAGCAAACAGAGACAGAATCCACCAAGTGAAACATAAACAGTGATAAAAAGATGGACTGGGATAGAGGAACTCTGGAAGAACACTGATGAGAATTCAGAGAGTAACAGAAAGTAACAAAAGCAGAGATCCTGACTATAAAAATCGACTGAAGATGAAGCACAGGAGCAACAAAAGAACTGGAATGTGCACAGAACCCAGAGAAAGATCAGCTCGGAGCAGAAGAAAGAAAGAAAGAGTGTTCATGAGGAGGGGAAGAGTACCAGGACACTGTGTGGGAAAGAACATGCACTGCCAGCCCTGCTTTGTGCCTGGCTGGGCTCTGAGCATCACAGAGCTGCCCAGGGCAGCCCTGTCCATTCCTGACCTGCAGGGACAGGGGCATGGACCCATCTGTGTCACACTCAGCACCTCATCCCTGAGCACTCATTCCCAGAGGTCCTGGCCATAAAACACTTTGTGGTGAACTGGGGATGTAATGGCAGTCACTGGTGAGCACAATGGGTGGAGCAGTTAAATATGAAACAAGATGACAAATTATTTTGGATAAAACTAGCATTCATATTATTTGGCAGTGACATTTTTGCCCTTAGATTGTCCAATGACACACTACACCACAAACCCATGGAAATTACATCATCATTTATAGGTGTTTTTGATACCCCTCTTGCAACAATTGGAAAAACCCCAAGACAGTAGGTCCTCACTCCTCTCACATTTCACAATATCCACAGAAATCTGGGTTAGTGTAACATCATACATTTATATTGTGCAAAAAATACCAAACCAAAACAACCCAACTTTTTCAACAATACACAAGTTCCAAATTCCTGACACTAACATCTTACACAAAAAGCTATTTGCAAAAAAATAATTTGCCTTTGCAAAATGAGAAAATATTAAATAAATACCTTTGATGTTTAAGAATGAGGATAAATGTTACACCCAGAGATAAGTGAGCTGGGTTTGGCTTACGGTAAGAACTAAAAGAGCAGCAAATATTTTGGAAAAAAATATTTAAAAGGAGCTACTTACCAGTGACAAATGTGAAACAAAATATCCACAGTCCACAGAGACACAAAGGAACAATTTCATCATGCACACAGGTGTGTCAGGTTGTGCTGCCTCTCTCCAGCACACCTCTGGTGTGCACTCCTCACTGCCACTACCCTTGCTCAAGGAAACTGGATAAAGTCTGTGTCAGTGCAAATGAAGAACCATGGATGTGCAAAAGGGACCCCTTCTGGCAAAAATCAGTTTAGAGAGGACAGCTATTATGCTTCCTCCTCCACAAACACCTGGGAACAGGTGGCTCTAGGAACAGGATCAGGCATGAATTAGAATTCAAGAAGAAACCCCCATAATTTGAGAGAAGTGCAACAATATCCAAATGAAAGAGCACAAGGTCTGCAAGAGTGAGTGACCAACCTTGTTCAAAGGATATTCTGGGGCTGCTGACCCAAACCCTCCAGCTTATGGGAAAAGAGCATCTGGTGCTACAGATCAGCATAGGAGTGTGAAGAAACACTTCTTCCAACGCCAGGAAACACCCCTACACAACACAGGCTGTTCCACACTGTTTGAAAGTCTCGTGAGTGGGGAGGGAGGAGCTGCAGCTGGCACCAAGAGCAAAGATGCAGCAGGAACAGACCACAGAATATGTCACAGAGCACCTGTCCACAGCTGGTCTGAAGCCTCAGACAACCAGGTCAGAGGTGTCTGGAATGGGCCAAACCATGCAAACAGAAAGCTGTAGCTGAAGACACACTTGTGTCTTGGAAGGACCAAGACACTGGAACTGTCTGAGAAACCTGATTGGGTTTGGGGCATGAGGCAATTATCAAAATGGGAAGGAAATACAACTGCAAATCTGAGAACTGCAAAAATGCCAGTGGGATTTAACAGGGGAAAGGTTCATGACAAAGGTCATGTTCTGGAAAGACTCTACAGAAGAAGAGCTTGTGGTGATTCTCCACCTCTGAATGGGGAGAGCAGTGACAGTGCCCTAAGTCTGAGCTTTCTCCCAGACATCAGCCAAACACATCAGACCACACAGATTTGGTCCTCACAGCCACTAAAACAGGAAAAGTGACATGATCTCAGCTGATTTTACTGACTTTCTTTCTGGAAGTAAAACTTTGGTTTGGATTGCTAATCAGAAGTGGAACAGCTGACAGCTGACACAAACTTGCTTGAAAACACGCTTGAAGAGAAAAAGTAATCAGATCTAGTGATGACTAGAAATGACACAAAGCGAGACACATGATGGAACAGGACAGTGACAGCTTTGAGTTCCAACCAACAAGTGGCAAAAGGGCCCTGAATGAGACTTTGTGCAATGGGAGTGGTGCCATAAACACAGAGGCAGTCAGGGCATGTAATGATATCAGAGACTCACCTTACAGCACAGAGTGCAGGAGCCTGAAGCACATGGGGCCAACATTGCCACCAGCAATTGCCCAAACACACACACACACAGGCAGGGACACCACACAACTTGCCTCAGGTTCTGCACAGATCAATCTGCAGGTAGGAGCAGCACATCTGAGCCTTTAAATAAAAGTTTTCTCACCGCTTCCAGCTCCTTCTGGGTTTCATCCTCCATTCTCCTGATGTCCTCCATAGTCAGCTCAATCCATTTGTCAATCCAACAGAACAGCTGGCGGTGGAAGTTGGTAAATATCCTTTTTTCTTGCTTTAAGAAGATAAACAAGCATTAGATCACAGGTAGGACTTGCTAAAGGCTGGTGAAGTGATAGCAGCTGCTCAGTTTGAAGAGTTAAAATCTTCAAGTGATTCACACTGGGTTCAGCCACCTCACACCCCTGGATCCAGTTTAAATTCACCTCATTTCTCAAATGCTTTAACATGGAAAAAATTTTAAAAATTCACTATGAAAAAAAAGAGTTTCAGGAAAGTTTAGCCATTCACATTACTTGAGAATTATGAAGAATGTTGTTAAAATCTGTTCCAGCTCCAAGGTGGCAGCAGCCAAACCAGAACAGCCACTTCCTGAAGACTCTGCTTTTTTCCCCTAGAGAATTGTTCTGGTACTACCAGTGAAACCCCACTTGCAGCAAACCAAGACACAAATGGTTTGACTTCCTGGGGAAATGGACAGAAATTCCCTGGCTGTGAGCAATAGGACACTGCACCACTGTTCCTGCTCAAGCCCCCACATCAGCCCCAAAAGGCAGAATTACTCACCTTTTGTATAAAGTTTTCAACTTTGTTCTGCAGTCCCCACCACTTAAATTTGATGGTCACCAATTTGTAAGCACACATTTTGGGACACTCCTCATCAGTTGCTAACTCCTTCTGTTTGGGAGATAATAGAAAAGAAGTTTTAATATTTTAAAAGTTTAATTATTATAAATTATAATTCTAATTAGTGTATTAGAATGATAAATAATTATTTTCTAGTAAAATAATTGAATTCAACTATGTTGCCATGATAATAAGCATTATTACAGAAAAACAACATTCTAATCAATAATTTGGGGCTGTTCCTGACAGCCTCCCTGTGATTCACTCCAGGGCACAGCAGTGGGCTGCTCAATTCCCTGTGGGGATCTCTGGTGTGGCACACACAGCCCATTCCCTCTGTGCTGCTGTTGGGGTGTCACATGGGGGATGTGCTGGGCCACAGGAAATTTGTTCCTCAGCTGGAGTTGAGCCAAGTTCTGAAGGAACCTAGACAGAGATAACAGCTCCCAGTACCTTCCAGTTTGGCCCCAGAGGTCCTCTCTTTGTCTTAACTGACTGGAATAATGCAGGATCTTCATCAGCTTTGTAGTCCTGTAAAATAAAACACTCAAGAGTCAGAAAACACCACCAGATTCAATATCCCACTGTGTTAAGCTCCTGCTCAAAATGATTCCCTGAGTTCTCTGGAGCAGGATGGTGCTGCCTCACCATGGACAGCTCTGCTCACCTCCAGTGCATGGGGGGAAAGACAATGGGTACAGAGCTGAAAGGGACAAATGCTTCCAACAGAAGGATTTACTGAATTTTACTGATGAGGGGTATGAAAATGATTATTTGATAAAGATGCTGCCAAGGAAACTAGGAAAGGATTAAAAACTCTGGGCTCAGTGAAAGCAAGTAAGGTTTATAATGTATATAAAAAGCATTTATCCAAGATTAACATTACACCCACACAACCCAACTGTAACAATTTAAGTGGCTTCAAAGAGGAACAAATGCTTGCTATAGAAAAGCCCAAGAAAGTTTAGCAGAGTTTAAGATCTCATTTTTAAACAGAGTTTCAGTAAAGCCAAAACCTGCAGAACACAGAGTGAAAGAAGCAGCTCTGGCTGCTGAAGCTCACATCAGTTTTCAGCTCCAGGTTCTTCCATCAGCACAGAGGAACAAAGGCTACTGCTAGACTAAATTCTGAATCCACAGAGCAAGGCTACACATATTAACTGTTAATGCTTTCACAGACATTCTGACATTTACAAAAACCTGCTGCAAGCCAAATGGAGCTGAAAAATCCAGGAAGTCCTCTCAGAGGAATATGATTTCACTTAGAGAACATCAGCTGTTATACTTTCTTCTCCCCAGTTTTATCTCATTGTTCCCAGTTCTTTTAACATACCTACTTACACTGCATATTAAAACAGGCTCAAGAAACCCTAATTTATCCAGAAAACATTACTAGGTGTTCAGAAAAACTTCCATATTGAGGACTCAAATATACACTTCAGGAATTGAGCAGGTATTTCCTAGAAGCAGCCAAGTGAGTGAAGACATTTCAATCCCATTGCTAATCTGTGTTTTATGAACTTCCACAAACCTGAACTCTCCTCTAGTTCTCCCTCTAAGCTGAAACAACATTCTAGTTTGAAGAATCCACACAACAGTCAGCCAACCCCAGCAGGGACTGCCATGGTGCTCCACAAGCCTCCCTCTGCCTCAGAGCCTGAGGCACCTGCACCAGCACTGCACAGCAACACTTAAAACATTTTAAAATTTGGAATCATTATAACTGCAGAAAGACTACAAGCCATATTTGTCACCTGAATTTTAGTGAAGCCCACTTATTTATGATTTTACTGTAATACAGCACGTGTCCTTTCCACAGACATCACAAAGAGCAAATGCACAGCAGCACACAATACCCAGCCCTGAGTCCCCTCCTGCTGCACTGAGCCAGA
Organism: Erithacus rubecula; assembly: GCF_903797595.1. Taxonomy (NCBI): domain Eukaryota; kingdom Metazoa; phylum Chordata; class Aves; order Passeriformes; family Muscicapidae; genus Erithacus; species Erithacus rubecula. The sequence continues at coordinate 8,519,644 of NC_136671.1, read as the reverse complement.
GCCACTCAGAGTCTCTGAGAACAACTTCTCATCTCACAAGTTATTTCCAAATTCTGTGGGAAAAGACAGCTGCAACCCATTGCAACCCTCAGGTTCTGCACTGTCCTGGAGGCTCAATGTGATACACTTTTTTAAAAATCATTTTCAATAATCCTTGTGTGGAAAAAGAGTCATCTTCTTTACATTTAAATCAAAATATTACAAATACTACAGCAAATACTACAGCAAAATGTTTTTACAGAAGTGCATTGAATGTTTTAAATTACTGATCATGACTGCCTTTTAAAAATGTCACTCAACCACTGGAAAGAAGACACTGAAGTGAATTAAGCTATAGTCAAGGCTAAACAATTTTGCTCTATGTAACTAATTGCTGGCAGAACTACTGCTGGTTTGGGGCAGCAACATGCCAAACAAACACAAGAATTCCACATCTTAGTGCCAGTTTTATAAATAAAACCAGGTACAGCATTGAGACAACCCTGAATTTATTTTCACTGTGTGAACATCCTGCCAAGGCAGAGCTCACTGTAGTGGTGTGAGGCATGAGGCATCTAAACTGAGCTACACATGCAGCCTTGATCTGCCTGGTTTATGGGGTGGAATGATTTGTCTGGATACCCCAGGGACACTCAATTCCACAGGATGCTGTTACTTGCAATCCTACCTCCCACTGCAGAGGGACACTGGTAAAAAGCAACTGTGCTCTTGCATTTAGGGCCCACATAAAAACAACCACAGCTGGAAACACTGGGGAAGAAAATGTTATCTATGAGTAAGATGTAGGAGTGAAAACAGAAATTCCAAGAAAGCAGATGAGTCACAGTGAAGTTGTCTATGCTAGAGACAAAAGCTTTGAACTAAGACCTTTTAGAACTCAGTTAACCCAAATCCTGTTAAGGACAGGAAAAACCCTTTATAGACTAAAGCCCAGATGGACAGGAGAGCATTGTAGGAACTCCTCTCTACACACAAATTCTACAAGCATGCAGGGAAGAAGACTGGACTAGAGCCAAAGTACAAATAAACAACAGCTCTTTGCAGAGTTTAAGGAAATATCTGTGCAGCAAGAGCTTAACTCCTGACAACAACAAGTCCTTCTTAGGAAGAAAAAACAGGCAGCTGCTGGAGCAAATATTACAGCTCAAAGCCCTGAAGCTCCCTGGAAAACCAGAAAGGCAAACATCAGCCTGCAGCAGCATAACAGACAGAGGAGCAAAACCATTTCAAAGAAATACACAAATACCATTTTACAGGCAGTTTCTGCTCAAATTCTCAATATAACTTGCATTAATGCAACTATCTATTATAAAGAATGAATTAGAGAGTCTGTGAACAACAGAGAATAAAGTAATATCAACAACAAACCCAGAACTTGGGCACTTCTTTACAATTCTCAGTCTTTAGATCTGCTCAGAGTAGTAACAGTGCTCCTGAGGACTCCTGCTTCACTATCAGGTGGTATAAAAATTAAAAGCATATATACAGAAGAGAAGGATTTTAAGAAAACTTTTAGAACCTAACATTAAAATTACACAAAATTACACAAGTCTGTTGCCTGATCTGCAAACCCATGAAAATGGAACTGAACATGGGAGTGACATCACACTGATTAGGTAGATGGACACAAATTCTGGCTTTCCAGCTCAATATTGTATTAGTGTTTTAAGCAGGAGAATGTACATACTACTGGTGTTATCAAGCAAAAAACTCAGACATAGATCCTGTGGAAGGAAACACTCACCAGCACTTCCCTCCAACATCATCCACAGCTCTGAGTGCTCAGCACAGCACAACAGAAGACCAGAATCAGGTTTATCCAAGTATGTCATACTCCCATACCTTATAACTGAAACAGCCACCAGCACCACTGTACACTGCCCTGACATGCACTAGTGTGTTTTAGGTAGGTTTAGCTAAATGGCTTTTAATAAAAAATGTCTTATAATCACTCCCATCTCCTGAAGAGTCCTGCAGCTACAGCACAGCTATCAAGGGAACCACTGCCTGAGATCACCTTTGAAAGAATGCCAAGGTTCAAATGAGAAATGACTCCAGCCTGGTTATCACAGGCACACATCGTGGTGCATGCCCAGAATGAGAAGTTAAAGGTCTCTAGGAACGAGGCTGGAAGAGATGAATGTTTATAAACACCCAGGACAGGATGAAAAGAAGGGCATAAAACTAAAAGCACATCATATTTGTACACAAACAGGCTGTTCCCATGGGATGTGTCACAGCATGATGATTCCAAGGTTCAGCACTAATAACATGGAGTTGTTTAGCTGTCTGTCATGATAAATTAAGTTTGAAATGGGAGAGATGTATCTATCAAGCTCTGTAACTTCCTTACAGACTACAGAAGAGCAATTCCTATATTCCAATATATTTCTTCCAACTGTAGAAAAATGGACAGCACACAGCAATCCAAACTCTTAAGGTGTGTGTAATCTGATTTGTAGAAAATTGTAATTTTATAACTTTCTTTCAAGTAATAAAGATTCACTATGACCTAAACAAGGCATGTACTGTCTTCATTGTACAATCAGCTATAAACCTGATTTCAATTTGTTTTCACTACACTATACTTTTCTACAAATTGTTTCCAAAACCACAACCTCCTCTGATGTTAATTGAGTGTTCATTTCTTTGCTTACACTTCAAAAAGCCTTTCTCTCCTGGGAAGTCACTTTTATATACAAACAACATGAAGTGACACAGACTGCATGCTGGAGATGGTTAAGAGAAGGCAGGGTTAAATGTGTATCTAAAGAAAGTCACAGCTGTCACCAAATTATTTCTATCCATACTTAAATGAGCATGAGTCAGCACATACATGTCATCAGTAGCTTAAAGAAATTTATCTTTTCATATTTATGCTGATTGTAGCTCTGAAACTAAAGTAACTGCAGCACCCCAGGAGGGTGGACAAGGTTAATCCACAGTACAAAAGGATACAACTTGAATACAGGAAAACTTTTCCAACACTGCTGGATTTTACAGATGCAGCTCCACTCTTTCAGTTTTACTGTTACCTGAGGTTGTACATTTGAGCTTTTCCAGGTAAAACTATGTTTGAGAAGATAAATGTACAAATGAAACACTCCTTTGGCAACACTGACTATTCATTTTCCCTAAAAGATGGAGCAGAAAAACCCCACCCAGACACTTAGGATTCAAATTCTCAAACAAGCATAGTAACAAAAAAAATCCAAAGCCATACAAAGCACATGATTTCAGACTCTGCCCCACAGACTGAGCTGGTGATTGCTTGAATATCACTGAACAAAGATGAAGAAACTGCAGGAAAAGAATATCTGACACTCAAGTCTCTGTTGGGTGAAATCCACACTGTTTTAGCTTTTTCACTACCAACACAAAGCACAAGTGGAATCAGCTGCATGCTACACCCCTGTCCCTCCAAAGAACATTTACTTACCCCTGGCTCTACTTGAGTTCTATCTGCAATGTCAATATGGACAACCTCAACACTCTTCCATGTGTTTGGATCTAAATTGTGAACCTGCAAAAAAAAAGAAGGAATTATTCCCATGCTGGGACTCACACAGTGATGCACCTTGTGCAGTCCATGCGTGTGCCAGGGAGTTTTTCAGGATGCTGTAAAGGCAGCATTTTCCAACCCTTTCTTCCTCTGCCTTTCTTAAAGGGAGTGATATCCACAATTACAGTTTAATTCAGTCACAAATCAATTTTAAACCAGCACAAAGCCTTCATTTCTTGTACATTCAGGAAACCTGGATTTAAGACTAAGCTGTAGTCATCTGTCACATTTGTTAGCTCTAATGAAATCAAGCTCTAATTAGAACCATTACCCATTCCATAATCTGCATGCACTTTTTGAGCTAGAAAGGTGTAAAAATTCCAAGTGCAAATATGCAAATATGATCTCATAGGTTCCCTGAATCATAGGACTGCCTTGAAAGTGGACCAGGTGTAGTCTGAGGGTGTGTAAAGGAATCAGCTCCACACCTGTGCTCTGTCCAGAACACCTAAACTGAGTCACAGCCAGAGGAGCTGTCCAAGAACAATCCCCCTTCTGTGTAGGAATGTAACATCCAGAGTTCACCCAAGCACTGGAAACAGACTGAAAACTACTCCTCTCTGGATGGTTTATAAAATGTTTGTCAATACAGATCAAAATTTTCCTGAAGTGATACATGAACCAAATTGACTTTCTGGGGAGAAAAACAAGAACATCACCAACCTGGACAATTTACAGGGGCAGCTTCAATATTTAACTACAGAGTGCTCACAGATCTACTCCAGTGGTCCTGAGAAACCTGTTCTCAAATAAACCTGTCAGCCTAACTCTCAGTAGCATGTCTACAGTAAAAGAACATGAAATAAGAAAAGACTTGCTGAAAAGTTATTTAAGTATTTGCATGAGAATCAAGCATCTGTATTGACCTCTAAACATAAAAACCAAATCTCCTGTCCTTGGATCTCCTTAGGTGAGACAGCTTGACCACCTTGCAAGGACCTGAAAAATGCTTTTCTTTCTTTACTCACTGGTCAGGCAATGACTTTATGCAGTAATTATCCACCATCACCAGGTACAGAATGTTTTATCTGTGCTAACTGTACAATTGCACTAAGGCTTGGTATCCAAACCCCAACTCACGTTCTCTGTTGTTCCCAAATCTGGTTTATGCCAGGTCTCAATTTTTATGAAGAAGTCATCTTTCATGTATTCATTCTGTAAGAATGAAAAGCAAAAGCACAAGTCTGATTACAGCTCTCTAAGTTTAGATAAATAGTATATTCATATAAGACACTATTTATCCCTGACTAGCAGCACAATCTATTCAAATTACCAGAGAAACAGGCCCCTTACCTACACACAGAAACAGGTACATGATAATCTTAAACTAGAGCAGTGAGTACTAAACTAAAACAAGTAATGTTTAAGAAATCCAGCTCTACCTGTCCACACTAGTGAAACAGAAATGCAGAAATAACCCTGCCATTTGCTGTCCTCCTTCCTTAACCCTCAACTTCTTTATCTCAATATTCAAGCAATTTTTCAAATTATTAATCCTGCAGTTAGATGTTACTGTACAGCACATTTACAATCACAAGGCTGGATCATAATGGTCCAGCTGCCACCAAACTGTACCTCCCCAGGCAGTGACAGAGCCCTGCTGATTCCAGTAGGGAATGCACAGGTATCACAGAGAGTCAAGCTCAACAGTTCAAACTCACTTGTTGTCACTCCTTGTGTCACATCCACATGGTAACAATCTGAACCATGTTTGCAAGTGAGCAGATAAAGCAGTTTAACATTTAACTAGTTAAGTTTTCATTAAACAGGTCACCAAAACATGTAAAATGGCATTAAAATCTTGATGACATGTCTCCCATCCAACTTAAAAAAACAAACCCAAATCCTGAGCTGTGCTGATATATTTAGATTCCCAGTTAACCCCTTCAACTGAGGCAGGAATTCATTTACAGCAATGGTATTTCAGACAGGCAGGGACTGATTCCATTTCACTGCTCTTCCTGCATTCAGGAGTGTAGAAGACTCTGATATGTCATTTTCCCCCTCCCCACTTTTTTTCAGCATTATGTCTTACCAGGACAGACATTATGTATCTGTAATGGTAATTAAAGGCATAAAAGATGTAGAAAATGAAATAATTTCTCTGACAAATTACAGTTCTAATTGCAGCCATGTGCAGACAAATAAAGTAACAGGGAGCTCTACATCATCCTAGCAAGTCAGGCTGGAATCTGACAATTGTAGTGACAGTAACAGACAAAATATATCTCAACAAAACCCCAATATATAACTGGTAGGATTTCAAATACTCACTGTCACAACTGGTGTCATTGGAAAACAGGTGCAATGGAAAGGAAAAGAAAACACAGAGCATTATTAGATACAATTGTTTCTGAGAGGTCTCACATATAAAAACACCAAGGAAAGAACAGACATGGGGCAGACTCACTTGTTCTACAATAGGGATATGCATTCCAGGCCTTCTCATGGAACACCAGGGAGCCTTCTGGAGCAATCATCCTTACAAACCCAGGGACTTTACTGGGAAAACAAACATGGAAAATGTGGTCAAAATCCTGCCAGCTGAAACCCCTTGGTTCCTTCCACTCCAAAGGCACATTTTACCCAAGCATTTGAGGGGTTATGATGGGCATGTTCACCTGCAGTGAAATACACAGGAACCTCAAAATCCTTCCTGACCATGACATGATTAAGAAAAAAAAAGGGAAAGGTAATAATAAAGTGATTGAGAGTGAGCTGTGTGATCACAAGGAAGGCTGTGCTATCCCTGCTCTGGCAGAGCAGCAAAAACACCTGCTGAGGAAGAACATTGCTCAGAGCCCTCACCTCCAGCTCCCTGGCAAGCAGCTCCTGACCTGCAGCAGGACCTTGATGTCCCACTCACCTCTGACTCCTATCTACAGCAACCAAACACAATTCTTTCAGCTGTCCCAAAGTATCCCACATATTTAAAATCCACCCATCACATCTCCCCACTCACCAGGCACTCATGCACAATTCAGCAAATTACAAAGTGTCAAGAAAACACACACAAGTGTCCCAGAACAGCAAACAATGGAAGGCTACTCTCACCTTCAAACATTTCTTAATACCAAGAGACTACAATGTGCACCAAGGCTTTTCTCACCTCTTTAAATGATAGATTTTGTGAGTGTATTGTCCCTTCTCGCCATCCTGTTCATAAGGCTCATTTTTTAAGACCTGAATTCCTTCCCCACCTCCTGTTTCGTTTTTGCTAGCTTCTGCCACAGAATAAAGTTGCCCAACTTGATACTGAAAAGGAAAGAGTAGTCAAATGTTAGCATCAAAGTTGGCCCAAACTTTTAACATGTTAAAAACAATTAGCTGTTTCCTCTTAAAATTCAGTAGTACAGAAATATTATCAGCAAAGTACAATACACCACATAAAAGATATTTAGTGAACTCTGACAACTTTTTGGCAACATGTATCTGCAGCTCACAAACTCCAGGTCTATACCCAGGTTGTTCCACAACACTTTGGTGCACACCACAACTTCATTTTTCCTATCCCAAGAGCTAAATGCATTTGTTGTTCTCTGCTGCACCAAGAAATATCAATTTTGAGTTTAGAGATTTTGGAGTGAATGATTTCCAGCTCTGAGCTTTCCCAATTCACACTTTCAACCAACTAAATGCTGCCCAGAGGACCCAGGACACACACACTACAGAACAAGTGAAATGTTTCCCTCAGAAGCACTTTCAACACCCTGTCATGACAGACATCATGTCATGACTGTCATTTAAATGTACTTCAGTGCCATTTGAATTGCTGGCTTCAGTTCTGGGAAGACAATTCTTACACCTGTGGCTTCAGGAAAAGGCTTGGAGTGCCTCAGTGCTGGGTCAGCAGCAAAGTGCTGCCACAGGGCACAGCTGCAGTGGAAGGCTCAGGACAACTCAAGGCTCTGTGCTGCATCTGCTTCCTTGGAAATTTCCTGATCAGAACAGGGCTCAGCCCTGAGCCATTTATCTCTGTCAGCACAGGGAATGTTTGGTTTCTGACACAAACCCCTTCCCACCCCTCAGTCTGAATAAATCAGGGAGGATCAGGACATACCTCTTGCACTGAGCAAGGTAAAACCACTCGGCTGAAATAGGAAAAGAAAAAAAATCAGTAAAATGAATCGTTAGACTTGACCTGCAGATAACAGATATAACAGAGATGTTCAAGAAAGAAATGTCAAAAGGAGCCAATTCAAGTTTTCTCTTCTAAAATTCCTGTGACAGCGAGGGTTTGGATATAACAGAACAAACCCAAGTAAAGCTCAATGCTAGACAGATTACAAAAGGAAAAACAAGGGATGGAAGATAGTAGAAACCACACAAAAGAGTTAAGAAATCTGGGATCTACTTCCAGCTCTGTCATAACAACTCTGTGTTACGCTAAACTTGTTTATAAACTTTTGAACCTACACGCTACCTTTACTACCACTAAAGCTCCTGGATTCTGAAGCAGTTAGCAGCCAAAAGGTGGGACAGAGAAATAAACCAGCTGTGGTTTGCTGGCAGGAGCCGCCACGGCAAAGATCTGCCCAGCGGCGTGGAGCTGCCAGCGGAACAGGGAACGGGAGAAGGGCAGGGCTGCGGGGCTGCCACCGCCGCCACCCGAGCGGCTTTCCCAGGAAAACGGGGAGAAAACGGGAGGAACGGCCCGCGGCCCCAGCGCCCGCCCCGAGCGCGGAGCTGGCGGAGCGGGCAGGAGCGCCGGCAGCGCGTCCCCGCCGGGCGAACGGCCTTTCCCGTCACGGCGGAGCGGCGCCGGCCCCGCAGCAAGCGGCGACCCCGGGGCCACACGGCAGGAGCGGCACGGGGCGGGCCCGGCGGCGGCGGGCGCGGCCGGGGAGGCCCGTGGGGGCGCGGCGCGGGCGGGGCGGCGGCGGCGGCGGCCGTAGCGGCGGCGGTGGCAGCGGTCCCGGTGCGGCTCCCCTCAGCCCCGGCCCCCCCGGCGCTCCCGCCGCCCCCACTCACAACTCCTTGATCAGCACCATCTTCCCGCCGCTCCGCGCACGCGCCGCTCCCGAGCCAGGCCCCGCCCCTCCCGCGCGGCCAATCGCGCGCCCCCCTCCGCCCGGAGGCGCGCACGCGCCGGGCGCCGCCAATCCGGGGGCGCGCAGCTCCCGCGAGCGCACACCTCACCCGGCAGCAGCCAATCAGAACGCGCCGAGCCCGCTCCGCCGCGCGTCCGCCCTCCCGTCGTTGCCGGCGGGGTGACGTCATCGGCGGGCGCCGCACGCGGGGGGCCGGTGAGGGGCGTGAGGGGCTCGAGGGGCGCGGCCCGACGGGGAGCGGGGCTGGAGAGGAGCTGCGGGGTTCCGGCGGTTCCGGGCACCGAGCGCAGCCCTGCACGGCAGCGGGACGGACCCTCCGCTCTGCCCGGCGGGCGGGGACGGTCCGGTGCGCACAGCCCGGGTTGCTCGCTCCGTGCCCTCATCCGCTGTTGATGAATTTCGGGGAGCCCGGTTCCGCTGTCTCACCGGGCACTGTGTGAGGCTCCGCCGGCCTTGGCACTGTCGCTCTGGGCGCTGTGCCACTGCCGGCCCCCTCCTCTGCCTCTGTCACACGATGGAAGCTAAAATTCCCTTTTATAATCAGTTTCAAGCAAAATCGTTTACCCGCGGATCCCAGTTAACTCGAGTGCCCCTGTATTGCCACGCAAATGAAAGCACAGCAGAGCCGTGGCAGACGCGGTTTCCGCGGCCAATGCCGCCCTCTTGTGAGACCATTTTCAGCCTCCATCGCGGTCACAAGAACGACAGGGATTCATTACGACCTGACAACCTAACAAGGTTCAGTCAGGCTGGGGCTTCGACCTTCAGCGAGGATTCAAAAACTCAAAATGAAAGGAGTCTGCAAATCTAAAAGCTCAGGAACATTGAAAGAAGGCTGGAATCAGCCCCAAGTGAAGCCTTTCCAGGCTGTGAGGAACCTGAACACTGCTCCTGGAGGAGAGGAATTCCGCAGGGGTGCTGGGGCAGAGTGACAGGGACAAGTTCTACCGAAGCTCCTGGCTGGGGGCAGAGGGATGGGACCACCCAAAGCATGTCCTGTGTGCTGAATTTGGCTTTATCCTGGTTTACATAATGATTGAAGTTGTCCTGTGGTAAAATGCCCTAAGAATAAAGCAGCCAGGAAACATACTTCCACTTTGAGGTTCTCAAAAATTGTAATTCAGGGAAAACTACAGGATTTACTTAAAATAATGTATTCTAAATAGACTGATTTGCTTTCTAGTTCCTGAGCATTAGCTTTCATTTTTTTTTTCCCCAGATGTTTCCCACATCATGCAGACTTTTGCTTTCCCTCTGTTTGAAATGCACACACAAAGGTAAAACCAGGTAAACTGGAAAGGAAAAAAGCAACCACAAGCTGCACTTGTGTTCCAGTGGTTCATCCTTTTCCCCAGAGGTGACCCATGCCCCTCTCTGCCTGGAGAAGTCCATTGTGCCCCACATTTCCTCTGCCAGCAGCCAGAATCAAGGAGGCAATTACACAAAGAACAGAAATCCAAATAAAATTCAGCGTTGCCAAACTCTTCTCCCACATAAATGGCTGCAAGGAAAACCTTTGGCAGGCTCTTCCCATGGACTCGTATTTCCATGGAAGTCCTTGAATGGTGACTCAGGGTGCCCTGGCTCTGGCCACAAGGCACAGCAGTGATCAGGGCTGCGCTGGGGCACAGCTGGAGGGGGTTGTAAATCTGTTTCCCCAAGCATTCAGGATTTTCCTTTATTTGGTTTTTCAAAACGCTGGCAGCGTGCAGCCCCTGCTGCTGCTCCTTCCCCATATGGACAACATTTGTCTGGTGTTTGCTCAGTCCCCAAACCCTGTTTACAGCTGCATCCAGCCACACACAACAGTGACACAAGGAGCCACATCCCGCTGACCCCAGAGCTGGCACAGACAAACCACTTGAGCCCAGCTCCAGCACAGCCCCACTGGAGGAGGGAATGCTTCCCCAGGAGCTGCAGGGCTCCATGAGGCTCACCCTGTGCAGAGCAGCACTGCCCGTGGGCCCTGGCTGCTCTCAGAGCCCACTACAGCCTTGTGGGTTTGGTTTCACTGTCTCCAAAGGCACCTTTCACATGGGGGCAGAAGGAGGATTTAACTCATCAAGTTCCAGCTGGCAGCAGTATGGGGAGGCTCTCATCCCTTGAGGCTCTGAGCTCCTCCCAGCCCTGTGAGTCCTTCTGCTGCTGACTAGAAGAGACACAAGGAAATACTGGCACTCCCACAAGCTGTCAGGAGAAGGAAAAGCCATTTCAAATGAGCACTGGTAACAGCTACAGTGCACTGCACAAAAAGGGGAGCCAAGAGCCACCCTTCCCTAACATCCTTCCAGATCAAGACACTGAGGCACTGAGAGAACTCATGCTTTAATAGACACTGAAATCACAAAGAAGAAAAGGCCAAATGCCTTAGCAATTTCAATAAAAATATGAAAATCTTTTTACATGGTAAATTTCATAATATAAAAAGTTTAATGCTGTCTGGAAACAGAGTTTTAATTTACAAAGAAAGTCCATAGAGGCCAGAGATGGCTAACACTGCACATAGGGAGAGCGAGTGCTGAAGGGCTGCTGCTGGGAAGCCTCTGCTGACCATCCTCTCTGGGTCACTGCAGCACTCTTCTGCAGCTCAGGGGACAAGTGTCCACACACATGTGCAGCCCTGCTGGGCAGCATGGCAATGCAATGAACCCAAAACTGCTCAAACCCATTATCACCATCCAGCTGAAACTAACAGTGCTTCCTAACAGATTCACAGGCACCTCTGTGCCCCTGCATCTGTTCTGCAACTTGGAAGAGATGTTCACACAACGAGCTTGCCCTAATGAAAGAAAAAATGGCCTAAAGTGATATGCATGGGTGTAGCACCCCCTCAATGCTTTTTCCTTGTTTCAGTAAGGTATAATTAAACAGAAGGAAAACCAATATCAGGCCAGAGGTACAGGCTAACCAACAAAATCAAATTAAACTAGATTTTGATCACTGGGGTTGTTTACTGTTCCCATTCAGTTGTAGCTAAAGACAGTCAATAAAAAAATCTGAAATCTCACACAGTAAAACATACAGGGCAAAATCAAAACATTCTGTGGCCTTGGGGAATAGTTGCATGTGGCAGGTTTAATGTGAAAGTGGTTAATACCTAATTGTTATTGCTCACTGTATTACGCAGTGTTGTCACTTGTACCATGCACAAATACAACAACGACAAATGCATTAAACCCACAGAAGGAATTCTAATAACAAATGGAGAACATGTGATTTTCATTTCCTGAATTTATCCACTTATTGGGCAAACCTGATAAAACTCTTTTTTTCCTCACCAAGGGGTTGTTTGTCATTCAGGAGGTGGAGGAGTGAGGGACAAGGTGTGCAGTGTCTCCCAGCCACGAGTAAGCATGCATTTCATGGCTCCTGGCAAGCCAGTGGAAGTGACCTGTGCCAAGTCAACGGAGACCTCATTCCCAAAAGACTTGTTCTAGTGACACTCACCTTCCATATTTATACAACATCAAATTCCCCAAATACTGAACTTTCTCTACATCCAAACCCTTCCCTGCTTCTAATGCTCCCCACCCCCCTTAAAAACAACAACAGAAGAATCACTCCCCCACACCTCCCACCCCGATTTAGCTCTGTCTGAAAGCTTTAAGCCAGCATGAAACCTGCTGGAGCACAGAAATGGATTGTAACAAAATGGCAGCGTAGAATTTCTACAGGTTAAAAGATCCTTTAGTTATGGAAGTAAACTATAATGAAGAGGCTTATTTCTGGCTTGTTATGCAGCACTACAGGGAGTATTTGCTGTTGCTATAAACAAAAAGCTGCCCACTTCCATCCTGGGTGTTCCTGGGATGTCGTTTCAAAAAGTTGATGCTGGTTAGAAACAGAGCAGGTCACACGAAGTCTCTCAGCAGTCCTGGGACCACAACAAGTGGCATGATCAACAGCACCACTGTCTCCACAAGGGACAGACTCTGTGCTGGCTTATATTGGCACACTATTCTAATTTTTCCTGCCAAATGACACGAAGGTGATGTTTAGCACCAAACCATCACAGGAAGATGTCATGTACAGACAAGTAACTTGCATCATGATGAGTTGAACAGATTGACTCACTGTTCTGCTACATTGTGTACGAGTAGGTAACTATTCCTTCCCTCTGCACTGAAAACTTTGGTGATCCCCCCTCCCTTGTTAGCTGGCTGTAACAACCCAGCCCAGTATCCTTTGCCTTTAGTGCTTGTGTTCATTTCTTGCAATGATAAAAAGGAAAACGTTCTCCCGAAACCAGCAGACTCCAGAATATTCTCACAGCACAAATCTGATTATGCCTTGTGAGTAAGCTGAGCCTAAGCATTTTCATGTCTCCATATCAGAACTGAATTCTCTGCCCTGCTATCATGCTTTTCCTCCAAGATCCCTAAGAAAATCACAAATTATCAGATCCATGTTTACAACAAGAGCATCCAGCCATGCTAAGTACAACTCTCTGCATCAACAACATAGCCCTGGTACATCCACAGAGCTGCCTGCACTCTCCATTCAGCTGCAAGACTGGAAGTTGACTTAAGATCCAGCTAAAACTCGGGACCTAATGAATTCAGCCTCACTACACCTCTGTGAGGTAGGTAGGTAAGTATTACTATCCCCATTTAGATAGAAAGGGAAGACGAGGCACGGAGAGGTGAAGTGATTAGCCTTCAGTCACTCAGCCAATTCTGGGAGTGCAGAATAGACACCAAAAACCTTGGTGATACAGTGCTCTGACTTCACAGCCTGTGAATACCTTGTGTGGATCTGAGCTCACGTGGTGGGGCCAATGCTGCTGCATGCCCACAGCTTCAGTGCATGTAAATGATCACTGGGATCCTGATCATCTCACTGCATCCACAGCCACTTAGAAACCATCTCCAGCCTGCCCCTAACTCCTAAACCCCACCTAGCCTAGGGAAGCTGACTACATTTTGCCCTGAGGGTGCTTTTGGTCCTCTTTCCTCCACATGTCAGAGGGCACTGGGGTTCTGCATCCAGCCCCTCTGCTTGCTGCCTCGCCTCTGGCTCCAGCTGCACCAACAGCTGCTTACACTGGCCCACCTGCTCCAAAGGAAACCTGCCTCCACAGCAGGAAGAAGGTTCTCAGACCTGCCTGCTCTGAGTCCTGGCAATGATTTAGCAGGATCAAGGAGGGATGTTTTTGGTCAGGTGATGTCTTAATCACACACTGATGTCACATTCTTGCCTGCTGTGGAACTGCAAAATAACGTTCTGAGCCGCAGCATCTGTAATCCTTTTCTGTGCTCACTGAGCAGAGAGAGATGTAAATACTGCCCAAAACTTGCCAGAACAAAAAGTTCACCTTCACAACATGGTGTGCCAGAGACCAGAGCACTCAATAAAACCAGAATTTGTCTCTCTAACACACACTCACTACCACACCTGCAGGCTCACCTGGTGGTTTATTAGGCCCCAAACATTTCCTTTGAGCAGACCAACCAGCAAAGCCTCATCTGAGGGCTTTCCCTCCAAAAAAGTTACCTGAGATGCAGATTTTAGAATGGGGCACCTCTCTCCTCATCTTTGTTTCACCAGTCTCTAAATGATGCAACAGAACTGCCAGACCCTGCTGCTGTGGAGTTTTACTGACAGCAGTTTCTGGTTTGGCCAGCCTGGCAGAGGTATCTAGAGGGATGTGGTCCTGTCCTCTGTCAGCCTCTGAAAGCAGTCGAGTAAATGGCTCCTCTTTCTCCAGGCAGAGACTTGTACCTATGTTCTTTGTGGTACACAGGAATGTTCTGCCTCCTCTCCCTTTCCTCTCCAAGCCCTGATATGTGTAATTTCTGTAGAAAAAGCCAGCTGTAAAACTTCTGGTTAAGAAATATGAGGAGGTGGCTAAAAGCCAGTATTTAATGAACAGACAACCAGATGCTTTGCACCTGCTGCTGCAAATACTGAATACTAGAAAGAACCTGTTATCAGGTGAGTCTGGCCAAGGTCCTGGTAAGGGAAACAAAAGCCCATGTGTGTGAGGCCGTGTGCCCCCACAGTGACAGCAGGCCAGCCTGTCCCATCTCTGGGCACTGCCAGCTGAGGGCAAGGACCACGGCTGCTTAGCTACTGGTTCTGTTTTGGTAAAGGCAAGTGGGCAGAAGCAAATACTTCAACAAGACTGTAAGTCATCAGCTGGTACTCAGGACACTTCAACATTTGGAGGAAGGGAAAAATCTTCCTGGTGACAAAAATTTATACCCGTTCCCAGCTGGCAGCCTCAGGGGACGCACGGCTCCCAGAGTGTTGCCAGGTGAGGAATGAGCTGAGGTCACAGCATTTGTGGTTTCAGGGCATCTGTGTCCATTTGGAGGGATCTTCTGTGGTGAAGCAGCAAGGTGTTGCCCAACAGACAGGTCCTTCAGTTCCAGCTTCTCTCCACTTTCTTCTTTGCTGTGCCGTGGTGATAAATTGAGCAAGCTGAGGACATCTTTCTTAGAAGTCATTGTTCCAGGAGCTCCTCGGAGAATCTTTATTGGGCCAGTGGAGTGGTGGGGAGTGCTTTGCCAGAACATCTTTAAGTTGTGAATTGCTTGCACTTTTTCATCGATGGCAGCCAATTTTAATTTGTCTATGTCTGGGGCATCAGCTGGGCTTGAGCGAGCAGAACCAGCTGAGGAATAAGAAAGAGCAGGAGATGGAGTGCTGCCACCAGGAGACTGATGCCCTGAGCTCGGAGAGATATTTCTGGGTGATTTAGAAATGTGAGCACTATAAGGAGAGCTGGGATACTTGAGTTTAAAGGGAGGCTGCTCAGTAAGGGAACCATGTGAATCACAACCTGGAGAGGGCTGCCCGCTGTACTGCCCTGTGCCTTCTCTGTTGGACATCTCCGACGCTGTGGGGCTGTTGTAGCCAGAGCTCACCTTCTGAAGGGATGAACTCCTGGTTGGAGGCTTTGGTTTGATTGCCAGAGGGGAGGGCTGGCCCCTCTGGGCGGAGCAGAGCGGGCGGCTGAAGGCGCTGGTCTCGGAGGAGCGGAAGGCGGAGACGCCGGCCGGGCTGGCAGCCCCATCGTCGGAGCTCGTGCTCTTGCTCACCTGGCTGCTGCTCCTCTGAAGACGTTCCACAGCAATCAGGTGACTCTGAGTTTCCTCCAGAATTTTTTGGGCCAACTCTTGTGGATCAAGCTTTGGGTTACTGTCCTCCTGGGATTTGACGGTGCTGTCGGTCTCAGTGCTAGACTGGTCAGATTCCCCAGTATCAGAACTTGCAAGTTTCCCAACTTTTTGGAAAGGTGAGTTAGGGCTGGGGATGAGAGTCATTTTAACAGGAGAATTTGGAGTACTTATGCTCCCTTTGGAGTTGATGGACACTTTAATGCCTCCGTTCTGACTAGTTTTGGGCTGTTTGTGATCAGGGGAAAATCTTGGTTTTGTGTTTTCTTGGTAACTGGCCAAAGGCTCATTGCTGATTATAGAGAAACCTTCATACTCTTCCTCATCTTTGCTGGCTGCAGTGGCCTGTGGGGACAGCTGGCTCTGAGCTGCAGATCTGTGTGGATAGATATTCTTGGGCCTCTCATAATCCTGCCGTCCTCTGTGTCCTGCCCCATCCAGCATGTTCTCTGGCTTGGAAACAAAGCTCATGGAAGAAGCAATGGAGCTCAGGCTGTACACAGAAATGGCATCTGAGGCAATGCTGTCTGGACAGGTAGGAGAGAATGGAGGGTTCTGATACTGGGGTACAGGGTTGGAAACAGACTGAGCAGAAGCCAGTGACTCCAGTGACGAGGAACTGTCCAGGCTAAGGCGCTTGGGCAGCTCTGTAGAATCTAAAAAAAGAAAAGACAAAGGTATGTGCCTACATAAAATGAAATAACACCAGGAAACATGCTATCAAAATTAAGAGAAAATGCTACAAAATATGTCCTCAGGCTTTATACTGCCTCAGAAGAACCAGGTACTACTCAGGTAAGGAAAAAGAAGTGCACAGCACAGACAAGAACCTCTGTCCAGGTATCCTAGATGGAAGTTGTCAGTTTATTGTAGTTATATCTCAAAACAAAGAATGAGTTATATGTCCTGCAGTCACTGAACTGTTTCTCCAGCTTCTGCTCAGACAAGTTTTTCCCATACAAAAATAACATTTACTCCAGTCTCTGTGTCACATTTGGTCTGTGTGACACAAGTGTGACATCTGCAAGGATGAGAGTGTGAGATTTCAGCAGAAGCCATTCTGATCAAATCATCAGATGACACAAGAGCAAAAACACACTGAGCAGCTTTACCAAAAAGTGCCAGCAAGGATTGTAGAGCAAAGTGCATGGTCCTCCTGGTAGCTTGTTTCCCAGTTTTCAGAATGACCTCCTCTTGGCCAACTTCACAAAGGTCAAAACCTGTAGTGGGACATGGAACAAAAAATTACAGCTCACAGAAAGACCCCCTGTCTCAAATAAGAGTAATCTCATTTATAACACAGACAGAACAGAGAGGTATGGCAGCCTGCAGCCTTGGAAGGATGACTTCACCTCTCCTGTGCAGTTTGTTGTCTGTTATTGATTACTGTTTAGCACACCTTCTCCAGGTGTTGGGAGCTTTGTGGCTCTGGACTGGGAACACACACACTCGTTAACAAGTAACTCCTGTCAACACTTCTGTAGTTGCAAATTATTTGGAGTTGTTAGGAAATTATATACCAAACACATCTCAGGGAACAGTATCCTGCATGCCAGACCATTTACTATTAATTCCAGGTTTTCTCAGAGAAATGGAGCTGAAGAGCACAGACCTTGGAATTTGGCAAATGCAGGCTGGGCTGCAGGAGGCAGACAAATGTGAAGCTGTGAGTCTTATCAGTGCTTCAAGCCCCCACATCAGACACCAGCAGTAGGTTTAGAGAGACAACAGAAAGAAGTGTTTTCCTACCTAGAGCTGCCAGAAACTCATGACAGCCAGGCAGCCTCCAGAGCTGGACACTGATGGAGACCTGGATTGGTGCAGAGGGAAAATCTTGCTCCTTCTCGCCTGCCTGAAGTTGAACCAGGACTTGATGCAGCTGAGGACAGCAATACAGACATTAGCAATTCCTTACAAGTCACAGCACTGCTTCTCTTACAGCACAGATAAGGCAATGCCCTTTCCCTGCACACCCTTTCCCTGGACACTCAGTTCAGCTGCTGCTCCTGAAAAGAGCAGTGAGATGGGAAGGTCTGGGAAGGAGAATTCAGGGACAGCAACATCAGACAGACTTGAACAGCAGCAAAGGCAGGGACAGACCAGGGGTGAGGGCTGGGGGGTGGCCAGTGGAAACTGAGCAAGAAGGAAGCACAGCAGGAGCATCAGTGAAGGGAAAGAAAAGGAAAGAGATACTCTGGGGCTGCTCACAGAAATACACTAAAGCCCATTCCATGACTGAGCCATACTCCTTATGCAAATCCTAAGAAACTCATTAACTGGGCAGAACAACTCATATGAAAGCATGGAAGACTTTCCTAATATCTCCATGGCCTCCAGGCAAGAAGTTTCTCAACTGTGCCCAAGGGACAGGAGTAGCAAGCTAGAGAGAAAATGTGTTTATGAAGATCTGACACAAATTAAGATGCCAGGATCCCGTGTAATTCACCAACACAACACAGCCAGGGCAGCAAGGATGGAAAGCCATTAATCAGGGAGCAGCTAACCTCAGGACCACCCATCTCTCACAACCCACAAAAGCTTACACAGGCCTTTTTCCACAGTAGCTCTGTGGAGCAAATCCCAGGCCTGAGAGGGGGAGCAGACACGTTGCAGCACAGGGCATGGGTCTGCAGTGAGCCCAGCACTTCACCCTGCACAGCAGTGTCACCCCCATGCACATCATACTCACCATTGCCACCACACTTCTAACAGCCTTCGGGCAGCAGGCAACAAGAAAGGAAAAGAGGAGAAAAGAACATGGGTTACTCTGTGCTACAAAGTGCCTGTGCTGAGGAACTCTGCAGGGACACAGCCATATGTGAGCCTGCACCCTGACTGCAAGATGCTCTGTCCAGAGAAAGAATGGGAATGGCCTGAGCTGTGAATCCAACAGCATGGGAACAGGCAGCTGGAATCTGGGAGTGTCCAGCTCATGACAGCTCAGACACTTAGCAGGCAGACACTCAGGCCAACCCACACTCTGGCAGGAGGCTGAACGTAAAACAGCCCTTCTCTTGTTTCCTCTGGGACACAGTACTGGCACTCAGTGCACTCAGAAACCCCTAACTTTTCCTTGCACATGCAGTTGTCTGAAGTTCTCTCTTTTGTGGCTCCTGCCTTCTCTTTTGCACTCAAACCTTTTCTACCCAGTGCTCAGGCTCTCCCCTTGCTGCTTCACTAATGCCAAGAGCACCCACTCCCCTGTGATGCCAGTCACCCACTCAGGAAAACCAACCAGCAGCACCCACTGACTCAAATGTCTGACATCCTGCTTCTGTCTGGAACAAAGTCTGCTTTCCTCTGGGACAGGCAGAGCTCCAGCTGCTCACACCATGAACTGCCAAGAGGCAAGAGAGGAAAAAAGCAATAACCACAATGGAGGGGAGAGCTGTTGAAAACCAACATGAAACAGGATAGACTGATGCAAAAGGGAATTCTGACAGGGGTCTGGGCTATGGAAGAAAATTTGCAATATCCCTGTCAGTATTTACTTCGTAGGGCAGTGAGGAAAGGGTGAGTGTGTTTTTTGTTCCTTGTGCACAACCAGCTGAATGTTTTTCCTTGGGTAATTTCATTATCTGAGGCAGGGCAGCAATCATGAAGCCACCTCATTAGCACTGTAAGGCATTTCCAGCCATGGGAATGGTGTCCTGTCCTCACACCCCTCAGACCTGGCCTCCCTTGGGTGGCCATGAGGGAGATAACCCTGAAGTTAACCACACACTTCTCAGGCATTGATGAGAGCCAAGGCAAGAGGCAAACACAAGCAAGGACACTGGTCACCAAGGGCACTGGAACATCTCAAGCTCTGCTGCAGATCCTAACAGGATCCTAACAGGAGCCCTTTCCTTGGAGCAGACTCATCCTAGTGGGCTGCCAGAGCCACTCAGCAGATAACAGAGAAGCTGGGGCTCTTCTCTGGCTTTTCCTGCAGACTCCATGTGCCCAAAGGAAGGGCAGCCCAACCCCACACAGAACCAATCCCAGTTCCTCACCACAGCATTGCCTGGAATGCTTCTGCATGGGAAAGGGGAAAGACAGTGAGATACAGGCCCATTCCCTGTGTGAGTGTGTCCATGTACTAAAGCAGGCAAATGACAAAGAGAAGCCTCATTCCAGGAACACTCAGGACAGTAAGAGCCATGGAATGGAAAGCAGCCAGGCTGGTGGCACAGAGAAAGGTCAGGTTGGGCTAGGCATGCTCCAGAGAGGGAGAGGGAAGAGTGTGAAGGAGGTTGAGGGGAGCAGGGAGAAGTCCCATCACCACAGGTAGCACTGCCCTTCTCCTAAAGCCCAGAAATCCTCTCTGTGGAGCAGTGAGCACACACAGGAGCAGCACAGGCTCAGTGAGTTTTCTGACAGACCTTGCCCTGTTCAAAGCCAACCATACCTTGGGAACTTCAGTAAATGCAGTGGGCAATGAGCAGCCAACATGGGCCCAGGCAGGATGGCCAAACAGCAATCAGGGGTCTGTTAGTCAGTTCCCCCACACTGCTGTTGGGACCATTTCACTTGTCACTGAACAGGGAGTCCCAGGGCCATGCAGCCCAGTAACCCACCTGCACATTTTCCTTCTGGACACCCAATTTCATTCACACAAACAGGCAAGTTTAGAATTCAATCCTCAAGTCTCCTAGCAAGCTCTGGGTTGGTAAACCAGGGCATCAACCATTCTGCATATTTCTGAATTTACTGACCTGGAAAGAGCCATTTGGAACTAGGTACTGGAGGAAAACCTCTCAACTCACCCTGTTGATAAGCTGCTCTCCTGTTTCTGAAGCTGTGATAAGTTTACAAAGTGCCTGAAGTGCAGGGTTAGGCAAACCTGAAAAACATCAGCAGAAACATCTGTATCTGTTTCTTGACTGCAAGAAATGCAACAAGCCTGAACAGAATACACACTTGGCTAATTCCTAAAACCTCTCCCAACACATCACTGGACAGCTCTGGAAGCAGCAGCAATTTCCAGAAAGCAAAAGGCCTTCCCACTTTGCATCTGATGACAGGTTTCCTGACTGAGAGCTGGGAGAGAGGAACAGTCACATCAAGCTTACTCGACCCAGCAGCAAATGATTCTCATCTGTGACAAAATGTTCAGTTAACATTTACTTATAGAACTTCTTCCCAGTCCAACACATTGATTTAATCGATGTGAAACATCCCTTTTCACATGCTGACATCACAGAAAGGTGTGAAAGGCTGATGTCTGCCTGGTCAGGGCCCAGAGGTGCCTCCTCTCACCTAGCAGGGACTGGATGGTGGTGCTGCACTGCTGCAGCCGGTCCCCAGGGTCCGAGGTTGGGAAGAACACTGCTGCTGGGAGGCCACTGGCTGGAGGGTCCAACCGAAATCCCACTGCTGTCAGCAGTGCCTGCCAGCCTGGAATGCCACCAACTTTATTCTCCACACTCTGCTGGGAGGTGTACATGGAGTTGTGCTGCCCGTTCTGGATCCGCTGCAATGATTTCTCCACCTGGGGGGAAGTGATACACTTATTGTACAAAATACTGTTACTGACTGACTCTTTTACACACAGGAGAGACTGGAACAGCAGGCTGGGAGCCAGCAAATCCACGACTGATCCTGGCCTGCTCACACAAGAAGACATTAGTGCCTAGAAAAGAGAAGCTCCAGTAACTCATCATTCACAGCTGTAACATCACAGTGATGAGTGTCAATTTTCACTGGGATGCTGGGAACAATAATGCCACAGAAAATGAAGTAGCAGTTTGTTTGGGATAGCTTCCTGTAAGCCTGGCAGCTGCAATTCTCCCCAAAAGATGACTCACCTTGGGGTTCCAAACTGCTTATTACCAGACAAAGAGCCTGCAGCCACATGGCAAACAGGAAAGAGAGATGAGTGTCCACAAACCCCAGCAACTGGGAAGACCAGCAACATTCACAGGTTTCCATCACTCTATGGATACTTCACACTCCTGTGAGACCACAGATGATATATTGGGAAGAAAAGTATTAGAAGTCATGAGTGATCATTGCAGCCACCTGGCAGTTGGCTCCAGTCCCACTGTTCCCCAGGACAGACTGGTGGCACAGATGGGGACAGAAGGGCCTCTTATCTTCCAAATACACAGAGACAGCAGTGACTGTGCTCTGTGTTTCCATGACTGCCATGTTCATAGCTATTTCCCTGTATAAACAATTAATCCCGATGCTTACCCCTTAAGCAGAAACCCAATTCAACAGCTAATGCAAACCAGATGGATCTGGGGAGGATTCTGTCACAATACAATCTAAGATTTTGCTTACTCTGCCTGTTTTTGCACTGAACACTTCCTTAGGTGTCCAAGTCTTTCCACACTGACCCAGAGTTTTGCAAGAGGATAGGTCATGGCAGGGGAGGGGGGATGAAGGTGTATATATTTTTTTTTTTTTTTCAAGTGGGAGTGGCTGCTGTTCCACTCATGGTTCCACTCCAGGTGAGGGTGTCTCAGGACCAGATGGGCTGTGGTGCCACTCATGGCTGTGACAGCATTTCCTTTCCCTTACCAGATGGAGGAGGACACGCAGAGCATCCCGGGCCCTTTCAGGGTGCTGCAGGATCTCAGTCAGGGCCTGTCCTACCAGTGAAGAAGGGCTGTTCAGCTTCATATCACTCCCAATAAGCATGAAGCCTGCAGGATTCAGAATGAGAGACAATCAATCTCCTGTTGTTATGGAAAAATGTTCAAACCAGAGATGTCTTCTGCCCTCAGACTAGAGAATGATGGTTCACTGTACCCTGCACAGGGACATTCTTCTCCCAGAGCTTCTGCCCATTCCCAGCCCAGATGTGCAGACTGAACTTCCAGAAAGTTTCTAGATACTTCTTACTGTCCCCTGCTATTAAACCAATAGCATCTTCCTGTTCAAGCACATAGAAAACCACTGGATTGCAGCTAAACCTGTCCAGGCATGATCCAGGTCCCCTCTACAGCCACAGAAATCAACACATACCAACAGTGGTGGTAGAACAGACCTGTGAACATGAAAAGTTTTCACTGTCCTGGTCAGAAACCTGTCCTGGCTCAATGCCAGACTCCTCAGAGTAGAGCACAGAGCTCTGCATTTCCCCTCTCATTCATGCAGTGAGGATGCAGCTGCTCCTGGCTCTGGTGCTGTGTCCAAGACTCAGTGCCAAGGGTCAGCAGTGGAAGTCAGGGACTGTGTGTGATGAACTTGCACAGTGCCATGGAAGGGGCAGTACTCAGAAAGCCTCTGATTGCTGACAATGCCATGCACTGTGCCCACACTCATCCTTTTCTGCCTAGAGTGGTCACTTTTGAGGCATTTTAGTGCTCTTTTCTTTTGAAACAGAAAAACCTTGGAAGGAAAATAAAATCCCAGCTGAACTGTGGACCATAACCTGAACTCAGCTCACAGCTGGTACTACCTGAACCACACCCTAATGCTGGACTCAACATGCCTGAAATCATTGTCAGCCTGACTCATTTTAACAAGCTCACACTCCTCCAGCCATGTGCAGTTCACACCAGAGCCATATTCACCACAGTTTCCTGTGCTAAATAACATGGTTCTGCTGCCTGTGCAAAAATCAATTTGGGGAATGCCTGCAGCTTTCAAAAACCAGGCCTCATGCCAGGAAGAAAAATTAGGTTATCTGTACATATTCCTGTCACAGCACTGCTGAACTCCAAGACTTTGTCATTCCAAATCTCAAAGTACAGATTTAATTGAGAGAGAGCAAGCACCAGCATTGCACAAGGAGCTGACACTGCTGAGACATTCCCAGTGGAAGCAAGGGAAACCTTTCTCCTAAAAGGACCAAAGGAATAAGCTCTACAAGGTTTATGTCACAGAAATCACAGCTCCTTGCTGCTGCTGCTTCTACGAGCACTTCCTCTGCTCCTGTTGAAGTGTCACTAAATTTTCCATTAGAATGTCTGTGTGCTGCAACTGATTCTATCCCACAGACACAGGAAGCATGAGCCTGGAGATTTCAAACAGAGAATGAGTTGCTGTACTGCACTTTTCTTTCTTTCCAGTCATGAAACCCACTTCACCTCACAACTGCTTCTAATTATACCCAATCCACACCCACCTACTGTGCTCAGTGAAATGTTGATGAGTCCTGTGACACTGACATTCAGCCAGACTCAGCTGAATCAGGGGCTGAGACACAGGGGCTGAATTCTGGGAAAGCACAGGGCACACACTGCTCCCAATTACCTTCTTAGCTCATATAGTCTGGTAGCTCCCTAGAAACCCCTGATTTGTCCAGAAGACTCTTCCTACCTGCCCAGTTGGCTGGATGGGAGAACTGCTTGCTGCTCTGCACAGTTTTCATTGCTTCTCCGAGGGCTGCGCTGGCTTTCATCCCGTTTAACAGAGAGGAATAGAAGGCGTGCACAAACATTTTGGAAGCAGCCACAGGAATAGGCCAGAGTGAGACAAGGACACATTGAGCCCCAGCAGCCAGGAATGCTCTTGTCAAGCCAATGACTCCATCAGAAGTGACTTTGCTGTTGGACTCTTGGTAAGAGCCAAGAACCACCAGCTTGACAGGAAGACGCAGATCCAGCACATCAGCTGCTGTAAGCAGGAACTCCTGGAGAGGAGGGCAGTCTGAGATGCTCTCCACATCACTGGCATCATCCTGCATCCTAAGAGACTCTGGGATTGTGTAGGGGTTCCCAAAAGAACTCTTGCTGCTGGCTGGGTTGCTGTCAGTGTTGGGTGTCAGGACCAAAGCAGCCAATTTCCAGGAGACGTGGGTTGCAAAATGGACACATTCTGCCTGAGTGAGGGCACTCATGACTCTCTCTTTTGTTGATGAGCTGCCAACTAAGGGCTGGCAGCCAAGTAACTCAGACACCATGTATGCTTCCTCTTCTGCAGAGGGCATAGGTCCCCACAGCCACCTGTCCATAACTGCTGAAGGGAGCTTGGGATTTCCTATCACAGCTGCCATTGAGGTAGAACTGGAGTAAGCAGGAGTATTCTTCCTCACATGGGACTACACAAAGAAAGAGAAAGAGAAAATGCCATTCAAAGATCTGGTTTTTATGGTGCTGGTCATAAAATATCCTGTCACTTTGGTTCTAAACATAAGTCTGCTTGTCATAATGACAGGAAGACTGCATTTCTTTAGTTTTCTCTGTTTAACTATTCCAAGGAACACCTCAAACAGTACTTGAGTCTGGTCAAGACTTCTATCCCCAGATCTTGGGTGAACAAAAGATTAAGAGCAGAAAGCAACAGATAGCCCAGGACCCTTTGAGGGCTGCTGCAGAGCAAAAAATATAAAGAATCCAGGTTCTCACATCACTGGAACACTACCTGCAATCACTCACTAAGTGGCTCCTCAAGCTGTATTTCCAAGATCAGTGTCAGCAGCAGGTGCTGCATGCAGCTGATACTGAATGGAACACCAGTAATGCTGACAAGATTCAGACCCTTTTGTTGTTCCACTGAGTGTGCTTAACCCAGGGCAAACCAAGATGTGCCACAAACACTGCTCAGCAAGAGCAAATGTGACTTGGTGCATTCTCCCAGAGACCTGGGCATTAGAAATGCTGCTGCCAAACCTCAGCATGAAGATGCTTCTGCAGGATTCACCAGTGGGATATGCTTTCCCTCATAGCTTTGGTGTCCTGAGACATTCATGGCCTTTCCCAGTCAGAATGCTAAAATGGAGGTGAACATACCAGCAATGTGACAGGACAGTCAGCTTGGCAAGGAAGCTCAGCACAGATCACAGACACCTACATCTCTGTAGTCTGCCATGTAGTTCCACACCCAGCACATGCAATCCTTTAGAGGAGGATATCCAAATGATCCAATCCCCTTGTCCTTCCTGGCATGCCTGGGGCTGTGATTTTGTGCTGCAGGAACTACATCAGAACCTACTCCAGAGCTGTGGTGCTCAGCACGCTGCTCAGAGCCAGGGTGGCCTGTTTGTGGTTTCTGTTCTCGTGCCTGGCACAGCAGGACAGCTGCTGCTTTCTGAGCATGTAGAGGCCCTGCACCCACAGGAGAGGCTCTGGGGGAGAGGCTCCATGAGCAGGGTCAGACCTTGGAGCTGGGGCTCAGTGACTGGATGGACGGCACGGCGATGAGGCTGAAGCGCTCGTACAGGTACTCGTTGGAGGAGCTGCCCTTGAGCAGAGCAAAGGGAATGAGGTACAGCTCTCCCTCCAGAACCAGCACCAGCTGGCGGTGGCGCCCAACAGGCCCACTGGAATGCATCAATCCCTGCAAAGAGAGGATAGAGGATTATTATGGCCCTTTCACTCCACTCATGTCCCTGCCTGCACTTCCCAAGCATCAGGCTCTAATTTGACCCGTGTTGGGTTTGGGAACACCCACATCACAACTGTGCTCTGTGTGACAGATGAGAATGTGTCCTGTGCAGCTGGACTGCTGCTCACCTGTGCACAGCCACTTCCACTGGGACAAGTGAGCACTGAGGGCACTGACCTGTCCACTCTGGGTCATCCTGGCCTCAGCCTCACGCTGGTACTGCAGCTCCTTCTGCTCCAGCCTGAAACCTTGGCAAACCCCAACCATCTACACCTTGTCAGCATTGTCATCACTTTATCCTGTGTCAGAGAATATTCTTTCTGATACTGAATTTCTAAATAGCCATTTCCTCTAAGAGCCAACAGATTGTGTCCATGACCTGCACTTCAGATACTTGACACAGTCTTCAACCCAGAGTCACCAAAAGATCTAACCAGAAAGCATCTTATGGATGGAGAAGTGGAGCAGAGAGATTAGGCAACAGGGAACGTGCAGCTGGGCACAAAATATGGCAACTGCTCCTGGTCCCATATAACTGTGGAAATTTACTCATCTAGTGTATAATTAAAATAATTAGCTTTGACTCCAGGAAAGAGTAACTTCAAAGTATTGAGATTTGCTCCAGCTTAAACACTGGCAGCTCACAAAAAAAAAAAAAAAAAAAAAGAAGAAGTATGCGGGACTAGAGCCTTGTCTCTAGATTCTCAACTCTAGATGGTCATTAAGTCCCCCTCCAACCCAGACTGTTGTGTGGAAATCAACACTTCAGAAACCAGCCCCAAGCTGCCTGTTTGTGCTTTCCCACCCTGAGAGGGTTTTGGTAAGTGTCTGTGCCAAAGGCTTACTCCTTCCATGGGTCCTATCAGCAAGTCATAGAGAGCACGGAGTGGGGGCTTGGAGAAAGAAGTCTGCCTCCTTGGAAGTGATGATGTTCCATCCTTAACAGGAGACATGGTACTGCTGAACAGGCTGGTCATGCTCTGGCAGCTCCTGTGGGCAAAAGCCAAGGGAGAGGTTACCTGAGCTGCCCTGTGGCTGCCCTGACCTCCAACAGTGACACGAGCCAGGCCTCTGTAAGATCCTTCATGGGAGGACTTCAACCTCCCATTCAGCTTCACTCCTCAGTGAACAGTGACACTAATGGCAGGATGAATCACTGCACACAGCATATGCCACTGCTATGGAGTTTCTCTACACACTGAGAAGGTGTGAAGGGCTGAAGGGCTGTTCCCAGTTGCTCCTGCACACCTATGGGTAGCAGCTGAGTGCAGGCAGGCATGAGACCCACTGAGCACTGACCACAGCCACAGGAGGATTTGCACTTGGGTTGTGCACCAGCTGACCTAGTATGATACCAGAGCAAATGTGACAACAGGAAAACCATGAGACATCAAGATTCTGCACTTCTGCCTCTGCTGTGCAACACCTGGTGCCCATTCTGATATTTCTGATATTCCCACAGAGCTGTGCACGTGATCTCCTGGCATCAGCCACAACTGTTTGCCCTGCTGAGGAAATGAAGTTGCCCCATTCTGGGCTCACTAGTCCAGCAGCTGTGCTCCCCAGAAACATTATCCTTGGCTTGGGGCCATGAACAACTACTTCACATGGAAAGGTTAACTTTCCAAAATATTTTAGCAGGTGGACCTCAAAGGAAAGGTAGGGAGGCCTGGGACATAGCCCAGCCTGATACATACCAACACACAGACTCAGAAATTGCATTTTTCCCTCTGTTTCTCTCCTCAGCTGCTGCAACCAGCCTCCTGACCCAGTTCACATCATGCCTAAAACCTATAGTTGTCTGAAGAAAAAAATGCTCTTACCACCCACAAGGAATTTCCATCTTATGGGCACATGGGAATAAGCTCAGAATGTCAACAGAAGCCTGATGTCTGACTGCCCACGCTCTCCAACCCAGAGATTCCAGTGACAGAATGAGTGTGCTGCTCCTGCTGCTGCTTAGAGCTGCTGGAAACTCATCTGGGGGACTTGTGCAACAGGGGATCAGCACAGGCTTGGCACTGTGTGCTCCCCTCATACCCGTCTGCCCCACTTCACTGCAGCATCTGACTGCAGGGTTCAGCTTTCTGAAACACAGACTTTAAAATCAGACCAAGAAAGAAAATCTGTGCAGGGATATCCCAGTGATCCCTTGTGCCCTGATCCTCCCTGAGTGGCTTGTTGCCAGCAGGCAGCACTTGTCAGCCCCACAGCCCATGTTCAGTGACTGTTACACACTCATTTACTGCAGGGAATAGGGACTTGATTACTCAAATCAGCTAAGCCCTCCTGCATCCTGCATTTCCCAGCCAAGCAGCTCTAGATTTATTTCTTCACCACTCAGATTGCTTTTTGTGAGAACAAAACCAAGCAAGCACCATAAATCTCTCACATCTCCTGCCTGTGTGTGGGTGGGTGGGTGTGTACACAAAGAGTGAGCAAATTCACAGGGGAGGATGGATAGATCTCTTGTGGCAAGTGGAGCTGACCAGGAGCCCTGGCCAGTCCATCCTTTCCTCCCAAAGAAGCAAACAAAAGCCTCCAGGTGCACTGATGATTTCCACCTTGCTCCTGCAATGCAAAGCATTCCCTGATGTCTGAACAGTGAAATCTCTCATTTGGAAGCCTCTGCTCAGATTCTGCAGCAGTGCTGATTTATAACCCTTTGTACAGGCAGCCTGGTCTGCAGCAAGCAGAGAAACAGCACAAACAGCCAGGGCTTAGCTCTGCTCCCTCCCTTTGTCTGGGAGATGCAGGAACAAAGCAAAGCCTCAGAGAGCAGGGTCAGGCTGACCTGGCTGACCACCAGCCTCACAGGTGTTGGCTCTGCCTGCTGGGGATGAGTGGCTGGGCCTGGCCAGAAAGGAGGGGTTAATCTCAGAACCAGCACAGAGCTGCTCCTGCCTTAGCACTAATTAGGATTTTGGATAAGACAAATAGTCCCCATGGCCAAGCACAGCTATTGGGAGGGGCTGGAAGTCAGGCCAGGTGCTGCAGGGGTCTGAAAGCCTCAGGAAGCTGGATACCCACCAAGCCTTCCTCAAAGAGACTCTTCCTAAAGATGCAGCCCTAAATCCACATTCAGGGCTTTGACACACAAAGCTGCAGGAAGTTCCAGAAAACAGCCAGATCTGAGTTCCCTGCGGAACATATCAAGGATCCACAAGTATCTCCAGAGCCCACTGCTGGTTGCAGAAAACCCACAGCCCACCCAGCAGTCCCTGCCACGGTGGTCTGCATGTCAGCAGCTGCAGCATTGCATCCTGGATGGCAGAGAACCACCAGAGAAGGGACTGCTGTCCCATCTGCCTCCCCCAGGGCTGCCCCCATCCCTCTGCTCTGGAGAGGATCAGATATATGGCTCTCTAGGGCAAGTTGTCAGCCCCTGAGGGCAGTAACAGGCTCTAATGATCCAGATCAGCTTGCCCTACCTAAGGAGCAGAGAAAACAGAAGCTGCAAGAAGACACGAGCCATGGTGGCTATCTTGGTGCCTGTACCAGTGGCATCCTCAGCTCAGCCACCATCCAGTCCTGAGATCTCCACAGTGTTCCTTCAGTGCTTCCTTCTCCTCCAAAGTCCATTTCCTCTCAGAAGGTCTCTA
Source organism: Erithacus rubecula (assembly GCF_903797595.1). NCBI lineage: Eukaryota > Metazoa > Chordata > Aves > Passeriformes > Muscicapidae > Erithacus > Erithacus rubecula. The sequence goes on along the minus strand of NC_136671.1, from coordinate 8,490,048 downwards.
AGTGAACTGCCAACCCTCCAAGTTTGCTTTTCTAAGCAGAACTGACAAAAGATCCTACTATTCTCTGCTTAAAAGCACCTACCCTGAATTCAGGGCTCAGCAAGCCAGCTGCCAACAGATGTGGCAGATTCCCAGGTCTCTCTCCACAGGCAAAAGGAGAGGGGCAAGCAGGGAGGCCATCCAGCAGTGTGTCCTTATATTTTAACCTCAGATCTCACTGCAAGAACATCACAGACACAGCTGCTTCTAATGCTTCCCCTGCTTCTCTTCTGAGGGTGCTTTTAGTTAAATGCCCAAGATGCCCCATCCCTGGGCTGCTCCTAAGAGCTGCAAATTACTTACTTGGCAAGACACCTGAGCTAAGCTCCTAGATCTGGATTCAGAGTAATGTATGTGGCTCCTGAGGAGCAGAAAGACAGAAATGAGGCATGGTTGGTCACTGCAGTATTCCTGAAGATCAGAATTCCCTGGAACAGAATTACATCCTACTTCCCCCTGTAATCAGAGGGACCATCTCCTCTCTTTCTAAGCCTGATAAACTAGCAAAACATTTCAGCAATTATGAGGGTCTTCCTGTGTGATCCAAAACTAGCAAGTACTCATAGTCCTTCATCAGTGCAGCAGCTTGAAGAGATATGCTTGTGGATTCTGAGGTCAGTTGCTGGTGCCAGCAGGCAGCTCCCAGTTCTGTGGGGATGCTTTAACAGTTCACAAGCTCCAGTGGTGGCTCACAACACTCCAGGCTGATCACATTTGCTTTTCCAGCTGAGAAAAGCCTAGGGCATCCTGTGCTCATAAACCACAATCAAGCACAGATCCAGTCAGAAACCTTGGGTTGCATCACACAGCCACACTGGAAAAATTCTGTCTTCAATTTTCTTTCCAAATGGTTGCCCTAAGCCCTAATCAGCACAGTCATGTGAAAGGCTGAGAACAAGATGTAAGAGGCAGAAAATGAGTGGAGACTTGCAGCTAGTACACTCCTGTAACTCTGGAAATGAAGGAGATTCCCACCTAATTGTACAACACTTGAGATCAACAGAAACATGTATTTCTGTAACAAGTGTGCAGGAGAGAGCTCCAAGTTTCACATCTCATACACAGCAGGGACAAAACAGCACTCCCCTGCAATTGTTTGGAGTCTCAAAACCAGCACTTGGTCAGGAGAAAAACAAATTCAGAACAGTTGCTCCTCCAGACAGTCATCAGTTATAACTGATGTCCCCTCGAGCACTGTCTGCACCTAAACTTGCAATTTAGAGAGAAACCCACCACCAAGACATCTCCTGCTGCTGATCCCCACAGCAGTACTGCATTCCCACCTGTTCAATAGGTTGTTCCTGCTGACCATCCTCAGGAAGCCAGTTGGATCAGTCATTGAATTCAGCTTGTTATTCATCTCCTCAAACTGCTGGTCCATGATGTCCCCAGCTTCACTCTCTGTCTCACTGCTTGCACAGGCTCTGGGGGGAATCAGAGATGAAGGGATCAGTGATGCGAGAAGGAGCAACAGCTTGATGACAAATGCTCAGCCAGTTTGAGCAAAAATGTTTTTCAAACAGAAGCTCAACCAAATGTTAATGCCAAATTTTCCCTGGCTTGCCTTCAGTCAGGCATATAAGACAATGCAAGCCCCATTTCCTCCTCCTCTGGGATTCCTCAAGGTTTAGTGAGTGGCACACACAGGTGGGAGTGCAGAACCCTTCCTGTGCACTGCAGACAGAGACTTCTAAAGCTGCAGCACAACATTGAAATGCTGAGTCTGCAGGAAACAACTCCACCCTTATCTGCCTAAGAACACGTGTGAGCACATCCTTTGCAGATCTCCACATGCTTCCTTCACTGGCACAGTGACATAGCAGAGGGAGCTGTGCTGCCACTCCTGTTGTACAAAGAGGGAAAGCACAGAACGATTTACTCTATCAATGCCCCAAGTGCAGCAGCAATAAAGAGAAACAGTCCAACAATTCTAAATCCCCACTCTCCTGACATTAATATCTAAAATTTCTCCGTGCAGTTGAGGTTGAGCTTATGGTGGGCTGGGTTGGACTCAGTGAGCATTTGGCATGTGAATCATCCTCTCTATTTTGTACACTTTTGGTGTTAATGTTGTTGCTGCTACTGTTTGTTTTCTTGTCTCATTACTGTTCCCAGTAAATTGTTCTTATCTCAACCTGTGATCTTCACCTTTTGTGCCTCCAATTCCCTTCTCCAGCCACCAGAAGGAGGGAGAGAGGAGGAGGGAGCAAACAAGCAATATTGAAGTTTGGAGAATCTCAGTGGTAGAACTAAACTAGGGAGTATCATCCCTAAACGACCACAATGGCACATCACAAACCTTGGAATCTTACTTAAGATAAATCTATGATGCTACCTGATAAAGCCTCCTTGCATCTCATTTCTACTTCTTTTTGGGTTGAAGCCTCTCCTGAAGGGCATTTTTCTCAATAAAGTGCACAGGAATTAAATGAACACACAACCCATACTTGTGCAGGCAACTAGATTTGTATATATCCTAGATTTCCTGTGAGTGAATTTCCTGGTCAATATGATTTATAACGTGTTAAGTCCTGACAAAAGCCAATCACTTCATGAACATTGAAATGGGGACAGCTGAATCACAGACAGGGGATAAAAAAACCAACATAAGGGAAAAAAGGGAGACGAAAAGGTTGTCAACAGCTTCTCCCTGCACATTTTTCCTCCAACTGAGGCATGCTCAGCTCTGAGTCCTGGCACAGTTTGGAGTAACACTCACAGCTCCTTAAAGAGGCAAAAATCCTGAGTTCATGAACCCAAGAGAGCAGGTCACATGCTCTCCCTAAAGAGAGCGGAGTCTGTTCTGACACAAGTCCAAGCAGACTTTAAAATCCCTTACACTTCTTTTTTTTTTTTTTTTTTCTGCAAGAATGCTTTACTTTGAGGATTAATTAGACCAGCTAAAAAGAACCCTTTCTAGCAGAACCTGAGGCTGCAGTGTGGAACTGAACATCCTGTGCATCCCTTCCTCTCCAGGAAGTGTGAAGACACGCTCTGGAGACTCAGCAGTACCTCTGACCCTGCTCACAGCAGCATGGACAGCACCAACTGCTCAAATTGAACCTCAGAGCACTCCAGCAAGTCAAGGACTGAGCAGTCAAGCTCCTTCACATGTGCTGTGAATATTCAGACCCTGCTGCTCTCTGGGCAGAGCTCTGGGGCTGGGACTGAGGCTGGCAGCTTCTGCTGGGGCCCTGGAGAGCAGTGGAATCAGCAGGGCTGAGGGGAAGCACTTGAACCACACAGGAAAGGAGTTTCAAAGTAGAAAGTGATATTCACACACACAGAAGAGCCAAGAGTTGTTTGCTTTATTCCCTGCACATGATTTTGACATGGGGAAAGAACATCTGCCTATGATCGTACCACACTGGTCAAGGATCCTGGAGAAAAGCATTAAACCCAAATCCTTAACCAAAAGCATACCCTTACCATTACCACAAAGTAAGGAAGAATCTGACATCCTAGCAAATTAAAAACTCATCCCAGAACCTGAAGACTGAAGAACTGCCTTTGGCAGGAGGACAATCTGTGGTGACAAACAGTTAATGAAACTACAAACTGTATCTGCAAAACTGGTACATGAGGTCCAGCTGCAGACTTCAGTTATGGATCTTGTGTATCTGCATGTCTGCAGGGTAGGACTCAACAATCAACATGTGGGTTCTAAATTATTTATTCAGCTATAGCCACAAGCCACATTGGGGGGATGGTTAGAATTCCTATGGCATTTGCTGTTTTTCAAAGCAAACTGTTGAAAGAGAATTAATTACACTGGGAACTGTAAGCAGGATGAAATCTGCCCATATGCAGTCAGATGTGGCACCTGCCTCCTCATCCAACCTACAGATTCACCACACAGCCTCTGGGTTTGGATTTTATTTGCATGTGGATAGAGTTGTTGGGCAGGAAAATAATCACGATTACAAAAACAAAGCCATTTTTTGTTGCTGCACTGAAAATTTGCCCTTTCTCTGACTCTCAGTTCTTGGACTTCTCAGCCAATGAGCTCATCCCAAAATGCTGTAAGTTCAGGTGATCCCAACTCCCTTTCAGATGCCCTGATCCCAGCTCACCTTGTGTAGTAGGAATCCACTCCCAGCGCCTCCCGCACGCTGGAGATGTGCTGCTCCAGAGCTGAGTTTGTCAGTGTCTGCAGGGCCATGCTGTTGGCTTCATGGAAGTCCCCAGCATTTTCTGTCAGGCTGTCACCCAGATAATACTCATGGAATTTCAGAATTCCTGCAAAGCACCAGAATCAGGAGGTTATTTGTGCAGGGCTAGAACAGCTGCCAGCAGCTGTCTAAGAAGATGGCAGGGCCCCAAGCATTTGGCATTTCCAGCATAACTGGGGCAAAGTGTTCTGTGCCAGGTCTCCACTGAACTTCTCCAGCTTTGTTTTTAAAATCTGGGTTTGCAGATAATGGCTCAAAGGCACAAAGGCAGAGGAGAGCTTTTACAAGATGCTCAGAATGCCTTTGCTATTGCAGCACTCATATAAATTATAAACCAGATCTTCCATAAAACCCCCTACTACAGTAATTCACATTTCAATTGATGCACAGGAAAAATACCTATTAATAACCTCTGAGCAAATTAACTGAATGCACAAAGCTGAACAAGAGTGTTGTTACTACAGCAGAACCTCCTCACATCACACACAGTGATTTCACTCTATAAAAGGAAAGAAGATGGATTAAACCACAGTGAATTATTAAAAGATAGCATTTCACAATGGGTAAACCAGATAAAGGCCACTTCCTGTTTTGATGAGAATTCCACTGCTACTGCAGATAAAACCTTCCTGTCTTCAGACTGGTCTATTCTTCCTGATATAATTAATTCTGCAGCCTGTGATCAACAGTAAAAGGCTGCTCTGGGTGCCTCAGCAGCATCAATTATTACACCAGTTAGATAAGAGTGGAGGAACAAAGAATAAAGCAACTCCTCCTGCAGCAACAGCAGCAAACACAGCAACAGCCAAGAGGTTCTCAGGGTTCCAACATCAGTGGGACAATGAGGACCCTGGGCTGCCACAGAAGCTGCTCCCTCTGTCACTGAACAAGAACAGGTCACCATGGCTGGACCCTACTGAAGAGCTCCCAGCAAAGTTTCTTGAGCAAAACCCCTGAAGCACCACAGCCTGTACCCTCCCCATCACCTGACAGAACCTTCCAAGAGGCAGTCACAGACCATGGACTCAGACCTGCAACTGCTTTTCTCCAAGGCTCACTCTGGACAAGCAGGAGACTGATCATGAATCCCAGTGGCAAATCCTACACTCAATCCATATAATTTTAATAAGCTTAGCCTGATAGTGATACTATAGAATTACTAGCAATTTATTGTGCAAACTATAGGCCTGAAGAGCTAATTAGTGACTGGATGCACAGCAGGACAATCCCATCCTACACTGAGACATGCAACATTGCAAAACCCTCCCAAAAAGTGTCTCTTCCACCCACTGTCCTCCCATCTAAGTCAGGCATATGTGAGTGCTTCCTTCCCTTTCTGAAGCATTTTTCATGCAATCTAAATAGTGCTTTTTATCTCTTTAGCTTTGTCATGATGAAGGGCTGAAATTATTAAATTATATCCAGAAAGAACTTGTTAAAATTTATAGTCATCACTTTATTAGATAATGAATAACAGCTGTCTGCAAAAAGCAATCCTCTTCAAATTAATCCTCCTTGCTCCTCTGTGATAAGTGCTCCCACATTCATGTGAGGATCAGGCAGCTCAATGGCATATCAGGAAGTGGGGATGCCCTTGTTTTCTGCAATCCACTTCAGTGAATAAACGTCAAAAGCTTTTGGAAGAATAAAGCACAGAACTCTAATTAAAGTAGGGATTCTAACGCATACAAGATCCTCACAGAGCCAACATACTTGGAATTTCATTACTCTTCTGTTCTGCCCCGTGGGAAATATATAGATTGGAGGTTGAAAAAATGAAAATATTAAATATGTGAAACATTTCCATCTCCAGATGAACATCAAAGTCCTGAATAAGCACTTCAGAGCCATTACTGCTGTGGCTATGCAGTAGCTTTTAGTCTATTCAGATTTAAGGTACTAGATGGAAATGATTCCCTCTTGCATTCACTCTGGTCCCAAATTCATTCCTATTCTCCCTTTGTTCCCAGGCTTTTGTGCCCAAAAGGGAGCTCACCTGCCCCAGGAGCCAGCAGCCAGCTGTACAGATAACCTGCAGCCAGTGAGTAGTAGAGAACAAGCCCCCTCTGGCCATTCACAGTCTCCAGGACCTGGTCAAGGGTCACAGGAGAATAGGGATCTGAGTCCTGCTGCCCAGTCTGACGTTCCACGAGCAGGTCAGCAAAAGCCCTCGTTCGTCCTCTCTCTGCTACTGCCAGTGCCTCATCATGGTGACCTGCAAAGACAAAGACACCTCTCACACCTGACACAAGTGTGGTCTGCACTGCCATGTTCATGGAACAGGGACAGATGCTATCCCAGTCCCAACAGAAACCTGGGGAAGCAGTGTCACCTATTTCCCAAAAGAGCAGTCACTGCACTGCAACACAGTCCCACAGAATTTATTTGCTGCAGGCAATAATACAACGAGCCACAGAAAGGCAAATGAATGGAGCAAGTAAGGAAGAAGAACCAAAGGTGCCCCAAACCCAAAGACAGACATTCATTCTGTTCTGCTGGAACAGAAATGCTGGGCTGTGTTGGACAAAGGGCACATCAGGAACTGCCACCCCACACCTCCTGGCTCATGCCAGGAGTTCAGCCTCAGCATCTGAAGGCATCTCTTACCCAGACTGACAAGAACTCGCTGCAGGGCCTGATAGGAGGATGTCTGCAGGTCGAAGAGGGACAGTTTGTAATCTGTGCTCAGCTGCACCTCGTGGCGGATGGTCTCGAACAGCGCGGAGGCTCGGTACAGCTGGGAGGGAAAACAGAGATCTCCCTATGGACACTGCTCAAAGCACTGGCTGGGAAAGAAGGAGGATGGAGGGCCAGCATCCCCTCAGACTCACACCCTCCCTGGACACACCAGACATTTTCTTCCCTGAAAACAGGAAGCACCCAGAGGGCTTGGAGGGCACCATCCCCCAGCCTGGGGCAGACCATGGCATACCTGGTGCTGGGACTCCTCCAGGTTCCCACTGGCCCAGAGGGAGAGGCCGAGGCCATGACGGATTTTTGCTTCATCTTCTCTGCGTCCCAGCTGCTCTGCCAGCCTCAGACCTGAAAGGGGGTCAGAGGGAGAGAGTGCCAGAGGGGAGAAGGGGCTATGGCCTCAGCCACACAGGGTTCCTGTGCAGGCAGAAAGCTTTGAGCTGGCACTGGGGCAGAAAGCAGGGCAGCAGCAGTGGTGGGATGGTGAGCAGGGCAGGGACAGCACCAGGATGAGCAGTGGGGCAGTACCAGTGCTGGGCAGCTGCTGCCAGCCCTCACATCAGCACCAGCATGAGAGGGCTCAGACCCTTCCAGGGACTGAGCCCTCCCTAAGTGAGGTTAAGGCACCATCCCCTGAGACAAACTCAGTAAGCCCCTATCAAAAAGTTCAACTTTTAAACCCTAGAAGCCACACAGACAAACACATTCACACTTTGCTGTCGAATACTGCCAGAAAAGACACCTCCTGCCACATTCCTGGCTTGTTTTCCATCAGCTCTCCCCAGCTCTCTGGCAGGCTCTGCATGGTTTATGTGCTGAGCCAGAGCAGAGGGCAGGGGCCTGGCCTGAACAACCTGGAGCTCATTTCACTTCCAGCAGCACACTCTGTGCTGTCCCCAGTTCCACACACTCCAAACCTCTTGCCTTGGTGGCCCCTGCTGACAACAGGGACACTTCCTCTGAGGCACCTCAGGTTTCCCCCAGCCTGAGGAGCAGGGCCCTGGCTGTCACCACACAGCTCAGCAGCAGCCAGCATTCCCAGGCTATGCAGGAATTCTGCAGCACACCAGGAGAAGGAGCTGTGTTTCATTTCTCCCCTTTCAATAGCATACTGGAACCCTGCCAAGGTCAGTTTCATGAAAACCAAACTAACTGATGTAATACATCCTTCTGCCTCCAGCTTCATACACTCCATACACTGCTCATCTGCTGCATCAGAGCCCACAGTTTGATCAGCTGCTGCCTGCATGCTGAAACCCCTTGCAGCAGCACAGCTCCCAGCCCAGCACTGACCCAGCACTCAGCAGTGGTAGATGGCTCCAGGACACCTAAGTCTGAATTTCCCTCATCTCTCTATCAAACAGCCCTTGTTTTCACTCAGACTTTAAACTCACCCACTTTGTCTCACCCTAGGTGAACACATTGGAAGAGCCAGGTGGCTACCAGCAAGGCATAAATCTCTCCTAACAGAGCTCCCAGGATCAGAGAGATTCATCATAATCCTTGGTGGCTTTCCCAGAGCCAGATCATGATATGCAATTCTATTTATAGTGAAGGTTTACACCTTCAGGCACAAATGAGCTCTACACAGAGACTGTGCTAGGTACAGTCTAGATCCTTGCTCCGAGGCACTCAAGATGCCCCCAGGAAGGCACAGATCATGCTTTGTCTAGAGGACACCAAGAAGGCTCCGAGATGACCCAGAACAGACAGCTGCTCACACAGCTGCTCAGCAGTAGCTGTGGATGTCTGCAAGAGCTTCAGCATCAAAAGCCACTGTCAAACACATCCTGCTCAAGCCATGCTTACAGAACCTCACATCTTCAACTCTCCCCTCCACCCTTCTCACCCCACCACTGCACGCTCTGCAGCGCAACTCACCTTCCTGCAGGTACATCACAGCCTGAGAGTAGTTCTGTAAAGCATGATGAGTCCTCCCCAGGCTGCTGTAGGACACGGTTTTGGCCACCAGGTCGTTCATCTGCGCGGCGATGCTGAGGTGCTGCTCCTGGTACACCACCGCCCTCTCGTAGGTGCCCAGCGACTCGTAGGTGAGGCCCAGGTTGCCGTAGGCGCGGCCCTGGCCGGCGGGGTTGCCGGTCTCCTCGGCGATCTGCAGGTCCAGCTGGTGGTACTGCAGGGCCGTCTCGTACTCGCCCATGTGCTGGTAGACGCCGCCCAGGCCGCAGGCAGCGTCGCTCTCCAGGGCTCGGTCCTTCATCTCCCGCGCGATGTTCAGCTGCCGCTCCAGGCACGAGATGGCCTGCTCGTAGTTGCCCAGCTGGCTGTGCAGGCTGCCCAGCTCCCCGTAAGCCTGGGCTTTGTTAAACGCCTCCCCCAGCTCATGGGCCACCACGAGCCTCTTCTCGAAGCACACCAGGGCCTGCTGTAAACTTCCCATCGCCCTACAAGGGAAGAAAACAGCAGGGTTTATTGTGCTGGTATTTCCTTGAGAGAAGGTGTTTTGTCATTTCTCCCAGAGCTAGCTCAAACCTTCTACTCAGAGGATTTCCCCCAGGAGAAATCCCCAGCACTTTTGAATCGACCTTCTCCTCTCTGGGCAGTGACATCAGCCTCATAATTTGAGCTGTCAGCACCCACAGGACTCTAACTCACTCCTGTGTCACATACACCCCATCAGCACCACCCTGCAGCAACTGTACCTCACCAACATTAGAACACACGTGCAGCTCCTTACCTGTGCCCACTGCCCAAGCCTCGGTAGGCCTTTGCCTGATCTTGCATACGGTTCAAGCTTTGAGCCACAGACAGGTACTGTTCGTAATACTTGATGGCTTCCTCAAAATCTCCCAGAGCCTCATAACAATCTCCCAGGTTCCCATAGGCTCGGCCCCGATCTAATACGGATTCATTCCCACTGAGCTGCTGCAGCATGGCCAGCTGCTGCTCAAAGTAGCCAATGGCTTCCTCCATGACATTCATGTTCATCTTGGTAATGCCCATGTTACCGTAGACCTGGGCTTCGATGCTGGGGTCCTTCAACTTCTGCCCCAGCTCCAGCTGCTCTTCGTAGCACTTGAAGGCCATGGTGTACTTCCCAAGTGACATGTACACTGCAGCAAGGTGACCGTGTGCTCTGCATTCACCTGACATATCCCCCAGCTCTTGGTACACCTCCAGCTCCTGCGTGTGGTAACCTAAAGCCTTGTCACACTTCTGAACCATCCTGTATGCAGAGCCCAGGGCTGCATAGGCATTGGCTTCCAGTCTCCTGTCTTTAACCTGATGGGCTAAGCTCAACTGCTGCTCATAAAATTTTATTGCACCATGTACATCTTTTTTACAGACAAAAATATCCCCCAAGTTCCCCAGAGCTCGGAATTTGGCCTGGGAATTGTTCAGAGACTGTGCCAGGGACAACAGGTACTTTTGACACTCCTCTGCTTTGTTGAAGTCCATCAATGCTTTGAAGGCCAGGCCTAGGTTGCAGTAGGCTTTGGCTTGGCTCAGCTTGTCATGAAGATCCTTCGCTAAGGCAAGATCCTGCTCGTAGTACTTAACAGCTTCCTCATAGTTCCCGAGGCAATAATGGGCATAGCCAAGGTTGTGGCAAACCTTCCCCTCGCCTTCCATGTCCTGCAGCTCCGGGGACAGGCGCAGGTACTGCTCATAGTAGGGGGCCGCCTGCACGAACTCTCCCCGCGTGCAGTGGAAGTTGCCCAAATTGCTGAGGGCTCGCGCTTCGCTCTGGATGTCCCGCAGCTCCCGGGCAATGTTGAGATGGTTCTGGTAGTGCTGCAGAGCACGGTCATGGGCACCCAGAGCCTGGTAGGCCACAGCCAAGTTCCCGTGCGTGGATGCCTGAGAGGCGCGGTCGTTGACCTCCATGGAGATCTGCAGCTCCTGCCGATGGTACTTGACGGCCTGGTCGAACATGCCCAGGGCGTTGTAGGCGTTGCCCATGTTGCCGTAGGCCCGGCCCTGCGCCGCGTAGTCGCTCAGCTCCTGCGCTATGGACAGGTGAGCCTTGTGCAGCCGCAGCGCCGTGTCGTAGTCACCCTTCATCTGGTGAATGATTCCTGAAAAACAACACACACAACTCAACAAACACAGTGCCCTGCGCTAAGGCTCTGCAGCGCCCTGCACACCAGCACTGCCTGCAGCCCAGACCTGCCCCGGCTCTTCGCGCTCGGCAGGGCACAGCCCGTCTGAACAAACTGCTCCTTGCTTCCAACAGGGAAAGCCCAGCAAAGCTTTAGCTTTTATGTTATACAAAAGCACCCACTCACCACAACAACTCGACACAGTCTGGCCTTACGGAATTGCTGTTCATTTCCAGAAGTGATACCTCAGCTAATCTGGTAGCTCCAGAGCTCAGGCTCAACACATTGAGTGAGTCAGCACTGGCAGATGCTTTTCAATTTCAGTCAAGTCGTCTCGCATTTGTTATGAGACATGGGAACAGCAGCTCTGATTCTGCTGATGATACCACCTACACTTCAATTAAACTCTGTGCTAGTAATGCCTGTGGCTACTTTGCAAACACTTGTGAATAAGCATGGAGGTTTGGGAGCCACTGAAGGAGGCCCTGCAAATGTTTTTTGACATTAATTGCAAAAGCTTCAAGAGAAAATATCTGGCATCTTTGGGCAACATGATGAGCACATAAAAGAGGTAGAGAAGTTCTCTGGAAGCTGCAAAGAGGCAGCACCAAGAGACTTTAAATTGTGTTCTATTAATAATGTGAAGTGTCTTCTCTCCATCATAGTGGGAACCCTTAAAAACTGCAGAGGCTGGAAAGCCTGGTCTCCACATGGAGCCTGAGTGTTTGGAAATACCAGATGCTTTGCAAAGGTTGAGAACCTGAGACTTCTGCTTAAACTCCACATCTTGTGAAAGGCTGATAGCTTGTGCTTCACCCTCAGTCCATCACCTCCTGCTCACCTCACCCCAGAGCACAGAGAATCTCTGTACAGAACACTGCAGCAGCTGGACTCTGTTACAGTCCATGTCTGCCCTGCTTAACACTGGATCACACACTTAAGGGTGCTTTCCATCTGCATCAGGGAAAAGCAACAGAAAATGTCTGTTGCTTCAGCAGAGAGGCCAACTCTAACATTCTGGCCTGGAAACACATTTAGATACATTTTTTTGCCTGTCAGCATGGTTATTTTGATGAGGTTTTGTTTTGCATGTGGATTAGATGAAAGAGACAATTAAAACTTGACTTTTTGATTGGTACTGGATGCATTTTAAACAACAGTAATAGATTGTCTCAACAAGAACTGCATGTTCCCTTTCTCCAGTATAACTTAACTCTGACAGCGAAGACAAAAATATAGCCAAATAACAGCTGAAACGTGAGACCCCGTGCTCAGACACTAGGAGAACTATTCTAGCACAAAGTGTGGAGTGGCTGAGTCAGCATACCAACTGAAAGTTATATTTAGGCTAAAATCCAACACTGGAAAACATTCTCTGCTGCACCAGTCCATCTCTCACGTCTCTGTGTCTCCCCACAGACTCCCCCAGACAAGGTTCCACACTGGAGAAGAGATGGGGAATGTAGTTTGTGCTTTGCTGTTCATGCAAGGCCTCCTCTCTCAGCCCTCCTGCCTGCTGGGTGCTGTCACATTAACAGAAACCTTGTTCATGCTCATTGTTCTCTCATGCTAAACTGCCCACAAGCATTTTTGCATCACAAACCTATTTTGCCCCAATATCTGCCTCAATTTGTGTAAAGGAGGAGATATGCAGCACTAATTAAAAAATGTGACTGTTTTGTTTTCTGCAGCTTCCCTTATCTTCTTCATTCAGCTCCTGAAGACTCAGCTACTACGAGAAATTAAGTAATTCATCAAGCTCTTTTCAATTACCTGCTGTTGATAACATCAGAGCACAATTAGCATCTACAAATGAACCAAGTGCCAACTGCCAAGCAGAAACAGGAGCTGATTTACAGCGTGGGGCAGCCTGCAAGGGTTGGGATTCAGGTGCTGCCAACAAACACTTATTTTGATATCCCAGCACCAGCTCTGCTCTGCTGTTCCCAGCCAACTGAGAACACATCCTGAACGACAGCTGGAACATTGGCAGCACAACTGCCACAGCCATGGCAGAGATGGAAATGCATCCTTGGTTGCTCCCACATCTGGTGCTGTGAGGCAGCAGGAGAAATAGGCTTCACTTGGATATAACTCAGTCTCTCCCAACCTGTCAGCAGCATACCAATGCTGCTCCTACATCCTATTTCAAAGAGCATATATGGAAAATAAACTTAGCTAGGATTTGACTCGTGTCTCTCAACTTACAAGGCAGCAATCTATTGGCATATCCTGCTGAAAAACTCCCAGAGAAATGGCCAGATAACAAACCACATCACTACTTGCATTAGTGCAAGAATTACACTTATTCCTAACTCCTGAAGAGCTCCTCAAATGCATTTTATCTTTTCATTTCCCTTTCGCTATGAGTTTGTGCTTTCTAGTGTTTTTCTAAGGAATTTAATAATTGAACACGGAACACAGTTCAGCAGCACACAATCTGCCAAGGGCCTGTTTAATTTATTAAGGCAGGCTGATGAAACTGTGGTGACTAAGAAGACAGCACACAGCAGATCTTGGGCATCCTGGCAGCGGCTCTGATAGTCTCAGCATTCCATGACAAATTCTGCTCCGTGTCAGGACCTTACCTAGATTGGAGGAGGCTCTGCCTTCAGCAGCTCGGTCCTGCAGGCTCTCAGCAATGTGCAACTGTTCTTCATGGTACTGCTTAGCCCTCTCCAGGTCTTGCATACATCTAGCTGCATGGCCCAGGCCAGCATAGGCTCGCATCTCAATGGCCTTCTCAGCCAGCTCCTGGGCCAGCTCCAGCACGTAGTTGTGGTAGGACATGGCTTTGTCGAAGTTCCTGCGGTAGTGGTAAGCACTGCCCAGGTTGCTGTAGGCTCGAGCTTCCTCCCGCTTGTTCCCCAGCTCCTTGGCAATCTTCAGATGCTGCTCATGGCACTGCACTGCATTTTCAAAATCCCCCATGGCAATGTACACTGCCCCCATGTTGCCCAGCTCCCGTGCCTCGGAGAGCTCATCTTTGGACTGCTTGGCGAGCAGGACACACTGCTTGTGGCTGGCCAGTGCGTTTGGGTAGTCCCCGATGGCTGTGTACACGTGGCCCAGACTGCTCAGTGCTGAGGATGCTGCCTGCAGGGCCAAGAGAGACAATGTGAGTACAAGCATTCATGGCAACCAGTCAGATGGCCCCAGTCCTAGAAATCAAAACCATGAGAGGCCATGCTGGTGAAAGAATGTGACTGCCAACTAGAAAACCTGTTTTCTGCAGTTCTAAACCACTCAGGGCAGCAGGAATGGATGGGGTTGACTCAGGAGGACATGCGTTGGACTAGCTCTTTCTTTGATGTGTGCAATGTGTGCTTGTACCTGCCAGAGGAGAAGGACAGCACTGCAAAGATGCAGAGACTATTGAGGAGACAGAGAATGACTCCTGCAGTTACCAACATCCTTCCATACCTCTGCTTCACCAAGCACACCATGCTCCAAAGAGCACAGCTCTTACTGTGCAGCATCAGGGTCCTGAGCCCCACACAACCTTGGGAATGCAGCAAAGACAAAAGCATTTCAGTAGCTGGAGCCTCTGTCCCCTAAGCACATATTACCAAAATGCAGCTCTATAAAAACCAGAGTTCCTACCACCAATAAACAGCTGTATTTAATAAGAGAAATTATCTGAGAATCAGATTATTTTACCCCCTGCATCTCCCAGGATGCAGACCTGCCTTTCACCTGGCAGAGCCAGAGCTCCCAACCAGTCAGCAGGGCAAGGAGCCAAGGGCAGGGATGTGTTCTTCACATGCCTGCTGCCTCAGCAAGGCTGTTCCTTCCATCTGACCCCAAATCCTCTGCAGCTCCCACATGTGCATTTCCTTTGCTCCCCAGCTGCTGCTGTGACCCAGTTCCAAACCTCCCAAAAGGAGCTGTCATGGTGAGGGCAGCAGCTGGCCAAGGGCTGCCACTCATGGCTCCTGGGCAGTCCTGGCAGTGGCCCCAGCCCCTCCTCAGAGCAGCTGCTACTGGTGTGGCCACAGGCAGAGCTGGGACTGGGTCCTGCTCCATGCTGGTCAGACTGGCCACAGAACTGGGGTGGTCTGGCCCTGGACAGGCTCTTCAGCAGCACAGTGACATAAATTCTTGGCTGATACCAGGAGGGAGAGCTCTTAGAGGGTTTGAGGGGGCCTGTTTGGAGGCTGCTACAAAACCAGCTCTGAATTTGAATACATTTTTACACACATCTTCAAGAAGTTTAATATATACAGAGTATTAAGTCATTTGCAACTTAAGTGGGGAAGAAAAGGGGAAAAAATAGATACATGCAGCTACCTTCCTCAAGCCCAAACCAAAGTACTGAGTCTTACAGGCCTCAAGACACATTAGAGCCTCATTCATTCTGATAGGAAGCAACATGCCCAGTGCTGTGGAAGAAGGCAGCAGCACCCTCTGGGCCAAGTCAAGCCCAGTTCAATGCTGTGAGAACTGATCCAGCCTGCAAGTTCAGACATTCTGGAAGACTGGCCACCACCAGCAATAGAACTTCTGGGAAGAGAATGGAAATGTCTTTCTGGAAAACAAGGAGTCAGTGAAATCTGGTGTCTCCTGGGGCTGCTAAAATAAAAAAAAAGTGGACATCCATGCGTGCAGATCACTGAAGAGAAGAGCTCTGGCCAAGAGCCATCAGGCAGAGACTCAGATGATGTTAATGGGCTATGGCTGGGGAAAAGAGGCATAAATGGAAAGCAGCAGATCTCAGATTGTGAGTGCACAAGAAAAACTTGACAGAAGCAGGGACTGCGTATCCAGCACATGGGGAGAAATCTCTAGGATGTCTCCTAGAATGGGAAGCAGATGATAGGAATTGAAATTTGTGAGGCTGGAAATGTTTATTCTCAGGGCTCCTAATCCCTTTGCCCAAGAGCATGCCCAGGCTCTCATTAAAGACCTAGAATGAAGGGTACAAGCTTGGCAACCATTCTCAGAGCACACTAAAACACTTGGCTGACATGCCTGAGTGCCCAGGGCTGGATTATCCACACCAGGATGTGGCAGGAGGACTAGTGAAGCAGAAAAGAAAAATAAGTTAAAGGAGACAAAAATAGAAATAGAAAATAAAGGGTGAAGAACTGATGAGAAATAGCACAACTTGATTAGAAAGCTGGGGCTGATTTTAGAGGCTGGGCTGAGGCTCACCCAGACAAGGCAGCAAGGTCACCTTTACCTTCTGATGTGCACTTCATTGCAATGGTCCTTACTTTTTATTCTGCAGCAGCTTCCACTGTTACCTGATCTGAGAACAGCACTTCTCAATCCTCTGGGAGTTCCCATGAGGACAGCCTGTGGCACTTCTGGCTGATTTTACTTCTGCAATCAGCTGGGGCTGATTCCTGCAGCATCAATCCTCCAGCAACAAAACCATCAATGCTCTATTTGCTCTGGGGGCAGTAAGGGGAGCTGGCCCTTACAGCAGCATTTAGGAACAACTTGGTGATAACATCTGCTGGGTGACTCACTTCAGGGGATTAGGAATAAGATTCCAGAAGATAAATTCATGATTGTGTGTTTAATAAAATCCTCCACATTACAGGGAACCCCAAGTGGCTCACACACTGGGCCAGAGGGATGGGGTGTTGCCATGTCACTGGCAGAAGAGCCCTGTTGTGGCACTGGGCTGACACATGGCAGACAGACTCCATCCCTGCTAGCACACACCTCTGCCTGGTAGCAGGGTGATGTGAGACTACAGCTCCATACCACATGGGGTTTGCAACAGCAAACAAAGAAAATCAATGTTTTATGTATCTGACAAAGACAAATTTTACAGTGGGGATTGCTTACACCTTCAATTAAGCAATTTATCACTTTAATAGAAAGCAGATTCTTCTGCCATTGAGCTGAGGCACAGAAGGGAGTTCTGAAAAAGGTTCCTAAGTGCTCTCTTTCTCTCAGAAGCAACAGCCAGCTCAGGTTTTTCAGCTGAGTAAGGCAGAGTCTGATGTTAAGCAGATGTGCATCACAGAATGGCACCTGACAATTTGGAGAGATGCATTCCTTAGGTACTTCACCCTTGCTGGAGAATGGTCATTTCCCAATCATGTTACATCTAAACAAATCTTCACCTGACTGCACAGCCTGCTTAAATAAGAACACTCTGTAATAATCCTAAAATGGGTGAGGTGAAAATGCTCTGCCTGGCATATCACTATAAGGTACCCTTAATCCCTGAACACAGACACTAATTAAGACTGATCAGAGATGGAGCATGCCCTGCTGCATGCTGCTTCTTTCAACTCCCCTTCTCCCTCTGGGCACAGAGTAACAGCAGCTTGATCCTAGAGATGTAGTGGAACTGTATCCAACAGATTACCATGATACCATGCATATTCATCACAACTGTACTGGGGGCAGGCAGCAGCATCTCTGAAAATCAGTGTACCTCCTCATCCTCATCTGCATCCCCTCACCCCTCACCTGCATGTCCTTGCTCTTGAATGCAAGCAAAGGTGTGCTGGTTCATGGAGAGCCCTTGTTTTTGTTCCAGAACAGCTACCCAGGCAGAGCCCTGAAAGCACAGTGCTGTGGGTGTCACCACACAGTAAATTCTCTGCCCTGTGCTGCTGTAAGTACTCCAGGTAGGAAGGGCACAGGTTACCTGACACCAGGGACACATCCCAGCCTTTTCTCTACAGCAGATGTTTGTTTTACAGGCAAGGACCAAGTAACTGCTGCACACATAAGCAGGACAGCACTGTGATGGGGGTAGTTCCAGGACCTGATAAAACGATCATTTGATATAAATGATCATTTATTTCCACTTCCATTATATCCACTTCTATTAAGGCCTTTCATCATTTCCTCAGGATCTGCAGGTATGCCTCAGCCTGGCTTGGACAATGCCTGATTTATGACTGAGACAAGTCTCACATCCAAACAGAGCAGGTGCCCTATCAAAATTAACACTTCTTTCCTCCCTTAAAGGTGAGGCTGATGTGCCAGTACCACATCTAACTTCCTCCTTTGTGTGCCATGCTTTTGAAAACTGGAAAGGAAGCAGCAGGCAATCTCCTCCCCTCTTATACACGATCAGTACACAGGAAGAAGGAATGGATTTGCTTTTAGGCAATTATTTCCTGGGGGAAAAATATACTGAAATCAATATCCCTGCCAATCAATATCCCTATTTATTTGTAGAAGGTCTCAGTCTTTGTAAAAGAAGCTACCAAAGAGCAAAGGCCAAAAAAGCCAAAGCCAAGGAACAGAAGCACTAGTATCTGAAAGCCTGAAAGGAGCTTTGTAACTACTAACTGAAAGAGAACAACCAGGAATTAATGATACAATAGAAAGACTCAAAATACACAGCATAAAGAGATGGTCTTGACCCTCACTTGATTAATGGGTAAAATCCACAGCTCTGCAAGTGCCACAGAGCTGCTGCTCACAACAGAGCCTGCCATGGACTCTGCTGACAATCTGCTCCCAGTCCTCTCTATTCTTACTTGCTCAGGAAATTGTTAATGTTTCAGAGGACTTCTCATTCTCCCTGTTCCATGGCAAAACTATCACACAAAGTACATGAATCCCAGCAAACCTGAGCAGCACTGGGGGTTTGACTGCCAGACCATTCAGTCACTCCAAGGGGAATGTTGACTTTCAACAGCTTATTTGGAGATCAAAATAATGCTGCTCCATTCCAGTGGAAAATCCACTGACTCCCATCACCTCCATTATCATTTAGGAGAGAGGTGTTTAGTTCTGCCTAAAACACTTGTTAAAGTAAACCTGAGCTACACCCTTAACAGAATAGTTCAGCAAATAGTTTTGACCAAGTTAGCAGCGTTTTGCTGAAAAGCTGAAGCAGCAGCTATTCCATTCCACTTTTAGGAGTAAATCTGCCTGTCACTCATACTAACCAGGCTGCTCATGTTCACTGTGGGAACTGGTGCAACACCCCTCACTCACCCCTCACTGCTGGGGACCTGGGGAGTGGGCTGCCATTCTGGGTGGGTTCTGCAGAGCTCCACTCATTCCACAAAGGAATCACACAAAATACACCAGTCCAAGAACACTTATGAAGGAGATGTCATCATGGAGCCTATGCATCACCTGGGTTGATCTGCCCAAATTTGGTCACTTTCTGGACACAGTCTGAAAGACTCACTTTAGGGAGAATGGCTGACTTGCCATTTTTAGTGGTGATGTAAGCATTTCTCATTTAAAACCACAAGCTTCTCCATGGTGGCGACCCTGAGGAGGAGTGACTCATACCCTGGTCAAAATCAGTCAGGAAGAATAACCCAGCAAGTCACAAACTTGGATCTAACAAGTTCAGAGCAGGCAAAGAAAACATCAACTCCTTCAGCAGTGTGCTGACCTGTGCCAACCCTTGCTGCTGTTATTTATAAGCTGGATATCCCCTCTGCAAACTCAGTACAGAGGAGGAAAGCCCTGGCTGAGGTGGGCCTCCTGAAAACTCAAAGTGTGCTGCAGCTGCAGCTCTTGCATGAGTTTTCTGCTTCATTTCTTTTACTGCAGGCAGGTCCAGGCCTCAGCAATGTGCTGAGCTTTACAGACACTGTGAAAGTAAAACCAGAAGACTGCATTTCTTTCAACTAAAATCCATGTGCTGTGGAGGTCAAATGGGGACATTTAAAGGAGATCCTCAGGAAGTATTACATTTCCCTCTTGAGTCACAAGTCCAAACAAAACAAAGCATATGGCCTTTTAGTGCATTCCCAAATTTCCTGCACCAGTCAAATTTCTCTTTGTTCTGCTTAATCCTATCACTTTTGAACTAGACAAACCTGTATGAATCCTGTCAAGTTGCCTTTAAAAAAACCTGCCAAAGACAGAAAGAGAAAGGCAAATTATTTATACTCTGTGATACAAATCCAAATGCTGAGGGTCAGGCACTAAGGCTGATTCACATCACTGAACTCGTCCTTTCAACCACATAGGTGATTCAGTCCAAGCTGTAATGCAGCATAAGTGGGCCCACAATTCCCAAGTAAACTCCACTGGTAAGTGTTCTCCCAGCAGCTGGCACTCAGCCTTCCTCCAGGGTACAAGGCAGTCTGCCCTGGATCCCTAATAAAGCAAAACTGCTGGAATCATTTCCTCATCACAGCCT
Source organism: Erithacus rubecula (assembly GCF_903797595.1). Taxonomy (NCBI): domain Eukaryota; kingdom Metazoa; phylum Chordata; class Aves; order Passeriformes; family Muscicapidae; genus Erithacus; species Erithacus rubecula. The sequence goes on along the minus strand of NC_136671.1, from coordinate 8,469,991 downwards.
GTCTCTGACATCTTAGTCTATGTTTCCAGGCATGACAAACTGCTTTAGCCTGAAGACTCTTTCCAGTTCTCATTTGTGAGGTATTTATATCCTATCCTCATTTTCCAGATTGTTTGCAAACATAACAAAACAACTGTGGTCGTAAGATTTTCAGATTTTTCCTTTCTGAAAAATGTGACAGCCCCAGGCCAGACCACCTCTTGGGATGGCTGAGTGCCACACACATCCCACAGGCAGGGACACTGCCATGGGTCTCTTGAGCTGCAGATCATGAATGGATGGGATTCTCCACACTCCACCCAAGACTGCAGATAAGGAGCACATCCTCCAACTCAGAAGAACAGAAAAAAATCCCCATTCTGCTGCCCCAAACCAGAATTCATACAAGTTCAGGGAAAAAGCTGAATCCATACAGCTCTGCTATTGACTGAAGATGTGGCTTTACAGACAAAGCAGGGCTGGAGGGACACCTGGAAAGCATTTCCCCTTCTCCTCAGGAAAGGGCAGAAAACCTTGGCTTTACAGAATTTACAGATTTCATTAGAAAGGAATGATCTATCTTTCCTTCTGCATCTCCTTCTGGAAACGAGAAGATGAAATTTGATCTCTGATTTGCACAGCCTGATAGTGAGGAGCTGAAGTTTACCAAATGTGGGAACTTTATACTGAGTCCCATTGCTTTGAAGGGGACTGGGAAAATCTACCAAAACTGCAAACCTAAGTAACTACCAGTGGCTGAGCTGCTCACAAAGTATGTTCAGACAGTTGCAGAGCAAATTCCCAACAGAATCCATCCAAGGATTGTCTGTCCCAGTAACCATAATCCCTATTTTTCCTCCTCCAGGGATGCACAATGGTTGGTGACCCCTCCCAGCCATGGCTCCAGGTGCAGCCAGCTCCATGGCAATGCCCTCTGTAGCAAGAAGCTGACCACTCAGCTGGATTCTGGAGTCTCCTGGGCTGCAAGCCCATGGGTTTCTCTTTCCAGTGGGAATTTCTGCATTCTGGTATTTCCCCTGCCACACAAGAACCCTCACAGATATGCCAGAGCAAGGCAACACAGAAAACCCACCAAAGCCTGCTTAATAAACATCTTTCTTCTGTGCTACTTAACTACCCAGTTCTAATTATCATCTTCATCATCTCCACTTCCTGCAAATAGTCAGCCTTTCTGAACAAAATCTGCTGAAACTGCAAACATGAACTCTGCCTTACATTTGCAATCGTTTTAAAAAGCATCTTGGGACAGCAAAACCTGGCTCATCAGTTCCTGAGCACACCCACCTGCTGCAGAGAATTCCCAGAGCCACAGATGCTCATGGAGATGTCCAGGGCAGCAGCCAGAGGCTGATACAAAGGGTCAGCAACAAGAGGGCACAGAGCCCCAGCAGTTCTGCACCTTTTCCTTCCACAAATAGCTGCTTCCAGAGGGAGGTGGGGGAAATCCCTTCAAAACCAGGCCAGGAATAATTGCTGCAAGCTGTTGCCATCATGAGTCAACCCAGGGGCAAGACAGTACTGACACAGTCTGTCAGTCTGTCCTCAGCTCTGCCCTTCCTCAGCCACACTCCTGAGAAAAAGGGCAGCAGAGAGTGCTTGGCTGCCCCTTCATCCAAGCCCTAGGGAGAATTTAGGGGTGCAGACAATCCTGTTTCTCACCCAACACCTTCTGCTCACCCTTGCATGGTGAAGAGAGATGCTGCATCCTGGGGGAAGGCAGAGCTCAGCTCAAAGCATGCCTGCCAGCCAGCACAGAGGGGCTGCCAGCACCCAGTGGCTTTCTGGCAGCAGCATCCTTCCCAAGAGCTCCCTGCTGGCAGCACAAGCACTCATTTCATGGTGGTTGCTCTGATCTTGCCATCCTGCCCTGCTATTTCTGAGCACTGGGGCTGTAATCGAAGGCGTCTGAGGGCCCAGGAGAGGAGGGAGATATTACACTGCAAAGTTCCTGTGGTGTCCATGGCCTCTGCACAGCAGGAATCAAGCACAGCCTTTCTGAGGGTTTGGACACTGGACTCAAGAAAGGGTCCCAGCTTTCCCTTTCCTGTCAACTTCTCCTTGTCAGCCATTCACAGCTCCAAAACTCAAGCATTACTTCTCTAAATGAAATGCTCTGGAAATAACACAGGGCCTTCAAAATGGTCATCCAAAGGGCCACCCTAGCCCATCCCAAGAAATCACACATCCCTGGCTCTACACTGGCACTCTGGCCTTACAGAATTCCTAATATAAGACAGTTCTGGACACCTGAGGAGCAGCTAGCAATGAAAAGGGATGCACAGGACTAGAGTTACAGGTATTAAAAGCTTTCACACTTACATTTGATTCCATTCTTTCCTCTGATTCTGGCACAGCTCATTAGCTGCATCACCTTTGTCTAAATCACAGCCTGTGATGTGGCATCAACACACCCTACCTACATGAGTTACCTGATGTTTTCCAGAAGATGAGGTTACCTGGTGTTAAAACCAGAGCAATTAAGTCAGAGATAGAGTACAGACATAACATTCAGCACTTCCATTATGGGCTGGTTCCACTGCAGCCCTTAGACCACTCTGAGGAGAAACAGGCTGCAAGCTTCTGCTGCTCATCAGAGCCAGCTTCTGTGACAAGACAACAAGCTAAAATAATGTGATGCAGTCTTCCTTGCTAACATCATCTGCCACTCCTCCTCTGGCACATTCCAGTACCTTGGCTGCTGCTTTAGGGAACCTCTCTTTGTACAACTCCCAGCACTTTCATAAGCACTAAGAAGAGACTGGAAAAAAGAGCAGCAGTCCAAGCTACCAGAATGGGATTTCCTCAGCACATGAACTGCTGGACAGTATGTGCTGACAGTTCAGCCACAGAGAGCATGGAGCACATCACAAGAACATGAGGTTGCTGCTGCTCTTAGACAGGGCTGAGACTCTTTATCCATCAGCAAGGAAGTAAAGACTACATTTCACTCCACTGCAACCAGGTCTGCTCAGAGTGGACCCTCCTGTTCCTGTCCAGTGGCAATTACCCCTGTAGGACAGGAGAGGGTGAACTCCAACAGCCTGCAGACAGCTCTGAATGAAAACACAAGCCTCTACCTGGAAAGGTTTATTTTCTACCTCTGCACAAACTGTGTGGGCCTTAGTTGGAGCTAGTGCCAAGAGATGCCCAAAGATCAGCTCCTGTACACATGTGCTGGGCCAGGGTCCTGCAGCCCCCTGCCATGTGCTCCCCCTGAGTTCAGATGGGCTGTGCAGCACCCTCCTCACTTAGGAAGGGATGGTTACACTCTGTACTGCTGCCATGGGGCTGCACAACCAGTGATGCCCACCCTGCCAGTGACATGGCTGAAGCAGGGACAGGTATATCCACAGAATGAATGCATTTGAATTTCCTGACCAGCCACTGCAGCTGGTCAAAAAGTCCAACCCATTCCTTACCTGAGATGCTGTTTCATGGTGCCCTTCACAGCATCTCACTAAGAACCAGGCACCTGCACAGACCAAACCCACATGTGTGTTCAATCCCCTCTTAGAGATAGTACAGGTATGCCAAATCCCAGTGACACCTGCCCCCTGCTCTCTCTGGACACAAGTCCAACAAAACAGCTCAAACTTCTTTCCACACTGGCTGAAAGAGTAAATGGCCTGCCTGGACACATAGCCTGTGTTTGTAACAGGAGCTTCACAGACTCCCTGTGCCAAGGAACTAAAACATGTACAATCCTGAGTTCCTGTGAGCAGCTGAGATGCTTCCCTGCTCAGCTGACAGCTCCCCTTCTCCTGCATGGGGGAGGACAGACCTGAATGCTCCAGACAGACCCTCTGCAACCTCCTCCTCCCTTTATGGGTGGCACTACCCAGCAAACATTTGCTCCAGCAGCCTCAGAACCTGACAGCCCCTCCAAAGACAGCAGCATCCCATACAAAGGAGCACTTTTTACCTTTTCTGCCAATTCTCTGTACAGTCAGGGGTAAAACAATTACCTCATTACAGTTGCACACCAAATTCCCTTCTGCTGGAATTCACATCAGCCCTACTGCAACTTTATAACATTTGCATTATAAAAATGTCTGCAAAGGAGGCCAAGAAAAACAGCTTTTTGTTCAGAGGAAGCTCTGTGGTCAAGATGATGTCATCAGAAAGCGCCAAATTAATTTCCTGTGGTTACATCCTACAGGAAATCCAAGAAGCTCAGCTTTCTTGCTAAACCAAGTAGTCATTTGTTGTCAATAACTGTTAATTATGTGCCCAGATGTGTCATGAACTAAGGACTGTTAGGACTAGCCCTCATTCCCTGCACTCCCCCCAGTGAGATCTGTTTAAATCAGTGGGCTGAAGACCAGGCAAAATGCTCCAGCCACAAGTCCCAGGCCAGCCTGGGGTTCTGGGGCTCCTGTGCTCATGCCAGGACATCAACTCCCCTGCTGCTGCCTCCAGGCCCCACAAGGGGAGATGTGCTGGGCAAGAAACCCCCAGAAGAGCAGCAGCCACACAGGTTACCCTGTTAGCAGCAACAGGGATCAAGAAAACTGCACAAACAATGACAAGCAACAGCTCTTCTGCTCTTCATGAACAGAAACAAGGAAATCTGGAGTGATTCAGGAGGTTTTCCAGCTGGTAAAATAATCAAGAAAATGTCTAGGAAGTCCCTCCCCCAGCCACAGTCCTTCCACAACCTACTGAAAGATGCATTTTTCCAAGGCTTACTTGATATTTAACTTGCCAAGTAACTTAGTAAAGCAGTAAAGCATTCAGCAAATTCTAGCAGACCTTTCCCACAACTTACCAGTGGGAAACTGAACTTCCTCAGTTTTTAGTTCTCCTCCAAAACTACTTGTGATTACATGAATTCTCACCTGTCCTGCTGCCTCTAGCTCTTCCCTGTGCCTGCCATGCAACCACCAGTCTCCATTTTCCCACTCACAGTAGAGGGAGCCCCCAGAGCAGGGGATAAGTTTTGTATCTGTGCACTAAAATATGATTCTGTCCTTACAGTGAACTTTCAGTAGAAATCCCTTGGGACAGCCTCCTCAGTCTGTGCAGCCCACTTCCCTGCACTGGCAGGGAGCCCAGCACAATTGAATGGTCAGGAATTGAATGGCCAAGGCAAAGCAGACCCTGCACAATTTGTTTTCAGATTTGAATGGGTTCTTTTTGTTTTCACTGGTGTTTGGACTAAGTGTATTTTATGCAAACACTGGGGACAGGGATTTTGCCCATTTCTTATCTGGAAAAAGCACAACTTAGGATGCAGCTTGGCAGAGTCTAGGTCAGCAGCACGTGTAACACTGGGAAATGTGCTGAGGACAGTGAGGATCAGCTGCAGCAACGTGGTGCTGACACTGACCCAGCAGCAGCTCCTACCCCTGGAGCCCAGAGCCTCTGTGCTGTAGGAACATGGATGGTAAGGGACAGGGAGGCAAAAGGACCTGCTCAGAACCCAGACTAGAGATGGGGGAGGCAAATGGACAACCCAAGCATCCTGCCCCTTGCACTCACATACCTTATCTATAGGTAAAAAGACTTCCTTAAAAAAAAGGCAAGTGGACACCCAGAAGAAGTCACAGCTTCCAAATTCTTGGGGCAGACAGACAATGCTGTTTGATATGCTCAGATCTGTCTGGAAACCCATGCAGTGCAGCTGACCAGCTTTGTTTAATAAGCTCCTACCTCTCTGTCCTTGAGCTTCATGGCAAGCACCAGCTGATGTCTGTGGTTAGTCAGGGCTTCCCGGTAATTTCCTTTGGAGAAGAATGCAGAGCCCAGATTCCCATGAGCTCGGCATTCTCCTGTCTGGTCACCTGTGTCACATGCAAACAGAACAAAGATTAGCTAATACAGCCACTGCTGGAAGCATCCAGTGGCAAGACAAACATGGGGTACAAGTGATGCTCTGGTGTGAGAACCAGCATTAAAACAAACTCATCTTTATGTTTAACACACAGCCAAACTCTTCTCTTCAGAAACTTCTGCAATAGCCATCAATCATATTTTTAGAATTGTTTTACTTTCTTCTGTGGCCTAACACCTGGCAATTTTCCATTCCTCCCTGTTTATTTCTTGCTTGCATTGTGAAGGTCAGTCAATGGCCAAGGCCTAGAACAAGCACAAAAGCAGCACAGCTCTGCTCAGATGTACAAAGTACACCTACAACCATCTTCAAGAGAGCAGTCCCTATGCTCCTGCCTCAAGCCTTTGGGCATTGTCTCTCCAGCTCTGCAGAGTCAGGGCTTTGTCTCTCACCTGTCTGCTCTCCTGGAGCACCCCACAAAGCTGAATGCTCTCCCTGTTGGGCAGAATATATCATACTCAAGAGGGACTTTTGAATTTGTTTATTTTTAAACACTCTTTGTTCATCATTGCATCACTGCTGATTTGTTCCTTCCCTGGCTACTGCCCCAGAATCTCAGTGAGTACTTTTGTCCATCAAATACTTGGAATAGCAGATGGCTTCATTTAAAACTTATGTAAGGTTTTGAGCCCAACTCTACACAGGGAGTAAGAGCAGTTCCCAAATATATGATATCAGGTAATTAAAAGACCCTGTAAAACCTTAGCACATCCATTGATCATCTGACCCTTCACACAGGCAGACAAACAGGGATGCACAAACCTGCAGTCTGCACATCTCACAAGCTTCAGATTGGATTTAGCAGCTTGTGAAAACCTGAGTATTCTAGAAGGATGCTGATCACCACCCCAGCTCATGATTTCACCAGTCCCAACCCAGCAGTTCAGCAGTGAAAGGAGGATTCTCACCTAAACTCTTGGCTACGTCCAAGTCCTGCTGCATGTATCCAGTGCTTTTCTCTGTGTTGCCAAGGGACCAGTAGGCACTGCTCAGTGCAGAGAACACTGATCCCCTCAGCTTCAGGCTGCACGTGCCAATCTTCAGGGCAGCCTCCAGCACCACCACTGAGGCCCCGTGGTGACCTGCAGTCAGGAGCTCCTGCCCAATCACAGACACCACAACAAAGGGGCTCTTGTCCAGCTTCATCTTCTGCAGTTGTTGGTAGGTGGGCTCCAGGGACTCTGAAGTGCAAAACCAAAGACAGAACTACTCAGCAAACCAAGTTATTTACATCAGGAATCAGCTTCACAACTCATCTTGATTTCTTTGTAAACAAATGACACATGATTTAAGGGCCAGACAGCCCAAATCCTATGAAGTTTTATTAAGGGAGCTTGAGGCTCAAAGGTACCATCTAAGACCTGGCATATCAAGACAGATCACCTGGCAAGCTGCTGTTTGCCTTGCAGAAAGCACTTCAGGAAGGCAGCATAAGAATAGAGCTTAGAGCAGTCTCAGCATTGAGTAGTCTCATTCTGAGCTCTGAAGTCTGGCCTAATGGCAGAAGGAATACACAAGATATCTGTGGAATTTTGTAGGAAACTGGAAATGGGCCATCTGCAGTGTCTGAGAGCATTGCAGTTTTTGCTCTTTCAGCACAAACCTTCAGATGAATGTCTGCAAAGTCTGTGCCTCTCCAGATACCCAAGCACATGAAGTTTGCTAAGACTGGTGACCAAAACTGCAGAAAGAAGCTGCTCCTTGTGCAGGAGACAGTGCTCCTGTGGCATGATAGCACTGGACTTGCACAACTGCTTCCATTTGTCTAACTGCAGCAGGGAGCACAGTTGATACACAGCTGCAGGGCAGTTGGCCAGAGATCATCCTGCCAAATTTGGGGATGCACCCACAGAATACCACATAACCTGCATTCTAAGCAGCAGCCTTAGTACCTTTGGGTAGCAAATCAAATTGTATTCACAAGTAACTGCTGTATAGGACAGAAACTTCCAGATGAATTGTTTTGGAAGATGGAGAAAAACACTGTAAAAAAGAAAACACCAACAAGGATAATTTTTCATTTCAGTGCTTCTTGGCTCCTAAGCCCTGTGGCCCCCAGAACCATCTGCTGAGGATGACAACTGCCATGTTCCCTCCTGACTAACAGCATTAGGGCACTGCAGCACAAATCCTGCAAGAGAAATGGAGCTAGGAGGAGACAACCCCCTTCCTCTAGAGGAAAAAAATCTTGGAAACGGGACATGATGAAAGAGAGGCAAACACTGCACAGCTCATATGGCTTCAAGGTCTCTGTGATTTCAAACCTGCTTGAACAGAAGTGAATTAGAAAAGCAGCCTTTTTGCCTTCTGGAATGCTGTGTTTTGAGGGACAGTAGTACCACAGAAAAGTTGCTGATGTGCTCCTCTGGGCAAACACTGGTCTGGGGCATTTCAGATGTGCTGCTCCCAACCAAGATATTGTGGGAAGTTGCTCCAGTAAAAACACAGCTAGGGCCATAGCAACACACACTTCTGCCTGCACTAATACTGGAGAAAGGAAAAAAGAGCAAGGACTCCATGGGGACTGCTGTACAAACCCACTCTGATTCATCTCCAGTGCCCCTCAAGCTGGCTGTCACCATCTTACTGTCCCAACAAGAAGGACAGCTTTTGTTCCTCCTGTAACTTCAGGCTTCATTCTTGACATCCTCCTGACTCAGCAGAGAAGCCAAACCTTAAAATCCTTTCAGGCCTCCAGGTTGTCCTGTCTTGAAGCTGCCAGCTCTGGCTGCCTCAGCAGCAGGTGACAGCCCAAGAACCCCTTGTGCTTACCTCGCATGGGAGACTTCATGGCGGCCTCGACCATGCCGACCAGGAGCTGCAGGCTCTTGGGATCCTGCGCCAGCCCCGAGGCAAAGGCGGCCAGCGCGTCCGCATGGCGTCCCAGGTACTGCAGGGCCACGCCCTGACGGAAGTATGCCTGCAGGGACAGACAGGAATCACTGGGCAGGACAGACAGACAGACACAGGGCATCACTGAGCAGCACAGACAGACACAGGGCATCACTGGGCAGGACAGACAGACAGACACAGGGCATCACTGAGCAGGACAGACAGACACAGGGCATCACTGGGCAGGACAGACAGACAGACACAGGGCATCACTGGGCAGGACAGACAGACACAGGGCATCACTGAGCGGCACAGACAGACAGACACAGGGCATCACTGAGCAGCACAGACAGACACAGGACATCACTGAGCTGCACAGACAGACAGACACAGGGCATCACTGGGCAGGACAGACAGACAGACACAGGGCATCACTGAGCGGCACAGACAGACAGACACAGGGCATCACTGAGCAGGACAGACAGACAGACACAGGGCATCACTGGGCAGCACAGACAGACAGACACAGGGCATCACTGGGCAGCACAGACAGACAGACACAGGGCATCACTGAGCAGGACAGACAGACAGACACAGGGCATCACTGGGCAGGACAGACAGACACAGGGCATCACTGAGCGGCACAGACAGACAGACACAGGGCATCACTGAGCAGCACAGACAGACACAGGACATCACTGAGCTGCACAGACAGACAGACACAGGGCATCACTGGGCAGGACAGACAGACAGACACAGGGCATCACTGAGCGGCACAGACAGACAGACACAGGGCATCACTGAGCAGGACAGACAGACAGACACAGGGCATCACTGGGCAGCACAGACAGACAGACACAGGGCATCACTGGGCAGCACAGACAGACAGACACAGGGCATCACTGAGCAGGACAGACAGACAGACACAGGGCATCACTGGGCAGGACAGACAGACACAGGGCATCACTGAGCGGCACAGACAGACAGACACAGGGCATCACTGGGCAGGACAGACAGACAGACACAGGGCATCACTGAGCAGCACAGACAGACACAGGACATCACTGAGCTGCACAGACAGACAGACACAGGGCATCACTGGGCAGGACAGACAGACAGACACAGGGCATCACTGAGCAGCACAGACAGACACAGGGCATCACTGGGCAGCACAGACAGACAGACACAGGGCATCACTGAGCAGGACAGACAGACACAGGGCATCACTGAGCAGGACAGACAGACAGACACAGGGCATCACTGGGCAGGACAGACAGACACAGGGCATCACTGAGCAGGACAGACAGACAGACACAGGGCATCACTGGGCAGGACAGACAGACAGACACAGGGCATCACTGAGCAGGACAGACAGACACAGGGCATCACTGGGCAGGACAGACAGACACAGGGCATCACTGGGCAGGACAGACAGACAGACACAGGGCATCACTGGGCAGCACAGACAGACACAGGGCATCACTGAGCAGGACAGACAGACAGACACAGGGCATCACTGAGCAGCACAGACAGACACAGGGCATCACTGAGCAGGACAGACAGACACAGCAGCATCACTGAGCAGGACAGACAGACACAGGGCATCACTGAGCAGGACAGACAGACACAGGGCATCACTGAGCAGGACAGACAGACACAGCAGCTCCCGTGCCACCCCCCTGAGGCTGAGCCAGCGCCCCAACTCTGCAGCCCGCCCTGCACCCCTGCACTGGCACCACCTTCTGAGCTGCAGCAAGGCTCCGCTGCTTTGGGGACCAGGTCACTACTAGTAAGGCAAAGCTTTCCCCTAGGATGTGGCCAAATACTACTTTTAACTCAAAACACTCCTCTCCAGTCTTGGCTCACACGGTACAGAAGCAACCCACTCCCTCTCTCATCAGCTCTTGCCAGCGAGTCCAATATCAACACCCAGTATCAATGTACTGAAAGCTCAAGATGCAATGAAACACAACACAAAGATGCAGCCAGGAGCTGAGCCCTCTTCCTCCACTCACATGCACTGAGGCAGACACTGTCCAGCAACACACACATACATATATATACATATACACTGATCTATACAAGCTTCTTAGATTAAAGCAAGACACTCATAATTCTCAAACTGTTTACAATATAATTTTTCTTTTTCTTTTTTATTTTCCAGAAAACCATTTATGGGAACCTGCAATATCTTTAAAATAACTTGTATCTCTTTATCACCACGTATCTCCATTTCTACATCAGCAGCATCAATATGCAGCTGCAAAGCATTGCCAAATCTCCACACATACCAGGACCCCACACACATAGTAGGAGCTTCAGACATACACTCTGCTCACAGGCAAAGCCCTGGCACAAAGAGTATCCAGAGCTGCCTGGGAGATACTGGGGAAAAAAACACAGAAAACACAATCCAGTATTTAAAAGCACTCAGGTATTTGTACACACACATCTGGACACTGTGTTATAAAGAGGTTTTGACTCGTTTAAGCACCTTTGATGCCTGTTACTTCAGGTTTTATCTTCATGCCTTTCTAATGTAAATTATGCTGCACTTTGAGTTCATTCAAACATTATTTTGGTAGCACAAATAAAGAGGATAAAGCATTATCTGTATTCTTTAAAAGTGCTTTAAGAGCCAGTAGAGCTCCTTGGGATCGGCTCTCTTGGCTAGGACCTCATCACTCCCTCTTTGTCCAGAATAGCACCAGCACCCAAGACACATTAGATATATATCTGGGAAGACCTTTTACTTAAACAGGAGAAATCTTTAATTAATTTTTGAACTCGTTAGAGCATTCAGGCACTTTTAGACTCCAATCCAGGAACGCAGGGATTAAGGAAAATCAGAAATGATGTGAGAAATTTAGAGACATGAATATTTAATCTCTTTTCCATTAGTAAGTCTTGATTGTAGAACCCCTTTTAATGAATTCAATGAAAGTGAAATGCTTTTCATTAACCTTCAGTATAAATGTGTTCTTATTGAACCAAACAAGCCACTGTACTGGAAACCCAATTCAGAGTTAACTAGATTACAAGCATGAAGCTTTAAATCAAAGAAAATACAAAGAACTAACAACACGCAGCAGCCACCAAGCACAAGTCCTCCCAGCAGAGTGCGAAGTGTCACCTAAATCATGCTGTACACTATTAAGTCTTGTTTTTACAGAATTACCATCTAATTACTTTCTTTACTGCCTGATGACAGAGGGAGTTGGACACAGCACGACTGTGACTGGGATATTTCCAGCCCACAAGGCTGCTTGGTCCAGGACAGTGTGTCCTGACTCAGCTCTCCAGAAGGAGAGCACGGACACACAGCCGCCAGCACTGAGCTCCTTGTGGTGTGTGGGCATCTTCTTGTGCTTCACTGGCACATCCTGAATGCTGAGGAAGGAGAATCCCCATCCTCTGAACCCCACAGATGAGGAGACAGGCTGCAGGTGACAGGAGAAGACAAGACTGAGCAAGATCCAAGAACACACAGCTCAGTTCCGCACATTCTGAGCATCCTTTATGGAAAGGGCTTTTATCCGCTCCCCACATCTATTCCTGGAAGTGCCCCTGGAAACCTCTGCATTTGAATACAAACACAACATTCAAAGCCCAAAAGAGAAACCTATTAATCATAACAGAAAGTACGACTTGGGCCTATTTTTCTCCTGTAAAAAAACCCTTCCTTCCTTCCTCTTCCAGTTTCCAGCGTACACAAGAATTCTCTCTGCACATTGTGTTCTCCACAGACCTTTAACTAACTAAATAAAAAGCATTCACATCACCTATTTCCTCCCCAAGAGGCACCCACAAGTTAGTTTAGCATTGGAATGAAGACACTGTATCAAGGGGAAAAATCTGCAAAGAGGAAATGGTGAGAATCACCCTTTGGAAGAGCAGAGGAAAAGGGAAGGCAGGGAGCCAGCAGCTGCAGCTGAAGGAATGAGCCAAGGAGCAGCTCCTGGTCCCAACACAGACAGAGCCTTCCCCTGCTGAGAAAGCTTTAAATTTTAAATCACATTATGTGAAGATACTACAGTGCTCACTCTACAGTAACAGTGACATTAATTTTCCAGTGATCCCAAATAAGAAAAAACGATCAATTCCTTTTAAGAAGATTAAAGCAAGGAGAGAGACAATGTTTCACTAAAGACAAGACAGAAACAGCAGGTGTTTTCTAACCTGACTCTCTGCATCCTCAGTGTAACACAGACAGCTGGAACCATTGCTTTCATTTTTGCAGACTCTGCACCACACTTTCCAGGAACAAGGCACTGTGCAAGAAGAAATCCTCACTCTCAGCTGGAATTTGGCACCAGATGCATCTCCCTCAACAGGAACTCTTTTCTCCTGTCCTTGTGTTAGCAGGATGGACACAGCTGTGCTGTTCCCTCCTCCAGAGCCACAGCATGCCAAGGGTTCCCAGCACCTGCATCCCTCCAGCCTGAGCTCTGCCCAGCACACCCACTGCCTGCAGCAGGACAGAGAGAGCAGGGATGCAGCTCTTGCCAGCAGGAGCCTTTTGGGAAGGGAAGAGGATTAAAGAGTCCAAAGCAGCTCTAGGAAGCAGCCAATCTCATCAGGTTCCTGAAACTCTGTTAGAGAGGCTGTTAAGTGAGCATTCCCACACATCTTTGAGAATCAGACACCAGCCAGGTGGGCTCAGCCCTCTGCACAACAAGCTGTGCTTCATGCAGCCAAGGGAAGGAGGGAGGACAAGGAACAGACAGCACTTTTTATCTAGAATACCTTTGAAAGCACCATTGATATTCTGCAAGCAAAAGTTACTCTAATTAACTGGCAAAATATATTTGGCACTTGAGAATTCTGAGCCATGCAAAACACTGTTTCTGTAACAGAGGCTGCTGACACTGCTGGCCTCAGGACAGAACCCAGTGAGGTGAAGTGGCATCACTCCCACAGAACACAAAGGGAAATAAGTCTTCCCACCTCATTCAGGTTCTGCCACCCATCTTTGCAGACTTGCTTCTTTGTCCCTTGCTTTTCAAAACATTCTGTGCTTTTACAGCTGGAATAAAGGTTTTTATTGCTTTTCCCTACCCTCAACCTAATTTCACAAAACTTGTATGAGCACAAGAAGAGCACAGAGACAGTCCTGCCCCTTGGCCAGGGCAGTTTTATGGGGCCAGCTGGTGGCCAGGCCACAGTCAGAATCTGTCTAGGCAGGCACAGCCCCTCTCTGCAATTCTAAGCACAAGTCCTATGTGCTCTGCTCCATTTATTGACCCATGTGGTTTCTGTACACACCAGTATTTTCCACCTGTGTTTATTATAGCCCATTTAATGGAAAAGGAGAATTTCTGTCTGCCCTATTAGGAGCAGCCACTGGACTGATGGTTGCAGTGTCCAGGCAACACAAATAAACATTCTTATTAGCTCTTTTGATCCTCATCATTTGAGATCCCATCTAGGTAACTGTCTAGACCCTGAATACTAGATTTCCCTGTGCAATCTGAAACAGGATTAGAATGCAAATGTCATAATTGAATGGCCAATACCAAGAGGGGAGCTGAAATTTTTATTAAATCTTCTGATATCAATATGCAAAAACTGTTTTAGGCAACCATAATTGGCTCATAATTAATACAAAATATGCAATGAAAATAAAAATACAGTACAAAGACACAGCATGTAAATAATAAATTGGACCTTTAGGTTCCCCAAGATTTTGCTAAATAAAACCAAGTCAAGAAGAACTTGCAGCAGAAAATTCCTGTCAGACAAACATGGAAAACTTGAAAAAAAGCACCTTGGTCTTAGACAAAGGCTGTCATTGCACACAGGGGAGGAAACTCCAAGCACCTCCATGCTGCTGTCAGCCCCTGGACAGCTGGCCATCAGGGCAGGAAAGGCAAACACACAGAAAATGCTTCTTCCATCATGCTCCCTTGGTTTGCCAGATCAGGAGATGATGCCAAAAGCAGCAGGAATAATCTGTGCTGCATTTCATGCCTGTTCTCAGCCTGCAGAACACCTCTGGTGTGTGGCTGCCCGTGCCAGCTGTGCCCACTGCTGACCAGAGCTATGCAAGGGACCAGCAGAAGGGAGGCAACGTGTGAGCAGCTGCCACAGCTTCCCAGGCCAGGCACCAGGTTGAATCTGTCCTCTCCCCCTGTAACTGTTTTACAGCCAAATTTTGGAGAAAAGTACGGACAAATCTCTGCTGTGGGATTTCAGGAATGTGAGGAGAGGGAAGACTGCACTTTAATTCAGAACACATGTAGCACATGCATAAATACTGCTGCTGACCACACCAGCTGAATTCCTGCCTTCCCAAAATTAAGGTTGTACCCCAGGTAACACTTTTCCTTCGCAGTCCTACATCTGGCTGACACCTGAACCACAGCTGTCAGCCTGCCCTGGAGAATCAGCACAACAGCTCTGTTGTCTCTGCAGCTTTGTTTCTTAATCTTCTACCTGTTTCCAAGGTGCCTCTTACAGAACTACACTACTTAGAAATGGAAATTTCCTCTAAGCCCCATTGAGCCTACAGAGAAAAACAAGATGGGTGTGTGTGTGTAAAATATCTTGCCTGGTTTTATCCAAAGAGCATTTAATCATTTTTATTAATTGTGCTTCCACTACCTGCTAATGGGATTCTGTGCACAGCTCATTTGCCCACCTGAAATAAATCGAATTTAATCAGTAAATAAAGAGTCAAACCTCTGTTTACTTAGTTGAAGTAAACAGCCCAGCTTTTCACAGAGCTTATCCTCATTACTCCTTTTTCACATGCTTCAGGCTTACTCTAGGAACAACATCCTGGAACCCCTCTTCAGAGGACATCTCTCTCCTTCCCAAAGAGCAGGTGCCAGCAGACAATCTTCCTGTCTTTATCAGCTACAAATCAAGCAGGTGCTTAGTTTACTTTTAGCACTGTACCATCATATAAATTGTAAATTTAATTATTTTCCCCAATCCAGGTACTCTGCCTCTGGACCCCAGTTCTGGGCCCTCTTGGCTTCACTCTGCATCTGTAAAATCCCTGTCTTGCACTTACCAATTATCCCACCTCCTCCTGGTTTTAGCTGCTGTTTGACTGCTGTGAATCTGAAAAGCTCTTGTCTGCACTGAGACACTGAGATAAGCAGAGGTCATTTAACAACCTTTTAATAACTTTGCTTACCATGACTTCACCCAAATCACTCAAAATCTCTGTAACTGCTGAAAGTCAGATAAACTTGGATCAGCACATGGTGATTTGTATGTCACAAGAATGAGTGAAGTACAGTATTTTAAACCAGCATTTCATCATTTTAACACAATTTTTCCAACACAGCAGACATCACAAGAGCAACAACTCTGCAAACAACCAAACATTCAAAGAGAAGTGAAATGCACCCTGAATTACCTGGGCTTTGTGGAAAACAAGCCCCAGAGCCACTTCCTTATCACACCTTATCTTACTCTTAACTTCATGGGTCCACTCTCAAGATTGCCCTCATCTTAAGGTACATCCTTTCTTATCAGTGAAGTGGGAAAAAAGTCTGAGCAGCACAACCTCCAGCAGAGCAGAGCAGAAGACCAAAGTAAGATGAAACACCCAGTAGTTGGAGCCCAGGATAACAGTGACTGCCAGGTGCTCCCAGGTGGGTGTACCTGCAGCAGGGAGCTGCTCCCTGTTCCCAGCAGAAGCACCTGATGCTCAGCAGGGACTGTGACAGACAAGCCCAGCACACACCTACTGCACTCAGGGGCTCCTGCCTCTTGGCTCACCACCTCCTGCCAGCACCCAGCCAGCACTGCCTGCCAAGGACAAAGCTGATGACAGGGGAGAGGGGAAAAATCAAATTTGCAAAAGTACTAAACATAAATCTCTTTGGCCCGAGTGAACGTGGGAAAAATTCTTCAGCAGGGGCGTCCCATTTAGCAAGTTTTGCCAGATCATTACTCTTGTAATGTAAAGGGGAGAAACATCAACACCATGTTTCCCTACAATGATTTGCCTCCTTTATCACAGATCTCTGAAGCACCAAGTAATTTAATAGTTGCTATGGAAACTGCTAGTTTTATTGAACAGCCCTGAAAGGGTCAAGAGGTACCATTAAACTGGCCAATTGTAAATTATTTCCCTGCTAAACATCTGCTTTATTTTAGTTGCCCTACCACTTCTCTGTTTTGCTGTTAGAACAGTATCTGGATGGACTCCAGAATAGGTGTCATTCTTCAGTGGGGCTGCAACAGCCAAGTCCAAAAATAGTGATTTTTCGTTTTCTAATACACTATAAAATCCTTCATACAAAGGAGCCCTGCTGAGGGCAGAACAGCAAAGGACTGGGGACTCTTCCCTCCAGCACACATCAGCACCAACTTGAGGCAGTGGTAACACAAAGAGCTGGTTTTCAACATCATCCCTGGGGTTTTCACAGGGCCAGGAGATGAACAATCCATCAGACTGATCTCCCCTTGTGCCTTCAGAAAAGGGAAAATAGCAGTAGAAGAGCACCCTGCCCTTCTCAGCACCACCCAGCTCCTCTCAGCTTTGCAACCCCAAGAAAGAACAGTCTCCCTTGCCAGCAAGGGTCAGTGCTCTAGGAAAACACAAAACATTGCACAGCCTGTACTGGACTACCAGAAAACAATGTAATCTACCTTCCTTTATTCATCATACAGAAAATGGCACCAGAGATTCCAAATGCTAGTTAGCAGCTTCTATTCCTACAGGCCAGGAGAACAGCAGGAGTATTGGCTGCATTTCCAACTTTGCTATTGAACTCACTGGATTTGTGTCAGTTCTATAAAAGTGCCAAATTTCTTATTATTCCAATTTATTGAATATGTGTCCATGGAGCAAGGATTCCTCTCTGGAGGACATGGGCAGCTCTCCTGTGCAGAGGGACTCTCTGTGTCTCTTCCACCAAAAGCTGCCCTAGGCAACATCACCTGGAAAGCCTTATTCCAACATCTTTAAGTTACCTTTAATGTTATCTTTAAGTAACCTTTAAGTTACAACTGTACTTAATTCAAATAACTGGAGTGGGCAGGAGAGAGCATTTTATGACAGAACATACCTGAATTTAAGAGGCTGCATGCTTTCTAATGATAACCATGCCTAAGTTCTGTGCCCAGGGCAAGCCAGTAAAGGGCAGGCTCTGTTCCCTCCTCATACTTTCTCTCCCTTCTTCATCTGGCTGAAATTATTCAAGTGATGACAAAAAAGCAAAAGCTGTGTCTATGTAGACAAGTTCTGGTCTTTCTCACATATCCTGTGAACTCTACTACTTGTGTAAAGTCTTGGCTTGGAAGAAAATATTCTAAGTTCTGAGGTATTTGGCATGCCTTGGTACAGTGACTCCAGCCTTGATTCAGACTTTCCATCCCCAGGAATCCCAGGAGAAATGAAGATATTTTTCTGTACATCCACAGGAAAATTTCTCCTTCGTCAGGCAATGAGTTCATAGTATTAATTTCAGTTCTCTTTTCTAAAATTATCCACCACAGACTAGAATTTCCACACACTGGAACACAGCAGGTAGTGGAGCATTGCTCTGTTAGGATGCACTCAGCAGAGGGTTTCTCACAAGGCCAGGGCTTGCCTGCCTGCAGAGCTCAAGCCTGGGCTCCTGAGAAAGTTATCAGGGCTGTACAGAAACTGCAAATCATGCAGCAACACCAAAACCAATGACAAATGTTTGATGTGTCACAGTTCCTTCCAGCTAATGGGAACTCATTACATCTGGACTCTGATGCAGGCAGGTTCCAGGTGGCAGAAGAGCTTCCCTGGTACAAATATGAGGGGACATGCTAAGAGAGATCCTGCACTTCCAGAAGTATGGTTCAGGAATGCTGGAGGAGAAAACCAAGCAGTGCCCTGCTCTGGGACCACAGCTTGGCCAGAGGACAAGGGAGTCCCAGTCCACCAGAGCTGCTCAGCAGCAGAATCTGGTGTGCTAATTCTCTCCTGACTAACAGACACAGCAACTGCCCCTACAAAATCAACAGCTTGAGGCTTATGGTGCTGAGGATCTGCTCAGCATCCTGCAACACAACACCCCAAGATAACAGCTCCACTCCAGCCAGGAGCCCCTGGGCACAGGCAGAACCCTGAGCACCAGGCAGCACAGACCTCCTTGGCTGTGCCCCCAAGGACAAACCCTTCCTGCAGCTTCCTCTTGTGCTGGCCTCTCTTTTGGCATTTCCCAGAGGATGTTCTGACAACCAGGTTGCTGCTGTTCAGCTGCAGCATTCGTGCAGGGTAATTGCAGCCACAGTGAAAGCTCTGTCTCTAGGGAAGGAGACAGCTCACAATAATTACAGTTCACTGAGAAACCTCCAGCAGTAGGGATGGCTCTAGACTCTTCCCTGTCTGTGAACTGTACAAATTTGAACTTTGGGTGAGAGGTTTAATACAATAAGCACCAGGCAAGTCTCCCCCATAAGGTACCAAAAGCAAGTAGGAGAACAAAGAGAAGAAAGCACTGCCTGCTGCTTGCCACTGGCCTGCAGCCCTGTCAGAGTGCCAGGAGGAGAACAAGCAGGCTCAGTGAATAATTGAAGATATAGTGGTGAAATCTCAGAATGTCAGAAGCATAATACAGTTTTGTAGGTTTCATCATGAAGCTTTGACTTCCCAAATAAGACACACTGAATAATTTATCTCGGTGTCAGCACTGGGTCATCAGCTGTTCACTCACAGCACGCTTCGAGACACTTGAATAGGTCTGAATGGACTAAAAAACAGGGTCCAGAGGGAAGAGGTGATGAAAATTCAACCCATTCACCCTTCCAAACACTAAGCTCAGATAAAAATGTGTAGACCCCTCAGTCATGCTCTGTGCATGAGGTCCCAGAGGTCCTGAAGCATCTCCTGTGCTGGCTCCAGGCTGGCATCTGCCATCCTGTCACCCAGACTCAGGCTCATCCAGCTCAGATCCAGAGGCTCATCTGTCTGTAGTATCTCAAAGCCTCCAGCCACAGCTCTGTGGCACTAAATACCACTTGCTTACCAGAGCAGTCCATGAAAACTGCACAGCCTTTGCCCAGACATCATTTGGAACTTGCCAGGTAGCTATGTGCACTCAGATTTTATTGGTTAAATGTTCAACATTTTTAGCATTCACTGCTGGGCAGATATCTGTGCAGTAATCCATACCCGGCCTGCTAAATCAATAACTATATGGCAGCAGGTAAAAATCCCTGCATTTCCAAGTGGAATTCCACAATTGCCACACCCAACCACCCATGATGGGATCAGAGAGCACAGCTCAATCTGTCTGGGCAATCTGCTTTCCTAGAAATCTGCTTCAGATAATATGGGCACACAAACAGGTCACAAACAACAAAGCTTGTAGGATTTAAATCAATTCTCAACCACCAAAGACTTTCCCACTTACTAATATCCTGAAAAAGCCCCCATCAATACTGACTGACCCGGCAGCATGAGTAATTACCTCCTAGTTCATCCTTTAAATGACAGAGGAATCCTTCCCAGCTGAGCTATTCCCCTGAGCATCTCCCTGGGAAGAAGGAGCAGTATTCAGAAGCAGAGCTGCATGCCTGTAGCTTTCCCTGTGGAAAAGGCAAGCAGTCACCAAGGAATTCCCCCTTCCACCTATGCTGACAGGAGTTTTGTAATGTATCAGATTATTTGAGGGGAAAAAAATTAATGCAATACAACTACACTTGCACATACTCTTTTGGCTTTCACAAAAATAATTTTTTTCTACTGTTTCTCTTAAAAATATCATTTAAATGAAAGAGTCTAGATTAAATTGCAGTATATTTCCTGAAGCATTAATTATGTCCATTTATTATTTGTAAGATACAACAGACTTTTCAAAGGCTCTTGAATAACATCACTGACACAGTGTGCACTGGTGATTGTCAGAAACTGGATACAGAGAGTCAGAAAACACCTGGGTGCTAAAAAGGCAGGGGAAATGTTTCAAAAAGAAACGGAAAGTGACACTTAAGAGTCTGGAAAGAACTGGTCATTTAAATGACAACGCACCAGACAAAGGCAAAAGACAAGGAATGAAAAAATCAAATTCACTTAAGTGAGCACGTGTGTGCACTCATGCATATGCAACAGGAAAAAGACAGCCAGCCACAAATCAATCATGCTAACAGACCATATGAACATCAGAAAATGCAGGTCTGACATAGTGTGTATCCAGTGGGACAGGAACAGAGGCAGAAGGAAAGGTACAACTGCCACAACTGCACCAGGGTCACCATGTCCCTGCACTGTCCTGCAGCAAATTTTTCTGCAGTTCAGTTAAGCAGTTTTTCATTTAATTCCTGCCTAATTAAGTGAAAAACAAGAACATCATCCTTTAGGTCTTTGTTAACACTTCAGTAAATAATTCCAAGCTTTTCTCTCATTATATGACAATCTTCCAAGGCATCTGTTCTTTCTCATCACACATCTCCAAATATATTTTCAATCAGGGTGCCACAGCTCAAGCAGGACATCACTGTGCAAGATGACAACCACCACAATGGGTCTGACAAAAGCTCCTGCAGACCTGCAGGTGCTTCTGGCCAGCCTGGAGGAGCAGGACAGGCATGAAATCCTCAAAGCCCTTCTCCACACTCTACCTATTTGGGACTCAAATGGCAACACACAGGAGTTTCATCACAGCCTCAGCTTTGAGTGGGAGAGTCCTGCAAAGCTCCGTCCTTCCCTTGACCAGACAATGAAGAGGTGAAAGTTAAAACTCCTGAAAAATGAAACAATTAGGAAGTGCCTTTTCCTGGGAACATGCTGCTTTCACGGCAGCATGACAGAGGTTATTTTGAACTTATTACTTCCACTGGATTCAGCTGTAAGTAATTAAATTTAGTCATAGAAGTTTGATCTATAAATGGAACCTACAGAAGCAATTACCAGAGCTTCCACTGGATCAGGAAGCAATGGCCTGCTCTGTTTGATGTAAACTAAAAAGAACATTATTTATACTGCATGAGAAGTCACAGTAACATGTCCCCTTGCAGAGATTTGCTTTGAAAATTACAGTTTTCAGTGAAAAGAGTCACAGGTTATAAATTCCAGCCATGCTCTGCTCCTTCCACTTGAACAGTCTCATGGGCAAAAAAGACAATCATAAGACACAATTTAAAAGGACTGTTTTGGCTCCTGTTCTGCACTTAGAAAACACAGGAAAGAGGAGTTAATTAAACATGCAAGAGATGGGTTGACTAAGCATCAAGATTTTTAAAATAATGTATTTTGATAGCTCATTTTGGTCTGTATGGAACCTCCTGCAGAATGATGGATCTGTGAACCCAGTGGGTCTCTCTTAGCCCATCCCCTGAGCATGCACTTTTTCACTCCTCAAACCTCTGCTGTACCACTGGACTTGATCAGGACAAGCTTGCAGAATTGTGTATTCCTGAACACAGTGGTAGAGAGGTGCAGCCTGACAATGTTTGCTGAGGACACCAAACTGAGTGGAGAAGAGGACAACTGGGCAGAGCCAACCTGCAGGAAGACCTGGATAGGCTGGAAGAGTGTGCAAACAATTTTCTATTCTTTCTGCACAGGCAAAAACACTGAAGTGCAGCACCAACTTGTGCAGGAGAAACAGCTGAATGCTGCTCTCCCTTGTCAAGAAGATGAAGAGCTTGCGTGCTGCTGGAAGTGAGATGTGCCACATGCTCATGGAATTTGAATCCCCATCTGGAGTTGCAGCCCAGGTAGCAGAAGGTCACAGCAGTCAAATCCTCTGTGCTCAGACACCAGCATTGCCATCAATATTTCAATGCTCCCCCAAGGATGACAACCTACCCTTCATCACAATTTCTTTTACTTCACAAAGGAAAGCAGAAACAATACTTTGTTAGTAAGTGCAACACAATTAACAGAGTAATAATGATCAAAACTACTGCACCTTGTAAAATCTTTGCTTGGTTATAAAGATATAGAGTTCTTTGACTACTAATGGCATTGTGCAATGAGGTCTGCAGCAGCTTGGTAGCCATTAGCAATAATTCACTGCCACAAGGAACTTCTCAACCAACATATTCAAGAATCACAATTCTGAAAGCTTTTCCTGGTCAATCTCTGGGAATAAAAATATGAGAAATACAGGGGATCTGTGAGGAATGAACACAGATCCCCACACACTGAATATAATATAAAGAATTGTTACAAATATGTCATAAGGCATTCACTATTAGATGTCCTAATTTTTTCTATAACACCAAAAATTGACATTTTGATATTTATCATTTGATAAGGAATTTTGCTAGGGCCATCCCTTACTGGCACAGAACACACATATTCTGCACATTTATGCTACTGTGGCAAAATTGCAAACACAAAGCCAAGCTCTGAAAAATAGCCATGTGACAGCTCTCACACAAGGCAGTCTGCAGGCAGAAAATAAGTCAACCATACTTTAGCAGATCAAGAAATCCTCTAGCAGTCTCTTCAGGAAAATTACTTTGAGCCTGGAGCTTCTTAAGCCTGTCCAGGACAAACCTTCTTAAAACCACCTTGATATTTGTATTCTGATATTGTGTTAGAAGTCTCTTCAAAAACCTACAAACAAAAACTTTTAGCAGAAAACCTGAAAAAATCCTATCTAGGAAAACCTGCCCCCCATAAGACTGTCTGCTTGTCAGCCAACCATCAGCTGTGTCCTACTGACACTGCAAACACCACCTCAGACACTGGGCACTTCTCACACCAGATCCTTTCTTGAGGAAAGCGTGCATGAACAATGATGCTGACATGGAATTCTGTGACTATACATTTCATACACAGCTGGGAGATTCAGAATAGCAATCCAGGGGAAAAGCAGGCAACAGCCACCACATCCCCAACAAGAACATCTGCTCCATACCCAGCAGTTCCAATCACAGCCAGTTCTCATGCTGCATGCAGCACCTTACCCCTGCCATGTCTCATCTCTCATCTATCCTAGAGAGGGATGCAGCAGTTACAGACCTGGGTAGGAGTAAATGTTCCTTCAGTAACTCAGTCCCATTTAAAAAAAATGAAAAAGTAATTCAGCAGGGTCTGAAGGTTTCAATTTCAATCATCTCCCCTTTGCCCTTTCACGTGACTGCTCCCAAAGGAAATCCTGCTTTGAGGCGTCACTATTTCATGGATCTGAGTCAATAAGCCTCTGCTCTGAAATACACAATACCAAGAGAATCCATTATCCCACTGCCTTTAAAGACACCCTTCCCTACCCCCCACACACACATTGATCCTCTCTTTTGCACACACAAGATTCAGCACACCACCTGCCAAGCATCTCCCCACATCAGGTACCCCCAGCTCCTCCTGGCTCGTGCCAGACCCTCCCAGAGCAGGGACAAAGCTGACCCACAGCCCACAGGGCATTCCTCAAACAGCTTATTTATCATTCCCAGCTACACAGGAAAAAATAAAATGCTATGACAGTTTATACTGGCAAAGATATGTACGATAATGCAAAAGAATTGCTTTAAACTACCAACAAGGTAGAAAATGCAGTTAGTGATGACAACAGCCCTCCTCCCAGCCTTTGGTTATAAGCAGGTGGGAAAGAAAATTTTCAAGCCACCACTTCAGTTAAAATATATCTTTAGCTTGAAGGCAAAGAAAGATTCAGCTGCAACTGAAGTCTGGAATTTCCAAAATATGTTTTGCATTTATTAAGATATTATTAACATCAGTAGAGAAGATAACCAGGCAATTCATACAGCAGCCCAGACTCATTTAAAGGTTGTTAAAAATGAAATTCAGTGGCAGAGGTAGGGATGTAGCTGCCATGAAATGCAGAGCACAGACACCTGGCAGAAGACATGAAAGCAGCATCCTGGAAATATGATCTAAAATAACACTAATTTCTGCAATTGCTGGTTATGGAAGTAAGGTCCTAGATCCCACTTCAAAGTCTAGGCAAACTAGACTGCTGAACCAAAGCAGCACAGCTACTGACTCTGAGAGTTCATCTTCTGAAATCCTGAGTACCTGCAGCAGGTGACCTCAGCCTGACCACATTAATCTGATGAAAAAGGCAGGAAAGTTGTTTTTCTGATGATTCATTGCTTTCTGTTCAGTGAGTCCCACCCAAGCTGGATGGACCTTACAGATGCAGTCACAGAGGCCAAGGGACATAAAACCAGAGAGCCACTGCTGCATCAATCTTTACTTTACATTCCCACCTCTATTTGAAACATTTTATGTGCATTCATCAGTAAATTAAAAAGCAATGGCTCAAGTCACTGGATTTACAGCAAGAGACAACAGAACACCCGAACTCATTGTTGGGAAATTTTCCTATTTAACAGCTGTTTGCCCCTTTCTACTGTAATTCCATTGCCCCCATCATCCCACATTGAATAATCTCTCCCTGACACATCCCAGTTTATACACATTCCATAATCACAGACTTTTATGTTCCCCACTCAGTCAGTTATCCAAATGATACAAATTCAGCCCCTTTGATCTTTCCTCATACATCAGTCCCTCCAGGCCCCTAATCACTTTTTTCACTCTTCTCTGAACTCCCTCCAGTAATGATGTGATTCTAATCCTCTGAAAGGAGAGGTTTTTGGCTCCAGTTCTTCCCACAGATGCAAGCAAACTAATTCAGAGAGACTCCACAAGCTCCATGCATAGCACTGTCACCAGGCACCACACATTAGACCGTGACACTGAAACAAAGATGGAATTTTATTGTCAGTGCTAGAGAGCCAGAAGCTGAAAGGAACCACAATGAAAATTAAAACAATAAACTGATCAGTGCTTTATATAGTCACCAGGACTGTAGGGCAGTTTCCTGCTGGATGCTCCAAGAAGCCAGGGTGACTGTCCCAGGGTTTTACAGAACTACAGCTCCTGTAGCAGCTTCATGATAATAAATACCCCAAGAAAATAGTGCACAGAGCAAGGCCAGGGCCCTACCCACAGCCTGAGAGCTGTTTCATAGTTACCACAGGCCAGCCCTGCAGCAGCTGCAAGTGATATAAGCCTTGCTTATATTGATCAAGTGTCTGGCATCCCACCAGAGGAGGAGGCACTATTCACACCTCCACCAAAGGCCCTGGTGAGCCTGAGAGCCTCCAGAGGCTGCACATGACCTGTGTGCCATCATTCACAACCAATTTTGAACCATTTCCAAACTGAACTACAACAAATTGACTCCAATTTGACAGCCAGTAAGTAAACAATCTTTAAATTCTATCCTGATGTGTTGCCTGATTAGTGTGCTCTTTGCTACAGTTCTGACAAAGGAATGTACATCAGTCCACAGGACTTGCCTATTGCAGAAAACTTCCCATTTTATGCACAGGGATTACACTGGGTCCCTAGTCATACTGGAATTACAGGTATCCCAAGCTGGATCCCTTGGGCACACCACTGCCTCTCCTCTGGGGAAGATGCACATCATGTGAAAGCCAGGAGAAGCCTTATGCAAAAAACAGATGGCAGAAACAGCTCAAAGTGCTTCATTTCAATGATGAAAAGGTATCACAGTAAGAGAGAGACAGCTTGTGTTGGGTCACAAAGCATTACATCTGAGAATGCATGTCTGGGTGGGCACTGTGCTGTGAGCGTGGAGAAGATGGAACTCATCAAAGCAGGATTCAAACCATAAAAATGCTGATGGAAGCAGGATGATGGGAACTGCAGGCACAGCAGGAGCTGCATCTCAGCACCACTGCAATAGCCACTGGTGATGTGTCTCCATGGCAGTGGGGGCTGCAGCAGAACCACTGCAGGAGAAGGGACAGGCTGATCCCAGGGGGACAGGAGGCCAAGCAGGATACCAGGACATACTCCAGTAGTGGCAGACAGGCTCCTTCCCTCATGTGCTCCTAATTGAGAAACTTGAGAGAAATGGAAATGAAAATACTAATGGAAGTGGGTCCATAACAAAGCCAGCTCCTGAGCCTCAGACTTTCCCCATCAGACAAGGGCACGTTGGAGAAGAATGAGACACAGGGCTGCAGTGTAAAAACCCCGGGATAAGAATCCCTGGAACATGTCCAGGTAGTTAAGGGACAACTGATTTTAATGCAGCTTGAAGTGACCTTTTGCACAAGACAAAAGCATCAGTGCTGTCTTCATTCAAACTGCCTAATGAGACCAGGCTGAACACCTCCACAGACTCAAGGCTGGTCTAGTGAGAGCCTGAGGTTAGCTCAGTTAGAGCATGGTGCTAATAATGGTCATGGGGTTCATTCCCATATGAGCCAATCACTTAAGAGTTGGACTTGATGATCCTTTTGGGTCCCTTCCAACTCAAGACTATTCTGTGAAAGAGTATTTTCCAATGAAAATAAGTATCAGGCAAGAAAATGCCTGTGTCCCACTGGAACCTGCCAAACGGATTCCATTTGACATGGCAAATGAAACAGCAGCAAATACAGAGTGGGGACACCTCCTTGTAATTCCTCCACTCATTATCATGACCCAGACAGACATGGGGTACAGCTTCACATGAAGACACTGATCTTCTGGACACTTGGTACAAACAGCACAAGACACATTCTAGCTCCAAAGGGTCATCCATGTACATGGCACCATTACCTCAGGATGGGCTCCAGGGTTTCTAGGATTTACTACTAAAGCCACAGACTTTTCATGGAAGTAGACAGTTCAACCATTATCAGGACCATAACAACTCCAGCAGACTTGTTAATAATGTCTCTGGAAATGACTGCAAGATTTGAGATCACTTTTTGCTGCAGTGCAATGAAAGTGAGTACAGGTTAACATAGCTAACATTTATAATGGGGTGAATCCTAGTTTCAACTGCTTATTGGAACAAAAATATAAATCAGTCAATGCTGAGATGATTAACAAGGTAAGATTAAGCTTAAAACTAGAAAATCTATTAACCTGTTCAAGAAGTAAATGTGGCACCTGGCAGGTCATCAGTCTTTTAAGCCTCTAGGGTGTAGATGCTCTAAGAAAACAGGAGACTGACCAAGGCAGCCAAAAGTTCTGTGTGAAGGCTAATGGATCTGTTACTGCCTTGCCACATCAGAAGGGACATTACTTCTCCCTAAACTCAGCAGAGTGAGCTACAGACCATCCCCTCAGCTTCCACTGCCACAGACCCAATGTACCACAACCCCTGGATGGGGCAGGATCTGGGAAGAGCTAGTAAGAGGTTCAAAATACAAAAAGAAGCAGGAAGAAAAGAAATCAGCATCTAGAATGGCAGATTTGATTCCATGTCTATATCCTAACAGCTGTGAATTCAACTCACAAAAAAGTTTTAGTCAGAACACTATATTCACCCATTCTGCTTGTCCTAGTCTGCATATACGCTTGTCATTCAACTGTCACAATTATCCATTCACTGTGTATTGTGAAAATAATTGTAAAGAATTTTAATTATGCCTCAGAAGACACATCATCTCCAGGAGAGACAGACACATGGTCCACCTGCAACTTTGAGTCTAATTTCCCTTAGGAAAATTTTCCTCTAACACATTATTTCACATCAGACAGCCTACTACACTGAGCAGCTCACCAGACTGCACTAATTGTTAACAGTTTGGTGTTTTTATAATTTTCTGCTTTTTAAAGCCATGTACAGAGCCACTCAGAATTGTGAGGCACAAAGACAAGCCATGCAGAGAGATGCTGACCTACAGAAGAAAACAAATGCTGAAGATGGGAAAATGAAGACAAAAAAGAGTGATTCAATCTGTATCCCTGAGCCTTGAACTTAAGCATGATTGTAACTGGGCAGTTCCCATCTCAATGCCAAAAAGTCCTTGTCTGAGATCAAACTGAAAAGGGTATTTTTGCTGCTAAGACCTTGGTTCTGTAATAGTGAGAACCTAAATGCATTACTACTCTCCCAGGACTTCTTCTGTGCCTGAAGTAAACTAGGGAAAAGCTGAAGTAATTGTGGCTTTGGGGAACTTTCTATCTCCCTCACTGAGTGCCTGTGCAAAATATCTAATATTTTCCTACATTTCTTTACCCACCAAAACACAGACCTAGTCATTCTAATCAGTGTACACACCAATATCCAAAACAAAAGACCTCTAGACTTGGGAGAGGATTTCACAGGCAAAAGGCTGCAAAGAACAGTACCCAGGCCATTGGAGCTCCTCCTCACTAATTATCCCAGAGTGTCCATTTGCTATGTAACCAAGGGAGAAGTGTGTCAGACTGTGGCAAAGCTGTCTTCAGCAGCTTATGGAATGTTTCTCCAAGCCCTGATGCAATTAACTGCCAGGAAAGTGCTGAGGCAGGCAGAATTAGGAAGCTATAACAAATCAAGTATATAATCCTACACCATTTACATTTAAAACAGCTGAATTGCTTTTAACTCACAGAGCTGTAGCATGTTTACAATTTCATTTTGTCTGATCTAGATGTCCTATTCCCCAACCAGGAAAAATTTAAAAATCCAGTTTCAAGGCTAAAATGGGGAAAGACTCAAAAACTAAGGTGCAGCTCTTCAGAGCTCCCTGACCCAGATGGTAAGACTGGCTGTCCTGAACCAAAGTCACTGCAAACACTCAGAACCACAAAAAAAAAAAACAAAAACATGATTACCCCAGAAGTTCTTGTTTAGCTCATAGGAAGTTGGAGAAATGTACAATATGGAGATTGCTGGGCCCAGGAAACACTTTGCCATGAAAACAAACATGCACAAACTCCAACATTCTTGCTGCAAAATCCAGTTAGCTGCAGAGAGAGCAAAGCAACTGCTGGAAAGTGTTTAAAAGCTTTGTGGTGGGAGAGGGGGAAGGTATGAAGGGAAATGGACATTTCCAGAGCCTCTGAAGACTTCTAAGGAGGTCTATTAAAAAAAACAAACCACCAACAAACACACACACACAAACTTGCTTCTTAAAAGACAGTAAAATCAAGGTTTGACAAGGCCTTAAGCTTAATCTAGTGTCAGAAAAATAATATACATTACTGTATTCAGCAATTCTGGCATAAAATGGTTGGGCAGACCCAGTTCCAACAGCTGCCCTGGATTATGGGAATTTCTCTGCTAACTTAGCTGACTTTTAGCCTGGACTGTTGGATGCACTTTGCTGCTACTGCTCAGAAGACAATGCCAATTAGAAAGAAAAGCAGCTCAGAGAATCCACCAAATGCTTTGAACTTCTGCCAGTCACGCAAAGAACAGAATTAATGTCGAAGAAAAACATATAAAAATGACACCTGTACTCAAACAACTCATCACCATCTGACCAGCTGCACTACAAGTGGGACACCCTGAGAGCAAGTGCTGACAGATTTGGCTGATTCCCACAGGAATTCCCACCCTTCCCCAGGACAAGAAGGTGCAGGAAGGGCACCCAGGAGTGCTGGCCCTGCTGCCCAGCACTGCACAGCCACTCTCTCTGCTTTAACTGGGAATTCAAAGGATCATGGAGTTTAGTTTAGAGTCACCCGAGCTGGAGCACAGCTGGGGTTTATGCCCATATGGTCAATTTCTCTCTTTAATCTAACTTTGATAGCGAGATGTGTTAAATCTTTGATTTTATTGGCAGATACTGACTGTATTTGCCTAACCTCTGAAGCCTGATGATTGACAGTGTTAATGTACTTTTTAATAGATGAAAAGGGAAATGACAGCTTTTGGCTCACTTTCAAGCACATTTCTACACTGCAAAATACTCTACAGCTCAACCTGCTTTTCATACAATCTAAGAAATCTATTCTTTATAGTGTTGCTAGTAACTGGTGGCATGCTGAAGAAAACTGTAGCTCAATAGGAACACTCACTGTGGGAGCTACTTTACTTCCTGAAAGGAGATATTTTCATCCTTTCTTTAATCTCAGCTGCATTGATCTGATCTTAGAAAATCCCAGACAGAAGTTAAACATTACTTCAAAATGATTTCTCAACTCTTTCTACACCAAACAAAGCTCACCCCCAGACTTTTCAAGAGCAGCAGTGGTTCCAGCATCAAAGGTGATCTGTATGGACTGCTGAGGCTGAGGGACTGCACTGTTCCACATGCAGGAAATTCTTCACAGAATCACTAGTTCTATGGTTTGGTCTAGAAAGGACATTAAAGCTCACTTTCCACTATCCCAGATTGCTCCAAACCCTGTTCAACCTGGCCTTAGACACTTCCAGGGATCCAGGGGCAGCCACAGCTTCTCTGGGCAATCTGTGCCAGAGCCTCACCACCCTCACAGGGAAGAATTTCAAGCAAGTCTGAGGCAGGGAAAGCTGTGGTTTGCATTACATGTTGTAAGAGACTGGCAAAGGTGTTTCTCTGCCTAGATATCCTTGTCACAAATCTGCATCTGAGCAAGAGCTAAAACTCAGAACCCAAAAATTCATGAAAGGGCTCTCCAACCATAACAGAGTAACATTTCTATGGAAAATGGGATGGTGCCAAGTCATAAGAGTCTCTGCAAATGCCTAATTAACATGAATAACACAGCTGGATATTTTATGTATCAGCTAAGTCCCTCCTTCCTGACACTTGAGAGCAAAAATAGTAGAATGTTTTATGGAGGTTAATTCACACTTGCTTAGGTGTGATCCCACTTCAAGAGAGGGCAGAACAGACTTTTGCAGCCATCCATATAGGAGGCACATGGACAGCCTGTCTAAATGGTGTTTGCTGAAGGAAGTCACAATGTAGCAGGTTTGTCAGGGAAATGTGGATAGTTGCCAGAGTATCAGAGGAATTGCCTTCTATTTCAGACTTGGGTTTCAGGGTAGATGAGCTCATATCATCACCTGACAGGTTACAAGACAATCAGAAAAGGAAAGAGTAATGGTAAAGTATAAAGGAAAATACAAAGAAATCTAAAAGAAAATCAGCATGGTTTACCAGGAGGTCAGACAGCTGTTTTTAACCCTCTGATGGGTGCTTAGCTCAGAATACATTTTGGAATGATTCTTTACAAATACACATCTCAATTAATCTGAGGTGGTGGCAGCTCCCAGACCTGCACAATCCCTTTGGAGCCTGCACCAGAGCACTGGCCAAGAGCAGCATTTTGGCTCCCCAGGCTCTGCAGTGCTGCCCTGGGCTGCATGTCAGCAGTGCAGCACTGAGCCAGGCTGCAGAACCTGCCCAGCTCCAGCTGAGCTGCACCCACCACTGAAACACCAACCCCTCTGGTGCCCCATGGCAGCCCATCCTGTGCTGCTGAGAAAAGACTCAAGCACTTGTACAGCAACCACAAAAAGTGCTTATACAAACTGTTTAACAATAAAAGGACAGAAATTGTTTGCAACTGAAGCCATTATGCTTAATTTTGATTGGAGTTTCAGACCAGCCTATCCCACCACCATTCCCATCTCAGCTGTGCAATTTTGTTCCAGTGTAGCACACATCAGGCAAGAAACTACACAAGACTATATCTGGGTTATTCAAATAGCTGAAGGCACTGAATTGTTAGTGCTGCTCTGGAAAGCATGTAAGCATACTTTGCAGAAAGTTGTCCTACTTACATTCATCTCACAGTCCTCATTTGCTCCATTAAATTTAGTAAGCTACTAAATAATAAAAACAAGAATAAAAGAAACAATAAGTAACTCTGACAGGAACACCTGTATTTTCATATAATAGGGAAAAAAAAAAAGGTTTTTTTAAAAACATTGCTTATTACTCTCCATTAAAAAAAAAAAAACACATTAGTAACACCAAAGCACAAAGACCAGTGAGGTTACAAGGATGTCCACTGCAATCAAACACACTTTCCAAGGGTCATGAGTTTCCAAGAGCAGCACAGCCCCTGGATCCACCAGCATCACTGCCTGCTCCAGGATGAGCAGGGCAGGAGCAGGGAGCAGCTCTGGCCAGCCAGCTGTGCTTTTGGGGAACAAACCTGAGCTATGCTGAAAGCACAATCCATACAGTTTAATAAATACCCCAGTAGGAATGTTACTGACACTTTTAACTGTGGCTAACCGAAGAGTAATGGTCTCAGAGATTATTCCAATTAAACTGATGACACAGACAGGTATTTTATTATTCATAAAGCCCTGGTTTTCATAGCATAGGAAAAAGCAATCTGAGAACATTTCCCTATTCATTACTCCAAATGTTTTCAAATCAGCATCTGAAAAAAATCCACTGTGCTGGGCTTCTGCTGTAGCCCCACATTAGCCCAGTTAGGAAGCACTGTGTTTGCCTCACACAGGGAATCATTTTCCATTCCTCCAGAGCCAAGCTCTCCTTCCCAAACACTCCATGGCTGAACCAGCCCATCCAACTTGTATCAAGGAACTGTACAATTTAATTTTGCCTCTATTTTCTCAGATTTGTATGCTTAGCTGCTCCTGTCAAATACAAATTGACCCAGGAATCCCTATTGCAAGGGTCGATTTACCAAGCAGGGCATTTCTGCTTAAATAAAGTAACACAGAGAAGAATGCTACAAATATGCTAAAAAGCACTAACATAATTTGGCAGCTGAAGACTTCATTTTTCCACAAAACACTGCAAAGTGATGTTGAAACTAATCAGAAAGACTTCAAATCACGAAATAATTTTCCAGTGTTCAATTCAAATACAGAATTCTGACAAACATGTACAAACACAATGAGCTGTGCAGAGCAGGGATTACACATTCACCCTGACCCCAGGGTGTAGTGCAGGCACAATGTACATTCATGCACCCTTGCTATAAGGCAGAAATTCTGACCTTAGCCAGCTATCACATTCTCTTCTTCCACCTTTGCCTACAGGTAACTTCATCCTCATTTTTAACCTCTTTTGTCAGCTCTTGAAGTAACAGACCCAGTTTAAGAGAAGCTTTGTGCATGGTCACGGATTTTTCTTCTAAACACAAAGTAAGCTCTTGTAGAAATTCAAATGGATGAGCAGGACTGAAGGGATGATTTTAGGTGTATCAGAAGGTTACAAGACCCATAGACAGGAATTAAGGAAGATTGCATTAATCATCTAAAAAGATTCAAGCACTGCAAGTAGAGCAATTCCATTTCCTAACAGGAACCAATTCAAACCATTTCCCTTGCAGAAATTTCCATAATTACAAGTAATTATCTTCTACACTGAAATTCTGCAGTACAGCACTTACTGCAAAGGACATTCCCATCAAATGCTCTATTTAGGAAACAGAGGAGGAATATTTTCTTGGTGAATTGTATGTTGCCATCACATTGATTAACCCACGGTTCTGCTCTGCCAA
This sequence comes from Erithacus rubecula, assembly GCF_903797595.1. NCBI lineage: Eukaryota > Metazoa > Chordata > Aves > Passeriformes > Muscicapidae > Erithacus > Erithacus rubecula. Next base: position 8,436,260 of record NC_136671.1, on the reverse strand, counting down.
AACATGCATCTATCTTTGATAACACTAACAAAAATCACCAAACCCTACTTAATAACCCTATCATTAGGTTTTTATAAAAGCCTAAAAGATACAGATTTTTAGAAGTGCATGAAAAAGAGGAGGAATAGATCACATCCACAGATTACATCAAAGGAAGATCAGTTATAACACTGCATATTGGACATACAGTTCTTTTCTGCTGAGTGAATCAAAGGCTCCAAGACAGCATTTGGATATACATTCCTTTTTGGGCAATAAGGACAAGTATGGCAACAGCTGCTCTAGTATTTGCAAAAGCTGTATAAATGCAAACAAAATACCAGAGGTTACAAGAAACTAATATTTGCATTTGTTGCTTTTGTGCATAAGGAAAATGTCTGTCAGCTGTTCTCCTTGTGCATAAGGAAAATGTCTGTCAGGAACATGTAATGTGAGTTATTCATCATTTTTCATTAGCAAATATGTACAATCTCACATCTCTTGTGACCAACTGTGGGAAAAGAATCCACTGGACTGCTGCTGCCCCTGTACATCTCTGTTACTGTAAAATATCCCTTTAATATAATTCAGCCTTCCAGCAGTACAGCAGAACAGATCCTGCTCCAAGCCTGTGCAAAGGGGAGCACAGTGCTCACTGATCTTCTGCAGCACCTGAGCCATCAGTGATGCTCACAGCACAGCATCTTCCAGGCATTGCACAACTTGAGTTTTCAAAGCAGGATTATCAGAGCTCACAAGTGACCCAACAGTAAAACAGTATTATCAAAGAGTGGTGAGTGTGTTGAAAGGTTCTAAATGGCCACAGACAGGTGGAAGTCAATCATCCATACAGCAGGAGATCCTGAAGCACTAGAGATGACAAAGGCAGCAGCAATTTGATAGCAAGGGACAAAATAATGTTTTGGGGGACTGTCCTCTCAAAAGCTGTTGGTCTTTGCTGTACAGAAAAAGAGCTTGCAACACCAAGCAGGTGTCACATATCTCACTATGCCCATAAGATTGGAAGTGAAGATACAGAAACTCTTATCAGATATAAAAAACCTTAGATAACACACTGTAGTTACAAAGTGCCCATTTCATCACTGAAATTTGATCAAATGTAAGGTAAGACCGATCAGGATTTTGCAGACTTTTCTACTGGAAATATTCATGTTCCCACCCAGCCAGCCTTCCCCTCGAGGAGATGCCTTCATGCTGTCCCCTCTCTGAAAGAAGCTTTTTGATTTCTCTCATTGTTAAGAGGAAGGTAGGACAGTGCTCCATCACAGCAGAACGATGGATTACCAGCTCAGATCACAATGAATTCAGGCATAACATCATTCCAGAGCCAGGCACTGTATTGCCTTAAATGGAAAAGATCTGCAATATTTAACAGGTCAGGAACACTATCCATTTCTGTTTATTTAAGCATATAAGAGGGTAGATTTAGATTTTAAAGTCTCTTAAGAGATATAAAATAGGAACGATCATGAATACTCCTCTGATAACTGCCAGTTATGAAAGTGGGGAAAGAAGCAAGGGTGAGAAAAGAGGGGAAGAAAAAGGGGAAAAATATTTTCAAAGAAAATAAATTTGCTTATTTTCATCTAATATGAACAGAATTCTGGAAAAATACTTTGATTTTCCAGCTTAGAAAAATCATGGGATTTGCCACATCAGTAAATCCTCACTCAACCAATCCCAGTGCTGCCCATCACCTGCCAACCTGCCCAGAGAAGAACAACAAGGTCAGCTAAGCTCATGCTCCTTTGCAGGAATTACCAGTCTTGAAAGCATTCCCCATTCCTTTTCCACAGCATAACCCATTTAACCCCACAATACAGGGTGAAAAAGTGACTTTTACACCAATAGCCCACCCAGGAGCCAGCCCATTCCATTCCCTATGGAAAAGGACTCTGCAGCCTGTGACATTTCAGCTGCAATACAATACAGATTGCAATCACTGTAGATTCCCCACAGTGCTTGCTTGTAAGAGTCACACAGACATCATTACTGACAAGAACAAGGTCACAAAAAGGTATTTCATTGTTTCTAGTGAATAACAGAGGTTGTCCCAGGAACCCAAACACTCCTATTCAACCCCACTTCAGCACCAAATGGCACAGTGAGAAAACAGCTCCTCTCCCATGCAGAACGTGATGTGTGTGCCCAGATTCTGTAGCAGCAGGGACAGATGGAGGCAGGAATGGTGGCACAAAGTTACAGATTAAAAGAAAAAAAAAAAAAATCTGAGCTTTTAGACCCTACAGTGACCAAGATGAAATGCACTATTCTAGTCTCGAGCACATACTGAAAATCCAAACAGAGGACTTGGACATACCATAATATACAGATTCAGACTTCAAAAAACAAACACGGATCTCCAAGAGAGCAAGTTATGGCAGAGAGATAATGAGATTTGCATGAATTTACTAAGAGCATATTTTCTTCTGCACTCCAGGAAAACTGAAGAAGCTGTTTGTACACAGAGGCATTACACATGAATGAATCTTCTTCCTGAAATGCTCTTGGTAAAAATGCCTAACTTGTGGCAGTCAGGAACAAAGGGATATCTCAGCTCAGCACTGTGTTGCTATTGATGATTTACTGAATCCTTCGTGACATCCACACCCACCACAGTCAGTTCAGGTTTCGTGTAGCAGTTAGTCACAGAATTGATTAGCAATTGACTCCTATATGCAATTTTGTTTAGTATCTAAACCAGTTGTTGTTAACAGGCTCAAGTAGGCAGAATTTCCCACACTGCTCGTACACAAAAACAAGGTACATTTCATAAACATGAAGCACCACTTTGTACAATTTGATGTCTTGAACAGTTCAGAAAGAAGTGCTCACACTCAAACTCCAGTACCTCATTATGCACTCACAAGTATAATGACATTTTTATTATTATCCATAGATTCACTGCTCTGCATTAGCAAACATGACCACCTCATTCTTTTCTCCCCTTAGCCCAGAGACTACAGCAAATCCTAGCCAAAAACAGGTCAGAGCAGCCCTAGGCAAGTCCAGGGCAATGGGATTCAGCAAAAATCTCCATTTCACTGATGAGGGAGCTGCTTGAGCCAGCATCCTGTGGGCAGCACACGTGGCTCTGCCAGCAACTGTACCCTGGAGCCAAAGGAAGCTTCAAAAAGAGGTTTTGATATGGGAAAGATTTAGTGCCAGAACTACAAGACTGTCAGCCAGCCCTCAGTGCCAGAGAAGACCATGGAAGAGGTCATCAGAGAAGGGAACAGAGCTGGGGAAGGGTCTGGAGCACAAATCTGATGAGCAGGAGCTGGGGAGGCTCAGCCTGGAGAACAGGAGGCTTGGAGGGGATCTTCTCACCCTCTGCAAGTCCCTGAAAGGGGTTTGCAGCCACCTGGGGGTTATTCTCCTGAGTACCAAGTGACAAGAGGAAATGGCCCCAAGTTATACCAGGGAAGGTTTAGGCTGTATATTATGGAAAGTTTCTTCATGGAAAGAGCTGCTCAGCCCTGGCACAGCCTGCCCAGGGTAGCAGTGGAGTCATCATCCCTGGAAGTGTTCAAAAATGTGGATATGGAACTTGGGTACATGCTTTAGTGGTGAACATGGTGATGCAGGGTTGACAGTTAGATTTGGTTAGATCTTGTCCAAACACAACAATTCCATGATTCCATGTAATTCCTAAAATCTGAGCCACTGCACACACTGACATGACTGATTTTATGCTTTTCAAAGAATATGATCAATGTAACAAATCAGTCATGGCTGTAGCCAGATCCTGTAGAATTACTGGCTCATGAGAGGCTGTCAACACAGTTGTGCTCACCCAAATGCAGGGGATGTCTCATGCTGGAATTCCAGCCTGACTTCCCAAGGCAACAGACTCACACACTGTGCTGGCAGCCCCTGGCTCCTGTGTCCCAGGGCACTTGTCCAGCACAGACCTTGCTCTGGACTAGAAGACAAGGATGCAGGGGGAACCTGGAAGGAAGTGGAGCCAGAGGTGAGTCACCAAAGTCCACAGGAAAAGAGTGTTTATTAGTTCTGATGCCTGTGGGAAAACATTAGTAAACAATGGTCATTTTTTACACTTAAAAACACACACGGTTTACAACAGAACAGGAGTATTTCAGTCACAGGCAAATTCAGTTTTTCACTTGCTGAAGGCAAGAGAACCCGTTACACATTCCAGGCAATAGCTGTGTCTGGGAATCACCAGACAAAGGAGCATACTCCAGGGTTACACACAGGACTAATAAACTGCATGAGATTCTACACAGCACCATTTCACAGCTGTGAAAGCAAATATCTCTCAATGAGCAAAACACCTTAAACATTAAATAATAAAAACATGGGCAAAGCAAAAGACGAGGAGTACAAATAAATAAATCAAGGGAGACTCCTGATTCAGTGAAGCAGCACACGCATTCAGCTCTCTTATTTGAGTATTCTGATAGGGATAAGGCAGGCAAACGACTTCTTGGAAGTCACTTGAGCAAAGGACCAGCAGTACCAGGAGCTATGGCACCACTCAGAGCTGCACTGTCTCATTTTCTGTGCTGCTCAGACCTGGGGCAGGGGAAGCTCCTGCGGGGTCTGCACGAGCCCCTTTGCTGAGGCTGCTCTGTGCAGCACATGACGGCAGCACTGCAGCGGCACCGGGCCAGCAGAAACCCCAGGCACACTCAGGTGAGGCTGCTGGCAGCACGGACCAAATAACCTCTGCTGAGATTCACTGGGACTACAGCTGAAAACACAGCCCAGTCCAACGTGAGCACAGTTTGCATCATATCGCATCAGGAACTGGAATTTTGCTCAGACAAGTAAGATGCCGGACGGTTCAGGGAAGTTCAGCTGCCTCACGTACCCTCTACACAATCGAATTTGGTTGCCCAAAATCAACTCGATTTGGATGCAGACAATAATGCAGGGAAGAAAAATAACCATCTGACATGGTGATTTAAGCATAAGTGGGTGAGCCAATACTGCCGAGTGAATCCCGACACTCTGAACAGAATCTTCCAGAGCCGAGGAGTCCAGCCAACAGCCAAGAATAATATTTCAGTGGTTCAGTCAATACAGCTGTAACCATGGCCTGGAGGGGTTTCCACAGCCGTAACCACAGGAGTGACTGCACATTCACTTGAAAATAGTAAAAACAGACATTTAAAAATCTACAGCTTGTAGACATCTTAAAACCAGTTTGAAAGGAGGCACAGAGGGGCCTGAAAAATGCACCGACACTCGCACCAAGCTTGACTGTCATCTGTTTATCCTTCTTACGAGACAATGACTTGAAATAAGAACTCCTCTCACTGAGTACAATCACTTGCTTGAAAAAAACCTGAAGGAACAGCTTCAGACTAGCTGAGAAGAGATGAGGTACCAGTGTACAAAGCCTGACAGATCGCCGGAGCTGCAGTGGCACACGGCACGTTCCTACCCGGACAGTCTAACACCGTTTATTCGTGTCTCACAGGCAGAGACACGCTCATGCCTTTCACATATGATTTCTATTTCTTCCCTGATGTAAGACACAGTATCACACAACATGCTACAGAAGGAGCCCCGCTGGTTCAAGCAGGCTTTCCCAAACGAAAAAAAAACACAAAACGGAAAAAAAAAAGAAAATAAAAAGTTTAATGGTCCACAGCTGCCAGGAGCAAAGGGTCACTGCCGCAAAGGGGCGGCACAGCACACTCGGTTTGCTGGGTTCTCCCTTCAAAGAATATCCATAAAACGCACTGCCAAGCGCCGCGGAAAAGCGTCCGGCGCTGCCGCCCCGCACGGACACCGCGCCCGCCCCGCGCGGGGCCTCCCGGGCACCGGGACCGGCGAGCGCCGCCCGCAGCCCGCCCGGGGCACGGAGCGGCCGCGGCCCCGCCGGGCCGGGACAGCGCCAGGGGGAGCGGCGCGGACCCTCCCGGCACTCACCTTCTTCCGGGGCTGCCATTTCATCATATTTGTAGAGCGGGGACGTGCAGCATCAAGGTGGCGCTGGGGCGGCGGGCGCAGCGGGGCCGCAGCCCGCGGTCATGCTGCCCGGCCCCGCCGCCAGGCCCGCGCCGCGTCCCGCGGGACAGCAGCCGGCCCGGCCGCGCGGGCCATGGGCGGGGGCTGTGCCCAGCCGGCGGCTCCGCCCGCACCGGTCACGCCCGGGGCCCGCGGGGCGCGGCCGCTCCCGGGCGCATCGCGGGCGGCGAGACCCGAACCAGGACGCGGCCCCGGCCCGGCCCGCCCGGCGCGCGGCAGCTCAGGGGCGGCGCCCGCCCGGCCCCGCCCCCCGCGCGCCCGGCCCCGCCCCCGCCCCCGCCGCACGCGAGCCCGCGGCGGGCACGGGCACAGCGCCGGCAGGGGGCGCTGCGAGAGGAGCGGCTCCTGCGCCCCCTGTCGGTGCCGCCCGGCACGGGAACAGCGTCTGTGGCACGGGCACGGGGACAGCCCGTGGAACACCGGCACACGGGGACAGCCCCTGTGTCACCGGCACACGGGGACAGCCCCTGTGTCACCGGCACACGGGGACAGCGCGGGGAGCACCGGCACACGGGGACAGCCCCTGTGTCACCGGCACACGGGGACAGCCCCTGTGTCACCGGCACATGGGGACAGCCCGTGGAACACCGGCACACGGGGACAGCCCCTGTGTCACCGGCACACGGGGACAGCCCCTGTGTCACCGGCACATGGGGACAGCCCGTGGAACACCGGCACACGGGGACAGCCCCTGTGTCACCGGCACACGGGGACAGCCCGTGGAACACCGGCACACGGGGACAGCCCCTGTGTCACCGGCACATGGGGACAGCCCCTGTGTCACCGGCACATGGGGACAGCCCGTGGAACACCGGCACACGGGGACAGCCCCTGTGTCACTGGCACACGGGGACAGCCCGTGGAACACCGGCACACGGGGACAGCGCGGGGAGCACCGGCACATGGGGACAGCCCCTGTGTCACCGGCACACGGGGACCGCCGCTATGTCACCCGGCATGGGACAGCCCCTGTGTCACCCGGGATGGGACAGTCCCTGTGCCCGGGCACGGGGACAGCCGGTGTTTGCCCCGCACACGGCTGTGCCCGGGCCCAGGCACCGGCGGTGCTGCAGGGGGAAGCGCTGTGCCGCTCACTTTCAGCGTGTGCCTGAAATCTTCTCCCGCGGAGCTCTCGCTGCCAGGGCTGGGGCTGCACACTGAGGCAGAGCTGGGCACTGTGGCACTGTGGCCATCTCCAAGGAGCCAGTTATTCCAACATCACAGAGCTTCAGCCTGAGCTCTGGGAGTTCTTCTGAGACTGTTCTAATAACCACACTCAGGAGAGTTAAAAATCCTTAGGGCATGAACACAACACAATTGAACTCTGGGCTTATATTATTGAAATGGTGCAGAAGTGCAGTTTTCATTGCTGTGAGGAATGACCAACAATGTAGTATCTCGGAGGTAAACAATAAACTTAATGGCAAATGCAATATCAAAACACAGATGAAGAAATATCCACTGCCAGGTCCCTTGGAAATACAGGAGCTGCTTCTTTCTGTCGCAGTTCCTCAGCTCTGAAGGACACCATGCACTGACAGGGCCATTTCAGCTCCAGCCTGGATGCTCAGAGGCCACTCCTTTCCACAGTGGCTGTGTGGACTCTGCCATGAACACAAAGCTCAGACACCAGCCCCAAAGCTGCCTCCAGCAGGTCCCACCTTGTCCCACACTACCTTTGTGTTCCATGTTTCTGTTCCCACACCTTCCCCTGGGTTATTGACAGTGCATGTGGCAGCACACAGATGCAAGTGAAAAATAAAGCTTGGAAATGCAGTAGGGACTGAAAAAGAACAGGTGTGGCTGAGCAGAACAAGAACTCCTGCTGGGAGTTACTCCCAGAGCTGGTGTCTCACAGAGCTCTGCCCTTCTATTACATCAACAGCAGAGCCAGTGGGCCCTGAACTCAAGATTTCCATAAATTTAAAAACTGGTATTGATAATTTTGAAAACTTCTGTACATAGTAGTCAGTGCTTGAGTCAACAAGATAAGTGCTTAGCCTCAGAAAATGTTCAGCACTCAGACAATGCCATTCTCCACGTGGCTGTCAGAAGGAAGCTTCATCAAATTCACAGCCAGATCACAAAATGTGGTGTTTTGACATAATCAACAGGAGGTATTTGAAATTCTTCCCAAGAAGGATAATTAAATGGAAGCAATGCAGAAGCTGTTGTGAGAGACTGAAATGTTACAGTTAATGGCTTAACAATTGCTATGAAGGACTTTTTGCCCATTATGGCAAAACTGTGTAAAGAATCTGCAACCACCAAAGCTCACTCCTCCCTGAATGACTCCTGACTGAAGCACAGGACCGAGAGTGAAGCATCCTAAGGGAACCTGAGATAAGATAATGGTGACACTATTTCCAATTATCTTAGGTCTAGCAACAAGGAAACACAGAAATAAAAATATTTTATTTCTTTTACTACATTAGAGCAAATAATGGTCATAATTTCAGCCAGTTGGCAGAAAATCATCCAGCAAAATGACAGCCTACACTAATACCTTTATTTTCCTTGATTTACTGGTGTTTAGACAATCTGCATTGTAGATCTGACAGTTCAGTGTCTGGTCCTCCTTTCCTCCAGTCAGTGACTATCAGAAATAAGCTGTACATTATTAGACGTATCTGATAGCTCTCAATCTTACAACTCAATGGATAAAAAACCCTTTTAAGCGTCTTCTTCCAATTAATCTTTGGCAAGAACTTAGAACTATCTGATGTACTATCACATTCCTTGCATAATCCTTAATTTTCAATAACTTCTAAATTGATATCTTTGTTACATCTTGAAATTCCCTCTGCTCAACCCATGTGAGCATCACTCAGAAGAAATCACATGCTGTAAGTAGGAAAAGAGTCTGCTAGAGGTGGCTTGCTGAGCAGTTTGCTAGTCAGGCTGTCCAAGCAGTATGAGAATTCAGCTCATTGTGTCATTCTACTTAGGTAGCAGCCAAATCGGACAGTCTTCAGCAGGTACATGAAGACCTAGAGCAACAACCTGCAGTGCCCTGTGCACTGCCTGGGCTGGCAGTGTGTGAGATGCCAGCACTTCAGTAACACCCACACAGCCAGAGCACTGCTCCTAACAGCTGAATCCCCTGGCAAATTCGTGATGGATAATGAAATCAAGTCCTTTTGTTTCTGAATTTATTAAAGCAGCTTTCAATTCATTACAGTGATTGTGTGTCTGTCACTTTGCCTCCCTCCAGCTAGAGAGCAGCAGACAGATACAGCACCTAACAAGGGTTTGCAGATGAGACTCTGCACAATGGCAGCTGCTGAACAAAAGGAAAAAAGGAGTTCAGAAAATCCTACTCTGGGAGGAGGGAACTCCCTTCAAGTGCAGGAATTAAGTAATTCTCTTTTAATGAACAGACCAAGTCTTGTGACAAAAGTCCAACTACTTCACACCCTTTGGGAAATAAAGGGTCAACACTCCATCATTATCCATGCCATTCTTTGGTGTTTTAAACAAAAGCCATTTTCCATGTCTTGGAGAAGAGAAGGGAATATGAGGAGGGTAACAGGGGGAAGAGAGGAGATAAGGAGAGAGAGAAGAGCAATGCCCACAGTGCCCTGCTCCATCTTCCTTCCCTTCACAGCACAGTGAGTCTCTGCTGGCACCATGTTGGGACTGTGTTAAATGGACATGATGTGCCTGTGAAATATCTGTGTGATAGTCCCATGGCAAAATGCATTTCTGTAGCTCAATGGACAGAGCTTTTTAACTGCATCTGACCAAGGAAGGTGTTTGCTTTCAGAACTGTTGAGACTGTGTCATTGGCTTAGGAGGCTTCAGTTCCACCCTTACATGATCCTGAGCAGAAAACCATGTTTGGGACCTGCTTCTAATTATGACTTGCCCCTCCTTTTTTCCATAGGAAGTACAATTACTGCTGCTATGGAGACAAGTGTAATTCAGGCAAGATGTGGGTCAAAGCAATACTTGGAAGGCAAAGATTCACAGAAAACCACCCTTTCTGCTATCTGTCCTCTCTTGGACAGGGGTCTTCTCCCAGTCTTCCCTTGGAATTGCCATCACCATCTGCTGTCTCAGGTAAGGAGAGCCAAATCCATCACTAACTAACACCTGGAACTTCCCACCAGGAGAGCTGCTCTTCCTCCCTTGTCCCCCCATTCCCAGACCTTACCCAGTGACTTCAGCCACTCGCAGGATCTGCCAGCACTCACATCATCAGCATCTCTGGGGGCATAACAGCCCTCCTAGCCCAAAATGTGAGACTTACATTAATTTAGTGGAGAAGGCTATGCAAATTTAAACCATTTATTAGGTATACTTACAATGTTATCAGGCTCCTGAACCAAAACATTGCTTTTATTCCCCATGATAGTTCACTTTGCCTGCTCCTCACAGCACACCTTGAACATATGTGTATGAATTCTTTCCAAAAAACCCAGTTGCAAGCTGTATTATATTACATGCAGACAGTAGTGAGACTGAAAACAATCTTGCTCCTCCTGGTGTGATGCTGCTTGGACTAAAGGCCTGAGAAGATAATTTGCTGGAAGAGGCAATTGATTCAAAGGAAAGGTTTGTGTTGAAATGAAGGAATTCTGTGTCTGAATATGAAATAACATCAAGCAGGACAGAGGATGGCTGTGGTACCTTTAAAGAGACTCCAGCACTGAGGAAACAGATCCCTCAATACACTAGAGGAACCAACAAGCTCCTAGACTCTAGCAGCAAATTAAATGTGAAATATTTCAATAATGGTTTGAAATCACATCCCACATAGACACTTCTTCTAATGAGGTGGACTTCAGATAAACCTGGCAATGGCACGAAGAAACTGAAAATTAGAGTCAAACTTACTGCTTTAACAATTAGCTCTTCCAGACCTCACAGGTGAGCAGGGAGGGAGTTAGTTTGGTGACCCTGCACATTAAATTTCTCCTGTTTTTCAGGACACAGTACATACCTTTTAAATTTAAAGCAATCATAGAAGCATATACAAAGTTTTAATAAAAATTTGTTTTTAGCTTTGTCTGAAAGGGCTACACAATAAAACTATTGTATTATAAAGGATCTGTTTAGTCTATTCTAAATTTCTGTTCCACACAATGGAAATGTTACACATGCTATCCTATTCCTGAGCCCTGAGATACTCAACAAAAGATCCCATAACCATCAGAAACAGCACTTAAAACTCTCTAAGGACTCTTCTCTTACTGATTTAAATGATAGGCAGTTCACCTGCTGAACTTTCTTGTAAAATGTGTACCAGGAATTTCACTTGTGTCTGTTCACATTTTTAGTCAGGTCTGTATGAATAAGAGATGTGACACAATTTATCCATATGCAGCACCATATCTTCCCAAAGCTCTGCATGCTTTATCTCAGAGCTGCCCTTCTCACTGCTGCAGCAGTAAGAGAACAGAGGAAAGAAATAAACTCAACTCCTCTACAATGACAAAGTATCTACAGACAGCCAAGGAACCCTCAAAACCAGAATCAGACAAATCATCTTCAGAAAGATGGATGTTCAAAGAGCAATTCTTCTGTAGGCTACAGCTAATCTGAAGAATACCTTGTTACTGCCATGTCAGAGATAACAATTTCCAAAGTGGGAAACAACTTTAAAGTGCTGTAAAACCCTACAGCATCACTGAAATTATTGGAGCAGAGACAATTTGGCCACTCTGAGGAGTGACATCTAAGATTGTTAGAGTAGAATAGTTCCAGTTGGGAGAGACCTAAAACAATCACCTAGTGCAGTTTGCTGAGAAGCAGCATCTCCAATTCAGCACCACAATGAAGAGCTGCTGATGCAGTTTTAGTTAGCTTGACTACTTCAAACAATAAATTAGAAGAGCTCATCAAAATAGGAACTTGAGACCCTGTCAGTGACCAAGGCAACCCCAGTCAGCTTTGTCCTACAGCAGTGAAGCCACTGCTGCTTCACACAGCACCTTCTCAGAACCTGACCCAATGGCATTTTTCTGCATAAAGTTGTGAGAGCATTTAAGAATAACTAGGACAGCTGTTGGCTCCAGCCTAAAAATACAGAACACATCTGCTTAATGTACCTTCATGTGCTCAAACATCCAGCACTGAAAAAGCACAAGGCTAAAAATGGTACTAAAATTTTTCTCTATGGAGAAACAGAATGAGCCAACCATGCAGCAGTTTTCATTCATGCCTGACAGGAAAGGTGAGGGGTGCAAGAACCAAAAAAAAAAAAAAAATTCAATCTGCAACTACAGAGAAGTGTTTACTGATGACAACAGATTGGTTTAAAATATTTTTTTGAAGGTTATGTAAATGGAAGTTAATTACTAGATATTAGATTACTCCATAATCTATTTTTGCAATTAGCATCTTTTCTTACTGAAGTTTTATTACAAAAGGTGATCCCACAGCAGACCCATAAGCACAAACCCAGTCTTGAAGAGTCACCTATACTCATTTCACCTTTCTTTTTCTCCAGTACAGAATTTTTCCATTTTAAAAAGTGAGATTATCAGTAGATACCTTAGAAACAGAGGTTTTTGCACAGGCTCAGAGAAAACAGGAAAAAATAACATTATCTGCTTTCCCAGAATGTCTCTGCTGGTGTGTCTGGAATCCTCAGAACAAGAATTCTGGTGTCACTCACAGACCCCAAAGCCCAGGCCCCACCATGCAGAACACAATTAGAACTGAAATGTAATTAAGTAATTATAGCTGGAAAAAAGATTGTGGAAAGTATCTTTAATCTGATACACAGCAGCTTTGACAGCAGGTTCTGAATGTGTGTCAGAAATATTGAAAAAGCAAGTGTGAGAAGGAATTACCTGAATGATGAAAACAAGAAAGGGGAAGAATTAACTACAAACCTTTCCATTTATTAAGATCTAGGAGAAATGGAAAAGACTCTACAGATCTTGAATTACACTGCTGCACATGAAGCCTTCTTTATATGCTGCATGTACAAACAATGACAGACAAAAGAGAGACAAATTAGTTTGATATATTCTCTCTGCCTGGGCACAGACTTTCACTGTTCAACATGACATTGTAGCAGGCTGTCAGAAATGCAGTGATTGTCAGGTTTTCACATTGCTGCCCAATCACCACTCTGTAAACATCAGAGTTTAGGTAAAATGCTGCCAATAAGCTCATATTTACACTTCAGAGAAGTGTGCTGTCATTCTTCTCCTTCTAATTAAGCTGCATAAAGGCTTAGGCCTAATAACCATGACTTTAAAACTGGAACAGTTTTACAATGGTTCATTCCTAATAATTCCAGGGTCAATAAAAATCAGTTCATTAAAAAAAATAAAATAAAATAAAGAGTTCTTGCTGCTAGCTTCAACTGAGCTGCTACAGGAACCCCACATCAGATAGGTCCCTAAATCTAACAGCCTGGCATATTAAAATCAGTAATTTATTCTGTTGGGTGTCCCAATCATTCTAAGATAACAGACAAAATCTGAGAACATACCTCTTGTAGATCCATCTTCTACAACATGAAGAAGACAGTAAATGGTGCATCTTATTTATGAGGAAGCAAACTCCTTTCTGATGCCACTTGTTAGAAGTTTTTGCTTTGAAGTCTGGGAGCAGTAACCACACCTATCCAAGCACAGGGACACTTGCAGGGCTGTGCCCTTCCTGATTAAAACAGCACAGAACTCAATTTTCCTCCTGAGTTTTCCAGCTGGAGAATCACCATCACATGTGAGGACAGGGTCTCTCTGCCAGCACCAGTCCTCACCAGCATGGCAGAAATGCCTGGGCACCCCAGACAGGAGGAACCAGAACCCTGCTGTGGCAGTCTCTGAGCTCAGCAGAACAACTTCTCCTCAACAAGTGTAAAATATGAACCTTCTGGCAACTCACAGATCTCACATTCCTCTGAGGCAATCATCAGAGTACCCTTAAGCAGATCCTTCAGAATGGCACAGTTCCAGAGATTCCAGAGTGGCAATTTACCTGTGTGACTACTGCAGGAGCCTTCTCTGTAGTCTTGCACACAGACTAGCAAGATTATAATACTGTTAGTTAGCAATGATCCTCTTAGCTAGAAAAATCATCAGTAAACATAAAAAAATACATAAAACAGAGAAAATCTCTCAAGCTTGAAATGTTGTTCCACTTGGATAAAGAATTCCTGACTTTCTGTAGGCGTTCTCCTGTTGCTGCCTTCCAGCATCTCCCCTCCTCCCTTTAATTAGAGCCTGTGCAAAAGGAGGCAGAAGCAAAGCTATATTTAACCCTCTGTACACCAATGACCAGATAACACTGCACTGAATAAAAATATTTTCAGCTGACCTCAAAATCCAGGGGAAAAAAATCTAGGAAAAAACTGCATATTTTCACCCTGAAATACAGAAAAGCTTAAACCCACCTTTGGCTTTATTGCATGTGAAGCACTGTTGGGTAAGAGATTCAAATAATTCCCAGAGGCCAGTTAATCTGTGCATCAGCAAAGAGAGCAATGTCTGGCACCACAGCCTCTGCTGGAATGTGGAACCATTTTTAATAGGAAGTGAAAATTGGAGTCAATAGATTCCTTTGATTCCCCTCTGCTGCATGCAATTCCTATGAAGAAGCCCTCAGTATGTTTTCTGGATAAAGCAGGAATTTCCCCAAGCTCATCCCAGAAAAACACTGGGAAAGGCATTTTACATAGGCTGTTCCCAAGAGCAGGGCTTGGGCTCCAGGACTGAGAAACCCCAGGGAGCATATTTGTACTCTGCACACAGCATGGCTGAGAGCAGGCCCAGCACAGGACGTTTCTCAGCATCTTCACCAAGATGGTTTTCCCATTTTTCAGAGCGCGTTCCAGCACGCACATCTGGCAGCAAACAGCAGTTCCTGGCTCTCCCTGCATGTGCTCTGCATCCCATGACATCATGCACTCCTCAGCCTGCCAAATAACCAGTCTCTACTGTACAGACCACCAAAACTGAGCCCCAGCATCCCTGGGGGGAACGGGGCGAACTTCCAGCCCCAAAAGTTTTCCCCTTGCAAAATCTTGTTCAGTGTTTCATCTGTTGTGCTGCACTCTCTCCCACTCACACCCATTACTCAAAAACAGTTTTCAAATCATTCCTAAATTGCTTCTATTCCATCCTGCCTGTAAAGAGCTTCTCTTTGCACAAGGCTGTAACTATTCAGTTACTTCTCAGCAGAACAACCCTTTTTTCCTTTTATTCACAGTGGGTTTTTAACCCTTTAACAACCTGAAAACTGGAAAATCTGCATTTTCCAAAGAAACCTACATTTGTTTTTCTTTGCTGTGGGTGGCTCTGTACAGATTGAGTGCTCTCTGGAGATGGGATTAATAGCTCATCTTGTGTCATACTCATTACTTAACACTGCCTCAGCAGCAAGGAGGCTCTCTGGCCCACTTAAGAAAATAGGTTCTACACTGTAGGGCAAATCAGAAGAAAAATAATTCTATTACCTGAAAAATGTTCACGTTCAAAATCTTTCCAAACCTTCTAAAGAAAGGCAGACAAATGCCAAGATCAAAGGTCCATGACTCACACACTCATTGGTGGAGAGCCCTGGATCCATGATTAGACCCTGGAATTTACCAAGACTGGCTCTCTGCTCCAACTCCTGTTCTCAATCCCAAACTAATCAGCCAGAAGGAAATAGATACAGATACTGCAACTTGGTGATGAAGTCACAATGAGAGATAAGGCTGTAAGATTTCCCTGCAATAATTTCACTAACAGAGGGGAAAACAAGGTCTCCAGGCCTGATTACTCTTAAATAGGGCTTAATTGTCAAAGGGTGGAGAAAAATTGCAACAGACTGATATTTCAAAATGACAAATTTCAGTTTTCTTCTCATGCAAAGTGGTCTTGTGCAAAAGAGCCAACTCACTCATCAGGCAAGGGTCACTCAAAGGTTATCCACAGAAACAGGACAGAGCCAAAAGCCAGATCTATCACAAATTACCATTACCAGGCACACTGGCTCGAGGCAGCAGCAGCCCATAAATCCATTTCTCCCAAGACAGTATTTGCATTTCTAGATACAGTGATTCCACTGACATCTCCTTTGCTTGCCACCAGAGCATTTCCAGATATCAGTCTAATGTTCCAGAACAGAAAAATGAGGGCATTTGCATGATTTCAAGTCACTGCTCTCCTAAATGAAAAAGCCATTTTTTCCTATTGCCTGCCCCCCTGACTGAAGGTCCCCAAGCCCAATTGCTGTGTTTGGCACCAGGTAACTGCACTCACCCATTGTGGCTACTGTCACTCACTTCAGAGCACTCTTGGAAAGGTCACCCAGCTAACACCCCTGAGCTACTTTTCATTCAATATTATTACTTTAAAATATGTATTATTTTAGGATTTTTTCCAATGATGACCAGTGTTTAAACTAAGTAATTTGCTTTTTATTAATAAAGATTAAAACATGCTATATACACGTAACTATGTAGTGTTTCTCACACTGAAATGTACATTTCTGTTTATGCTATCTCTTCCCCTGGAAAAGTTTCAGATTAATTAATTGCCATATATGATACTCCAGGGATAATATATTCTCCTTATTACTTTTGGTAGGGAAACATGTGATATAAAGAGAATCCCAAAAGCAGATGAAGTAAAAGACTTTAGAAATACCAGATTTAAAAAACATTGAAAGAAGGAAGAGTCAAGCTGGCACTCCTACTCTGACTCTTACAGGGTGGTTTGTTTTGACTCAGGGAGTCCTGAATATTTCTTGTCCTTCCTCACTTGTAACAGCAATGCAAGGAGATTTATGTTCCTGAATTTCAGTTCTGTGTCTGTTTTCATGACAAGTTATTCCTGACAGAGTCTTTATGGAAGCTTTAAAGAAAAGTTATCCTGTGATCATAGAGATGGAGCACTAATGAGTTTAATTAGAATGCAGTGCATCAACCCTAGATTGAGACACAGCCCAAGATGATTAATTATCCTCTTGGAATGGCTGCAGTGAAATAGAGGGGGCTATCAAGGCTATCCTCTAATAGCTGTGTCCACCCACCTTCTCCACCTGCCTCAAGAGGTGTTCTCCTTTCCTGCAGCTTGGCTACCACTGTGACAGCTGTGGGTGGTGCCAGCACCAGCTCAATGATGATAATCCTAATTCATCATCTTCTCTATTAGCAGTTACCCTTGCTCATTTCAAAATCAAGGTCAGTTTTATTTAACACACTTATCTTTCAGAAAAGGGTCAGTGTTCTAAGCATGAGTTCTTCAGCATCAATTACTATTTAGTTATGTAAAAACAGCAATCTTCTTATTTTGCAGCTAAGTTTATAATCATGTCAAATCAAACTAACTCAAAAATTATCTCAAGTAATCCTTTGAAATGCATCAGTCAGTTCCCCAGTTAACCCAGTTATAGCAGTATCAAAAAACTAGAGTTGAAAATGTATTTACTTGATTTTTACTTTCAGAACAACTTGAAAAGAGATTTGTCTACAAAGATAACTGAAACCTATTTGGAAAGCAGACTGCAGGTAAACCTACAACTGCTAAAAATTAATTTGTATTATGTTGAAAGCTCTCACTTTCTGTAGCTCTAAGATGCCCCCAAGGGCATCTTAGCCATAATGAGCATTTAACCATGAAATATTAGGCACATTGTCCATGTGCTCCTCAAACATTATAGCCAGCAAACTGCATGAAGGAACAGGTCTCAGCACATATCCCAGTCAAAAATTAAAATTTTTCAGTTATAAAATCTCCTCCATATCTTGTTATGCTATAGCTTGTTCCAAAAACTGTACACCTAGAGATGCACAGTTGCTTTAAAGACATTTAGACTTGATGGTCTTTAAAGGTCTCATCCCACCCAAGCCATTTCCTGTGAACTCTGTTACAATAAGCACAGAATATGAACTTGAAGCTCCCAAAGGATTGAGTCTTACATTGGTATGAACAACAGAAATTTCACAATAGTCTTCTAAAGGTGTCCACTATTGCCCAGGTGTCCCTGCCCATGGCAGGGGGCTGGAACAAGTGGGCTTTGAGTTCCCTTCCAACCCAAACCATTCTGTGATTCTAGGAAAAGCACTATTAAACCCTACTATGTCTGTCAGCAGCTGCCAAAAAGCTGCAAGCCATACCAGCTCCATTTCAGCTCTTCCATTTTTAACACTTCTAATGAGCAGATGGTTAATTTTTGTGAGCGGGGAATAAAAAAACAAAACAACTTTAGTTGGTGTAAGTGTCTGGGGTCCTTTAGGTTATAAAAACCAGTTGTTTTGGACATCTGCTTAAATTTTTGACTGCAAATTTAGCCTGCTCTGTATTACCAGACAAATATTCATATCCTCCATTTGTTTTCAGGTAAAATTAAAACCTGCCAGATATTGTTCAAGGTTTTTTCAGCTATTTAGAAGCTGGGAAATATTTCAAGAGTAAAAACATTTTATTGTGCCTGTTTCCTGTGTATTTCCAGCAATAACATTTTTGTACCTCCAGATCACAAACAGTATGTGTTTCTCTGTTATTGCCACCTCACTGAAAAACAGTAGATGAAGTTCCCACACAACTGTGAGCACCTCACCTTCACAGCCAGTTCCTCAAATACAATCTCAGGCTGAACCTGAAGGCTACACAATATTAAAGTGTGAATATTTGAACAATGCTACTGTTCACTTCAGAGGCCAAGGGACTGGGACAACCCCAGAGTAATGGAAATAACTAGGCAACAAGTTTCTTTATGTTGTACTGCTAGAATTTTGGGGGATTATAGCACTACAGAGATTCGCAGAGGTACCCAAAGCAAAATGTAAACACTGCCTTTTTTACCAGGATAGTAAAAATTCAGTTAAATGCACACAAAAGCCCTTCAGAGGCCTCAGCATTTGAAAGGCCAGTGAGCTCACTGCATTTACCTTCCTGGCAAAAGTGTCTTCAACTCAGATTAACAGAATGGAGAGTTGTAGATCTTTTACACTCATGTTGCTTCTTTCTACAGTGAGATTTTATAACACACAAATTCACAGAAGCTGCTGTAAAATTTTAATTAGTGAAATACAGATGGTTATTTTCATTAAAATTTTAAATTTTCCTGTTCTTCTTAAGCACCAACTAAACCCAACACAATGTGCACCATATTTACAAATGCATAAAAATATTTATAGTTCCAGATATGATTTATTGCTGTACTTAACAGTACTGAGCACTCTAAATCACAAACAATAAAAATTACATTTCTGTGATTTTTTTGTTGTTGTTGTTTAGTATAAACACAATTTTGTGTGGGGACACAGAAGAACAAAAGCATCAGTGTTTGGGAGGAGGAGAAATTGTGTGAGAGCACGAGAGACAATGGATGTGCCTGAGCCAGGAGTGAGTTGCTGGTTTGGATCATTAACTAAGAGCTCGATGCTCGCTGCTGCTCCCTCTGCAGACTCCAGGATCAGCATCCTCACTCTGTGCAGCCCAAGTGTGAGATCAAGCAGAACAAATGTGGGAGGGCACTAAATCATACAGGCAACTGACTTCTTTTTTATTCTTTGGAGCACTAATTTAGGCTCTTTAGAAAAGCTACGTTTACTATCCACACTCCTCTTATCCACATTCCTGCTGCACTCCCTATTCTCTTACAGCCCTCCAAAGCCTCAGTAACTGTACTTTGCAATACCAAACATTTCCATCTGAGTTAAGTGCACATATTTTCTGCTTTAAGCCTAGGAGGGCTCAGTGCTGTAGCTGTCCTTTCCCAAACAGTCACAGAAGCCATTAATTTCTCGGCACACTTTTAGAGTGCAACCAAATCCAAGAAGCTGACATTTTTTATTTAGTACCCATGGGCTATAACCATGAAAAATTTACTCCCTGAAATACAGTTGCATGCATTTCCTATACACCCTACTCATGATAAAAAGTAATTTCCTTGCACAGCCTGGTAACAATGGCAACTGAATGAGATGTATCACCATAAAATAAACATGAGCACATCGCACATCTGAATTCTCAGGAGTGAGACTACTACTCTGTGTTCCCAGCAAAGATTTAAATGAATAAGAGGCCTTGAAGCTTGACATGTATCTCTAAAGGCATGGGAGAGGATTCAGGGCAACTGCCATTAAAATTAATCACTATTAGTGATTACAAACCTCCAGTAACACCGTGGCTCACTGCAGGAGAGCTATCAGGGCCAAAATAAGATATCTAAGCAATGAAAATTAAGAAGCTTACAGATATTCCTGTGTGATACTGAGGGGGGCTAAAGGTTACACTAAATCTGATATTAGACTGTTTTCCAGTTCCTACTCATCTGGTAAAGGAGAAGCAAAACAGCATAATTATTTTGCATTTTGGACCAATTAAGAATGAATTACAGTGCAACAAAAAATAAAAAGAAAATAAAAATAAGGAAATACCCTAGAATTCCTACCCTGAGTTATTACAAAAGTCCAACAGAGTGAGGCAGGACCCAACCATGCTCTGCCCAACTCACGGGGGAGCTGTCCAGCAAACAGAGAACTGAATGTTACCATGGTAACAGAAATAAAACCACCTTTTACCAGCTTTTTCACACATTTAGAAAAATTATGAAACCGAATTCCACTAGATGTTATGGCTTTACAGGACAAATGGGCTCAGAAATTCAATTCTTGAGAAGTTCATCAGTGACAATGAAGACAGAACAGCTCAAATGTGACCTAGAGGACAGAAATCTCTGACAGAAAATCTCTGAGATCTGTCTGACGTGTTTGCCAGGAAAACAGTCCCCACAATTCCTGTTTCCTTAAACATCTCCTACCCACCAGAGCTTCAACTCCACAGTGTGACCCTTCAGTCTCAGCACAGCAACTCTCACAGAAGAATTATGATTCTATATATGATTCTATGATTCTGTGACACGTGGCTCCCAGTGTTTGTGAGGATGTGGGTTTATAAAATCACTTTTAATTACATAAATTAGTGATTACTAAATTACCGTTACATTATTTAATTATTTGTTTTGTATAATTCACATTCCTCTTCCTGCTATGTCTTGCACTGGTGTTTGTGTTTTATTTGTGAAGGACAAGAGCCTGCAAGCAAATAGTCACAAGGAGTAAAACAAGGATTACATTAGCTATGGAAAAATTTAAACCTTCTTTTTCACTCAGAAAAAAGTTGGAAAATTATGCCTGAAGTATCCATTTAATGCAGTGTTTCAAAAAAGTTTCTTTCCACTTCCCATGTGAGAAAAGCTTCTATTAACAAATGTTTCATCCAAGTACATTCTCCCTTTGTTAGCATCCAGAATATCTAGGGCTTGGCATGCATCTTTGAAGTTCATTAAAAATGAATCATAAAACCATGAATTTAACACTTGTCTAAATAAAAAATAAAAGTTTTCCACCAGGGGAAGTGAACACTGTATTAGTTCTAACACAAGAAAAACTAAAGGAATAGCTTTCAGTTACACACCTATCAAGTACATGGAATAGAATTTTGACCCTGACAAGACTAACAAAAGCCATCAAATACACTACCTGGAGAAAACAGTTTCATACATTGGCCACCAAGAAAAATGTCTTTATTATATTATTTTTATATACATCAATATTCATATGATCTAGTTTTTCTATGAGCTGGTTCCTCAACCATTTTAGAATGAAAAAAGCAATACAGGAATTTGCATACCACTGCCAACTTCTGGTAAAGTCATCAGAAATTATAAAAATAACTTCATTGAAGAGCATTAAAAATGTGTGTCTATCATAGACTTCTAAGAACTTCTAGAGAAATTCAGTTATTTGACTACCAGGACAGAAAGCTGAGATTCCTGAGTGAAGGGAAAAAAGGAAGAGTTCAACACTAACATAAATCCAGAAAATAAAATTGAAACTAGAGTATCTATTCACTACATGATAGAAATTACAATATTGTTCAACCTTTCTTTTAAACTTCAAGGGTAAATTCTCTATTAGTGGATAACAGCTGAACTACCAGTCATTTATTTCTATTGTTCCATGTAACACAAGGGGCTTTATCATTTCCTCTTTGCAGCAAAAGAGAAATCATGTACCAAGATGCTTGTGGCAAAAGAGAAATGTCATCTGCTTTGTCCAGCAGATCAGACATCAGTGCCCTCAGACACAAATGGAGCAGTGACTCAGAGAACAATGGATTTATAGAAATAAAAATAATTGCCACAAAACCTCTTCCCTGTTTGCATTAGTTTGAACTGCCATCATGTTCTTGTCTCAGAAAATGCCTGTGTTTAAAGCAGCAATTATCCCTGTGCTGCATTTCCTACTTGTACACTATCACAGACACTTCACATCTGACTTGGCTACAGGGAGGGAGATGGAATGACCTGAACAAACCCCTGTTGGCACTAGAAGGCTGGGAAGATGGAATGTTAAGCCCTGGATGTATTTTCAGCTGTCAGAGAGCTCTCAGCAAGGCCCCTGCTAATTGGTTGGGTTTTCTTGCCCTTGGCACAGTGCAGCACACTGTGTAAATGGTATCCCTGAGTGCTTCCTACTGACTTGCTAGTCAAGGCAATTTCCTTCCTTCTCCATTTTTACTATTTTCTGCTGTCTACTTGCTCCCACAAACTCTCTATTTAATTTAATTTCCTCAGAGACTGGCTGAGATTACAGGTCTGTGATGAGGATCCAGTGATGTCCAGAAATATCATGATGTATCAGCCTGTACACCCAAACAAGAAATGAAGGTTTATAAGAGCATTCTTGCCTATTACAGAGAAATCAGGTACAGCATCTCTGAATCTATTCAAATCCCCTCCCATTCTTTACTGCCACTCAGCCACCAATGGGCAGCTCTCAAAGGAGAGGAGGGCTTGATGCACTCCTTTTAATCCACTATTTCTAAGGCAGCATCCCTTGTGCTGCTCAAATTCCAGCCCTTGGCCAACCAGAACTACAGCATAAATTCAGAGAGCTGGGATGAACCCAGGATGTCAAACCCTAAGAAAAATAAGACTGTTTGCTGCAGAACAAAACAAAAAAACATTTGAGACACGGTCGTTGGTGATTTGATTAATCAAAGCAGCAAATAATGTAATTGTAGCAAAAGGAAAAATAGATGGGGATAAGGGGCTTACAGACACTAGGGTAACAAAATTAGAGCAAACAATTAAAATGCAAAGAAACCCAAATGTGTATAGACAACACGAGTGTAAAGCAAACCATTTCAGAAAGCACAGCCCAGAACAGCTGCTCTCCTTCTGCTGCTGAGCATCAGTGACACTGCAGCCTCAGGAGCTGGATCTGCCAGCACTGCTCTGCCTGATGCCACACAAACACAGGGGGCAGCAAGAACAGCACCAACTGTGCAAAGAAATTAATGAAATTCCACTTTAAAGTATCTAAAAACCTGTGAGTATCTGCACAGAGCTGAAATGAGATCCCAGGCCCTGCTGAAGGCCTGAGCACAGAGCGCCCTCTCATGTGCTTCACTCATTTCTCCACACAATACTCCACAGCTTCCACTCAGAATGAGTCACCAATATGGTAATATTAACAAAGGAATTAATCTCCAAGATGACAAAACTCAATCCTTGTAGGCTGAGTGAAAACAAGGAATATATATATCTCATTCTTAAGAATAACAAAATTGAAGGAACAAACCACTGAAGAACTAAAATCTGAGCAGAAAAATCATTTGGTAGCTCCTCAAGGTTATGGGAGGTGAGAAAAAGAGGTAACAACACATACTAAGGTTTTAGTCTGAATTTATGGGGTACAAAACCTAGTTTTGTGCAAATAAATGAAGGCAGTTCCAAATGTCTTAAAATGCTATCCAGTGGTAACAAACTTGAATCTCAATGAACAGGTAACAAGATACTCTTTCTTAAAAATATCACCCTGTCAGATCATTCCTGACTTCTTCATTTCAGAATTACTTCTGCATTTCTGCTTTGGAAATTCAGAAATGTGAGGAATAAAAACCACTATACCATTACTGCACAGTGATATAGCTAGTTCCAGTGGCAAGAGAACTGTGGGGTAAAAAGCTAGCATCTTCCAGGAGAGAAATTTACATTACAGCATTTAGACTAAGTAGAATAACTGCAGTTAATTCCATAAAAGAAAATTTTAAGTTGCTTTACTCTATATACAAAAGGGTTCCAGAAAACAAAGGAAGGAATAATGAAACCCTACAGTAAGTGCTTGGAAAATTTGTGCTGATTTGTTGCATGCTGAGACTCAAGTACCTCTGTAAGCTTTTCCAATTGTAAGGCAATAAGCCAATTTCTCAGAAAGGAGCAATTTTTCTTGCATACATGTCTAAGACAGACAACCATTACATGTAAAAACATGTATTTATTTTTTTAGGATGACATAACTATAATGCCATTGGTCCACTGTGTCCCTGTCCCCTGCTCTCATGTTATAC
Organism: Erithacus rubecula; assembly: GCF_903797595.1. Taxonomy (NCBI): domain Eukaryota; kingdom Metazoa; phylum Chordata; class Aves; order Passeriformes; family Muscicapidae; genus Erithacus; species Erithacus rubecula. The sequence goes on along the minus strand of NC_136671.1, from coordinate 8,411,943 downwards.
TGCTACCACTCTGTAATTTTAAGCATTTAGGGAAAGGAGAACCTATACAACTTATCTGCACAGCAATTTTCCCCCAGCAATGCCATAACCATCATTTCTGGTACAGAGAATACTTCTCCAGTGAACCTGACTGTTGGGAAAAACATTAAGTCCATAAAGCTGTCAAAATACTACATGATGCTCATTGTTTAAATATCTAATTGGGGGAAAAAAAGGGTGGGGGGAGAACACAAAACATTTTGGTGAGGGTGGTAAAACACAGGAACATGCTGCCCAGAGAGGCTGTGGAGTCTCCACCCCCAGAAATATTCAAAACCCAACCAGACAATGTCATGGACAACCTGCTCCAGCTGACCCTGCATTCATCTCCAAGGGTCCCAGCCAACTTCAGCTATGCTGTGGTTTTGCAACACAAAAAGACAAAGAAATGCACAAATCTCAGGGTAACGTAACACAAGTTCTAGCAAAGTGAAAAAAGTCTGCTAAATGGTTTTATGTCTGAAAAACTGGAATGCAACTTTCTGCAAATTAAAGACAGACTGTAAGCTGAAGGACAGGACTGGAAAGTTCCTTGCTCATCAAATTAAAAACAAGAGGTCTATTCATGAAAAAAGTTATGTGGTCAAGCCACATTCTTTGCTCAAAAGTTTTACGTGAGACCGAGGGTCAGCACTCTGCTCACATTCATTGAAAAACTCTGAGGTTGTCAGGGATTGCTAAAGCATGTGAAGGTTTGGGCAAACAGGAGAGGTGCAAGTGGACATGCAAGTGTCCCTTTTCCTTGTAGAAGTCCTCACATGACTGACAGCTGGAGTCACTTAACAAAATATCAGTGCAGGGTATTCTGCCAAATTCCCCCACAGTGAGATGACAACACCTAAACCCCTTGCACTGCAAACACTCAAAGGCTCCACAGCTCACAATTCCCCTTTCTTTCTGTTCTTTCATATTTTTTCTCCACTAAAGATACTAAGCCACATTTTTAAATTGAGAAAATAACTTTAAATTAGGAGAGACAAAGACCATAAGTGAAACTCGTGCCTGATGAAAAGTGCTGTAATTCTTCCCAGTTATTTTGAATTACATATGCACAGGGCATTCCTTTTGCATCAATTACATTCTCCAGACTGTTCAACTTGTCTCTAAAAGTGTTTCAGCTCTAAAAAAGGTTGGTCCTGCTTTAAGAAATAACATTTTTCCCTGCCTAGTGGCTTGAACAGTTGCAATAATCAGAGATCATTACTGAACCTCAATCTTCAAATCTGTTTGCCAGCTTGGCCCCCTCTCACTCAGGAACCCACTGTGCTTTTCAGGGAATGCTGCTCCTCAAGCACCAGTCCCTGGGGCTTCAAACAGCACAGGGTCACTGAAAGGTACAGTCAGCATCCTTCTACTCACACTGGACAAAGAAATCAGATAAAATCAAGGTACCCCTCAGAGTGCTGAAAACATTCATCTTTGTGATTCTTGCTTCCCTTTGTCTTAGGCTGTGAATGTTCCTATTAGCCAAATGTATTCAAGTCGGACAAAGTCATTTCATCTCCTGTTAATGAACAACTTTTCTGTTGAGAGATTAAGAGAATAAATCAATGCCAAAACCCAGTTAATTGTTCAGTAGCAGTAGGCTGTTTGTACCTTTTGTTAGCTGTCACAGCACTGAGCCAGCACTCAACGGGTAGTAAAATCTACATTTTAACACAGAATCAGATTCAAATTTAAACCATTTAAGCCACAGCATTTTTCCTATAATGTGAGGATTTTAAAATATCTCAAAATCAGCAAGAACTAATGAGAGACTGGGCAGGTATCAGAGCCACATAATAGATATCCCTCCATTTTCATGTACCATGCCTAAGGCTGCACAGCTGTGAAGAGAAACAGAATAAATATTTTCTAGAGCATGATCAACAGCAAAACAAAGGAAATTGTTCAGTAGGAAATCAAAGAACAAAATGAGCCTGATCTGATTTGCCTCTCGGATATTTCCAAAATGCAGTTTAATTCCTGAAATGTTCTGTTATCCTTGCATTTCCTAGTGCTATGTACACAAAATATTTTTCAAATAGTTCTCACAAGCCAGCCCTCTGAGACAAAGCCTATAAACAGGTTTATGTGCTGTTGTTATAAACATCTTTCAGCCACACACAATAGGTTATTGTGGTCTGTAAGACATTTGATGTTTCTCTCTGCAATCATTTTCTCATTGTTCATGTCTTGAGCTGCACAGATAAGCATATGCATTTGTATAACCATACCTGCTCAATACCCATCATTAATTAATGCTTAAAAAAAAATTTGGGGTGGGGATGTTAAGAACATAATATTCAGCCACAGATTGTATTGGACTGATGTTAACAAGCATCAAGTGGAGTGGGAACAAAAAAGCAACAATTAACAAACTACCCAAGAAACTTGGTTTGTACCCAAAAGAGGAAAAGAAATATAGAAACTTACATTTAGTAGTTCAAAACTCAAAAAAGCTGCATTCAAATTAATTTTTCAACTTCCTAAGTAAAAGGAAGTCAGGTTCTGTATTTAAAAGTCATGCCTTTCAAAGCAAATACCAGCTGTCCCTACTGAGCTCCCTCTTCTGGCTAATAAATAAACTCACTTAGACTTTGTATGTAGAAGTTCCAATCTTCTCACTTCTGTTCCATCAATAAAAATCAATTATTTTTTTTTTTAATTGTAAATAAAGGCTGACATTGAAATACACAAGTTTTCAACCTCAGACAGAACTCCCCTTTTGTCTCAGGCTGACAAGTTACATAAACACACACAAGGAAATAAACATCCCTGTACTGTGCAGGGGCACTCTGCAAACTGACACTCAACCACCTGCACCTCCTCTGAGCTTCTGAACACCACTGCCTATTTTCTGGTATCAGATATTCCTGAAATGCCTGTGCTCAAAACATACCAGACTAGTTAATTCATTCCTCAAAGTACACCTTTCTTTGTTCTGGCTAAAATTAGGATTAAATATATAACAAAAATACAAATACACTTTCAAGAAATTGCAAATGAGGAAAAGAGAATCACAGAATAAACTAGGTTGGGAAAGATTTTGGAGATCATTGACTCTAACCTGTGACCCAACATCACCTTACCAGCCAAACCATGGCACTGAGTGCCTCAGCAAGTCTTTTTTAAAAAAACCTCCAGTGATGTGACAACCACCTCCCTGGGCAGCCCATTCCAATGCTGAACCACTTTTTCTATAAAGGACTTTTTTCTAATACTTAGCCTAAATTAGAAGCAACCAGTCCTCACCAGAGTAAGACAAATTCAGGACACAGAACAAAGGCAAAGGTGCCATCCTCAATGTGGAGCTGCCAAATCAGTAATAAACAGGCTCTGGTAAGATTTTTCATTCTCTTCTAAAATCTAAAGTCATTGCAGATGATTTTTGGAAACAACAATTCTAAGTGAAAGGGAAGTACTATGCAGAAGGGTGTGAACATCACAACTCCAGTGGAATGAACATGCAGAGGATAAAACATTAATCCATTCAGCTGTGAGTTTTCATTATTTCAGTTACTGTAGTAGCATCATTGCTCTTTTCTAAAAGCCAAGCCACACTCCCAGCCAAGCCAGTTTTATGAGACTTCTATCACAACTGTGCCAATGAAGACAGGCAGCACAGTCAAACTCCAACCCCTACAAAACATTTCTGCTCAACACCTTCCTGACCTTCAATCCAGCTAATGAAAGGCCTTGAAGGGAAATTCATGTTTATATTTACTGCTGTACCTTCAGCCCAAGTGAAATAAAAATTCTGTTTCTGCATACAAAGTCTTAAAAGAACCATGACAACAAAAGATTGCAGAGACAAAGCCTCTGAAGCAAAATACTGAAGGATGATCTGAAAAACACCAAACCTTTCAAAGTTAAAAAACCAGAGAAAGGTTCCAAATGGGAATATGAAGGTTTGAGAGAAAAGAGGGAAGTGTGTGATGCATTGACAAACTAAAGATACCACTGTGAAAAGATAAAAGGGAAGATATAACCAGTGGCTGTGGCTGAGCTTTATTCAGGACAGGATGCCTGCAGAAGCTATGTTGACTCTTCCACTGCCAACTGATAGTAACTTTTGAAGTATATAAACATTTTGTATCACAGAGAAAGATATCCATGGAATAAAACAAGAACAGATGCTGTCATCACAGCAACTTCATTTAAGTCTTCCTGTACTTTCTCCACCAATGAGGCTCAAAATGTTCTGTAGAAGTGACTCCTGACTTTTTGTAAAGCAAGAATAAACAAAGAAACAGAGTTTGCTTAAGGTCGGGTGGACATTTAACAGCAGAAATACAATTGAAACAGAGTTACTTCATGTTTTTACACTCACAGATATGATCTACCTGAAAAAAGAAGTCTAATTTTTTATTATTAAGAATGTTAAGGTATTTTTTTTTTAATATTTCACCTTAGTACAGCATCAATATCTAAGTCTACTATGTCTGTATTTAACTGACTGTTATTAATGACTTCATTTAACACAGACACCCTTTGTAAGCTCATAAATCCTTCACATCTTATCTTCTATTTTGATCCACAAGTCTTCCACTGATCATTTCAAAGGTACTTATACCTCTGTGACTGGCATTTTGAAAGTACTCTTGTATTAAACCTTTTAAACTTTTGATCTAAATAAACTCTGTCTTAAATCACTACCAGACTTCTTAGAACCAGGATACAAAAGTGAGCACAGGCACCCTGGGTTTTACACTCCTCAACCAACCTGGACAGCTAGAATTTAATGACAGTAACAAAATATTCTACTTTTTAAATAGAGTCCTTCATACAAAATCTTTTATGACATGCAGCAATACAAACCAGTTAATGACCAAAGAAAACCCACCAAAGAAACCCACCACTCAACAACAACACAAATTAGAAGTTTATAAGTATAAACTCCCTGACAAAGTAGGAGTTTCTTCTTATGTGGACTAATTCAATCTTAAGGAAGCATATGAAAATGCTTTCCTAGAGGCTAACAAACTGCAAATCAAAATACAAGACTTAGAGTGATCTGCTTTGAAATAGAAAAAAACTTAACTTTAATAGTCTGGAGCCCAGCTGGTGCAGAGCACCATGCTTGCCACCTGCTCTGATTTCTGAGGAGAGGAACCTAGGTGATAAATCTGCTCTTGAACTGCAGCTTTAGCTGAAGAGGCTCATAAGGATCCATGAGGGATTGACAGGAGAGATGGAACCTGGAGCAGATGCTGTTAAAACCAATTAGCATGCAAAGGGCTGGCCCTGGACTAGCCAAGGCAAGGCAGCTACTGGAGCAATCAATGGCAGCTGGTGGGAAGCAAGCCCAGGAGGAAGAGGCAACCAACATCACTTACTCTTTACAAATGTTTCCTTACATAGTCAGGTCTTACTGAGAATGCCAAGATACATATTTCTTCAAATGTTTGTCCAAAATATACTACACACAAACACTCTTTGAATAGTATTCTGAAAGGCCTTATCATCCTAATGTACTAATAAGAATCTCCATGCTACCTCTCCAAGTTTTGGAACCACATGTTCCTGGATGCTGATGAATGCTGGCTACACTAAACATTAAAACAGATGTCTGGTCTTCACAACCCAGGAACCATGCTGTGTTCAAACAGTAAAATAGTAGCACACTCCCATTGGAGAACAGTATGCTTACACAGAAAACTGTTTAATACCCAACAGGTAATTCAAGTCAAACAACTTTTAAACAGAAAATATATTATTATCTGGAGCTTTCAGCAAAACCAGACTTTAATACAGAAATACAAGCACTGGTGTTACACGTGTCACCAACAATCCCACAGGAGCCCTTCCCTCCTTCGAAAACAACCCGCCCTCCTTACCTTTGGCCACTTGGGATTGAGGAGTCGTGCTTTGATGGCATCATGCAAGGCCTTGTCATAGAGGTGGATTTTCATGTAGGCAGCAGAGCGGTTGCTGTAGAGGATGCAGTTCTGGGGGTCCACGCCCAGCGCCTCGTTGTACAGCGCGATGGCCGTGTGGAAATCCCCATCGTGGCACGCCCGGTTGCTCTGTCGAACCTTCTCCACAAACTCGGCTTTGCTCAGCATGGGACTGTCGGCAGGGTTTTTTCTCAAGGGTTTTGATCCGCAGAAAGGAATCTAAGAGGGTGAAAGGGAGGAATGATATGTTAGAATTAAGAAATGTTACTCATAAGGAGAATAAAAGGAGAATAAACTATTTGCGCAGCAGAAATTAAAGCCAGCATCGCTGCAAAACAAGTTATGAATTCAGAACCAGATTCTTTAAAAAGTAAATTGTTTATCTATTGAATCTCTTTTTGAGGGTACAGGAGTAACAGAGTCTTACAAAACACATCATTCCCTATGAATGATGTTTTCTAGACACAAGAGCAGCTGCAGTCTGTTTATATATGCTGCACTCCACACACTCAGAAGTGCTTTTCCCCTCAGCCACACTATTTGATTCTACAGCACTAAGCAGAGCTGCAGGTAGAGAACAGGTGGCAGCTGTGAATATGAAGATGATGCTGGCACATCTGAAGTTTGATATGCAGATCACAGAGAAGCACAGACAATGGAAAAATGTGTAAAATCTCTTCAACCAAAGAACCTGCACTGCAACCTCTGTTTACAAATCCAACAACATGCAGCTGCAAATAGTTCATATCTGGGAAGGGAAGGAGGAGTTTTTAGAACCACATACACTCACAGAAGTAAGTGGGACATACAACCAATTTATTCTAACAACAGAACAATCATCCTTGGCACAGCCACTTTCCCACATTGACAACCCCAGGTAATACAAAACAACAAAGAAAAGAAGATTTAAGCTTTCTAATTATAAGACATTATTTAAAGTAAGCTGTAGAAAATCCTAGTTCCATTGATTGTGGTACACTCTTTCTCCTTATTTAACTTCCTACACTGCACTTCTCCTCAACCACTCCTTTGCAGCCAGTAGCTGTTTCTGTCAGGCAAACCCTACTCTCTCCCAAGGATACTCAAGAACTCAGCAAGAACATCTTTGTCCAGCTCTGATCACAAGGCAGTTGGGAGTTGTGTAGTAACAGCACTTGGCAACAGGCAATACAATACATATGGTAACATATAAAGTATTGAAAATATTCATTAAAGGTTTAGACTACTATAATTACGATTGGTGTCATCTAGTTTTAGTCCAGCAGATTGAAAAAGTATAAGAATATCACATATTGTTACCACAACACAACAACCACAGGGCTTAAATACATTACCAGAGCCAGCTGGGGCATATTTTTAAAGGTGGAAAGGGAAGCAAGCTGCAAACTGACATTCTGTCACAAGGATCAACTGGTCTGTAGACTTTTCCTTTTTTTCTTTTCTTCCTTAAGTCAAATAACAACAATAGAAAACATCAAGTTAGAAACTACTGATTTCTTATTTTTATTATTATATCCATTCTTTTCTGACAGTGTTTGTATGCTTGTCCAAACTTTTTTTAAACTTCTCTATTGAAGGAGATTCCATGCCTTACTCAGGCAATCTTCTTACACTGCTTCAGGATTTTCACCATGAAAATATTTTTCCTAATATCCAAACCTCCTTTGTGTCAATAAATGTACTGTTTCTTCTCCTGTAGTAATCTGAGCTATGGTCTATTGTAGAACCAAAACTTCATTTCCTTTCCTGTGTGAGGCTGCTTTTTCTACAGTACTTTTGCTAATGCTAGTGCTGAACACGTTGCTTTGTTCAAGCAGTGCAATAACTCACACATCTGTGAGCATCTGACAATAAACTTCATCACAAGGACAGCTGGCTGTGACCTGAGGGCAAGAAATGAATAGGAAGATTCAGCAGCTACTACAGGGGCACGTGTCCAAACACAAAGATGAGGAAACCCTGAGAAAGGTAATTAGTCACTAGAAGGCTTGGAGGTACTGCAGGAAAGGGGGCTGGTGAGTACCCAGGTACCAGGGGCAGCAGTTTCTTCATGTGTCTTTAAAGGTGGCTGCTGTCTCCCTCCCTGTGTATTTCCTGGTCACTGACCTGCATCAGGGACAATGAAAAATACCAAATGTCATGGATTTCCCACGCTTGTATCACATTCAGAGTGAATGACTGACTGCAGCTTCCACAAGTGGTACCACAACTAGCCATGAACTCCAATTATTCAAAAGATAAATATTTCAAGAAATAGATTGCTCACCAGCTGTGGCCATAAGTGCCTGCAGCAGGAGATGTGAAGGCACAGCCAGCCCCACCCTGAGAGCTCAGGGGCAGCAGGGGCATCTCACCCACCCCTGTGCCTGGCCACAGGGACTCTGCTGCTCAGCCACCTGCAGCTGCATGCCCAGGACCACCAAGAGCTCCTGAGCCCTCTGCAGTGGGGTCTCTGCAAGGGCACAAAGCACCCAGCACAACCTCGAGGAGCACCAGTGAGACAAGTCCAACAACAGCTGGCTTTTCTGGCAGTTTATTATGCACAAACAAATGAACACACAAAGCTGTTAATGATCCTTCCAGAATCATACTGTGAGTCTGTAACAACAAGGAGAATCCATGAGGAGACATCCTCTCGGTCCAAGTGAAGTGGTTTCTGCCTTTAATATCCTGTGACGTTAAATAATCTCATAAAAAAAAAAGAAACTATGATAATTTGTGGAATATGTTACTGTTTAATTCCTGCTATCATGAGAACTACGTAAGGCAGTAAAACATCATGAGGTAAAAGAAAAAGCCCTAAAACAGTAAAACTGAGTCACTCTGGCACTCAAACCACAAATAAGAAAAGATTATGGTTATGGTACCAACCCACAAAATGTACTCCTTAGAAAGTCATCCCCCTTTCCAGTCACCACTGCTCCTCTCCTGCTAATACAGTGGAAGGTGATGGTAATGCACAGATTTGGGCTACAGAAGGTGCTTGCATGTACTAAACCAACACTAAAGAAGAAGTTTCTTAGGGCACCAGAACAAATAAGGTTCTAATGAAATGCAGAAGAGGATCCAGTGAGAAAATCTGAGTTAGAAGCTGATATATTTCTAATAAAGTAGAAGATGGCAAAAGCTTCTCAACACTACTTCTCCAAACCAGCAAAAATCAGCTCCTACTACAGGAGTCACATCAGACAGAAGCTTCCACAATACCTGCTTCAGATCAGACCCAGCAACAAATTTCCTTCACTGGTGAAAAAGCCTCCTCTGGCAGAAGGTGCTCAGAATTCAACCCTGCTGACCATGCAAGTGAAGTGTTAAATCACACATAGCCATCTTTGGTCTTTCCATTTTCAAGAAGAAATTAACTCCCAACCAGCTCCAATGCAAACAGGAACTTGAATATACAGCAAAACTTACCTCACAAGAACTTTTGTCTTCACTAATCAAGTTTGTTAAACTTAGTCCTCTTTACAGAGCATTCATCAAATAAAATAAGTGTCCATACACATTGAAGGATGTGTCTGGACAGCATATTGCTATCCAGAAAGCCACAGGGAACAGATTCCCAGTGAGTTCCAGTAAGAACATGTGAAGAAATAACAGCAAATCCCCAATCTGCTCCAAGAGGACTAAAGAAAACAACATGGTACAAAAGTAAATGTTTTTTCAAAACACCAATGTTACACCTTAGAGCTCAAAGTTGGTTAGTATGTAATTCCTTTTATTTAATGCTACATAATAATGCAAATAAATATGCCAAGATGATGTCTTGGGTGGCAAGTCCATAGTTAAGACACTTTTTATTTAAAAACTCTTTGTCATTTTAAAAAAAAGATACTGTAAGTGCAATACATAGAATTTTTATATTTTAAATTATCTAAATTGCTCAAGAAACTTATTGAAGAATTAGGAAGAGGAAAAAAACAAAAAGAGGCAAGCAGAAAAATTGGCACTCCTAACAGATTCTGCCAAGAGTGACAGTAACTTATGCTAAATACAGGTTTCCAAAATCAGCAACTGAGCTTCCTTTCTATGACAACTTCTACACAACTTATATTTTAATCTGTAAAATGGCTTTATGTTTTCTCTGCATACTCTGGGCTATTCCTGATTTTCTGCAATAGAAATTAGCTTCAACAAGAGCCCAAGAATAAATAAAGCACTCAAAGTCTGTCCCTAAAACCTCCCAGCAGGCAGCACTTCAGCCAGGCTGTACCACACTCCTGAACAGATATGAAACCTTGACAACCACATGCAACCTTCCCTAAGCAGAGAAGAAATTCAACAGAAATAGTGTGGAAAGAAGTGGAAGACCACCAAAACTGGAGGATTAAGCCACTGCAGGATGATAAGAGCTTATCAACAGGAAGGAAACAGATTTTTTTCTTAACTGCAGCGTAAACAAAATTTTCTAGAGAAAATGGTTTTTCTTAAAGAATTTCTTTAAAATGCAAAGAAGTTGTGAGCTTCCAATACTGAGCTTGGAGAAATCTGCCCGCGACAGCAAGTTACACCCACCCTAATTTAAGGCGTGCTTCATGTTGCTAAAAATTGTAACAATAACTATGCAATCCATAGTTACATTTAAACAGTACTTTTTGGTTCATACAAAATTTTAAAGTTATCTGTAACGATAATTATATGTATATATATAATTAAATCATAAAGTATCAACGAGGAAACAGACCTTTCCCTCTGATCTGCCTGTGAGCCAGATGGAGACAAGAGGCAGCAACAAGGGAGTGATGGAGCAGTAATTCAGCAAAAGCCAGGCATGAACAGTAACCTCACTCCAGGAACACCTGTCAGGGCAACATTCAGGGCACATCCACTCATCCATTTAGGAATTTATCCACTTGCCACATATCCATTTCAAAGAGCCTATAAAGGGTTCCATTAGCACCTGAAGAGCTCTTGTTTCACACCAGAAGAAAGCACAGGAGAGACATTACCTAAGATTGTGAAAACTCCAAGAAAAAGGAAAGACACTAAAATTATGAACAAGACCAAGGAAAGAAGAGGAAGAAGGACAAGAAGCATAAGGCACCCAGCTCTCTCTGCTGGCTAGCGACAGGCGGGACATTCTTGCGGCTGCACCATCAACCAGGGGAGCGCACGGGATCTCCCCGCGCACCGCGGATCGCCAGTCTGTGCTCCAGGGCACGGGCACAGCCACATCCGTGCGACATCCGCTGTCACCCGAGCCGCGCTGACTCAATCCCATCTCCACGTCCAAGTTCTGTCAGTAACAAAGCCCTTGTAACAAAGTTCATGTCAGCTTTCCGTGCCGCTGCTGCAGGGTGAGGAGCTCTGCGGTGCTGCCGAGTACACCTGACGCGCTTACCTTCGAACTTTGCAGACTTTTAACGGGATTCCAGTTTGTTTACGGGGGCGCCAGAGCGAGCACAATGCCCATGCCGACATCCGAGCTCTGTGCTCGCGAGGGTCCCGCTCCAGCTAGCGGCGGCCGAGCACGTTCGGGGCACACGAGCCCCGCTGCGGGGCCAGGCCCGGGCCCGCGGCCGCTCCGCACGGCGCACCCCCGGCCGGGGCAGCGGCGGGACCCCCGCCCGCCCGGGGCTCCGCGGCAGCGGGGTCACTCACGGCACCCCGAGGCGCGCAGGGCCAGCGGAGCCGAGCGCTCGGCCTGGCGCTGCCGGAGCCCCGCACGGAGCTGCCCCACCGCCGCCCGGCCCCTCACGGCGCCTCGGGCCGGCGGGCCTGCGCCCCCGCCGAGCTCCCTCCGCTCCGCGCCGGGACAGCCGCCAGCCCGCGCCCCGCAGCCTCCCCCGCCGCCCGTGCCCGGCCCGGCCCGGCCCGCCGGCTCTTCCCGCCTCCCCGAGCGCTGCCCGTCCGGCGGCAACTCACCCGGGGAGGCTCCGCGTCCTGCTCCCCGCCGAGCCCGGCCCACCGCCACGGCCCCCGCCGGGGGCGACGGCGCCTGTTGCTCCATCGCGCTCCTCCTCCTCCTCCTTCTCCTGAGGGGGCCGGGGCCGCCGCCGCCCCCGCCAGGCCGATCCCGCTCCGGCCCCCGGCGCCACGTTCGGGGCCCGGTTGAGTGGGACCCGCAGTGCCCCGGCCCCGCCCCGGGGCTGGGCTCCGCCCGGACCCCGGGCACCCCCGCCCGCCGGCGCCGGGCCCGCGCCGGACGTGCTGCGGCTGCCGCCCGGCTCCCCCGGCCCCGGCCCGGGGCGGCTGCTCGGCCGCTCCTCTGCGGGTCCGCAGCAGCTGCGGCCGCCTCTCGGACCAGCTCCGTCCTCTCGGGGGATGCAGCTCCAGCGTCGCTCTGTCGCCGTACGGGTGAGGATGCTGGTCAGTGGTGACACCGCGCTGGCCCGGCACAGAGAGCCCCAGCACTTCGGTTAACCCAAGTGTTGCAGCTGCTGAGACCCTCCTGCCTCTCGACATGAACAGCCCAAATGGATTATGCTGAAGACTCTTGTGCTGGGGAAAAGTGATAATAACTTCTTACCACTTTCTTGCCACTTCACCTTAGGGAAACTTATTCTTCCACAGAAAAACAACTGAGAAAGTTTCCCGCAATCAAATGATGAAGACGTGGCCAACAGCCCAAAGGTTTGCCATCAAATAAGTGGGATCAAATTTAGGACATTATTGGAAAGTAGGTCTTGGTCTTACAACCCAGGGAAAGGACCCAAGCAAAGCACTAACTGATTAACAACTGTGGGATGTAAAAAAAAAAAAAACATGGGGGAATAAATGATAGAAGTTTTCTATTTCTATCTAAAACCAAATTGACAGTGTTAAGTAGGAGCTGGGGAATCTCCTTCTCATTGGCAATGATGCAAGTCTCTTTAAAGTAACTGGTAATCAAAGCCCAAAGGTATCACCTTTTGCAGTACACCAAGACACAAACACTGCATTCTTTGATTCTTTTATGTAGCAAATGGCAGCTGAGTGTTCCCTTCTACTTCATATGAGCTACAGTAAGCACCAGAACTCCCTGAGGATGTGCCAGTGACAGATCTGCAGAGGGCACATCCCCAAGGACAGACACACCTTTGTTCTATCATCCCAGGGTATCTGGAACCAGTGGTATTGTTTCCATCCATATGCCCATGGATGTTTCTCCATCCAATCCAATAAGAAAGGTATAAATGTAAAAAACTCAGCATATTAACATTGGTTAATATCAGGATCTCTGCAATGAGCACACATAGGAAATGTGACTCATGAATATCTTAATTCCTACCTGACATGAGTTTATTCCATAATGCATTAGGTTTTGTTCTTTACAAGTCAACTTAAAGTAGATGCCTTTAACCAGAAGATGCATGTTGAAGAATAGTTACTAAATGTTCTTTCAGTCACTAATGAAATTTAAAATCCTTCAGTAAGAGTTCACAGTTCAAAACTTTCACCTAACAGGCAAGCAAGTTTTTCTCTCTCAGTTCAATTCCTAGTTCTTTACTGACAGGAAGGGGATACATCTTCATTTCACCTCTTGTTATGATGTTTCCTTTTACTCATCCCTCCCCTCAGAAATAAACATAGTACACCCATATTAAAAACACCATGCAGATGGTAATAGTTGCTTTGGAAGCCAACCAGCCCCATCCCAGTGCACAATGCTGTGAGTCTGCCAATTCAGAATTAATGTGGAGCTTTACCTGAAGCCCAGAGCACCTCAAGCTCCATCAGAAGTTTTACATCTGAACTGAATAGCCTAAGTGTCCTCAGAAGTCTGTGGGCAGCATTGTAATCAGGTAATGCTCTGTCTCAGGCAAAAGCTCAGCAGGTTTAGTATTCTTTCTTCATCTATTAGGAATAAGCATTATTTCCATGCCTAACCTAGGGAAAAACAAAAACAAAAAATGTAGCTGGGGATGAAACTAGCTTAAAAAATTGTGACTTAGCTCAGGAGTTTTTCTGATTCTTTCCTTGAGTCAGACAGCTGGATGGACTAGAACACGAGTCATTGTCAGATTCTCATGCATGCACAGCAGTCTTACAAAGTTATTTTTATTTGGAAATTATACATCTTCAACGGTTTATTCCATTATTAAGATTTTTCTTTATAAAAAATTCCGCTCTCCATAAAAAAGCTTCCATTAACAAAGTGATTTTTCACTTCCTTTTCACCTCATTTTCTGAGATGTAGAAGGAACAGCACGTTTAGCAGAGCCATATTCTTCCTCATTTTCATGGAGACGCTTTCTCGTTGTGGTTGGCTGGAAGAAAAACACAGGAGGATGGCTCCAGAAAACCAGGTAAGGCACAACCTGACTCTTCTGCTTGCTCCAGAGGTGTTGGACATTGTGACTAAAAAAGCAGCATGACTAACCCACGTTTCTCTCCCAAGATCTATCTAATTATATTTGATGGTTCTCATACAAGACATTTCTCCCAGCTTGGAACAGCTACTGTTCACAAATTTCCTCATTAGCATCTGGGGATGAATAGCACAACACCATCTAACCTTGCACCAGCATGAGAATTTTCACTTGAATACTAAACATAAATGACTTGGATCCATTAAAAAGCATTCAATGATTTTATTCTAAATATAGAAATAATCCTTTAAAGCCTAGGCAAGTGTTTCTAACCATTTAAACAAAGTGTTGACAAAGCATAGAAATCCATTGCTGCTCTTCAGGAAGCAGAATTAACCAGCAGGCTGCCACATACAGCCCAAGGGTACATTTCTCTAAAGTCTCAAAATTAACTGATTTTCTTATTAAAGTTTACTTCAAAACCTAGTTACTTTGTGCATCAAATATTCATCTTCAAATATCTACTGCACATACCATTTTTGATGTTTCTGGTGGATTCATATTGCTACATGTCTGAGCAAGCAGCTGTTGAAATGTAGTTTTCATATCCTCATCCTGCAAAAAAAATCCCAGCATTTAAGTAGTATATAGAACATTTAAGGGAAAAGCAAAGATTGGGAAACCCAAAGAGAAGTGAATGGGATATTCACTGCTAGAGACAATTGGAAATAAAGATCATTGACCTCCTTAGGATTTCAGCTATTTTAACTGAGATATTTTAGGTGAAGGCAGTGGAGAGGGTCCTTTTCCTAAGCAATGGAGTATTGCAGTACCTCCTTTTTTTAATGTAACTATTCTTAAGTGCTATGAAAAGGCTTTGACCTGAATATCCATTTAATTTTATATAGAATTTTGAATTGGTTTTCTTTTCCAGTGTCACCTAATTTGATTGTGGCTACATTTGAAATGATGGATAAGAAATATTTTTCCATTTATGTAACAAAGACCTGTGTTTTTGCTTTAACATGCAACCAAACTAATCTTGTGCCATTCAAAAGACTTCAGTGAAGACTTCAGAGCCTGAAACAGCAATTAATTGTTTATATGCCTTTAAGAAATGTTTTATTAAGTAAATACAGGTAAGACATTTCCACTGAGCAGTACTTATGTTTACACAGCTCAACAAGTTTTAAAGTTGTAGATTTAAGCAAAGAATGGAGTAAACAACTTGTTTTGAAAACACTCATTTGAAAGCACTACTAGTTTAAATAAATCTGCAGAACATGCTTACTTCTTCTATCTGAAAAATTCCCTGAAAAGTGTCCCCAAAATCACTAGAGGGTTAGCAGGCATCAGCTGGTCACAGAGAAAATGTGTTTTTCCTGCTGACTTGTCAAGTTGATACTTCCAGACAACACAAGAGGGAGAGAGGAGCCAGTAACTGCTCACTACTCACAGTAACAGGACCCAGGAGCTCTTTTGGTGGTGTTGAACATGTGTGATATCTAGAACTGAGCATGCTGGATGCTGGCCTTCCAAACAGGCAGTCTACATCACCTATGAACACCTGACACTCTTAGTAATAGCTCCTGAAGGGAAACAGTTCAAAGAACAGCAGCTGAGTGCTAGATGACATCTGGATTTGTGGCTATGATGTTTTCTGGAACCTTCTGTGCTGTCTTCAATAATAAACTTAACAGTAAGAGATATCCTTACATGGAATATATAATCAAGTTAATAACAAATTGAGTTTATGTACTGAAATATCTTAAATTCTTAGCTCATCTAAACCAGTCATCTATTTCCCTTATGCATACCAGTAATTTTAAAATCAGTGTTTCATGGTTTCTGAAAAACTTTTTCTGCTCAGATTTATAATTCAAATATAAGAATCTATATCTGATTAACTCACTGTAGATGTTACACACAAAAGTACAGTAAGTAAAATCCATGAATGTCAGGAAACGTTTCTTGATGCCCAGGAGCATAATCAAAATAAGTTAATCACTTTTAAAAGAATAATCCACACATGTTTTTTGTCTCAGAACACTATCAGCTGTTGAGCACTGAGGGATACTCCCTTGCTTCCTCTGTTTCTTATGCTCTTTACCAAAGCATCTGAAATTCTCCCATTCCCAGTGAGGGAACAGGAACAGCATTGAGCTTGGTGTGAATAAACAAAACCTGTTGCATGGCTCACATGTAGGCTGGGTGACATTTTTCAGCCTCTTCAAGCAAAAATATTCAAGAAAGCTCATAGGTCCAGTGGCACCTCTGCCAAAATTAAGAAAAAAAACACCTAAAGACTATTCTTCTCAAATCTAATTAGACTGGAACAGGAGGCAGGGAAACCATCACTTCCTACTCAGAGGGTTCCCACACCAGGGACACTTATTCCTACACAGCAGAGTAAAAACCAAGTAATATTGGATGCTTGCCAGAAACAAACTGCACTGCCTGCTCACACAAACATCTGAGGAAATGGGGCTCTGTTACAATGCTCAGGAGAGGTCCCTCCTACCAGAACCAGACTTGGGCTCTAAAAAACACATCTTGATGTGGCCAAGTGAAAGAGCTTTGGGAAGAAGTGTCTCAGAAAAGATGCAGAAGCTGCTTATTGCATTGAAAGAAGGTATTTAAGAGATTACTCTGCAGGGAGTAAATCTTTGCAAACACAAAACACCAACAAATTATTCCCCAAACAAGTCAGCTTTCAGTTAAAACTCAATTCCTACCTGAAGCCAAGGATGCTCTAAGGCTTCCTCTGTGGTAAGACGTTTGCTTGGATCCACTACTAGCAGCTTCTTCACAAGATCCAGAGCTAAGACAATAAAATGAGCTGGTTGGCATATGATCAATACATTCATTACCTGAAATATGCCTACACCAAAAAATGTGACAATGTGCCTCATACCCCTTCAGAACAATGCACAAAAGTGCAGGCTGGGCAGATCACTTCTTTTTCTATGCATGGGAAGGGCTGCAGACTGCAACCATCTTTCCTTCAACACTTGTCAGTGTACCAGAATTACCCAGAGATATATTTAGCATGTACACAATTTATGTCCTGAGCATGCACAGGAGGTTCAGCACTTCCCTAAAAGATTCAGTATTACTGTGGAAAAGCAAAGACAGCTTAATTTATCCTGGTTTACAGAAAGCAGATTATCCATCTGGGAAGATGGGAAAGAAGAGAACATACACATGTATGCTCAACATGATCTCAAACTTTCATTTTCTTAGGAAATTGCTTAGTAGACACAGTGAAAGATATGGCATTTATTTTTATTTTATTACTTCAAATCTCTTATAAAGGAATTTCAGCAAGATTTACTTTTCATTTGATCAGATTATTCTGAATACATACTAGTAGGACTATGGAAATTATATTAAGATTGTACATTTTCATGAATATCTGACTTATTATTGAATAAGCTTCAAACTATTAAGGAAGAAGTTATATTTGATAAGTTTATGAGACAAAGGATGGCTACATCATTTATTAGAAACTCCTCTGCACATACAAAGAAGTGTCCAAGATAAATAGTACAATTATTTTGTGCATATAAAATGTCCTGAAAAACTAAAAGCACACAGACAGTAATTATCATTTTAGTTTGTTATGCAAAAACTCTGTTTCACAGACCACTTTCACTTACAGTGGGGAAAACATAATAGACGATTCCTCAAATGTGACTGACACTTTCAGCTCAAAGACTAGCACCATGAAAGGGCTCTCTTGGAACATTTGTTTTTGGAATTCTAACTTGTGTTCCTTAAATTCCTGGTAATTTTGGTACAACACTTGAAGAATCTTTAGACAAAGTCTGTAGACCAGCTTGATAAAGCCAGAAGATAAAGTGAAAAGAGGAGAAATAGATGTGCCCACAAATTCTACACTTGTGTGGTTAATTATGCTAAACACTACTAAGATATCTCTTCAGTAATAAAGTATGTCCTCTTTCTAATGCTTTAACTATGAACTTTAAAACTTTTAATATATCGGTTTAAAAACTAAATGTGCCATGCAGCTGAAAGGAGGATAAAGAAAAACAAAAACTACAAGAAAAGAGGTAGATATTTTACTACCCACTATGCTGGAGTCATACCCATGTCTGACACATGCTTCCATTCTTTTGCAATGAATGTGTATTTGCCTTGAGTGATTTGGTCTCTCAGAGAGAGTTGAGTATTTTGCTCATTGAATGGTGGATATCCACATAAGCTGTATGAAAGAAAACAATTTAATTAACACAAATTTTCCACAGCAAATGAAACACTGACATCACACATTTTAAAGCATCTGCTATCGTAGTGTTTTTATATGTGTAGAGTTTTAAACTCACTTGCACTTCCTCATATAGACACTGAAGTTGCCAAGTCTCAAGCCCTGTATGTCAAAGACTGCCCAGTGAAGGTACATCTACACAATTTCTTACCATACAAAAAGAATAACTCCTAAACTCCAGCAGTCCACAGCTCGGCTGTATCCAGCAGTCCCAAGTGAATTTAGAACCTCAGGAGCAAGATACATGGGAGTACCACATAATGTTTTCATAAGAGAAGCTTCTCCAAGAATCTTGGATTGTCCAAAATCTGTAATCTTGTATTTAAAAATGGTAACACCACATTACATATTAGGATGGACTGTACTAGAACACATCATACTGCAGACATACATCAGGAGGTAGCACTAAGTTTCTTCCTTCCAAGTCAGTTCCAGTACATGACTATGAACAGAAGTCACCCCAAACATTATTAAGTGAGAATGGGAGAGCAGGAAAAGGGAGAAATGTGATAAAGGATCACACTCTACACTAGCAAAAAGTACTCTCAGATTTGGATATAAATAGTCAACCACAAAATAAAGGTATTGTAGCCTACTAGAAGAGTTTATGTGAAAAATAAGCATTTTATCATGCAAATATATTCAATGCTTTCTCTGGAGGAAAAAAAACAACAATACAAAAGAAAATCCACAACCCTAATTCCTCCCCCTTCAAAAAAAAAAAAAAAAATAAAAACAACAACAAAAAATCCCTGTCACCATACAGCCTCAACATTTGTGGGAATGCTGTCTGTAATTCAAGAATTTAGATTTTATTGGGGGGTGGGGGGGGGGAGAAACTGACATTTGAAATTACATATGCGATGGATGGGTTGAAATATCCATAACAATTATGAAAAAAAAAAATATGTGTTTTAAGTTACTTCATAGTTTGTATGACTAATTGCATAATATCTTTTCAGCTATGCTTAATGAAATATCAAGAATGTGAAGGAACACTCCCAAATCTCTCCATAAACAAGAAATGTAAGTTTTTTTCCTTACCTTTACAAGGCATATCTCTTCAGAAGATGAAAGTAGTACATTTTCTGGCTTTAGATCTCGGTGTATAATTCCATTGTCATGAAGATACTAAATACACACAGATGGGCAATTAAGGAAAAACAGGCTATTAACTTGTTTTAAAATGCAAGCTTTCCATTTTTTCTCATAGCAACAGCAGGATATGGCTGTGTAAGAGGCAGGCATACATTTAAAGCTCCCCAACATGTGACTCTCCCTTAAAAAAAAACAAAATTAAAACAAAACAAAGTAGAACAAACAAAAAAAAAAACCCCACACCACAACACCATCACAAAGAAACAAAAAACCACCTTAGAAATCATCATGCTTCAAATGTCAAATCTCAGTGCAGTGTGCATACCCATGTTCTGTGTCACCTCTGTAGGAATTCAGCTTTTCTGTCTCTCTCTTGTTAAACTACCTTGTTAAGAACTCTGTGCTGATTGCTTGCATGGGTTTCAGCAATGACAAGTGACAGAAAAAATAATCTTATTGACTTCTTTTTGTAGAATTCACAATTATGTACCTTTACTGCCAGCAGCATCTGATAAAAGTACAACTTGCAGACATCTTCTTTCATCTTGATTGGCCTTGACACTCTGTCATACAATTCTCCTCCTTCCATCCTAAAACAAATGCAGGTTAACAGGCCAACATAAAACTTCCAAAAGATTTATCTTCTTAGACAAGACTAAAACCAAAACATTTGGCTATTCTAGCTATAGAGAAAGATTATATTTCTGCAAATGAGTGAGCAACATCCTGAGTTAAGGTCAATCTCTTGAGCCTTCACTGGGAGTTGTTACATGATTTTTGATCAGCCCACTCTTACAAGCTTATAAATCAAAAAAAATAGCAGCAATCCATCACAGCAGCAGAGCAAACAATATCCAGGCATAGAAGGATGATTTCTCCTGGTTATCCTTGCTCCTAATCTTACAAAGGTTTGAGAGAACACTGGAAGCCAGCAAAAGGAAAATTTCCACAGTTCATTGTGGCTATGAAAAAAAAATTTCACTGTATGTATTTACTTTCAAAGAGGTTACTTACAGTTCCAAAACAATGTAGTAATCCTCTGCTTCAAAGAAATTTTTGATCTTGATTAAACAAGGCTAATAGAAAAGGGAACACAAACAGAGACACAAAATAGAATAATTGGTTAAAATTAATCCTAAAGCTTTTATTTCAGTATTTCAAACCAGGTCATTTAAACTAACACTTAACACAAGTGACTTGTGAGCACCCCAGACCACACCCTCAACATTTTATCTATTTTACATGCAGAGGAAAGAAGGAATACAAATTCAAGAAATTGCCAGTAAAAACTACTCTTTATATTTAGTTATTTTACAGCATTTACAAAAACTTGCATCAAAGAAAAATTTCTGCAACAGTGGCTCAGGCTAAAACTTCTCCTGTGATGTTTCCTCTCAAATTTACATCTCAGTAAACCAAAGCTTTAAAATCTCAAATCTGCTAGGATATAATATACTTAAAAGAAGAAAAAAAAGACCCTTTTTACAAGGAAAATTATATACCTCCTTTAACACATTTTTAAATTGATAAAATTGCTCTTTCTCTACTACATTAAGGTCAGTAAACTAAACAAATATATACAGGAGAAAGCATAAAATAATAAAAATGGACAGTAACACTCACATGATCTATTTTCTTCAAAATTTCAATTTCTGTATTGATATTTAAAGCTGGGTTCTATTAAAAGAATCAAATACCATATTGGGTAAGACAGAGCTGTTCTGGAATAAGACATATGAGAAATAAGAGACAGTACCAGAAAAGACATCATGTCCTGCCTTTTGCTACTGTAAGTGACCATAACATACAATTTTTTTTCCATAAAATGATCAGTTACCTTCAGTGAATTAAATAAAGAGAGTGCTGTCACTATCTGATGCAAGATATGTAATATGTAATTTCACTGCAGGTTAGAAATCCCCAACTAATTTCCAAATTTAAAAAAATAATTTTGCTTATATACTTGTATTGTATTTAAACAGCTTTTCTCTCTCCCAGATGATTTGCAAATGGTCCAATCTAAAATTACATGTTACTCTCTTCTATTTTTGCAAGATAACATAAACAGATTCTATTATCTGTGGCTTAGGCTCAACTAATGAAATCAACTCAGCAGGAATTTTTTTGCTCCTCTTCCAATCCAAATCAATCATCTTGCAATACACAACCCATACACAACATTCCAGATACACTCCTGTGTCTGTTCTGTAGAATGGCATAGATTAGTAATTAAAATTCACAACAGCATCTTGAGCCAGTTGTCTTTATTCTTCTCCATATTCTGGCTTCTGCCATTAGACACATGAAAAGCCCTTCCCAAAAGGCTTCATACAATTCTCTTAAAATGCATTATGATGGAGCATTCAACAAAATTAGCTTAGTTGGTTCATTTCTGGTCAAGACTTTGCTGGTTATGATGTGTCTATGTGATGCATTTTAGGACATAAAAACCAAATCTTCCAAGACTCCACACCACCCCTTGTATACATCCCATTCACAGTCCTAAATGATGAAGGGAATGTGGTCAAGGAATAAAAACAAACATTCCCTACAGAATTCTCTACATCATACAAGATCAAAAAAGCATTTTGAAATTAAACATAGAATTTTCTTTCTGTTAAGTAAGAAAACCCTCATTTGAGGATAGTCAGAGGAAGTCATTGAGGAGTCAGAGAAATTACCAGATATTCTGGGACCACTGCAAGGTGACCAAGACAAACAAATAAAAATACTTACTGCCTCTGTCAGGCCACTGGCCACAAAGTTCCGTTTATTGATGATTTTCACTGCAACTTTGTTACAGGTGCTCTTCTCAAATGCCAGTTTGACTTCTCCACAGGCACCACTAAAACAAGAGCACAGCTCTGTCAAAAAGCTGTGTAACAAGTGCAGGCAAATGAAAGCACAATTTGGAGCTGGCTGCTTTCTAACTTTCTGAATAAGGCACATTGGCTGTTCTGAGGAAGTATTCAGCAGTTAAAATCTACAGGACTTCTCAGGAAACATTCAAGAGTTAGAAAGTCTGTTTAAATAGCAAGTGTTGTCAAGGGCCATTCATTGAAAACTGTAGGAGTCAATATGCAGAGCAATATGCAGCTACTCTGTACCAAAAGTACTGGCAGATAGGAAGGACAAGCTCTGTCAGCATTTCCTTCATGCAGAGAAAAGAATTTATTGATCTCTTAACACTGAACTGCATAAATCTGAGGAACAAATATGACAATGCTTGTATTTTTACTAAATAAATTACATTACAGAAATAAATTCTGTTTTCCACTCTGATTTGTTTCTACTTCATTATTCACCTCCAAATTCTTCACTGACCAACTATTTCCCAAGAGAAAAAAATAGCCCCCATTTGAAATAGTTTCTCTCTCCTTTTTCCTGGACAGTTCTTTTCCTTTTTGTCTGAAGGCCTCAATAGTGATATTGTAGGAAGCTGTATTCTGCCATAAAACTCTTCCTTCTACTTCCAATAATTGAGTAAATTAATGCACAAACTTTAAAAACTATTAAGAACTTAAAGACATCGTTCACTTCTACAGAAAAAAAAAAAAATCAACCAAAACAAAACCTGGTTTTTGCACTTAGTGGTAGGTTACAAACCCCAAACCAGTTAGAGATTCAAAGCCAAAATTCCTGTTTAAAGTGTTGTAAAAAACATGTTTATTCACATGTTATCATTCTTTTTTTTTTTTTTTTTTTTTTTCATTTAAAACAACAGTTTAGTTAATAATGGTAATAATTCCAGCACAAGATACTGATAATGAAGTTAACCCTTTCTACTGAGGGAAGAAGGATGCTTACCTTCCCAAAGTCTTTGACATGATGTATTTCTCTCTGAATTCTTTAGGAAACATCATCTGATCATCCACCATAAGATCAGAAAATACAAACACTGGGAAGACAAGTGGAGATCATTTTCCTATTATGAAGTTGAAAATTTTTATTATAACAAACAGCTGTGTTTCTTGAGCTTTTATAGTCAACAGAATAAAAATACTGTCTGATAGAGGAAAAACTAAATATATGCTATAAATTATATCAGCTGTGGGTTAGCAAGGTGATCATATTGTTGAAAAATGACATTTTGGGATTAAACTCACAACAGTCTTTAATTAATTAACTACATTTGAGGACAAAAGGGGCAAAAATTTCAGTGTCCCAGGAAAGATCAAAGAGAAGTAATAATTGAGAAGACAGCATCTTAGTGGAAAATCAAAGAAACAAAAGCCCAGCCCTGTTTGTTTTTAACAGGAATTTCTATTTATTATGCAGCATCTGGTTAGGTAAGTGGTGTTTTTTTTCAACTTTTCTTGAACAGTCTGTTGCCCCTGTTCCCACCATCATATGCACAGCTACTGAAGCCCAAAAGTGTTTCAAAAACAGGAAAACGACTATAAAAGTTTATACCCTAGAAAGGTGCTACCTAATGCAGATTTCTTTAAGTTTTCTTTTTCAATTTTTTCCCAGGGTTGACAGGGATATGGATAATTTTTCTGTGAGTACTAAAACACCTATTAATGAGATGGGCTCAGGAAGCAGCTCAGCTCCCAAGAAACATACTCAAATCAATGCAGAAATAACCTCTTGGTCAATACATGAAAAATCTACTTAAGTTAAAGCACATTTTACCCTTATTGGTCTGTATAGACAGTGAGATTTCAGAGTTGTGTGTCAGTGGCAGCCTCTTCCCTTTTCCAATGAGCTCTCTATTAACAAATGTCCCATTTGCACTGTGGTCTTCAATGTAGGCAACAAAGGAATTTTTTGGACCCATTTCCTCAAAGAGAAAAAAAAAATAGGGAAGATGACAGTAAAGAACAAATGACTTTGCAATAAGGACATGATACACTAGAAATTCACTATTGTTGACTCAAGAAATGAGACCATGAGGTTATTTCATAAACCAGGTGAATGGAGCATTGCCAAGAGTCTTGTCAAAGGAGTCAACCCTGAAGATATTTTGATTTCTTTAGGATCTCTGCCTCAGATTCTTTTTTGAATTATGCCAAAATAGACAGTTAATGTTTTTAGCACTTACCCTGAAAATTCGGAAGTGCTTCTTGCTGTAGTTTTGGTAGAAGCCAGTCTCAGACAATCCCAGCTTAGAAAAACTGTAATCACAGCTTTTATCTCTCCCAAACCAATATTCCTCATTCACACAGTCTGCAGAGGAGGGGAAGGTACAGCAGAGAGAAAAGCCAATATTGCAGGAAGTTAATAACTATGGCACTACAGAATGATGCCAAATGGTAATGAACAGGATAACAGAGACAAGATTCTTCCCATAGAATCAAGTTTGTATTAATTCAGACAAAGCACCACACCTTGTCAAATCCTTTAATAATTTTACCCTCTTTAGCAGTGGTATTTTTCAGTTCATCTTCAGCAATATAGAGACATATAACTAAATAAAATTATTTTCTTTTTTTTAAATTAAGCATGTAACAAAGAACACGAACACCCCAGAATTTCGGTAAGTCCATGGAAGTATCCAAGTACTCAGTGTACACAATGGGATGTAGTATGGAATAAAATATTATAGCAAGAAGTTGCATACCTAAATTTGCTTGTACCTAATTTGAAAATGAAAAGACACTGCTCTTCAGCAAGCAGCTCAGAACTTTTCTGAGATCCTACAAAGAAACCAAGAGATTTATTACAATATGCACATACCACAATTGATGAAACCTTTTCCAAGTGCAAAGAGACGACCCCAAGGTTGAGGAACCAGCTCTTCAGATTCCTGGTCCTCAGGGATGGATGGAAGCTCCTGAGTGGGAACAGTGTCCAAGGAACTGAGAGTCCCAGAACTTAAGGAGGACTGACTGGTGCTCTGTGACCCGCTGGAAGAGGAACTGGTACCACTCTGTGACTGCTGGGCACTCTGTGACTGCTGTGTTTCACTTCCAGTCTCTCGAGACATGTTGACTTCAAAGAGAATGTTGAAAAAAAAATGCAATTACTATAGCAAAATAAAACAGGCAAACACTCACACACTGTGCTGTTAATGTCCAAGTCCATTCTCAGGCTCAAGGAAGTAAAACTTCCAACCAAAGCGTGGATATCTGGGTTATACGTAAATTCCCAGGAATTTTGCAAAGCAGGATGGTTTTCCTTTGGAAAAACAACGCGGAGCGGCCTCTGCTGGTTCATTCCCGGATCGCTCCCGGGGACTCCAGCGCTCACAATGGGTCACACAGGCACGGGCTGTGCTCGGACAGAGCATCCCCGCACGGAGCAAGGGCCACGGCTGGCCCCCGACACAAGAGGAAAACTGAAAGGAGTAAGAATTATAAAACGACATCAGTTCTTTTGAAAGCGTCCGATAGATTTATCGCGCCTGTACACAATCACTGTACTAAACCCTGCCAGATTCAGACACCGCGGTCCCGGCAGCTGCTGGCACAGGCAGTGGCAAGAAACAGCAGGTCCCTGCCCCGCCACGGCGGAAATCCACAGCCTGCGGTGCCTCCTCCGCCACGGCACTGCAGCTGCAGCCAGCCCGCCCCACAGGCGGCTCCTCCACCACACACGGAACGTCCAGGAGCCTTCCAACCCCACCACTGTACATCGGGGTTTCAGCTGGCTGCCACACAGTTCAATGTAACTTCTCCCCGTCGGTTTGCTACATTGCATTACGTTCATAAGCCACAACAGCTCCCGCGTTCCCTCCCACGGGGGTTTGCAGCCACAGGCGAGGCCCAGGGCTCCGCCCGCAGACAGGACCGAATCACGGAACCCTCTGGGTTGGGAAAGCCAGAGGCCATCCAGTGCAGCCGCTTTCCCGGCAGCGGCGATGCCACCGCTGGCCCCGTCCCCTGGTTCCACAGCCAGGGCTGTGGAAGCCCTCTAGGGATGGTGACCTCACCTCCTACCTGCGCAGCCCTTTCCGTGGAGGAACTTTCCCTCGTATCCAACTTAAACCACCAGCGGCCGCCTCGCACGGTGCGGAGCGGCGCGGCCGAGCCTCAGGGCGGCACCGCCCGGCTCCCGTGCAGTGAGCGCCCAGCCCGGCCCGGCCCGGCACCGGCACCAGCGGCCCCGTCCCGGGAGAAGCAGCGGGAGCAGCCCGTCCCGGGGCAGCAGAGGAGAGCAGGGCCGGAGCGAGACCCGAACTCACGGCTGCCGGGGCTCGCGCCGTCGGGCCGGGGCCGCCGTGCGCGCGGCGCGCGCGCTCCGAGCGCGGCCAATGAGCGCGCGGCCCGCGCGGGGCCCGCCGGGAGCGGAGCGCCATGCAGGCGGCGCTGCGGGCGCAGCTCGGGTGGGCGCGCCGGGCGCTCCGCGGGGCCGCCGTGCTGGGCCACGCCCCGGGGCCGCCGTGCTGGAGCTGCGGCGCCGCGCTGCCCGGCGGCGATGGGTCGCCGCGCTTCTGCCCCGGCTGCCGGGCTCTGCAGCCGCCGGCACCGCGGCCTGACCTCTTCCGCCTGATGGACTGGTGAGTGTGGGCGGGGCGGCCGCGGGCCCGGCCGGCCGCGGGTCTCACCCGCCCTGTGTCCTGCAGTGAGCGCTCCTTCCGCATCGACGAGCGGCAGCTGCAGCGGCGGTTCCGGAGCCTGCAGCGCGCCGTCCACCCCGACCGCTTCGGCCGGAGGCCGCCGGTGAGCGCCGGGCCGGGCGGGGGAGCCGGGCCGGGAGGGGCTCGGTGGCCGCCGGAGGAACTCGCCTTTAGCCTTCGGCCGCCCGGCGGGGTCGCAGTGTCGAGTCCGCACCTCTCTCCCGCTCGGGGAGTGAGGGGATTCGCCTGTGTTTGTGTTTCGGTGCTCAGAAGAGGCTGTGCCGTGGATTTGCGGTGGATGTGGACGATGAGGGTCCTGCGGTTCGTCAGGCCTTAGCTGAGTGCAGTGACACGGCTCCCAGCTCCACAGAGCCTTCATTTCACACGCGGACTGGTGTGGGGACGCTCCGCATGTAACAAAGTGTGTTTTGCCACTTGCTATTAGCTTCCAATCATTTGCCGTCCATTTGCAGAAGGAGCAGTACTACTCTGAGCAACACTCTTCCCTGATCAACAAGGCGTACCAGACCCTGCTGAGCCCTCTGAGCCGAGGCCTCTATCTAGTAAGGTCTCCGTTCCTATTGCAGTGTTCTGTAGGTAACCCTGGGGGCTGGTGCTGCTCTAGCATCGCACCTTCCATTCATGTGCTAACTTACATTCCTCTGAAGAAGATTGATGGGAGACCAGAACCAAGTTTGTCCAAAAATTCATCAGCATATCATCTCATTTGCTACTCCTCTTACACTAATTTGTCTTTCACATCACACGTGGTGTTTGGCCATGGCTGCTCATTTAGAATTTCTGTCTGGCCCATGGCAGCCTTTTTTATGGTTTTGTTTTGTTTTGGGGAACTGCTGATATCTATGGTCAGCTTATGCATGGAATTAATTTTCAGTCTGACTGTATGCAATGTAGGTTTGCTGGATATGAATCTGAGTATGCCCAAATAAGAGACTTAATATTAAAGTAAATAATTCCCATTGAAATAGAGGTGGGAATATTTATTTTCAAATTCCCATTTCCTCTGCCAGCTGGAGCTGAGTGGAGTGGAACCAGTACAAGAGACAGACTGTGATGCAGACTCAGCGTTCCTCATGGAAATTATGGAAATTAATGAGAAATTAGCAGAGCCCAAAAATGAGGATAGCCTTGAAGAAATTGAAACTTTAATTAAAGGTAGGTTATGATTTGAGGAATTTGTACAGAATTAATATACTGAATCTTGTGTAATACAAGAATCTGAAAGCTTTTAACTGTTTTGGTATATTTTCTGCAATGTCTTCAATTTGAGTTAGTCTGGAATTGACTCACTGCAAGAGATTCTGCCCTGTGCCCCCTTTTCCAGTGTTGTCTTTACCAGTTTATGCACCTGAACATCACATCTGTCTTGAGAACATTTGTATAATATAACCTATTCTGATGTCAAAAGAAATACATATAGACAATGAAAAGGAATTTAATTAACCTTCATCAGGTGGGGGCTAGGTAATTGTTCCAAAGAAAAAACCTGTCAGAGTGAAGTTGAATAAAATGCTTGTCTGACCACACTAAATAATGTTATTTATACAGGCACTGTAGATCTTTCACCTGGTATATATATCCATTATATTAAGTGGTTATTCTCCTTACACAAGCAACTTCCTTTTTATATGGTTGGTGATACTAAAACCATTTAGTTTACTGATATATTTAACTCTTTGCAGTAACAGCCATGTGCTAAATGCAGTTAGAATAAATTGATAAATAAATAGAATAAAAACTGAGTAGCACAGGAGAAGCACAGGAAAAAATTAACTGTAGCAGGGTAAACTGATAGACTAAAAATAAGTTATATTGCTGGGAAATTAGTGACCATTGATGTGCATTGGAATTACTGTCAGTATACCTGTTCAAACAAAGAAACACATGTTTGAAATTATAATTAAAATGACATTGACAGCAGTATTATGAAAAACTTGTTTGGCTCCCATAGGCTGAAACTAGTAATGAACTTTCCCACCACAGGCAGTCAGAATGCAGTGATATCAAAAATCCTAAGTATAATAAAAAGTAAATGAAATATTTTGTTTTGCAGCTAAACAAGAAGAACTGACCAGAGAGGTGGCTGCAGCTTTTGAAAGAGGTACCTGTTTTTATTATGTTTTTAGCTGCCATACATATCTGTCAAATGCTTAAAGCTTCACATTCTCTTACTGGCAAATATTTCCTGAGCTATGGAACAGAAATACTACATTGACAAGGGTTCTTTGTTAGGTATTTAGAATAAGTACTTCTGAACTAACATTCCTGCTGATTTGGGAAATTCAGGACCTCACATTAAAAACAAAGTCCAGTACAAAAGTTCCATTCATCTTGCATCTAAATAATAATTTTGAGTGGGAATGTAGATGGTAAGAAATTGTTTGTGTGTTCCCCAGAATACTGGGAAAGATAAGCTTCATCTTGGATATATTCAGAGCTTTCACACTTGAGTTTGGGAGATGTTGTGCAGTCCTGGAGCTGCAGCAGAGCAGAGAGTGCTGTTCTTTGCAGTGAAAGCCACAGAAGCTGTGTGGCAAGTAAAGGCTGTTCTGCCTACAATTTTGGGGACTTCCTGTGCCACAATCAACATAACTTTATTCTACAACCAGTGAATAGGCACAAGCTGGAACCATTCCCGAGCTTCTGAAGCTGGGAAGAAATCTTTGTAGTTCTGTGCCAGGTCCAGAATGTGCAGGTTTTATCAGGGGTGGATGTGGTAACTGTAAACATCAAAGCAGAGCCTGCCTGTGAAGAGTTACATTCTGATACTCTGTGCCATGAGAAGGACTGTGTTGCATCTGTCTTTGTTAGAAGGTCATAAACTACCCTCCCCCTGCAGGTCTTTGATATTGAAACAATTTCTCCTCAGTTAGTTTGGAATTGGCACTATCCAGACCAGACTCCTCCTCATTTGCATTGTTCAGTTATGTCAGTTGGTCTGTTTTTACACGTTTAAAACAAATACAAACATTTGTCTTGCCTAGTGGGTAGATAATACTGCAGCCACTTTACAGAGGTCATTAAAGGATATTCATTCACATTTCTTTTCCAAATTATTCGTTGTTATGTGTTTTGTGGAACATTTGAGTTGAGATGTTCCCAAACTATCTGAGATTAAAACAATAAGCAGCATGATTTTAATAGTGACTGAGTCCTTGCAGATCACAAGTCTTGCTACTAAACCAGGTGCTGTCACTGAAATCTTGAGTTTAATTTTGAAAAAGCAAATTCACCTCTCCCTTTGTAAACTAATAATGCTTTATTTCATTTCAGATGATCTTCAAGAAGCCAAGAAACTGCTAGCAAAAATGAAGTATTTTGCAAACTTAGAGGATAAACTAAAGGCCAGGAAGGTCCCTTCCTGATGTTGCCTCCTTTGCTATTAAGAGTTAGTGTTATTTTCAATTAAACAGATGGTTTTGTTACCAAAATCAGACCAATGGTGTTTGTTTCCTATACTTCCATTAAAAGCCTTAATTCTAAGAGAAGGAAAATAAATGTAATATTAAAAATAAAATTTAAAAAATAAAGAAAATAAAAAAATAAAGGTATATAAATCAATAAAATAAAAAAAAAATCCCAGTCTTGCTGCAGTATTTCAGTATGTTAGATGGCATTTGGAAATGCTTACAGGCAGGAAAAGCTGTGCTGGGTAAGGTGGGCTGCTGTCCTGGCCATGGCAGGTATGGAAACATGTCAGAGGCACACAAACACCAGATGTGAGATTTCTTACTTCCTAATGCATGAAGAACTTATTTTGAGAAATAGTCCAGGCAAAAATACTGGATAGGGGGCAGAAGGCTCATTCAGCATGTCTTACAGACTCCCCCTAGTTTAAAGGTAAAAAGGATTTCATTCCTGTCATCTATCCTCTCTGCTGCTTCATGCTTTTTGGTATGTAGATCTCAGTCTGATTGGAACTAACCTCCAAAACTAGAAGTTTTACTCTCTTGCACAGTTTAAAATGTTAAGATGCTAGGTTAGGGGGGAAAAAATAAACCAAATTGAAACTCCAGGAACTCTTTTATCAGGATACAAGTTTTTATTACAAATACCAGTAACTCAGAGAAGTTCTGTATTTTGTTGTGCAGTACAGTACTAGGACTGGGTAAGTAATGTTTTTAAGGCTTTCAAAGCTACATAATTGGAAAACAGAAACTAAATACCCCTGTTTCTACATAAACTGGAACAATACAAATACCAGTTCTCAGTTCTTGTGTGGGTTTTAACAAGAACTCAGAATGTTACACTCAGCAAAGCATTTGGATGTGCCTGACAATCCAAAGTGAAGAGTAGCTTTGAAATGCAAGAATAATGAAATATCTGAAATACCTGCAGAAATCTGCCAGAGGGGCTCACTGAACATCCTCCCTGGAATTTCTGCATCCCTACAGCACCAGGTTATACAACTAAACATCAAGTTTTCTGTGGAAAATATGTTGTTAATAGTATTTCAGCAATACTGACCTTCCTTTAGCTACACTTCCTCTAAATATACAGGAAGATTTAATAAGCCACTTGATCATGCATTACACTCCTAATTTAAAATACTATAATAACTTTAAGAAAACTATAATCATATAGAAAACTATAATAACTATAAACTATAAGTTCATAATTCTCACTGAAGTTCTGTTGCATTTGTGAAATTATGCACAAATCTTTAAAAATTCATCTTGAAGTTGTCTTCTTTCATAAAGCTCTGTGTCCTTTTTCCTGGCATTTCTTCCAAAATTAAGCTTGTTAAATTCCTTTTTGATTTCCAGAAAAGATTTGTTTTTTGTCTCAGGAATTATGAGGAAGATGAAAGCAGCAACAAAGAAGCACTCCAGTAAGAACACCACAAAACAATACTGCTTCAGTCCATTCTGAAAATAAATGTGATGGCAACATATTTCAAGTGTAATAGTAGGTTTGAGAAAATAAGCTTTTTGTTTCCATTCACATTTAACATTGCTGCTCAGATGTTTTTAAGAAAGTCATTCAACCTATTCTTTAGCTGTTACTTTTTATATAAAAGACTGTCAAGTGCTGTGCAATTACTGGGTAGACTTTTACTTTAAAAATAAGATAAACCATTTAAACAGTTAAATGTCACAATCTAGGGAGAAGTCAACATTTGCCACTTAGCTGTCACATATTTTAAGATTATATAATTTAAGTTTTTCTGAATGTTAATATTTTTCAATGCTGTACATTAAAACAAACCACAACTGTCTTAGTAAGAGGCAGAGCTCAACCATGAAAAAAGGACAGGCAGATCCAGATACCCTGATGCATGCTGTTCCTGCAGGTTTTGCTGGCAAGAATATGTGCTGAAACTAAAAATACAAAGCTGGAGCTGAAAGTCTTGCCTTTCCTAATAAATCTTATGATTACAGAACTCTCTGTCAGTTCAGGAAGTTCTCAGAGATCTGACTCACTGGCCACAGGTATCACCTCGATGTTACTTTGCTACAAAAGCATGAGGCACTATTAAAAAATGTTTTATCAGTATCTGATTAAGTTTTCCTGCTTTTGATACCTTCTCTGTTTTTTTCATCTAAACATGAACATTGTCCTCCAGTACATTATGTTTACTTCTATTTGATGATGTTATGTTGGAATTTGTGATGTGTAAAAAGTTCTTTTAAGAGGGACTGAATCTAGTTAAACTCATTTGAGGGGCAGTGTGCATCCTGGTCAAGTGTCAATAATATATACAAGTGTATATAATCCAATACAAGCAATGGGATGGAACCTGGGAGCAGATGAAATGGAAATTGTGCTGTGCATACTCACCACTATGAAGGGAAAGAGCATTCCAACTGTGAAGAAACTAATCCAACTCACAGTCCCTGCAATCATGTAGGCAGCAGGACGTGAGGATTGCACAAATAACTCAGCTGTCAGGGTGTTTGTTATGCCACCTGGGGATGGTTCACAAACAGAACAGAGAATTCTGTTAAATGTCCATTTGAGTTTTTTCCAATGCTACAAAAGATTAACTTGCTAATGAATATGCCATTATCTGATCTATTGTAATTCCTAACAGCACAGTGCTGAGGCTCCAGCCCTTGCAGGAAGTTTCCCACTAAAACACAACCCCATTTCATCAGCACTGCTCAGGGAACAGCCCCCTTAGACAAGTGTAGAACCCCTGTGCTCTGAAGGGCAGAACTAAGCCCTGCCTCACACATAGATGCCCCAGAAGTGTGCAGGGTAAGCCTCAGCTGTGGGCTGCAGGATGGCCTCCCTTGGATTCCTTAGCCAGAGCAGCAGCAGCTGTGCTGCAAAGGCTTCTTGCTGTGGGACAGCCTGGCCCTCCCAGACCTTCCACCACTCACACATATTCCTGTGCAATACCTGGGCCCAGCCCAAAGCTCAAGATGAAGGCAAATACACAAGCCATGCTCATGTAGGGCACCCAGGAGTACAGCTCCTGAAACAAAAGACAGTGAAAAGGTTTAGTTCAGATTTTGATAATCCAAACAATTATGTTTCCTTTTGTATTTTATTTCAACTAAGACCAGCAGTCTTTTATTACTATTTTACAGCTAATTTATTTAACAGCTCTTCTTCAGAGAAATCAGTGTTCATTCAATAATTTTTACTAAATCATATAATATAATTACATAATCATAGTGTGGGTCTGGGCTGAAAGGGAAATTAAAGTTCATCCCATTGCACCCCTGGCCCTGGCTACAGACACCTTCCACAAGCCCATCCAACCTGGCCTTGGACACTTCCAGGGATGGGATGGCCACAGCTTCTCAGGGCACCCTGTGCCAGGGCCTCCCCACCCTCACAAGGAAGAATTTCTTCCCTTTACCTCACTTGACCTTACTCTCAGTTTAAACCCATTCCCCTTATCGTGCCCTTTTCCCTCCTCAGTCACATTGTGTAACGAGTCCTTTGCACCTGGTAAGTCAGAGAGAAGGTCAGAACAGTGCACCAGAGTGTCATGAGGAGATAACCCCCAATGATAAGGCATCTTCTTCCCACATAGTCTATCAGCAAACCCTGTGGATGAGATACAATCTTCTGTTAATATACTGATCTCCTTTTTACCAATATTCTTCAAGAAGAAACATTACTCTTTGTACTGGGAGGTAGAACAAACCGTTCCTTACACAGGAGAGGGCTGTGAGACATTCACAAACTCCAGTGCCAAGTGTCACATAAGGGATTTTTTCTGCCATGATCCCAGCTTGTTCAAAAACATAAGTTGCGTAGAAATAAATCTACAACAGAAAAAAACCCACAAAAACAAACAATGAGATTCTTCTGGTATTTAAAACATTGTCTGGAAACAGTCATGTTCATAATAAACATATAGATCAGTGTATTTTATATTGTGAGTTACTAATTCAACATAAGCAGCAATAACAATCTGTTAAATTCATGTCTAAGTAAACATACTATCATAAAATCCAATAGTATTATTCAACTTACTGAATATGCTTTATATTCTTAAACTGGGATAAGCTGATCCACCTTTATTTATTTTGTCAGAGGAAATATCAAGGCATTCTTTAAAAAAGTTTGCATACCAGAAACACAGAAATGAGAAAAAATGAAAGAGAAACACTAAAATAATGCAAGGACATTCTTTCCCACTTAACCCATTTCTCTGAGCTTTTCTACGTGGATCCTACATGTTAATATAGTTGAAAAACAGGTGGAAATGAAACAATTCTTTAAGTTGTTTGTTCATATGAACTCTTACAGCATTAATGCCACTGAGCTGTTGGCCCATTGTCATCACAATGACAGTGATGAGCTGCCATCTCACACTATGGTCAGTGAATAATTGCCAGGGTTTCTTGGGTTTCTCCCCATCCAAGGCAAAACATTCCCTCTGGATGTCTTCCATCTCCCTTCGATACTCTGAGGAACCATGAAACCTTTTCAAAGCTACAAAGAGAAAAAAATAATTTGTATTTATCTATTAGCCACAACTCATGGGAAATTATCTCTTTCCATAATGACCTGGCTTTTTCTAAGATATGAAACATTTGCTTTGTGACTTGCTTGTTCCTTGCTGTTTTTTCAATGTTTTTTGCTGTGGTGCATTTGGAGAATTCTGTGGCATTTCTTTGCTTCATTTTAGAGGAATATCTGACCTTGAAATATTCACCAGGCAAAATACTTTGTATCTGAACCTCAGATCTTCAAATAGTCTTTTCCTTTAAAGGACACTCTTACCAGTTTGAAGTGTTTTGCTTAAATTATAGGCAGATATTGTGTCCCTTGTTATAGCCCTGATTTTAATGTTACCAGTGGGATGCAGTTAGTGAGCTTGAGCAAAGACAGAAAATTCTTCTCCTAAGAGAGAATCATTTGGATCCCAGACTAAAATCTTTACAAATGGTCTTAAAACTTAGAGTATACAGCAACTGTTCCTTTAAAATCTTCATGATTAAATATATCTCAAGTGACAATTTTTCTTAAGGCTTACAGTAAAAGTTTTCATGATCCTGATAATGAACTTTCCACTGAGAGTAATCAGCTTGAAGACTCTGTCAATGAACTTGTATTTGAAACAGGTTAATAAAGTTTTGTTCATAACCCATTATATGTTCCTGAGTTCCACAAACCATATAAACTCACTGGAGGAAGAACATGGGCCAAAAAGCACTAGATGCTACAACTGTGCTGTGTGGATAAAGATAAAAGGAGAATCTGGAATCCAATTTATTCATTGCACTCTCCTGGAGAACAGCAAGTATAGATGCTGGATATTACCTTTGGCACAGCTCAGCTCATCACCTCTGTCAATAAGAAGGTATCTGGGACTTTCAGGAAACCATGGAAGGAATAAAAGTTGGGCTAATGCTGGGATGCAGCTGCTGGATAGCAACAGAGGCCAATGCTTTTCTCCACCTAGTAATTCTCTGTGAGAAATGTGGAAAAAGAAGGCAAAGAAATATAATAATTATTGGTTATTATTTAGTGTAGACTCAGCTCTTGGAACTTCTAAGTTCCAGCTGGATGAAGGCCTGAGCAACTTCCTCTGATCACATAGGGAAGAAAAGCAATGGTAGTGCTGTGACACAGAAATGAGTCCTTTGCTCTCAAGTCCTGTCTTGCCAACATCCACTGTCTCCAGCAAGAAATAGATAGAAAACATGAACTCAGCTCAAATGTGGCTGCTTTACTGATGGACTTCTGGTGACCCATCTCATCTGACAGCACTAATAGCTGGCAGTTGTAGGAATAAGGTGACTCAAGCAGGATTTTCTTCTCCCAGGGAGACCTTGTGTGAATTCTGCTACAATGGCACAAGGAAAGTTCTGCAATGAGCTGTAGGAAACTGGAATTCTTTACACAGGAGTAACACAAGACAGGAGGGAAAAAAAAAAGCATTTCTTACCTCAAACCAATTATTTGTCCAGTCAGAATTCCCCCAGTCAGAAAGATGGAAGTCCCCATGGCCAAGCCACCCCTTAGGTGTTTGGGGGCAAACTCCCCAATATAAAGAGGCTGCACACAAAGCCCAATACCTGCAAGTAAATGGAGAAAACATTTTCCTATCAATAGAAATTGTTTTGTAAAGAGTTACTAAATCAAAACACATACAAAATAGGACTTAATTAATTTCCTATTCATTTAGCTGCCTTCAGATTCCAAGCTAAACTACAGAACATTTTCATCATAAACACATATCATAAAACTCAAAGGATCAGAAGTAACAATAATTTATCATTCACCATAGTTTATTGATAGTAGGAATAAGAAATCATTCACCTGAATTTATGCCAATCAAAAACCTTCCAGCAATCAGTAACTCAAACAATCCTGTAGGAAAACTGATCCCCATTAAAATGGAGGCTAGTATTGCTATAACATTATTCATCAAAAGAGCTCCTTTCCTAAAGAAGAGGAACAAAATAATAATAATAATAATAATAATAATAATAATAATAATAATAATAATAATAATAATAATAAACAAAAACTGATTGAAACAAACAAGCAAAAAAAAAACCAAAACAAAAAACAACCTACCCCAACTAGATATTAAGGAAATCTGTAATAATGTTTTTAAACAGTTTTCCTTTCTGATAATGTGCAGGGAAAATGGACTTTATACTGAAGAAACACGCAGTATCTGGAAACTCAGATATCTGGTACAACTGCTTATGTTTTTTAAAATGTCTAAATATAAGAATAATGCATAGATATGACAGAAATGCCTGACAAGGTGGGAGTGGGGAGTCTTCATTCAGACAAATGAAGTGCAATAGATGAAGCAGCATGTCCTTACTGGCACAAGGGCTGCAAATGTGTCAGGGAAACTCATGTTTCCAACACACTCTGGGTGCATTCTCCTACTCAGATTTCAGTAAATGTAATGCAAAGACTAAGTCAAAGGTCATAATTCAGGGCTCATCCTTGAAAGTCACATTGGAATAAACTTTAAAATTCTACTAGAAAACTCAGTTTTAAAGTGAAAAAACATGGATAGGTACCCAAGGTACTCTTTTCTCCCCCTCTTTTACCATTGATTTATTTTCTATTCCAGTGGGAAGGCAGGCAAAGCAAACATGCTTTTCTGTGCACTGACCTGCCCAGTTTAATGGCCATGCTGCCTCCAATCAGGGCTCCACACAGACCCCCCAGGGAGAAGATGGAAGCAATGACAGACCAAAGGAAAGTCAGCAAATCTGCATTGAGTTCCTTCTGATAACGACTGCTCCAGGTCTCATTTAAGAACTTGTGTATATGCTGCAGTAGAAAAGAGTGATGAATGTGTAGCATTTTATACAGCACTACAAATAATCTGCACCCCAATCCTGAAAATCAATTCTGGGAGTTAATTCTAAGAGATATCATCTGGCAGACTGGCAGAATCTTCCTTGACCACAAGGAAGTCCTTGTGTTTCCTACTCTGCCCAGATCTCAAAGGCAGCTCTGCTTTGTGCCCTGCCTCAGGTGCTGCAGCAGAGGAGAAACACAACCCTGGCAGGCACTGCCACAAGAGAGCTGAGATCCTCCTGAACAAGGAGGGGAACAGGGTGGATGATTTGCCCTACTGCTTATAGGAACATCTCAGAGCACAGAGGCCTTGCAATCTAAAACATTTTACTGTCAGGGGACTCATTCTGTAATCCAAAGTCATAGTAAAATCCCTTTTTCTACTCTAATAATACTCCAACTTTCTTACAGTATTCATGTGTCAGAGCTTTTAATCTATTATTCCACATGCTTGATTTTCTAAAATTTGCCTTTAGAAACTCTTGAACTGGCATTTATCTGTAACCAGAGGCTCCTCTTCTTTGCCTGCAAACAAAGACTGGAGAAGAACAAACTTCTTGAACTCTCCCTCTGTTCCCAGTATATGACATGTTCTTTCACAGCTTCTTTTAAGCTTTGTAAAAACATACATTGAAGCAAATTCAATCCTCACAGTTTCCCAAGCAAATAAATCAGTTGGTAGCAAAAATTGATACCCATCACTTTAACAAGTCCATTTGCTCAGATCCTTGAGCTTCCACAAAATATACAGAATCCTGGAGGCCACAGCAAACACTCAGGTAATAAGTGAAAATACCTACAAGTTACTCAGCCACTACAGATGCAACATTTTAATTCTCTAAGAAGATATTTTTCAGTAATCTGCCTTGTGATGGATACCTGTACATAGTAACTATCCTTTCTCCCTGTTATCCAGTGATAGAAAGAATGGGCTCAAAGCTGTGTCAGGGGAGGTTTAAACTTGACATTTGGAGAAACAGTGGTGATGTCCTACAGAATGAGTGGTCAAACAGAAGAACAGGCTTCCTACAGTGGTCAGTGCTGCAAGGGCATTTGGAACAATGCCATTAGTAACATACTTTAACTTTTGGTCAGCCCTGAAGTGGACTAGATGGGCACTGTAGGTCCCTTCCAACTGAAAATATTCTGCTCTATTCTACCCTTAGTGTTCTGGGCTATTTTGGTAACTCAAAAATATATTAATTATTCAGTTAATCCTTCTAATAATAAAGGCATTTATATGGTATTTGGCACTTTTGTCTGACACAGAATCCCTCTGATGGGAGTTACACACAAATGCACAAGCAACTAGTGGGAAATTAACAAGATTCTTTCATATGAGATGAAGACAGCTTCAGTTCCCACTGCAATCACAACAAAAGCACATTTGGCCTCCTGGCCAAGTTCAGAGAGGAAACAGCCCAGAGAACAAAAGATGAGCTTTTACCTGGGTGGGTGCATTGATAATGGAGACATTGTACCCATACTGAAAGGTCCCTCCAATTCCAACAGCACAAACAGCCAGCAGCAACGTCCAGCTGGGGAGCTGGGGAGCAAAAGAAAGACATGGACATGAAAAGAGCATGAAAAGACCTTGAGCTCACACATATGTCATAGCTAAAAGAAAATTATGGTGAAATACATCATGGATTTCGTTTGGAGCAGTGAAAGCATTTGTTTTAAAAACCCACCTGAACTCCTGAACACCTGCAGCAGGAGAAACATTTCAGGCTGGCTTTGGCCCTGATCATTAATAGCCCTTAGAAATAGCACAATTACAAGTCTCCAGATGAAGTGTAGGCAATAAAACCATTACAGCTGTTATTGGAAACTGAGTAAATGCTTTTTGTATAAGCCATGCTGCTCACAGTGTCTGTTCTTAATGTAGGAATACTAAGACTGTTCATGTTTGGTGTTAGAGACATGACTCAGTATAAGAATTAACCAAATCTAAATTTCTGTGAGTCATATTTTAACCAAGATGTGAGAAATAACAATATTTTACTCCCCTTTAAACAATATGTTAAGTCTTTAAAATGATTACTCAATGTCTGCAAGTAAAACTAAGTAAAACCTTAGTATCCCAATCACAATAAATTGTTCATTGGCAGTAATATTCAATTCAACGTTTGTTGGAATATTGGCATGTATTTTTTATAATTTTTCAATATCTATGATCTAGTTTCATTCTCAAATCAGTATTTACAAACTAAAATTCACAGAGTCACAGATTCACAGGTTTTAAGGTCGACACAAACTACTACTGTGACACATTCAAATCACAAGAATGTAACTGGTCATAAAATGTACTTTGGATGAGGCCCCATGGCCAGAGATCTCCAGAGATTTTTATTTGATATTCTCATGCAGTGCTCTCTGAGTTTACTTTCACTGAATATGATCATACTAAAAAATAACATCAAGTTCAAATGTCTAGAAAACTTTTTGTTTTATATTAGGTCCTATTTCATATCATAATAACTTATTGACTAACTTCAGCTGGACACAATGTCTCCCATGTTAAAGGCACTTCAGTGAATTTCTCTTTCCTTCATACATAAAGGCTGTACATATTTCTTTTAATAAACTTGTACTCCCTGAATTTCTCATTGTAAGGTATGTAGACTATTTCTTCATCATTCTCATTCTTGGTCCAGTTCCCAGAAATGCTGAGTTATTCCAGATACTGCACTGTACTGTGAAAGAGCTGTGTTGCTCCTAAAAATAATTCATCAAAACTTCCTTCAGGACTAAAATTTGCAAGTTGAAATTGATCATTTAAAGTAAAATCTAATTAACTTCCTTATGGTTTCCAAGAATAAAAAGTGTTTCTCTCAATGTCAACCAAAGCAATGAATCAAGAGTAGTAAGGGCTGCAGTGAGTACGGCAGAAAAAAATAAAATTTGATGTGGTAAATATTGGCACTGCACACTCAGACCCTTTTATTAACTAAGTACTGTAACCTATTGTGTGTGTTTTATGGGTACAACCTGGAATCTAAAAGAGAAGAAAATAAACAAACAACCCAAAATAATGAACAGACATCACGAAACTTAGGTTTTGTAATGATAGATCTTTTGTTCTTCCTGCCCAAATCAGCTGGGCTCGTGACACTGGCATGCTGTCTCACATTGGAGTCTGGAGAGAGCACAGATAACAAACAGCCTCATGTGCTCTGCCAGCTACTCAACTCCTGACAGCTTAGAAGGGCGTTCACCTTGCCTCAGAAACATGACACAAACAAAATTCAATTTGTTTTCAATGTAAAATATGAGGATCAGAAAAGCTGCTTTTATAGCTTCCACTTTCCAACACAGCGAGGTGTCCACGGAAAGTGCAAAACTAAGAGTCTAATGACTAAATGTATTTCTATTTAAAAGCTCACATGAAATACCCACACATTCCACATCTGTACATCCTGCTAAAGCAACAGTCTCCCTGCAGGATGCACCTCCAGGATGGTTCTGCTTACCTTGCAGGGCGAGCTAGACCCTCTGAGCAGGGGTTGCTGCTCCATTCTGAGCATGGGCTGAATTAGATTTCCTTTGCAAAATTTAATAAACTACGTTACAGAAAAAAAAAAAAAAAAGTGCAAATAACTTTAGTTTTTTATGTATAAAGACACAGCTTTGCTTTTTTGTTGTTTTGTTTGGTTGGTTTGGGGTTTTTTCCCCGCCCATTGGGACTCCACTGAACGGTCCAGAACTTTTTTGTGACAGGGATGTCCAACTTCGAGAAAGCCTCACAGCAGCCTCGGGGAGCTTTCCCACCTCTTACACTGAGTACATGCACTGTCCTTCTCTAACTCCGCGCAGAACCCCGCAGCCTCCCGCAACTAAAGGCAAGGACGGGCGCTTACCGTGTGCCTGGGCGCCATCCCTCCCTCCCTCCTGCCGCCCGCAGCTCAGCTCCGCTCGCCACCTCCTCGACCCCGCCTGAGCTCCTCAGCTGACCGGGATTTGGCTGCCGGACTGTGCCCGCCCCGCTACGGGGATTAAGCGGAGCCACGGACAAGAGAGGGGCTGTCTCAGCCATCCTCGGACACCCCGCGGCGCCCTCACGGCAGCGGCGGGGACCCCGCTCCCAGACAGCATCTCCCACAGCGCTCAGGACTACAACTCCCAGAGGCCCCACGGCGCCCGGGACTACAACTCCCAGAGGCCCCACGGCGCCCGGGACTACAACTCCCACAGTGCCCGCGGGTCCTTATCCGATCGCGGCGAAAGGCCTGGAAGGACCCGGGCTGTAGCGGCGGCCGCAGCCGCGGGCCCGGCTCGGCCCGGGTGAACGCTGCGGGCGGACGCGGTTTCGTGCGGGGCTCCTCGGGCAGGGCCGGCTCGTGGCGCAGCGCGGATTGCGGCGTTGATGTGCGCTTTCTCCCCCGCAGCAGGAAATGGCAGCGCTAGGCAGATCCTGCCAGGGCATCCCGGCGGGCCCGGCCGTGGAGCTCCCCACAGCGCCGGCCGCTGCCCCGGACCGCCCGCAGCCCTTAGTGGGCGGCCACGGCCGCCTGCAGCCGCCCGGGATGGTCATGGCAGGGATCGGAAACGACGGCGTAGACGGATCCTCCGGCCTCTGTCTGCAGAGCAGCTTCGAGCTGGCCTCCCTGGCCGCGCTGGGCAGCCACCGCCAGGGGCTGGCGGTGGCCCCGGTGAGCTCCTTCAGCAGGAGCCGCGCACAGTAAGTGCCGGAGCCGCCCCCGCAGGGCCAAACGGGGCTCTGGAGGCGCCTGGGGCTGTTCCGCTGTAGCGGTGTTGCGCTGGTAGGAGGTCACAATTGTGTTGTGCTCGGCTAAGGACCGCGACGCTGGCTGGTGGGGGGTGAAGGAGCCT
This sequence comes from Erithacus rubecula, assembly GCF_903797595.1. Classification (NCBI taxonomy): domain Eukaryota; kingdom Metazoa; phylum Chordata; class Aves; order Passeriformes; family Muscicapidae; genus Erithacus; species Erithacus rubecula. The sequence continues at coordinate 8,369,313 of NC_136671.1, read as the reverse complement.
TTTAAGAGGCAAGAAAGGTGATCCAGTGTACCAGCATCTTTGCATACTTTGAAACTAATTTAGTTTTTTCAGTATATCCTTGTGAAACGGTATTAACAGACTCGAGTTGGGTCACGTGTTGCTCGCGAAGCATTTGAATTTTAGCAAGAATTGGTGTCGCCCCTTGTGGAAAAATAAATAATGTAAAGGAGAAAAAACTAGCATGGAATTCTGTTCAGAGAATTGTATAATTACAGCCACCTTTGACTTCCTTTGAAACAAAGTGGTCGTTTATTGTCCCAAATTTATATTCCCTTCACAGCTGGTGACATAGTGTGACTTGTTGATCTCAGATTAAATTTTAAAAGGGAGGGAAACATTGTTTGAAAATATCAATGTAACCAGAAAATGTGATTTGAAGCTAAGTAGCTGTTTTTCTTTTGTAGTGTCTCTGTGCGATGTGGAAAGAAGCATAAGCTAGAAGAAGAGGCAGAAGGGTAAATTAATTTGTCTTTTATAGCCTGAAAAATCCCGATTTACTTTTTGTTCTGTAAAAGATTTGAGCACAGCTCACCTACAAACAGGAAGGAAATCTATAATTGTTTACATTTGAAACTCTACCCTTGAATTGCACTTGAGCCCAAATCCATTTCTATTACCTAATTAATTGTGTGGTGCTGATTTTTCTGAATAGGTACTCACATTTTACTAAGAGCAATGTGAATTTATTTTCTTTGTTGAAGTTGCATTGCCACGGTGTGTCAACGCTGCTGAAATGCACTTTCTGTAACATTTATTCCTGTAGAATGAATGCCACATTTCTTTTTTTGACAACTGTAAACTTACTTCTTTTCCTAGCTGTCCTGTGCGGAAGAAGAGACTGACAGGAGCCAAAAATTGCCCTTTGAATCCCAACACTGAAGAATGGATTCTTTGTGCAGGTCAGCAGGCAGCTGGGGAGGTAGCAAGTCAGTATGGTGGCAGCGTTCCTGAAACTGCCATGTTAGAAATTCCCTGTGAAGAAATGGATCAGACAATGGGGGAACAGCAATGCGAGGTTGCTCGCAGGAAACTTCAGGAAATTGAGGACAGGTAAATGCAGGGATTGAGTAGCCTGGCTTTGCTGAGCTTTCCCTTTTTTTTGGTGGGCATTCAGGGGTAAATCTAGCACTTAGCAGTGTGATAAGACTGCTGCAAGCCTGAGGTGAACTTTCTGCTCAAATGATTGCATTTTAGGCTACCTGTGGTTCTGTGAGTCTTCAGGCTGATCTAAAATTGAGGGTGCTAGAGCAGGAGATGCTGAGTAAATAACACCCTGCTCATAATCATTATGCAGCTTTAATATACCATAATGGGGTTAAATGCTCTTCTGTGGGCATCCAGAGCTCAACTTCTAATATTTACCTGCTCAGGCTTGAGCTGAGCTTTTTTCAACCAACTGCAGCTTGTTCTGTGATTAATACATAAAATAGATGTGAATTTGTCAGTGTAGAGAAGAGCATGTACCAGAGAGGTCTCTCTGCACATATGCAGTCAGGCTGAGATTCATCCTGCTGATGGTGTGATGTGGGGTAGTGGGGTTGCTATAGACAGTCTGCTGTAGTCATTTAATAAATTTACTGTGCATTCTGGCCCTTGAAAGATTTCTGGGAATGGCATGTGTATGTATCACTTGATTGCAGTTGAACTGGTATTCCAAAATATCTAAAATGACCACTGCAGATGATTAGAAAAGCCAAAAGTTACAGAAATTTTAAAACAAGATTTTTTTTGTAGATTACTCCATAGATGATGCATAAGGAGAAGCAAGGTACTATTAGACTGTTATGTTTTTCATGGGTAAATCAGAGTAGTGAAATATGTTTCTACCTGTCTGTGTCTACTTTGGTCCTCTTGGAGGATTGTTCCCTATTCTTCCCAGCTACTCTGCTAAATTTTCTATAAAAGGTTTATTAAAAAAAGGAGATGCTTCCATTTGGTCTAAATAATTCAACAATTTGTGCCAATTTAATCTCAGAAACTGGCACAACATTGTGAAAAGTGAAGCACTGTTTTCAGTACCTTTGCAATAATTCTCCAAGTCCAGTTTTGGGGCATTGAGCAGGTGAGGCAGCTGCATAGCTGCAACAGACTCACTTGTGTAATGTGGCTGAATCATACATTTTCCTTTGGAAGGAATTTATTTTCTCTCAGTGTATGTCTGCACTGACACTGCTGGGATAACACAAGGGTAACAGAGCTAGCTCAGGTACCAGAGGTGACATTGCTGCTCCAGTGGCTTCTGTGATGAGTCCTTCTCAGAGAGACTCATGTTAACATGGCCCTGCTGCTTCTGGTACCCAGCCTAGGTCAGAGATCTGCACAGAGCAGAGCATGTAGATGTGACTGTAGTCTGCAGTGGATGTTCCTGATAACAGTATGCTCAATAGTGTTTATCTCCCTCTTCCCCCTCCATTCCTAGGATAATTGATGAAGATGAGGAAGTTCATGCTGATGGAAATGTTAGCAATCTGCCCACTCTTATCCTGTCAGATACCCTTAAGAAAGGGATGAAGAGGGATTTTGGTGAAGTCCTGACAAAGAAAATAATAGAATCTATGTAAGTTCTGGAGGAAATCATGGTGCTATGTAGTGAACATGTGCAAATAAAAAGAGAGACCTCATTTCATGTTTATGGAGATGTCCTTGATTACTGCATGATGCAGCCAATGTTGTATAACAGACCATTCATCTGGGTAAAAATAGGGAAAACTGTCCTAATGTGAAAAAGAAATAAGTGTAACTGTAGTGGTCATCAAGTGTCTGTTTTGTACTCCTCATTTCTAGAGTGAAATTTGTTGAGTGAACTGGTAAAAGTTTTGGTTTTATGTATGAGTTTTCAAAATGAGAAGATCCTGGAGTGTAACCAACAGTGGTCAAGTTTGGTGAAAAAAAGAGAGGAAATAAAGGGTCAGAACTAGAAGAAATAAGGGAACTAGTTAGGGAAGCAGAAATTCAATAGGGGGGAAAAAAGGTGTATATTTTTTGGAATATAATGCCAGGCTAGCTCAAAGGATGAAGACACTGCATTTAATAGCTTTGCTTGGAGAACTTTAATTTTACTGAAACTCCATCCCTTCTAGGAGCCGTCCTTCTATGGAGCTGGTGCTTTGGAAACCTCTTCCTGAATTCATGACAGATAAACTGAAGTCTGTTTCTGTTAAGAACTTCAAGCAGCAGAGTACAGAAGTGTGTCAAGCTAAGCAGCCAACACCAGGAGCTCCTTTTGACCCACAGACTGAAACCTTCCCTGCATCACAACAGACTGCCATGTCTCCAGATCCATATGCTAGTTTGGGAATATCAGGGTGTGCAGAAGAAGAAATGGAATTGTAGATGCCAGATTTTAGACTGGAAGTGGTGAGCTTCTGATGCTTATTGTTGGTGGTTTTTGATTTTTTTTTTTTCCTGGTTTGATGTGTGAACCTCAAGTTATATTATTTGTTTTCTGTTTTCTTACTAACAGTCATAAGCACACCACAATCATAGGGTGGCCAGGAAACACCCTAAGATTTCTGTGTTCCTATCTGTTAAATATTCTTACTTTTACTCAAAAGGTAATTCAGAGGCCTTTGGAACAGGGAAGTAGCTTTCCATCTTGCTTAATAGTGAAATATCCTCTTAATTGCCCTTGGAAAGTATAAAATCCAAATACTGAATGTAACTGTGGCTTAAGCCACACCTTTCTCTTACTGAGCCATTGAAACTGGTGCACATACTATGCTTGGCCATTTGGTTTAATTTGCATTTCAAAATGTAAAGGAAGAAATACTTTCCAATCTGGTCACAGATAGAAAAGCAGCCCCTCTGATAATACAGCTTTTCACACCATTTTATCTGTTTGGATTTGATGTAAACTCAGATGTAGAAATTATATAATCCATGAGGTGGTAGAGAAGGAATATTACAGCTGAGTTTAAGTCTTTTGCTTTGTAGAAAGTAAAGCCAGCATTGCAGGATACCTGCTGACTTCAGTCATCTTTGGTTCATTGGCTTCTAAATTTTATTTGTGGGTATTTGATCTTCCCCTCCCCAAGCAATACAAAGTTTGGAGAAAAGTGATTCTCATCAAAGAGATTGTCATTTTACATTGTGCTCAGATTCTTTGTATGCATGGGGTTGGAAAGTCAGTTGAAGACAGATTTCTGATGAAATGAATGGCATCCATTAATTTGGATAAACATGATAAGTAAATCAGATAACAGGGAGCTGCTTGTTGCCATTAGGAGGGTCAAATGTTGGATTATTGTCTGTACCCAGCCTTTAGGTGGTGAAGTAAAGGAGATGCCTTTTTCTTGAGAGAATCTAGACATAAAATTTAAGCCACAGTATGTGCCAATAATATAGCATCACATTGTTTATACAAATGTATGCCAAAAGAATTTTCTACCCTGCACAGGGTGCCAAGGAAAGGAATCCACAATGAGCTATAGCTTGTACCTTTTCTCAATGCACAGCAGTTCCTTATGCTTAAGGTTATCTAACTTGTTTAAGGGTTTTGTCTTCTGTTCATAAGTCCTTTAGCTTTCTCAGAGATACCTGAATTGAGGCTTTTAATAAGAAATCCCTTTCCCAGTAACAGGTTCTGTTCACAGTCCTACATCCCTGTATATTTTTGACATCTTGCTAACATAAAGGAGCAAGTACACAGTAACACAGCTGCTCACATTAAGAAATTCTACTCTTATGCACAGCTAAGAGATCATCCTTCTGATAATATTCTTTACTGTTGAATAACCCTTAGCTGAAAGTTTTAAAATCAAATTCTCTTTCTGCAGTCATCCTTTATTTCCTCTTGGTTGTTCAAGATACCTGTTTGTTAAACCTCTTTATCTTGCTGCTTTTGTTGAAGGTAGTCTGAAATTTTCTGTCTCTTCATAAAACATTTCAGGGCTTCACTGAAAACACTCCAGCATTTGATTAGGTATTACTCTGGAAGCCAGGATACACCTGTACCATTCTGGAGGGTTTATTAAGTTGAAGAACATGTGCAGCCTCTCTTGTTATAATGCCTAATTCCATTTCAGGGTCTGCTATGAATCTCTTGCATGAACTGTGTAAAATTTCTCATGTATTATTAAGCTGCTGAACGTGTTTAAAACCTATAGCCTTTGATGTGCTCCAGTGCTTGAGTAGAACATAAAGCAGTACAGTTTGGAGAAGGCTGTAGTCACTGCAGGTAGAAAATGTGGTGCCTCCAAGTAAGTAACTGGTTTCCAGCTTGCTGGATTATAGTGAAAGTTCAGAGGTGGAAGTATTTTAGGGGAAAGCTCTGAATCCTAAATGAACTGAAAAGAAAGGATGGAAATTTCAGAAATGTGATTAAACCATCTCAGCAACACCAAAGTTACAACAGAAGATGTAAAAAAACCAGTAGGAGGCCTAAATATATCAAATGATGCAGCTGTTTTCCTCTTAAAAACACCAAATTGCTATCCCATTTGCAGAATATGAAGCTGCTGTAGATGGCTTTTAAGCATACTTTTTTCCCTGCTAGGTTTGTACCAAAGGTTGACTTTCAGAGTTGTTTTTCTTCTTAATTCAATGCCAGTAGGGCATCACTGACCTGTTAGCTGCCATCTAAAGCAACATAGTGATGCACTGTTGACAAAAATTACAAGATGGAGAAAAAGTTGTCTAAGAATTTTGCTTTGATAGAAAACATTTGCTTTCATTTTTTCACAATGCTAGGAGACAGTGGGTTTGAGTTGTTTATATTGACAGAAGAGTGGGAACTAAGTGACAGGAGCACTGAGCTACAGCAATCACTTGGAGAGGGTGATTGAATGAGAGATCAAGCTGTGGGCATTTACAGACTTCTGTATTTGTGAGTTTCAATTGTTGTTGTCTTCATTAAAAGACTTTTATTAATGCTGTTCACAGATGGGATGGCAAATGCAATGCAGTATTAGGAGAAACCTTATTTTGAAATATGGAAGATCTGATTCTGGTCTGTCTTCTCTTGGGACCAAATCACCCTTTGTATGTCAGTTTTCAATAAATTTTCTAAAATATTTTTTAGATGACTGTTTCATTCCTGTAAAGAGTGGAAAAACCTTGGGAGCCTATCTACAGTCCTTCAGCTGGACAGTAAAGTACTCTTGTGGCTTAAGAAGATTTGAATTTAACTATGCTATGTCAAAGGCATGCCCCATTTTTCCTCCACAGTATTCAGCAGGACAAGGGAACACTACAGCAGGGTAGAATAAACCTAAAGCTGCCAGGAAAGAAAAGTTGTTTTAAGTCTGTTATGACCCAAAGGCTCTGACAAAGCAATAGAGATACCAAGTAAGTGTTGCTATAGTTTGTGTTTTCATCTGTTTCATTTTACTTCAGAATAAAACTATTCAGAACTCAGCAAGTTAGGTATTCTTGAAGTTAAAGAAAGTTTGAGGAGAGTTTTAAAGTCAGATTTTAATAATTTCATTGGAATGTAAGATTATGCTTCTTTGTATACCATCTCAGTGGCCTTATTCTAATAAAAAATACTAGTGCTTCTAGGAATTCTGAATGGTAGTAGGCTTCTCCAGCTGCCAAACAAGAACTATTTGTGTTTTTAGTGGAAGAGATCTCAGTAACTATTAACAGCTTGTTGTGAGACCCAGTGCTTGCAGTAAGTCAGGATAAAGCATGCCAGGATAGAGCTGTTAAGTTGGAAAAGGGAAGCAAACCAGCCCTGTTCTTGAACATTTCTCTCTCTCCTGTGCTTAACAAGGTTGAAATGTTAAACACATCCCATGTCCTACTGTGACAGAAAGGAGACTTTAACACAATTTTCCTTGGATTTTTTAAATGTTGAAATGGCTTGCTCGTGGTTTCCAGGAGGGGTTGGGGCTCTGTAGAAGGGTGGTAACAATGTAATGGCACAACTACAGATCAAATCCTCACTTCTGCTTTTTGGACTCAGCAATTTATTTGATAGGCTTTGCAGTCATCCCTATTTTCCACCTTAAAAGTAAAGCAATTTATTCTTCTGACTACTTATTTTTTCAATCTGAATTTTTTATACTGCACAGCTGTAGTCTTTACTTCTACCCACTTTTCAGGTAGAATCCTTCATTATAAGCTAGGTTACTCATGCTTGTAATCCAAGGCAGTCCTGTCACCTGGAATGTTACTGACTGAAACAGCTCTGGTTTTCTTTCCCCCCCCACCCCAAGTTATTTTTGTCAAAATTGAATGCAAAACATGAAATAGTACTGAAACCAGTAACAGCTGCACCAACACCTGCAACAGCTCTCTTATTTTCAGTATAGAACTTTTTCTGTCCCTCCAAATGTTTTTGTCACAAATACTAGATACTGGAGCAAATGGATGTGGACAATGAGAAGTCCTGCTGTGGTATTTGAAATTAGCTCCTGCCAAGTTCATTTAATGCTTTAGGATTTCATGTGGTAATACAAAATCTGCAACCATTTTCACACTGTGTCTGTCTCACACCCACCTCCCCTCAGACTGAGAATTCTGGACAGCATTACTGGCCACCAGGGTGCCACTTCTGAATATTCAGACTTCAAGCTCCTTCCACCTGCCTGCCTTACAGAGGATGAAGGTTTTGCCCTAGTAGCTCTGGTCCTCACACAAACCCCTCTACCACACCCCAAAAATGAACTGCTGCAGCATCCAGCTGCAGACACCCTATGAGCACTGCTCATCAATGCATTGTGGCAGGATGAGACACAGAGAGACCTGAAATTCTCCAAGGCCCAGATATTCTCCCCTCCCCACTGAGTTCTAAAGCAAAAAAGCATCAGTGAGCTGCACTGCATTTTAATTGCACCAATACAGTTAAATATTAAATGGACAAAGCAACTCTACATAGCAAATGGAAAACAAGCATTTAGTGAAGCTGTAAGACTTAGAGACTATTAAGGTCTAGCCCAGTTGTCTATACATGAATATCCCACTTTAGTTTTTGGTGTTAAAATTTTAAACCAGAAAACAAAACATTTTCAGGTCCATAGAGAATGAGCAAGTTATTGAGTAACAAACCTGCCTCTCTAAGCAAACACTGACTGGGGGAGCCAGGGCAGAACAGGACACCCTAGGCTTTGTCATGCCATCTCTTAGCATGGGTAACTGTGAGAAACACTTTTCTGAATGGACTGGATTTTTCCCCACATACACCCCCAAAGGGGAATATGCTGATATCCTGCCAGGACAGTTATCCAAGGGGAGGTAACACTACCAGGTTAGACACTGATGAGCTGGGGAAAGAGTTCCTTGGCAAAGCTATCCTCCCACAGATGGTCAGCAGCCAGCGGAGACGAGGCATCACTGAAGGGCGACAGGGAGCCCTCATACCCAGAGTCACTGCAGCCATCCAACAGGTAGCTTGAGGCTTCAAGGCTATGACAAGAAGAAAGCAGATGAGAAATGCCCAGTTCAGGCATGAAGCTGTCTACAGGTTCCTTCTTCACAGACACTGGGACCTCAGGGATGGTCGTGTGGTCAGATGAAGAGAGGTTTTCTTTCTCCATTTTCACTAGCATATTGGTTTGGTTGCCCACGTCGACAGGAATCTCCACTGCCAGGGGTTTTGTGTACACGTGATCAAACCTTATGAGTTCATTAATGGCTTCCAGCTTAGCTGATGGGGACCCCAAAGAGGGAGATAGGGTGGTTGGTAGGGAATTTGTTTCTCCAGAGATGTCTTCCTCCAGCTTTTCCAGGCACGTTGACTCTGAATCAGCATATCTGAGAAACATCTCTGGGTCCAGGCTGTCCAGAAAGCCCAATAGGAGATCAGACTGCAAAATGAAAGACAGATTTAGAAAAATAGTTTTTTACTATTACAGCCAAACACCAAATGTAGCATCTGTTAACCTCCACATGGAGGTTAAAATACAGTGATGCAATCACAGTTTTACCAAGAAGATCAAACATACGGTTAAGGCAGTTATCTTGCATAAATTCACTGAATATGCCAGGAGGCATATTCACAGAATTCCCAGAATATGGTAGGGACCACAGCAGGCCACACCTGGTCCAATTTCATTGCTCAATCAGTCATCATAGAGCACATGGCACAGGACTGTACCAGATGGTTTTTTGACTATCTCCAGTGAGGAAGACTCCACATCCTTCTGGGCAATCTGTTCCACACATAGTCATTCTTTGCCCACAGTTTTGGTTTGTTTTTGTTTTTGTAAGGGTACTGGCAATCCCCAGAGAATTATATATGTATTTGAGATTTACAGCCACTATTAGAAGCTCCTTGAGATCTTGTACCCAAAAAGTGCAAACACCACAGTGCCTGCTGGCTACACAGAGCACAGACCAGAACCTGGCTTAGGCAGATCTGCACATGATTCAAACTCTGGGGGGCTGGGTTTTTTCATGTGGGTGTTGTAGAACTCCTGTACTCACCAGACACAGCCTAACACAGCTGTTCTGAGATATGGCATTCCAAGATTTAGAAAACCAATCAACTATGAATGGAAATCATTGAATGATTTAACATCAAAATGTTACAACGCTAATCTAATATCTAGAGTGGTTCCTAATTTCATGGACACTTTGCATAGGACTGGGGGCTCACCTCAGAGTCTGAAGAATCACTGCCATCAGAATCCACGTGGAAGCTGTCAGAAATGGTGACTGCTGGGCCTGCACCTGCTGCAGAGGAACACGTAGTCTGAGTGCTGCGGACTCAGCGGACCCGGTCACCAATCTAATCTCATCCACCTGAGATTCCTTCATAACCTGTGACAAAAAAAGAAAGACCAAAAAACCTCGGTCACTGCAATTGTTCTCACAGGCATACATGATCTTGATTATCAAAATTTTCCTGCATAGACTGCCAACACAAAATGCCCTATTTACTTCTTCTGTAGGAACCTGGAGGTAAGAATTTCCAAAGTTAGCTGAAGCTTCCCTACACTTGCATATTTATTTTGTTTGACATTTTTAAATGAGAGCCTGACCCTCTCCACCACATCCGAGACCCACCTACATGACTGTAAGAGTTTCCACTTCACTTCTACAAGGTAGAAAACCAGATATACCTGTCTTAAAACCGCCTGGAACTAGTCAACTTTCTTTCTACCTCTCACATTACCAGCGGCACCCATTTCGCCTTGGCACCTCTTTCAGGACAGCCTCCATATGGAGGGCAAAGGTATTTCCGGCAAATCCCTGCCCAGAGCCCCAGGCTGCAGAGCGGGGCAGCTCTGCCCGAGGCGGGGGCGGACGCGGCGGCAGCGCAGCTCACCTGGAACTCGTCACCCTCCTCCTGCTCCGTCTTCAGAGCATCTAAACCCAGGCGGCAGCGGAGCTCCTGGTTCTCCCGCGCCAGGTTACACGTCCTTTCTCGTAACAGCTGGTTTTCCCGCAGCAGCCTCTGGTTCTGCAAAGAGCCGTGAAAGAGCCGTGAGGCAGGGAGGCCGCTCCATCCCTCCCCCTCCTCCTGCCCCTTATCTCCCCAGCTCCTCACCTCCTCCTCCAGCTCCACCACCTGCTGCTCTAGCTCTGTCATCCGCGCCTTCTTCCTGTCGCGGGCGCTCTGGGCCGCCACCCGGTTCTTCAGTTTCCTGCGGGGCAGAGCGGCCGTCAGCGGGAGAGCTTGTACCCATCGAGTACAGCCGCAGCCTTGCCATCGCTGCCCCCCACTCACCTGCGCAGCGCCTTCTCCTCCGGGCTCAGATGCGTGAGCCGCTGCCGCTTGCGGGCCGGCTGCGCGGTCTCCATCTCCGGGAGGCCGGGGTCGGCTCCTGCCGGCAGAACAACGGACAGATGCCGGGCAGCCGCGGGGCCGGGAGCCTCGGCCGCTTTGCTGGGGATGAGGAGCAGCCGCGGGGCCGCGGCACCGGGCAGCGCTGCCATGGCGGCACGGGAGGACGGCGGACACGCCGCCCGGCGTCACCAGCGCGGCCGACTGCGCCCCGCGCCGCCACGCCCGGATTTCTACCATCGTGGCTCTCGCTCATTGGCTGAGGGGCGTGACGTCACGACCGAGAGAATCTGTGATTGGCCCGAGGCCGCGAGCAAGGGATGAAGCGAATTGCATCAGACAGGGGGCTGCGTCTGTGAAGTGCTGGCGAGGGGCGGGGCTTGCAGGGGTGTGGGGGAATGGGGCCGTGAGGGGCCGTGAGGGGCCGTGGTGCCCGGGGTGTGCCCGCCCGCGATGGCGGTCCCCGAAGTTGAGCAGTTCCTTGAAGAAGCAGTGAACTGCGCCTGGAGTGGCGATGCAGCTGAAGCCTCTCTCTGATCCCCTTTCCGGAGCCGGTCTATCCCAAGTAGTCACAAGCATAATCATGGGGAACACAAGGCCACGAATGGAGCTGTAGCAGATGCCATAAGAATGGGCAGAAAACGGGCTAAGAAGACTAACAAAGCAGCGAGGTTCGTGTTTGATGAGTGGAAGTTGCAGGAGACCATGCAGAAATCGCTCAGCCTGTTCCTGAGAAGCAGCAGCGCTGTGTGGGGAGCGAAGTGAGCTTCACCCTCCTGCGGTGTCTGAGGGAGGGAATCGCCCCGCCGCCATGGGCCGTGTCAGATCTGACAGATCTAGCGTTCAGACTAACGCCTTGTAGGTAGAAAACCCAGAAATACTCTGCCCATGGGAATGCAGGTGTTCAGCAGCCTGGCGACAGCAATGCCCGGCCATGAGGCTGCTCGAGCTGTGGCTGCTCAGAGCCCGAAACTCTCCAAGTTTCCACTTGTGGCAGTTGCCAACGGCCCCAATGGTTATGAAATGTCGAGACTTTGGCTGATCGCAATTATTTCTGAAAGCCATTTGTCCATTGATTTTAAATTAGTTGAGATGTTAAACACTAAAGGAAAACATGAGCTTTAGAAGATCAAAGACACTGGTGTGCTGGTTTGGCATTAGTCCAGGGCTGGAGTTCTGCCAGGCTTTCATGATACAGAGAACAAACTGCATTTGTAAGTTTGTGTTTGTTCTTTTCTTACGCATTGCAGCATGACATTGAGCTAAGGCTGAAAGTTCATCTTTCTACTTTGACACCTTTGTGAAAAATACGGCAATTTTTCGATAAGCCTTTTAATCAGAGTGCAAAAAAATTGTTTGTTCTGGTCCTGCTAAGCCCCTTATATGCTGGCCATTGAAAACTACCTGCCTCTCTTTTGTGTGTCTCTTCCAGGTTTGGACTCATGTTTCTTCTGATTCCCAATTTAAAGTGCTACTGTTTTCTACCAAAATGCAGGTTCAGTATTAATAACTGCTTCAGATTTCAGACATCCATTTCAAGCAGCCCTTACTTGCAAGAAAAGTGTTGAACAGGGTGAACAGGGCCACCTTACATTGCTGATGTGTAATATTTACAGCTGTACTGGGGAGATCTGATTTATCATGGCGTGATTTATCATAAAGACACCCAGATATCTTGGTATTACGACTGAAGAAAAATCCTAACCTTCTGTCTGCAGGTGATTTAATTTTCCTATTTAATTTTATGTGGAACCAGAGCCCACATAAAGCACACTTCCTTTTGCAACAAACATTTGTGATCATGAATAAACCACAGAAGTGCACAGAAGTGGTGGTGCCTGAGCTGCTTCCCAGTGATGTGTAACCAACAAAAGTGGAAGCTGCCCTTGGCACTGGTGCTGTCCATTGTTATTGAATATAATAACAGCATCCATTAGCATGTCTAGTGTTGGCAGTAATAGCTAGCAAAAGAAGGGCATGACACCCTATGCATTTCTAGTCCTGTTGAATACTGACTAGCTCTGGTGCAGAATTTATTTAGGCTCACAAATATTATGTTACTACCATTAGGATCTGTAAAGTGTTTTATTGAGTCACTGGGTAAAAGAGTGCCTAAGGAAAGCTGTGATGCCCTTTCAGAAAGTTTTAACAAAAATACTTCAAGTTTGATTCTGATTTCCACTTTTTTCTCCCCTTCACTGTTTACACATCCCAGTCTTTGTATTTTTCATTTTTTTCAGTCACTGGATTTAATCCTGTGATCCATGTGACTCAAGAATGCTTCTCACTCTGCCTTCATCCTGCTGGGGGGTTCAGCATTACCACCAAGGATGTGCCAATGAGGATACTGTTGGCTGTCCTGCCAGAAACCACATTAGTTCCTGCTAAAATAGCTTTATGTTTTATGTTCCAGGTGGCCAACCCACCAGAGGAAATAATTTTGTTTAACGAAGGTGGAGAGGCTTTGTGCTTGTGTAATCTCAGATACAGAGAAAGAAATGTGTGTTGAATGTTATCTACACATGAAAAAAAGGGGGAACAGAGGAGGAAAGTAAAATGGAAGAGGGGGGCATAGAGGAAAGATTAACTTGCAATCATAATCTGAGAAAGAGCTTGCTTGCCAAATGTGTGTCTGAAAACACTGGGATGGTGGCCCAGGCCCCCAAGTTCTTGACAACAGCTGGAGGGTTCCCATACTTGTATCAATAGCTGATTAAAGGAGAAGAGAACCTGTTTTGCAGCCTAAAACAAGGTTATTCAAAACCTCTAAACTAATTTTACTTATTCTTAAATTTTATCATTGCACATTGGGAGTCAAGAGTGCATCTTTCAAAGTTTTAGTGCCCTCAGTGTTAGGGAATATGCTGAGTCTGTATCCTCTGTCCAAAGTGACATTGGCTCTCCCTTCTCTGAGCACTGGGCACTGAGGGTCACCTTGGAGCTTCTTTGGGCAGGTCAGTTCCATTGCCCTCATCCAAAGAGGTTGTGCCCTGGTCCAGGTTTAATGGTAGTTCAGCAGCAGTACATTTCAGTGCAGCACCTTGTTAAAAAAGGGAGATAGAAAGCACACTGTCCAAAGGCCAGGGGGAGATGAATGTAGAACAACTGATTAACTTAATTTTTAGGAAATATGAGCCTCCATTGTGGCCTTCTGTAGTGACCTCTTTGCATCACAGGCTTTTTGGAAACAAAATCAGCTTACTTTTCACAGCTTCTAACATTTTGTGTGTGTAATTCCTTTTTCTATTGTTACAGAATACAAGATGGCAGATTTTTCTTAAAATGATATATTGTCTTTTTTTTGAGAGATAACAGTAAATTTGAGATCAAGCAATCTCTGTAAAAGTCTCAGAACATTCCTTGAATCTCCATAATGGTTTTTTCCCCCCTGAACTTCACTTGCATTGTAATTCCAATTTACTTCACTTTTAGACTCTTCTAAAACTCAAGAATTCACTGGTCTCAGTCAAGACCAAAAATTAACAAATGTATATAATTTTGTTGCAGTTGCAATTTTTACAAATTTACTAATTTTTCCAGAAAACGGATGTGCTTATTAAACAGCAGAGAGACAGCTTCCTAACCCCCCTCACACTGTCAAGGAATGCTGATATAAAGGGAAAATCTATCTGCTTACAAGGACATGGCAATATTTTGAGATAAATATTTCTTAATTTAATTCTTTCTGTCAGAGAAGCAAATTTCTCTTGCACATGCAGAGCTTGGAGCAAACCACTGAAGGGATTTTAAAAGAAGACACAGTAAACAGAAATGCTGGCAGCCCTGTGCTACCAGTTCTGGAAGAGTGAAATGTTACTGAAAAACTCTGCAAACATTAGTTGTGTAAACAGATCTTTATACATAGCCACTGGATGCCCTTGGGAAGGTTTTTGCCCTTTGCCAGTCCCTGAGAGACTCCAGCTGGGAATCAAAGAGCATTGGTCAGCCAGGGAAATGGGCTCAGGTGACCTAAGCTGTTTGGTGGGCACCCTGATCTCTGCAGGATCCCACAGGTCAAGAGCAGCTTGTTGTCATTTGGGCTTTGCTCAGTTGTTCTGGCTTCTGCTTCCTACCAACTCGTCCCATCCCCTTCCCACACCATTGCTGTATCATTCTCTCAATTCTACTTCCATTCATGGATTCCCTTTCCCTTGAAAAGGTTCAGCTCTTGGCACCTCTGGTGCTTTGCTGTGGTTTGTCTGATTGTAGCACCTATTTCCATGTGTAATCCTACTTCAGCCCTACTCAGTTCTTTGACCTTTCTCTTTCTAGCTTGGTCCCAAGCACAGAGTTTCCCTGCAGGGTTTCCTCCTCCTGCTGGCAGGAAAATGTGGACCAGACAGTTGTGCAGAGTGCACAGCATTTGGAGGTTCTGGGAGATGCCACAGGAGCTGTGCACAGAGAGGGGTTGTTCTTACACTGATGCACTGATGTGGTAGACACAAGCAAAAGAAAAAAGGTAAAGGTCCTACACTTACTTGAGATGATGCATTGTTTGGGGTGATGCTGCAGGATGTGCTTGGACAGTACAGGAGAGACTGAACTTGCTGCTGTGCTGTCCCAGGGAACCCACCATGCTGTTCTGGATTTTGTCCATGGTCTCACATGTTGAGCAAGCTCTCTGAGGAAAACAGTTCACTTGAAATCTCACATACCTAAAAGCTCCTGTTCCAGTAAGTTTTTCTGTTTGCACATCCTGGTTCAGAATTGGAACCTCTTCTTGGAAAACACCCAGGGAGGTAAACAACCATGCTTAGGAAAACTTGATGGCTACTTCCTGCTGGCAGAAGCCAGCTCTTCTTTGGAGCACTGCCAGCGTTTGAAAGGGAAAACCTTTTCTTATTTCTTAGACCTTTCCTAGGCTTTGAAATTCTTGCAGAAGTCCAGAGCTTCTAAGAGTCCTGGAAGCTTTCTCATTTTGTAATTTTGAATTTATTTCCTTATATTCTTCCATTTGCCCTTTTGTACGTAGAACCCTGTCTCCAGCTGTCATGTGACCCTGTATGAGAAGAGGAAATCATCAGGAAATGTCAAGTTAGGACTCAGTTCTGTTTCAGTGTAGGTTCAGCAGGACCCAAAACGTGGGGGATATTGTCAGAATAATTCATCTCCTGCCTCCTAGATCTTTGATTTGCTGACTCCTCAGAGGGCCCAGGGTAACAGCTGGTGTTCAGAGAGCAATGAGTCTATTATGGTTTGTCTCTGCTAGCCTCCCTGATTTGCTGTGTTAGCACTGACTTTAATGATAACTCCTATGTAAACAGGCAGGGACAGCTAAAGCCATTAATCTACTAATTAAATAGATCCTATACTAGTAGTTGAATGTGGAAAAGGAATGTTTTAAGGTGATTAATCAGATCTTTTAACTTAGACGAGTCTTTAATATAATAGATAATCCAAGATGAAATAAATAGTTGCTTAACTCACTGTCACATGAACAAATCCATTGTTAATGTAGGAATTCCTTTCTTTTATCCAGTAACATTTTAAGAGTGTTTTTTTTGCTTTTGGTACTCAGAACCAGTGAAATCTATTTTTTTGGCTTTAACATAGAGTTCTTCATACTGCAATTAGTATTAGCAGCTGATACATCCTACACTTTAACCATGTGCTTCAAATTTATTCTGTGATGCTTATATATTGTTCATTTTATGTTATTGCTTGAGGTAGGGCTTTCTGAACAGCAATTTGTACCCTAGATTTACTCCAGAAATGCAAATAACAATCTTGAATTAAGTAAAGTGTCAATATCTAGATTGCATATAAATATGTCTCTGTGAAATATGCAGGGTATGTTATTTATGTATTATTTTCATTGGCTGCTTCTTCAATATTATGAATAAGGAAACTGCTAAGCACTGACATGATGAACACATGGAATTAACAGGAGTCTGGGATTGAGTGCAACTGCAATTGAAAGTGAGTAGATGTGATACAGAGCAATCTCAGGACTACAGGAGCACAGTGAAAGACATTGGTATGGATGCATTTGATTGCAAAATAGACACTGAGAATCTTGGGAAATATGGCTGCAAATTTTCTCCAAATCCATTCTGTTGCTGTCAGATATTTTAGATGATCAAAAAGCATACAGAAATTATTCCCTATGTTTGTTTCTTAAAATTCTTTTTTCTTCTCTTGGTAACATGATCTTCTGTGACTGCCTGGTGAGGACTCTGAAGGAAAACATCAAGCATGTCCTGCAACTCTTATTTGAGCTTGTACTGTGTATTGGGCAATAGTTTGCAAAAAGAAAGGGCTGAATTCATTTTAATAAGGGTATTTTCAGTACAATCTACATAATTCAACTTTACAGATCTAGTTCATTATTATTTTTCCCTTCACTAGACAATTGCATGTACAGAGAGGTGAAAGATTCCCCAACCATGTTCCCCCTTCTTACAGATTTAAAAGACTACACGTTGTTTAAAACATTGGAAACCTTAACTATTCAAATATTAACTAAATCTTTTGTTCACAAAAATTGTATAATTGAGGTTGTTGTGGCTAGTCAGTTGGATAATTTGCATTGTTCCCATGCTAATTTACTTGGATTAATTGTGTTTCCAAACTTTAAATATGAAGAGGCAAAAGCCACTTTGCACAACATTTTTTTCCTTAGTACAAATATCCCCTGACTGTTCTTTTTGGTCTTTAATTAAGCTGACAAGCTACAACGGCTTGTTACTTTAATTTAGAATAATTGATGATAATGACAAAAGCATCATTCCATAAATATTAAAAAATATGTTATCCATTACAATGGGCTTTCTGCAGCACAGTACAGTTTGCCTGCAGATGCAAGATGAAGATGAAGATGAAGATGAAGATGAAGATGAAGATGAGGATGAAGATGAAGATGGATGAAAAAATGAAGATGAAGATGAAAATGACGATGAGGATGAAGATGAGGATGAGGATGAAGATGAAGATAGGTGAAGATGAAGATGAGGATGAAGATGAAGATATGAGGATGAGGATGAAGATAAGGATGAGGATGAGGATGAGGGTGAGGATGAGATGAAGACGAAGACAAAGACGAAGATGAAGATGAAAATGAGGATGAGGATGAAGATGAAGATGAGGATGAAGATGAAGATAGATGAAGATGAAGATGAAGATGAAGATGAAGATGAAGATGAAGATGAAGATGAAGATGAAGATGAAGATGAAGATGAAGATGAAGGTGAGGATGAAGATAGATTAAGATGAAGGTGAAGATGAAGATGAAGATGAGGATGAAGATGAAAATGAAGATGAAGATGAAGATGAAGATGAAGATGAAGATGAAGATGAAGATGAAGATGAAGATGAGGATGAAGATGAAGACAGATAAGATGAAGATGAAGGTGAAGATAGATGAAGATGAAGATGAAGATGAAGATGAAGATGAAGATGAAGATGAGGATGAAGACAGATGAAGATGAAGATGAAGATGAAGATGAAGATGAAGATGAAGATGAAGGTGAAGATGAAGATGAAGATGAAGATGAAGGTGAAGATGAAGACGCAAGGCTGTGGAGATCCTTCAGCCCATGTGCTCGGGTCAGGTTCCTCCTGCGGCTCCGCACGGCGCGGCCGCGTCCCGCAGGGGACACCTGCTGGTGGCCGTGCCGCAGTGCACCCGGCCAGCCCCGGCGCCCCTTGGAGCGCTGAGGAGCTGCTGCTGCTCCTGGAGCGAGCGCTCGGTGTGGCTGAGTAAAGCTGTAAGCCACACCTAAAACTCTGTGCTGTGCAATTCTGGCTTAGAGGAAAAGGGCAGGCATGTACATGTCCTTGAATTTATTGGGAAAAGGACAGCACTCGTTCCTATCGCTTATTACAAATATCATTTACTAATGAAATAAACTCTGCAGAGCACGGGGTGAAAACATGTAGGGAATGTGGGCAGTAAATAGTCCGAGTTAGTTCCTGAAAACACCTGGACAGGCAGATGTGGGTGTAGGAATAAGACAACCAGGCTTCTTTGTCCTTTCTACAGACTGGTCTGCTCTGAAGAGATTGTTTTGGGCTTTTTTATGACATTTATCACAGTATTATATGGCTACTTCACTAACTTTGTTTTCTCTCAAGAACAGAGGGAGGAGGGTTCTATAATACCCACTTCTTTGCAAGGAAAGTGAGATGTAGGAAGTTCAGTGTCAAAAGCATCCTCTAGTGTTGACTGCCTGCTTCTGAGATAGAATTATAGAACTGTTTATATTGGAAAAGATCTGGAAGACAAATTGAGTCCAACCATTCCTCCAGCACTGCTAAACCACTAAACCATGTCCCCAAGTGCCACATCTTTTAAATTCCCCAGGGGGATGGTGACTCCATGTCTATGCATGGCAGCCTGTTACAGTGTGACAACTCTTTCCATGCAGAAATGTTCCCTAATATTCAATCTAAGCCTCCTTTGGTGAAATCTGAGTTTTTTCCCTCTGTTTTTTTCTCACTTGTTACTTGAAAAAAGAGACTGAGTGCCTAGATAATGCTTTCTCAGACCATTTGGTATTGCACATAATTTAGTTATGCTCAAATCACAGCTCTCACTGTCCTCAGCTGTAGTTATAAATGCTTGAGCCTTCTGTATTCAGACCCTGGGCCTCAGTTTGTTATCCAGGGGGAAAAAAAAAGAAAACATATCTGAAGTATTATGGCATAACTGAATTGTGAACTGTATACTGCCAACTGGGCAGCATGCCAATTAGAAATATTTGATGCTTTAATGATAGACAGTCCATTCTCTTCCTGTAACTTCCTGCTTGGATTTCTGCCCAAGTCGAGGGAACTTGGTGACCTGAGACCTAGTGCCTCATGTCACTCCTCAGTATTTGACTGTGAGACTGCTCCAAGGCAATTTTGCTGTGTCTCTAGTCCAAGTGGAATGGATTCAGGTCTTCAACAACTCTTATTTTAGGCATAGGATCTGTCCACTTGCTGTATAGAGCCCCATTCACATCTTTTTTTTGTAGGTAGTTCCCAGACGTATATTGACTAAGCATCAGCCATTTGCCTCATGGGTGAAGGAAAAATCATGTGGAGGTAGTTTGTACTAAGAGATTAAAATGCTTCTATTTAGTACACTAGATGCCATGCATTTCTGAAATTGTACTGAAACATACCTTTAATCAAAAATTTGCACCTGTTGGCCACATCTAAGTTTGCAGAGCACCATAGTGATGTCCCTTTCAGCTCCCTTTCTAAAAATGCAGTTCTTTGATTCACTGTACGTAGTCTTAGGTGGGAATTTTCTGGCTTTCTGTAGGAGCCCAGATCCTGTGATCCCTTCTTGACCAAAGAACTCTTCATGAGTTGTTAAGCTAACATTGCTCACTGTGTCATGCTAAGGAAAACGCTACCTTGTCTTCACCTGTAACTAAGTGTATTTAGGAAAAGAGCAGGCCATTTGTAGACTATGCTATTATTTCTTCTGCCAGTGAGCTAGGGCTGGGCTTTGTTTCCAAACACTGTATTTCTTAGCAAACAAGGGATCTTGGATTAGTTTGTCTAAATCCTCCTTGTCACTGAGTTATATTTTTAGGGTGTATAACACCACCTATTAATGAGTTCCATGTACTTAGCTGTACATACTTTTAATGGAAAAATGTATAATTGGCTGATATCCAGTTCTTGTGCGAGACTGCAACACAAGTCATTACCAAAACATTTTTCCCTCATCCCTCATTTATGGAGGTTTTGTAGACTCGCACTTACAGCCAAGCAAAAGAGCCCAGGTAACCGAGCCTCCCCTAATTCAGTTTCAGGAGACTGGGATCAGAGCCGATCGGTCTTCCTGCCCTAGACACAAACGAGGAGCCCGGCGGGCGCGGGCTGCCCAGAGCTGGCACGTCCGTCCCGCAGCGCAGCGGCGTGTCCGCGGAGGAGGCTGCCCGCGCTACGTGCGCTCCCCGAGCACCGCTCCGCCCGCCCAGCCGGGCTGTGCCAGCCACCGCACCGGGACCCGTGCCTAACCCACCGGGCACGAGCCGCGGTGGTGCCGGCAGGCGGCCCGGCCGAGCCGCAGCCCGCGGCTGGGCAGCGCGGGAGCCCCGGCACCGGCGGGCAGCGCCCCGGCGGCCGCGGGCCCAGGCGGTTGCCACAGCTCGCGGGGCTGCCCTTCGCCTCCCGGCCCTGCAGGCCCGGCCGCGTGGAAAGCCGATCCCGGCAGGGCCGTCCCGAGTGCCGCTCGCTCTCAGACCCTCGCGGGGCCGGGCCGGGCCGAGCCGGGCCGGCGGCGGCCACGGGAAGCGCTCGGCTCGGCCGGGCCCG
Source organism: Erithacus rubecula (assembly GCF_903797595.1). Classification (NCBI taxonomy): domain Eukaryota; kingdom Metazoa; phylum Chordata; class Aves; order Passeriformes; family Muscicapidae; genus Erithacus; species Erithacus rubecula. The sequence continues at coordinate 8,348,369 of NC_136671.1, read as the reverse complement.
GCGCGGCTGCGGGCGGTGTGTGCACGGCGGGAGGGACCGAGCGGGTCAGCGCGGCGCGGAGGGCGGGGATAACCCCGTGGTGGCCGTCACGTGGAGCAGATGAAAGGGAAGCGGCTTGGCAGGGCGGAGAGGAGCCGGGGCGAGGGAAGGGGAGCGCGGCAGCGAGGAGCGGGGCGCAGCGCGGCGGGAGGGCCGCTGCCATGGGACGCTGACCGGCCCGGGAGCCCGGCCCCGGAGCTGGAGCCGCTCGGGAGAGATGCGCGGCGGCGGGGCGCCGCTTCCTCCCGCCGCGCGATGAGGGGCTGCGGGGCCGGCGCGGGGCTGCCCGTGCCGCCGCTGCCGCCGCCTCTGCTGCTGCTCGGGGTGCTGCTGGCCGCGGCGCCGGGCGCGGCGCTGGGCAAGGAGACGGCGTTCGTGGAGGTGGTGCTCTTCGAGTCCAGCCCCAGCGGCGACTACACCACCTACACCACGGGGCTGCAGGGCCGCTTCTCCCGCGCGGGGGCCACGCTGAGCGCCGAAGGCGAGATCGTGCAGGTGAGCGCGGCCGGGGGGCGCCGCCTGCCCCAAGATGGCTCCGCGGGCCCGGCACCTGCGGCACAAAGCGGGGCCGGGCCCGCCGCCCCACGTGCGCCGCGCGGCCCGGGGACGCGGTGACAGATGCGCGCCCGCGCACAAAGGCCCAGCGCCGGCCTCACCTCGCGGGGCCGCCTCGCTTTGACAGCCGGGCGCGCGGCGCGGGCGGAGCCGAGGCCGCCTCACACGCGCGGCGGCTCCGCGCCGCTCGCCCCTCCGCTGGGCGCGGGGCCGGCGGGCGGGCGGGCGGAGGCGGGGGCCGCGCCGGGCGGCCCCTGCCGGTCCCGGAGCCGTGCGGGGCCGCTCCGCTCGGGGCGGCCGGGCCGCTTTGGGGCCCGCGCTGGAAGTGCCGAGCAGCGGTGGGTGCTGCGCCCTCGGGCTGTGCCGGTCGCTGCGCGCCCCGCGCCCGGCGGCGCACGGAGCTGGAGCCGCCGCTGCTGCTGCGCTCGGGTCCCTCGGAGCGCGGCTTCCACCGCGCCCCGCTCCGTACAGGGCTGGGCTTGACTTGCCGGAGAAATGGTTCTTGTCTTTGGCTGAACTCAACTATCTACTCTTATTGAAACTCTTGAAGTGCTTATCTGATTCCTTTGTAGCTGCCTTTGATTGCTGACTTTATTTTTTACCTCCTTTGGCTAAGTAGAGAAAAATTATTTGAATGGTGTTTTAGTAAGTTTGCCACTGTTAAGCAAGTGCCAATAGCAGTCTTTATTTCTCTTTAACAGCTGTGGGATTGGTTTGTTTGTGTTCCATATATGTATCCATATGTACACATACACACACATGTAACTATAAATACAAAATTTAAAATTATCTAACTGGTGGCAAGTAGATTCTAAAAGCAACTCTTAAAACTCTACAAACGTGGAATACATTATTATCAAAACAACTTTTTAAAGTAGCGAATACTGGTTGTGGATGCTCTATATTTCAAAACAGTTTCAGTTGGGATGGTTTCTTGTAAAAGTTGTCTTGAAGGCAAAAGAGTTGTGAGGACAAATTGCTGATATAAGGTAATTTTTCAGAGAAAAGAGGGATGGACCAATTAAGTTACAATTATGACATTTAGAAGAGATGGTCCTAGTAGGGGCTGGAACTGACATGGACATTTTTTAACCTTTTAGGACTTTTTCATTTAAAACTTAATAGTGTCTTTGGGGCCAGCAGGAGACTTCAAAGGTTCCTTTTGTGTCAGGTGTTAGAATTAAGAACAGAACATAGGCCATTTACTTAGGTCATACTTTCTCGGTGACTGTAAGCAAAAATGGAGAAAAAATAAACTGTTCTTTTAAGACTCAGATTTGCACAACTTGAAACAAAGTGTATTAAATACATTTCTGCAGGTGTTATTGTTTGTAACATCACCTCTCTGCTTCCTCTTTGTGCCTGAATAGACAGCACCCCAAATAGGAAAGACTACAGCAACAACCACATGATGTGGCAAATCTTTTACAGTCAATTACCACTCAAAAATTGATTTGCTCATTCATCTGAACTCATGCTAGATAACCTGCCCATAACCATATATTATGGACAGGTTTGGGGGATTTTTGTTTCATGAGCTGTGTGTGCTCCTCCTTTTTTTCAGAGGAGAGAGCCTGACAGATACTGTTCCAGAGCAACTAGACTGAATGCCATCAGTTGTGTTTTCACTGTTGAAGTTTTAGATTGCATAAAACTTCTCTTGCCAATGTCCTGCTTCCACTATCTCATTCTGAAAGAGAATTTTTCAGAGCAAAAAAGATTTTCACAGCATTGTCTTGCCTCCCTTTTTTCAGCTGGGCTGTATTTTTGTAGAATATTTTGAATCTGCTGTTCTGGATGATAATTAGAAGTTCACTGTGAGGTTTAGAAGAGGCTCATGGAGCTGTTGCCACTCAGAACCTGTTCAGCAGCAGCTAGTTGTACATCAGTCAGTGAAGCAAGCTCTTGGCCCCAGCCCCTTTGTCAGTGCACACAGCTCTTTCAAGAATAAGATGCATTTTTCTTTAAGATGAAATATTAGAAATTCTTGAAAATCAGGCACACATTAAAGAATGGATCAAAGGAATTGTGGTTTTGGGACTACACAAAGGCTTACTTTTGTTTATGTTAATAGCATCAATTACTCATTGGTCTTGAAAGTCTGAACAAAAAAACCCCAACCTTAAGAAACAATGCACTTTCAGCTTTTGATAGGTCATACATCCACTCCTGAACTGGTTATTGGTCAGATTCCTATCCAGTAGTGGTGTGCTATTATATTGTTTCTCAAGTTATTGTGAATGAATCTTATTAGGGTCAAGTGTCTCCCCAGAATAACTCTTCAGAGAGATGAAATGTTCATATATCTTCTTTCATGTGGCCACAGTTGTATTCAGCAAACTCATCCTTATGTTGCTGTGTCAGCTGGTCCTTAAACTGCTCGAAAGTCTGACCATTTTGGTGGGATCTGGCATGCTGGAATATCCCATGTTTCCTGGGCCAGTATATTGGCCATTGATATGGTCGAGAGATTGGAAGTTGCAGATGTTTGGTTAGAGAGTGACTGTGAAAACCAGACTTTGCTGAAACCTCTAAAATGATATATTGCTTTGAAACAAATTATGACTGGAGAACTCCCCATGGTTGAAATTTCTGGTACCATTCAGGGCAAAAGTTCAGATGTAGTCTTGTCTCAAACTCAGTGTTACATGGCCACAGACTGACAGTGCTTGGACAGTAAAAATCACTGATTTGACTAGCAGTGGCTTTATTGCTCAGAGTGAGATTATGTATTTTAATTCTGCTTGCAACTGTTGCTTGTTCAATTTGATAGCTAAGGTGTGGAGCATCTAATCTCATTTTTCTTGAAAAGCTGTGGTGGAACTGCTCAGGTGAGGTGCTTGGGAAAGAGAATTGAATTTAATGCCTGTGATGTGTCAAAAACTTCAAATGATGCACATTCATTGCAATTTTTCTCTAAGTCTTACTTGTTTGTGCTCCTGACTTAAAGGTACTGCTGAATACAGTAATATGGCTGGATTACTGATATGTGTAATTTTGGAGAGAAGCAGCACGGAGGAGAGATTTGAGGATATTATACATGGCTTTTCTTATGCAACAAAAGTTTGTGTTTTGGTTGGTTTGTTTCTGCTTGGAAGCTTCAGCAGGGAAATGAACTTTATGTAGCAGTTGTAGATGATGTAACAATCTCCACTTGCATGTATTTTTTTGTGCTTAAAAGGTAACAGTCTGGAGAGAACAAACATAACTCAGTGCTTTTCAGCTCCAGGAAGAAAACAGAAGTGGGACACTTCCCAACTTCTTGCATGACACTTCCCACTAGCAAATTATTGCCCATCTTTGTCTTGTAGAAGGTGGGAAGGCTTCAAACTGGACTGCAAGACAGTGTCTGTGTTCCTTCCTTCAGTCTTCCTCCCACCCCTTACTTCAGTGCCTTTGAATCTTCCCTCTGTTTTCTCAAAATGCAAAGGTTACTAAAGGTTGCAAACTGCACTATGAAGCATTGGCAATTTTGAATGGTGTTGAAAGGAGTGACTTGCAATAACTGTACAGACACATAAGATGTCTAGCCGTGATCAGAGGAGGCTGAGCCAAGGGAATGTTTCTTCCTTTGAGAGTGGAAGACAAAAATACGTTTTTTTGAGTTTTTTGCTTGTTCTTTTGTGATCACGCAGGTTAAGTTTCTTCTTGCTGAGTGCCTGAAGGCCATTCAAAATGAGGAAGTGGAATTATTTGTGGCTTTGAGTCACTGTCTTATTGAATGTTTTCTTTGCTAGTTACCCTCTTAGAATATGAAGATGCCTGTGATTGGGTTTGTGTTAGTTTCCATACATTACTGCAAATCTGTGGCTTGCAGTAATGATCCTGAGGACATCAGGCACAATACATTTATCTGGGCTTCAGGTTTGCTTTGTCATCGTGTCCTTAAAGGGAGATAATTTGCAATTTGCTTCCAAAATAAGAGATCACTTAGGCATAGACTTGCATGGTGGTTGTACCTGGACAGCCTTTGTAGAGTGTAATGCACAGGCAGCTTGCTCCTAGCAGAGGTGTTGACTTGGGCTCCATTTCAGGACAGATTGGTCCAGCTGTTTCACAGTTTTGTCCTTCTCTCTGTCCTTTTTTTTTTTTTTTTTTTTTAATGTTTCAATCATGTTTTATCCTGTTGTGTACTGTGATGTGGAGGGTAGTTGAATACAGCCTGTCAAGGTGTTTTGTTTAGGTTTTTATCCTCTTGTACTGTTTTGTCTTGACACTAAATGCTGTCCTCATACCCTGAGCTCCAGTGCAGTCACATCAATCTGGCTTATTTCACAAGGAGTTGCCTTGTTCTCATTGGCTTCTAGCTGTGATGTTGTAAATAAGGATGCTTATTTTTTATTAATTCAACATTGCAATATCTAAGATGTCTCTTAGAATGATGGTGAAAAGACTTGGGAGGGGGCTGATCTAAAGATGAGGTACCAAATTCACTGATGAATTACTGGTTCTGGAGGAAGCTCCAGTGTCTGTGTTACTTGCACAGAGCTGCAGCAATACCAGAATCATTCTGACAGAACCTTGTTGCAAGACTAAGGCAGACCCTTGAAAAAACAGGTGAGAGGCACAGTGTCAGAAAAATGCAGTGAAAGATATTAAAGTATGGAGAAAGTACAGTGGAAAGAACAAAAAATGCTAATGTGACCCATTTAGAGGAAGAAGAATAAAGTAGGTTAAGGAAGTAAATGAAAGCAGAAAACTCACAGCACTGCCTCAATACCCAGACCAATCAGTGCAATTCCTGTACTTCCAAGTAAAGGTGGGGAATCAAGTGGGGAAAATAGTTTATGGGAGTTCAGGTAGCTTTTCTGCATATGGCTTTATGTTTAGTTAAACTTCCTCACAGATGCTGAAGGCCTGTGCTGTTGAAAACCTTGCCTTTGGTGGCAGGATGCTGACCACTTCCTTTTCCATGTGCTCCTCTTGCCTGTTTGGGAGGTGGAAGTAGGAAAAAAAACCCAGAGAGGAGCGGTGCTCAAAAACTGTTAAACATGGATCCATTCGGAGATTTTTTTTTTTTTTCATTTCTATATATTTATTTATGTTTAGACTGGATCTATGTGACTACAGTGGTTTATATATAATTACAGCCTACCTCAGAGTGTTACCAGCAGTTGTGGCCAGCCATGCCCCATGGGTGGAACTGGCACTCAGTCCCTCTGAGCACCTCTCTGGTGCCTTTACTGGACAGCACAGCTGCTTCTTCTGAAATGACACCAGGTGAAGAGTGTAGAGGACAGAATTCAGTGTGGCAGGCTGGGAGGGAAGGAACTCAGGCAGCTCTGCTGAGAGCAGATCTTATAGGAAAGTCTCGAGTAGTTGTATAAAACCATTGATTAGCATACATAGTAATTTTCTTCCAGTTTATACCATCTTGTGGTGGAGTGTGTATTTAAAAAGGCTCCCTTTTTTATTACAGTCTTCTAGTTCTTGTTTTGGAATTGCAAAGTGAGGCCCTTCTGAACCAAAATAACTTTTAGAAATGGCTTTTCAAAGTATGAATGCTTTCAGGAGGCCAGCACTGGACTGGTTAAGGAAAGATAAGATCTGGATGCTGTATGTTCTACCCTGTTATGTAGGTGGTACATGGATTTGCATTAATACACTTAGTACATTGGAAGTGCTCAATTTAGGAAGCATTAAGTGTTAACTGGCACATACTATCTCTTGTTTTGGGCATCTGCCCTTCAGTATTCAAATATGTTCAAACCAGAGCATGTGCCTACACAAAAAACCAGAATGAATGCAAGTTGAATGCTTGGCCTTATTTCTTGTTTCCTGGCTTAAAAGGAGGGCCCTTCACACTCACAGAGATCAGCAAAGGAAAAATTGATTGTTTTTAAACAAAGACATGGTTCAAAATTGTTAAAACAGCAACAGAAGATTCATGTTAAGAAAAAAAGTAATTCTATTTTCTGCATTTTTCTCCACTGCTTGGCATAAACCAGAGGTGACCAGGGAAGTGTGTTCTTGTGGATACCCAATTGAGACTCCCAAAATGTGCACTTTACTGCACTTATCCCATTGGTGAAGCTGTGCTTACATTGGGTTTGAGTAGCAGTGCTCAGCAAAACAGGCCTCTGGTGACTTCTACAGTGTGTCCTCTACAGTGGCAGACTGCTTTCATTCATTTTTTTGAATTTCCTTTTCATGCTGCTTAGAGACTTTTGTTGTTGCACTTGGCTTTAAGATGAAGAGCCAGTTTACAAAGGTTGATTAGGTGCCTGTTATGTTCCAGACACAAGTACAACCTTAAATATGCAGCTTAATATATGCAGACTCTCTAGGCTTCCCAGACACATGTTACTCAGTGCATTAATGTGAGGATTTTAGTTGTTTTCTAAAGCTGATGGCCAGCTTAAGCTTTCTGTTGGTTTCCTTGAGCTTAAGCTGCTTTATTGTTTTGCATAATTTTCAGTATTAAAGCAAATGGAAGAATCAGTGAGGAGGTGACTGGCCTGAGAAGAACTAAGGGGCATATTTGAGAGTCTGCAGTCATGGTTTGAGTACAACTGTTTAATTAGCTGTACAGGCATGCATGTTGCAAGTATGTGCCTCCTACCGTGAATTTATTGCATGTGCTTGGTAAGCAACTTTCAAATACTTCTGCTTGTAGTGTCTGAAAAATTGCTTTTAATTCAGAAAAGAGCCTAGTTTGTGCCAAGATCTGTTTTCCTGCTTTGAGGCTTTTGATGCTTGCCTGCTTTAAAAAAATACACACAATAAGAAGTGGTTTAAGTGTGGCTGTGGAAAAATCTTTCTTCTCTACTTCTTGCTTTATCCATTCCACTCTGCCCCTCCTCCCCCAAGCAGAAGAGGCTCAAACCAAACTTGCAGTTGAGTTCACCTTTGAGCTTTCAAACTGTCTACATTGATGACACATTAAGAAATGCACCTTTGAAGGACTGAGTTGGAAATGCAGAAGGTACTCTGGTTTTTTTTACACTGATGGGTCAATTTCACAGTTCTGTGGTTCGTGGAGAAAACTTCTTTTAAAGGCTGTAAGGTTTCTTAAATTTTGTTTTCCTCACAGAGACTGCCCTCAAAGATTTATAAACTTCTTGTTTGGGCTTGGCTAAATGGCAACACTCTTAATTGAGCCTTGATCAGTTTTACACTAAAAACAACAGCAGTAATAATAACACTTTCTTATAGATAAAACATCATTATTACATATACAGCATGCCAGTTTGTGTGCACTAGTGTTTTCTGTTCCTGCTGCACGAGGTTTAACCTGTCCTTGCTGGTTTTGGAGGTTAGGATATGCAGTGTAGCAGTTGCTGCTGTTTTCTTAGCACTCTGGGTCTAAAAGTGTGTATTATATATATATAAAATAAGGAAAGGTATTGGTTACCATTCCAGTATTGTGTTTTTATAGGCCCAGCATACTTTCTCATACATAATTTGTATTTATTTAGAAGTCTTTTAGAGCAGATGCTGTCTTGCCTGCTGTGAGAATAAGGGGTAGATGAACATTTTGGGATCTGGATGCCAAGCTGGCAGATATCCTGGATGATGTGTAGCAGGGCTGGGAGCAAGAAATGAACTCTTGAAAGAGTGCCAAGGGATGCTGCTGAGTTCAGTATTTAAGAGGAGCCAAGGTCTGGAGATATCTTTTTGCTCAGAGACAAGGTATCCCCAGTCTGGTAGCCAGCAGTGTTTTGCCTGCTTAAAAGGTATTATCTTTTAAATCCCAAAACTGTATCTGAAGAAAAGACATTGTGGACTAGTTAATGCAGAAGAACTTCCAAAGTATGATCGTATTTTGGTTTTCCACTGTTTTATTTGAGAAAGCTACTCTGCCAGAGTTCCCCCTGCCCCTATTCAGAACTGTCAGGGATAGTCTTTTTGGGTTTGCATTCTGGGAATTGACAGAGTTTTTTCTATAGTGAAATAATACAGTTGTAGTTGCACATTGGGGTAAATTTCTCACACCAGAGCTGAATCTTCTCAAATAACAAAAATCAAATGAAATTATCTGCTCTGCTGTTGTCTACCACTCCCATTGTCTTCAGGCAACTGTGGGAAGGTGATTTGAAATCTTTCTGGACAGCTTTGGTATTGAACATAGATCCCTGATGTGGAGCAGTCAGCCAAAATGTAAGCACATGTGTGTGGGTGAGGTATGCAGTAGGAACAGAATCTTTCCAAAGCCTGTGTTAGGTGTTTGCTTCAGGGGCTTGGATAGGAGTGTTCCTGGAGTCCAGAGACATCCCAGCCCTGGAAATTGTATGGGAAGAAGCTCCTGTTCTTTTCAGTGAAAGGGCTGAAGTGTCCTGAAAGAGTTAAGCTCTACTTAGCTCACTCGTAAGGTATTTAATATCCTTATTAAACTCAACTGCTGGTTCACTTTTTTTTCCTCTTCTTATGTTGAATAAAATTTCTTGAAGAGCTGAGCCTCTGCCTCTCAGATCAGAGGCTCACATGTTGAAGCTGGCAGTGCTAGAGGCTAGTTCCTATCTGTGTGACAGCATTTTTAATTTAACAGGACCGGCTTTGATGTTCTTGAATATTTATAGGCAGCTTCAGATCACTCCAGTGTGTATTCTTTTTAACTGGAGCAGAAGTTCTTCCTCACACAACAAAATTTCTTTCCCTCTGTTTACTCTTTGGTCTCTTTTGGATTTGTAGACATCAGAGTGGTTTTATGTTACAGAAATATTGCTTAAATACTTACTGGGGGAACCACTTGATTTCCTTTCTAGTTCCTACAGCTTGGGGGGTAATCCAGGAACTGGATCTTAGCTCCTTGTTTGAGCCTTGCTACAGACACATTGTAAAAGAGATAGATGCTGTAAAATAGAATTTGAGCAAAACCCAGTTACAGTGAATCCTTCTCCATTACCTATATAAACTCAGGTGTGTCTGCAGTGGATCAGACCTGGAGCACCCTCAGGAATCACAGAAGTGTTTGTGATAGACCCTCAGAAGGAGAGGGTGGTGTGAAGAGGAACTGAAAACTTTAGGATTTGGCTCTCAGTAGGAGCTGATCAGAAATGATGGAAAAAAGCTTTAGAAGAAAGTTGCCTCTCAGATTGTTTGACTTGAATGAAACTTTGAGCAGACTTGGGCAGGAGTCTTAAAAAAGATACCTGATGGGTGAGCTCTCAGTCAATTTTAACCCACCTCAGGCTTCTTTGCCTCAGTGACTTCCCTGCTCCACTGGCACTCAGAGCTGACACTGTACTCCAAGAAATGGGGTGTGGGGTTTGGGCATTTAAAATGTCACTGGCTTTGTGTCTTAGGCCTTGTGATTTGAACCTTTACCTTGATGGTGCCACAGGAGGCAGCATGTGTGTCAGAGGAAAGTGTTCCCTCCTCTTTTCCTCCTTCCCCTACCATGTTTCCTTCCCTTCTGCTTTATCCTCCTAACCCTGTGTTGTGGATGTCATGTGGACTCCCTTATTACTGATTTCCTGACCCACAGAAACTTTGCCAGGGCCCATTGGGACAGTAAAATAATGACATTTTTTCCTGAAAATTCTCCATGTGGATGCTGGTAGTTCAGGAAGATTCCTGTATCCTGCTCTGCTGCACTCACTGTTGTGAAGTTCTTTGTGTTATAAAATGATCTCCTGGGTAAACTTGAGACACCATTATTGAATTAGCAGATTTTTTTTTGTATTATTTTGAATGGTTTTACTTTGTAAAAAAATCTGTCTTTCAATGGTGATAATCTGTTTTAGTGCATGGCCCACAGAGGAAAAGGTCTGTGGGTTTAGGCACTTCTGCTGTAGATGCAATTCTCTGTTGGTGCAGCCTTTTCTAGTTCAGCCAGTGAAATCAATGTCACTGCCTAGGTGATAAACAGCCCTGGAAATCAATCTCAGCTTGTCTATTGGACATAAGCAGTTTGCTCAGAGAGTAAGATTCTCTTACTACATTCAGCAGGGAAATAGAGACCTGTAACTTACTAATGGAGCAGTGAGAGTTTCTCAAATATGCCAGTAAGCAGAACTTTGTCATATACAAAACTAGAGAAAGAGCTGTATGGTTACTGGAGTGCCATTCTAGTGCTTGTGTCTAGGGATGGGTGGATGTGATAGAGATTTCATTTTTCTTTAGTTCCTGCCTCCGAACTGTTTTTAACAAAGGTAGTTTTTCCTTCTCCCTGCATACCCTGAAATATTCTTGTAAGACAGGAAAATTTATCAAGTGTGAAAGTACTCAATGCTTCTGTGTCTGGGCAGGATTTCTCCAACAAACACAAGTTGTGCTAGGGGAGGTTTAGATTAGATATTAGTAAAAAAATTTTCACACACAGGGTTGTACAATATTGGAAGAGAATGCCTATTGAAAGTAGTGGTCACTATCTCTGGAATTGTTCAAGAAAGGTCTGGATGTGGCCCTTCAAGGATATGGTTTACTGATGAACATGGTGTTGTTGAACTTTATCCTAATAATTCTTTGATTCCCTCTGTCAAAAAGTGTGCTTTTGTCTCAGTAGGAAGTAATAGATAATAGCATACCTCTAGTTAAATGTTATTGTAATGAGAATGTTTGCAAATCAAATTACTTTTCCATCCTTAAGTTGCTTATGGTGTGTTAGAATTCAAATTGGTGAAGCTGGGAAAATATTTGCTTCCTGTGTAAGCAATAAAACATATTGAGTGGTAAGGATATTGCTAGTGAATAATCTCATAGATAAAGGTATTTGTCAGACTAGGTATAGCACTACTTAAGAAGCTGAATTATGTATTTTTTTAGCAGTTGTACTATCCAAATACTGGTGAATGTTGAAGTCTTGTCATTATAAACATATTCCAGATAAAATGGGCTCTGCAGTTGTTAGAACAGAATACACAAACTGATGCAATCTGTTCTTATTCTTAAGACAGCAGAATTTTGTCCTAGGTCAAGACTAGTCCAGGTAGGAACCACTGAGAAAAGTAGTAGGAATCCTGAGTATCTGTCAAGGGAAAGTTTGGGACAGGGAATTTGACTTTCTTATAACATTCTTGCCAGATAAAAAGCTTGACCAACAAACAAGAGATGCTCAGAAGAACAAGAAAGAAATTGAACTAGCTTTAGAAGAAAGCCATCCTAAAGCAGTTGCTGGGGTATAGCAAACTGTAAACACTGCCCAGCTGGAGAATATCCTCTGGCACTTCCTCTGCCTTTACAGACATGGTGCTTATGGCTACTCTGCTTTAAGGAATGGTTCATGAGCTGTGTGATACAGGAATTTAATCTTGGGTCAGTATGATAATGTGGCATGTCCATGCCCAACTGTAGGGCTCCATTTCTCAGCACAGAATAGCATTTTTTTAGTCTGAAAGAGAATCTCTACTTGAATTCAGATTTTTGCTGTTTGGTCTTATGTGGAATCAGCATTACCAACTGTGCCCCTGGAAAGAGGAGTTGGTTTTATTTACCTTTTCAAGCTGAGACAGCTGATAGAAGACTATCATTTTAAAAAAGCAAAAACAAAATCTATTTAGAGATAAGGCAATTTACATACAAGTACTTTTTTTTTTTAGAGAAATTGCTGTCATTTTCAGTGCTTCTTCACTTCTTAAGGATACAGAGTACTTTTGTAAGTGTAGTAATCATTAGAACAATTAAGAATGTGCTGTTTGACTGGGACTTTATGGGTAGCTGTGTTTTTTGGTTTGTTTTTTTTTACTGTCCATTTAGAAACCTGTCAATGAAATGTCCTTGCAGATGCTGAGGGATGGCTGCTAACAGTGAATGAAGCGAATTATTGGAAGCATGAACAAAATGGGTTAGAACAAAACATATGCTCTGCTTTGCAACAGGTGAGCATATGCTGCCTAACTGAAATGTTAGAAAAAGATTGCTTTGAAATCATGCATGTTTTAGGGAAATACTGACATTTTTCTGATGTTGGCCTGCTCCTGTCTCTCATTAGCTGGTTTGGAATCGATCTCTGATGTTAAGACTTAGCATCAAATTTCTAGTAGTGAGGCAGGTACTGGATTATTTAGTGGGTGAATAAACTTCATTCACAGTGTTTAAAATTTGGCACTTAATCCTGGCAGAGCAGCAGATCTCCCCTGCTGTCCTACAGGTTGCTTTTCCAAGCCCATTTTGTTGCTCTCTGGGATGGATGGAGAGAAGATGGGGAGCACTGTGAAGGGCTGAAGGGAAATGCCAGGGTGGTGTAAAATCTTGGAATTCCCAATCCAGCCCTGCAGAGTCTGTCAAAAGAATCACTGGTGCCTGAGTCATGGTTATCCTTCAGGACAATTTTATAGGTGGCACTATTTCTGTCATGCTCTGATATTTCATGATGAAATTACTTACAGATGGGTTGCTGGCAGAGAAACTAGGGTTGGTATTTTTTATCTCAAGAGATCTTACCTTTCTTGAATAAAGCTAATTAGTAGTGCTTTGGAAATCAGTGCCCTTCTTAGGGTCAAAATTAGGGATCTGACAGAGAGAATTAAAGTGCAAATAAGCAGATCCAAAAGTTGGTTGTTCAGACCAGTCTCAAAGTTCCAGTGGGATTTACTTTTTTCTTGCTCTAATATTGTCCAAAAGATGGGTCATGCATGAATAGTTGTTTCAGTGTGCTAGTGTGTTAGGTAATATACTACTTTTGTAGTGCATATAGCAGAATAATGAAAATTTGTCATCAACTTCATTTTATAGTACATTTTGTGACAAGAAGTGTTTGCCAACCACCTTTCCCCAGCCTATCTGCCCAAAGCCAAATCAAGTTTCTGGAATTGTAATGTGAGATTTTAAGCTGCTGCATTGGTTGATGTCTCTAGACTAAAAATGAGAAAGGCAGAGCTTCATTTTCCCCTAATTAAAAATTAGAACGATCAAAAATAGCTTTTAATGGCTGTTTCAGGCTTGCCACATCCCCTTGCATCAATCACTTGTGCAAAAAATGTTAATATAAAGTTAATACTACTTCCAGGTAATAGTGATCTGTTATCAAATATTTAGTATTCTGTCCAGTCTTCCAGTTGAGCACTGGGAAGGACTGGGCATGACAATGGACCTTGAGCACTGTGTTGGACATTCAGCCACAGGCAGTGCTGCATGACATGGAAATTCCCTGTGACACACTTTCCCTTGGAGCTGTCAATTGCAGCACCAAAGTTTTGCAAACAGCCACAGCTGTGTTTTCAGTACAGCTCAACTGAGTTCTCTCTGGTTTATCTGTCTGGGAAGGCTGCTGTTGTGATTTGCCCAAGCTGTTTCCATAGTCTTTGGAAGAAAGAATTGAAATTTTGGGTCTCCTGTCCATAGGCAGAGTTTGTGCTGACTTGTCAGGTCTGGTGCTGAGTGAGTGATGCAGCTGTTGCAATATTAGCCAGTAGTAGTGAAGTAATGCAGCACCTAGAACATTGAATATTTTGAGTGAGAATTCAAAAACCTGAATAATGTAGAACTGGCTACAGTTATTTCTGTATATTCTGGTGGGAATTGCTCACCCATGTTTTGTAGAGACACTCACTGAAGGAACTATTCAGGCAGCCATATGAATCATATGTATTGGGGATGCTTTTTAGCCACTTCCAGGTTTGCACAGAATTGTTTGACAGGTAACTTTTCAACTTTCATTCAAATAAGAAGTTCTTATAGGCAGTAACCTCTAATTTTTTAACCCTTACTCTGTCCATCTTGTGTGCTGAGAGGTCTTGTAGAAAACTGTGATCATGAAATTAACAACTTTATCACATTAAATGCTCACAGTAAGTAATAATTTTACAGATTCTCTTCAGTTCTGTTCTTAACTTTGAAACCATAGAGAGGTTGAAGAGGCAGCTCATGGGCTGGATTTTAAAGATTCCTAAGAATTTTAGGAGAAGAACTTGAGACTGTTCCTCCATTCTGCAAAATCAGGTCTGAGGCAAAAGCACTTGGCTGTGCTTCATTGCCTTGCACACCCAAATGTGTTTAACCTGCACACACACCCAGATTTATTGTTTGTGCTTCCCACACGTGCACCACTGACTTTCCTAATGATAATTCTGTTCTGCTCTCAGAGCTTTGAAATAAGTGAGAAGGGAGAAGAAAAGAGAAATTTTAATGCCACCAGACAGAATGCAGTGTGGGAACACAGTTATTTACTGTGGCAAATCCCAAATCCTTATTAGCAAAATATCATAATGGTGCTGCTGCTGTGGCAGTGCTGCAGCAGCCACTGTTTATTTTATCCTTCACAGGAAGGGATTTACTTTTATATTTACCTTTACCTTCTCCATTCTGCAGATACAGGGTAGCATTTTACAAAGCAAGAAGAAGTTGAGTCTATCCAAGCTTTCATTCTCTGTGTTGGTAACAGAGGTTCAGTCATTTGAAGTATCAGCTGGATGTGTGTGAGGAAAAAAAAAAAAATCAGAATTAAAATGGCCAAACTAAAAGTGCAGCAATATCTTAATCTGTGTTGTAATTTGGATGAAGGATTTGGCAGCATATCTACCAGGTTTTGAGTGTTTTAAATGCAGATGTGCCCTAGTAAAGAAGATGCAGCTCAAGTTTCAGTGTAGCTTTGTACAAATACAAGTCAGACAAGCTGCCATATAAAAAATAAAATATAGAATAAAAACATAATTCAAAAAATGTCATGGACAGCCTCACTGCAAGCAAGAGTCTTGTGTTTGATTAATAGGCAACCTCTGTTGTTTAATAACCAAGCAGAAAGAAGCTTGGATACAGTAAATCTCAATGTTTTTTGCAGATTCTGTAATTGAAATATATGAGTACATATGCTTGAGTATATATGCTGATGTCAGACCAAATGAAGTGGTTTGTTTGAGATCAAAGTTCACCCATCTTCTGTTAATGTAAAGATGAGTGCCTTTCCCTGGATCTCTGTGTTGGTGGAAGGTGGGTTATAAGTGTTTGTATACAATTGTGAGACATCTGAAACAAAATTGGGAACCCAGAGAAAGGAGGGGAATGGTGGGCAGTGGACCACTCACTGTGTGCCCCAAGTGGCAGGGAAATAACTGCTGAATGTGGAAACTCTATAAGGAACTTAGGAACAAAAGGAATTAAATTAGTCCCATTTATACTTTAAGAAAGGAACATTGAGTGTCTATAGTTGTCTCTCAACATAAAGACAGCCAGGCTATTTTCATATTTTCTGCAAAGCTTTATTTGAGGCTTCATTTGTTAGAAGCCTGTGCTCCAGCTTGTCACTACTGTGAGAATGGGTGGGAGGCCAAGGGAAGCATTTAGTTTACTGGAGTTTACTGGATTTGTGGGATCCTTTGGCCTGACTTCAGAAGGTATTTAGACAGTTATAGCTGACTTGACATTACTGAGGAGAAATGAAGTCTTCTAGCTGTTTAAACAAATTCATAATGTGTTATGGAAAGTATCTGTGTGATATTAGGAAAAAATTCTTTACTTTGAGGATGGTGAGGCACTGGCATAAGTTGCCCAGAGAAGCTGTGGATGCTCCATCCAGGTTGGATGGGGCTTGGAGCAGCCTGGTCCAGTGGAAGGTGTCCTGACCATGACAGGGGATTGGAATGAGATGAGCTTTATATTCCCTTCCAAGCCAAACCATTCTGTGATTCTGTGGCCCTCACAAATTGATTTTATGAGTCCTAATTTTTCTGACCTCTTTCTCTCCTCCAAAACAAGAGGGAGGGGAAATGGGAAGGTGACTTTTGGCATGTCACTTTTTAGTTAAGTCATGAGCACATCACACTTAATGTTTAGGCTCCTGGTAAGTTTTTTTTCCTTAACACAGAAATCCCTTGCTGAGGGCAGGGATATTGGGTACTTAAGAGTTAAATAATCTTGCTTTGGAAGCAGCTGAACAGTTTACACTCCTTGCTGGGCTGTACAAAAATACTTTTCCTTTGAAGTGCTAGGAGGAGCGGCTGAGGGTAAAACCTGGAATGGGGTTGTAGCTCACAGTTTGCAGTGGGCTTAGCTTGGAGCAGGCACTGCAACTGCAGAGGGACATTCAGGGTTTTTTACCATCACTGTCTCAGTGTGAAGGCTTTCTTTCTGAAATCCTTTAAATGCTATTTATTTATTATAAATTTTGGATTAGGATAGGTGGCAAGAAATACAGATTAAAAAAATCCTTTCCCATAAAGACATGAGAAATACAGGGGTCCTGTTGGAAGTTCCTTGCCTGCTTCTGATATGATCTGGTAGTGAAGTGCTCCCTGCTGCTCTGGGATGAGAAAGATTCACCTCTGCTGAGTGGTGTAAAGCAGATCAAACTTTTGTCTGGAAAGGGTTTTCCAGAGTTGGCTAAAACCTGTGAAATCTCATGCCTGATGTTACACCTTAGCCAGGCTGTGCTCTCGGTGTAGCAAAAGCTGACAGGACAATGACACTAGTGGCACTTGCCCCAACTGGAGGAAACTAAAACATGATGTTTGTAAGTAAAGCCATGGGTTAACAGTGCTGTTAACAGTGTGTGTATCCTCTGCTGTGTGCCCCGTGCTGCAGAGCTGTGCATGGCACTGCTGGTCCTGCTTCTGCCATGGGCAAAACCTGATGCACTCTGGGTCTGATAACCTGGTGACTCCTGCCAGGACCAGCAGTGGAATTAGACTGAAGTTGCTCCCTAGTTTTCTAGGGTAACACTTGGATTAATAATCTCTTGTCAGTATTTGCATGCATTTTTGGGGGGGAGATGCCGTTACATGAAACTGAGGAAAAAAAAATTTCCTTTTAGCAATACCACTAAAAGGATGATCAAAAGCAATTTCCCCATCAGCTAATGAGGGGTAACATTAAAATACCTGGCTGTATCTGTTGAAGAGACTGTGATGGTAGGTCAGATCTCCAATTTCAAGTTCGAGCTATCTATAATAATAATAATAGTAATAATAATGATAGTGTCCTTTCATCTTTACTCATTTAAGAATCAGACACTTAGCTGTTGGTAGCATCTCTGTATTTCTTTCCCTGCTCCTCCGCCACTCAGTCTTTAGCATTCTACCTCTGCGCTTTTATTTTTTTTTTCTCTTTTTGTACAAAAAAAAAGCATCAAGAATTTAGTTGCCAAAATAGGCAACGTTTCCCTCTAGGCTTTGCAGTGTGCTTTTCCCGGCTGAAGGACTAACCATGAGTTGTTAGCAGGAGCACAGGCAGGCTGCCCGCGTTGTGGCAGTGCCGTGTGTGCCGGCTGCTCCCGGAGCACAGGGCGCACACGCCGCTCCAGCCTGTGCACAAAGCCGCTCTTGGGCAGGAATGGGTGCTGCTGCCTTCTCCAAAACTGTGCAGGCAAAGCAGATATTATCAGGGCTGGCCCTGGGGCATAAAATAGAAAGATCAAAGGAAGTGGCAGCAGCACACAGAGGCTCTTCAAAGCCTGAGTAAGGGAGGATTGATAGAGAAAAGGAGAATGCTCTTGCTGATGTAATCACAGCCTGTGAGACAGGTTGGGTTTTTTTTTTTTTTCTTTTTCTTAATTTAAACAAAGGCACAAAGACAGTCCTTGTTTGTTTAGAGAGGTGAAGCATGTGCCACAGAGATAGAGCAGGGATACCTCAGTATATAGAAGATTTTCATGAATAGCGTGGAGCTCAAACATTTTGAAGTGACTGCAGAGTTGCAGTTTTTCTTATTTTACTTTGCACAACTTCTGCATGTGGTATTCCCTCACTTGTGGTGTCCATGTGGAATGAAGTAGGAAAATGGCAAAGGAAGGAATGCTTGTTTTCAGGCTGCTGTCCTTATTAAAATGGAAGCTTATTTTGTTTTCTTTTGAGAATGCTGGTAAAAAAATTTCTGGGATTTGTATGAAAAAAAGTTAAGCACAGGCAAGGTGGAGTTGGAGGGGGGTGATAAACTGGATCCATTGTCAAGAAGCACAGGCTTGTTCAGGCACAAGCTGTGAATAGGAAAGAAACAGTTGTTCTCCCCCTTTATCTGTGGAAAGGGGGAAGAAGAGGTGGGACTTCTCTGGAACAGATGTGCAGGGGTGGAGGGAGTTTTCAATCTTCTCTGTTACAGACCTCACTTTATATGCTGCAGCTGCAGAAATATGTTTCTGAGCCTTCATTTTGCCTGTAAAGGTCCCACCTTTATAATTCAAAGGCAACCTTGTGAAATTGTGACATACAGAGCATGGTAGTCCAGCTTTTTCACCCAAAGGTGTGCCTGTATGGTGTGTGGCAAATGACATGAGCTAGCACAGTCTGATATCCAAATGTTATATGAACACATGACTCAAAGCCTGAATGAGTAAATACTACCAGAAAGGCAATGCATATCAATATCATTGATTTTACACCTGTTTGGAGCTCAGGCAGGACAAGCTTTTCTGCTCAGATGGTGAGCAAAGCCTGCATGCATTTCTTGGTAGAGACTGGAGGTCCACGGGAGGGAGAGCCCATCCCTTTGTAAGTCTTTGGGAAGTTGTTAATTCCAAAACTTAAAATCAGCTTCTCCGTTTTGCATTGTTTTACTTTTTGTTTTAGAAGAAAGACCTAATGGGATTATCTCAGTCCTGAAATGTATTCCAGAATGCCAGAGATCAAAGTTGTTTCTGCTGGCAAAATCTACAGCTTTTCCTTCCCCTGTAGGCCTGAGACCATTTGCAGTTCAGGTTAGTACACAAAACTGTGGTTCTCTAAAGTTTGAAAATCTATCATGAGGGAAGGGTGACTGCCTATATTGTTAACTTTAATGCCTTCTTCTGGGGTCAAAGCTACATTTGTAGTCTGCTGAATCAGATTATTACCTTAATAAGACAAGCAATAAGGTCCCTGCTGGAAAAGGGATCCATCCTCTTTGTTGTGGAGTATGTGGGATGATACTGGCATTCTTGTGTTGCCTCATCTGGAAATTTCTAAATTTTGCTGGTCAGCATCAAAACTTTTTCTCTTCACTCTCCTGCATCTCTCTTCTGCCATGCTGCTTCTAGAGATGTATGTGATTTGATACTTGACACTAATGGAAAGTGCTTCAATACACTTAAAATACTCTGATTTTGGTTTCTACTTAGCAAACCTTCAGGCACCAGGAAATTTGCACATCTTACAGAGCTTTGAGATGGGCTCTGACATGTACTTGTGTTACTGCTGCAGGCACTTTCCCCTCACCATACACAGAGGCTAGAGGAAAATTCTGGGATGGGAATCCTAGCAGTTACCATGGCTTTCTGCTTGAAAATATATTCTTTTTGGAAATCCCATCCAGATATGTGACGGACAGACTGTTCCAGTCTGTTGTAGAAGACAGTTAATAAAGCAAAGGTTTCTTTGCTCATAGAACAGGGCTAATTGATGAGTTCTGCCATCAGTATTGCATCCCCATTCTTTGCTTCTAGTGAGCAAGAGAAAGGAAAAAAAAAGAGGTTTTAGTTGATTTCCTGTATGCTCTACTGAGTTTGTGCAGCCACTTCTGCCAGCAGTTATCTGTGGCCTTTTGATTCATGCAACCAAGTGAATTAACACAGCTGCCATGCTGAGTTAACCAAAAAAGTTCCTCTGCTCCAGTGAGTCTGGCAGAAACCAGTAGCAGATATTTGTGAAGGAATGTAAGATTAGAGCAAGCATATGGTGAGAATTCTGCAGTACATGTTTCCAGGCTCTGCCAGCTTGTGGCTTAGGTCTTCCCAAAAGGACCAAGTTCTACAGGAGATCCCTTGATGGGTTTTTCTTTAATATTTTTTTCCAGTCCATTACTTCGTGTGTTGTCTAAATTTGAGAGCAGACAGGGAAGATCTGTTTTGGTTTTGGGGGGTGCTGCACACTGTGACATTGTACTTTATTTTTGGAGAACAGTGGAGTCCATGTTGCTGCATGTATAACAGCAGTTTTATTGCCATGTCTGACAGGTACCTACTTCAATTGCTCACTAACACGATTGGAGGGAAGACAACTAAATCTCCAGAATTTTTCTCATTCTCTGACTGTTCAGTGTGAATTCTGTAGGGTTTTTTTTTTTTTTTTTTTTTTTTGCTGCAGGGGGAAAAAACGTTGCCAGGAAGTAATTGTTCTTTCTGTCTCTTCCTAATTCTGTGCAGCAGCTGCCTTGTCTTTAGCTGCTATTAATGGTCAGAGCTTTGTGAACAAAGGAGCTTCAGGCTGATGTAACTTCTTCCTCTGTTAGACATTCCCTCTGAAGCCATCTTTTGTCTTGATGGCCCTATTGTAACCATTCATATACTGATGAATGAACAGGAAGCTGATGATGATAGTGAGCAGATGAGTTTGATCATGAACAGGTTTTACTCAGGCTCCAGCCTGAGGGAGTATATATAGGAGCAGAACTGTAGCTCTGTCAGCTACAATGTCTGATTTGTTCATTCAGATTTTCTTTTGTGTAAGAAACTAGAAAATCTAGGAGAAAATGTGCTAACTTTTTACAGAGAACAACATTATTACAGGTACAAATACAGTAATTCTGTCTGTGGCCTCCTCATACAAAGAAGTTTACAGGACTGGCTGGTTTTGGGATTTTTTTTGGGAGGGGTTGTGATTTCTTGAGCTACAATGACTGTTTCAAGATTGATGGTAAATACTTTGCTGTACTGTTAGCTACCTGACAGGCTGCATGTTGTATGACAGTCAATGAAGCATCTAACCATGGCTTTTCCAGCACAGATGTTTTTCTCATGTGGCCTTTGGTGATTGTGATATATATTACCTTTCTATAGATAGATAAACTATTCTCAAAATGCCTGATGGAATGGACTCCTGAATATATTTTTAAAAATAAACACCAATTGAGTGTTATTTAAATACTACAGACAAAATTAGTGGCTCCCCAGCAGTGGAGGGCAAAGATGTGCTTGTGAGTGTGGTTGTTCTTTTCACAATGCCTGGCTTTTCCTGTTTATTGTTGTGATTCAGCACAGATTCCATTGACTTAGTTTTTATTTTTGCATCTATCATGTTTTCTGCAGACCCTTCCTTTTGTTTGTATCTGGTTGAATGTGCCTTTTATGACCCTTGGTTAAAGGGATTCTCCCAAGTCACAGCTGTATGTACAGCAGGTTATCAGTGCTCATCTTGGTTAATTGTAATACAAGCTGGAGGAATGCACCAGGAAAAACAAAGAAACACCATGAAAAGCTTCTCATAATAATGGCTATGATTTCTTTTCCTTCTTAAGAATAAAGTGTATTCTGGAAACCTTATCCTTACACTGAAAATTTCATGGGATGTTGCAATTAGTGGAAAAGATAAGAGAGCAAATTATCAGAGAGCAAAGCAAAAGACTTGGTGAGCTCCACTGGGCTCCAAGAGCATGAATGCTGCATCATAAAACTGGAAAGGGAGACTAGATAAAGGAACAGGTAGATCACAAACTGTGGAACAGCTGAGTCATGTAACAGTGATATTCACTGAAAAAGACCTGGATTTTGTCAGCTTGGAAAGCTCTTGACAACAAACTTTGAGTTAAGTCTGATGAAGGAACAATTATTGATTACTCCTTGTAACATGAGGATTATAGAACATTGAAATTCACAAAACAGCTTTACAGTCAAGCAGAAAAAAATACATTTTATAAGCAGTAGGTTGTGTTTCCTGCTGTAGGATGGTGTAAAAGCCATAAGTATGTGTGTCATTCCAAAGGAATTAGGTAAAAACATAGAACATAGATGCATTGCTTACTTAAACACAGTATTCTGGGTGAAGTCTCAGCTCTGGAAGTCTTAATCACTGATAGCCATAATTAATAGGTTGTATCTAAAGCATAATGTGTTTTTTCTGCTTTACCTATTCTCTGAATTTGTGCAGTTAGCAGCTGTTGGAGATGGGATACTGTTCTGGCTGGATTTTTGGTCACACCCTGCATGTTTTTATGGCTGTTTTTATGACTTGCCCAGCATTGCATAGGAATCCTGTGGCAGAGGAAGCAATCCCGTCTGCTGGGCAGCATTCAGCTGCTTTAACCACAACACTGTATTTTCTTTTCTCATAGTATCTTACCTCATTCACTGCACTGTCCAAACTTTGTGACATGTGAGGGGAATGTCCTGCAGACAGCACTCATTCACCCTACACTGCTGTGTTTTTGGAGTGCAGTTTACAGCATTAATTTCCCAATCAGTGTTGAGGTGTGACAGCAGGAGACAAACAGCACTAAACCCAAGCCAATAGATTTAACTGGATTTAATAGCGTGGGTTATATGCCAGGGCTGGAGGAGTTGGATGAGAAAAAAGGGGGCACCATGGGTGGGACTGAAGTAGTGAAGGGCTAGTCTGGGAGAGAGGAGAAAAGAGGCAATAGATCAGTGGCCATATGAAGGAGGAGTCATCTGGAAAGAGATGGGAAAAGGAGGAAGAACTTTTGATGTATCCTGAAATACAGCACAAGCATCTGAAAATTAAGGATGAATCGGGCTCATTATTTTAATTATGGTAAAAATTTAACTTTAGAAACTTCTAGTACCTTTTTTTTTCCACCCATGCATAGGGTGCTGTAATATGGTAAGAATGTACATTAGTATTTCTCAGAAAAAGCTGAGAAAACCTGTTTTGGTTTACTGTTCTGTAAAAGAGTTTTAAAACTTTTGAAGTTTCTTTTATTCAAAGTGGAATTGATTTTTTTGCTCTTAGATCAGGAATAAATTCCTTGTAATGAAAAGGGAGAGCATCAGGTCTCCAGAATTCCAGAAACTTCCACTATTGTTCGTTTGACTTTAAATAACATTAATTGAATCCTTCAGGCACCAAGTGCTAAGTTCCTGCAAGTGCCTTTGATAAATGAAAAAGAGCAAAGAAGTGATAATTAGTTGAGTGCAGAATAGTTCAGATTCTGGTTCAAGAAGTCAAAGCATAGGCTGTGAGCAGGGAGTGAAACTGGCCATCAAGTCAGCTTTTGATCTGACCAAGTGTTATGAATTGTGCACTGGACTGAGTTGTGGAGCCTGTGTTACATTAAAGTTAGTTACTTCCTGTGCAAAATAAAACAAATTAGGGCTGAAAGAGGGAGGATCAGTTTCACAGTGTGTGAAATGTTTGCAGAGACTACTTCAGCAACGTGCTACGTTAGAATTAAGCAAAGCTTTTTATTTTTAAGTCATTCCTTCTACTCCGGAGCATTCTTCAGTGGTGACTCAGGGTAGAGCTAATCTCACTCAAAATGGTTGCCAGTTGCCACTTGGAACAATAGGACCGAAGCCACAGGCTGCCATCAGGTGGTAGTTTTTAAGAAGGGCATTTTTTCCCCAGTGGATTTGAGTGCTTTCTGTCTGGTAACATGAAAGATTGCAATATGCACTGAATTCTTGTAATAGAAAGTGTTGAAAGAGTGCATTACCCATTACCTGAAATGATGAACCCAGTGCACCAGGTATTTTTGTTTTATGGAAAAACCCAAATGTTAAACCTTAATATGTTTACAGGAACAACTCTTGGCACCTGATTTACACACTGCTTCTTTCAAAGTACTCAGTTCCTCTCTGGGCAGGGGCATCTCTCTTTCCAGTAAAGGAGATCATGTTCTGTTGCCTGCATCCTGTTCCATTGCAGCAGACTTTGGCTTCACCTGTATTTCCACAGTATATAGGTCAGAGAGATTGTGCTGATTGGAGCTGACAGAGTAAAACTAGGTGTGATGTTTGGATTCTGCCAGAAAACATGCAGAGCAGGTGCAGAGCAGAGCATGAAGGGTGCTGTAGAAGTAATTTCTTGAGAATTTGATGCTGGAGAAAGAAGAGACAGTCTGGAAGCAAACAGAACCTATTTGGAGACCTCTCCTTTCCCTTCTGAGTCCTTTCCCTCTAAAAGTTACCTAGCATCTTAAAATGTTTTCATGTGGGCAGAAGCCATGAATTGAGTACAAATCCATTGAAGTAATCTGGGTTATCAGGTGAAAGGAAGATCACATGATGAGTTTTGGAGAGGAAAGCTTGGAGCACAAAGTGGAGAAACAGGGATATGAAAAGGCATGTGGCAGCTGAGTTAGAAACAGAACTTCTGTAAACTTTACTGGTTTGTGTTTTGGTCCAGAATTTCTTTTTTAACAAAAATCTGACCAAAAGGCAAACTTTGAGAAACAATTTAAGATGAAACTACCTTCAGACTGTAAACTGTCACAGGGATTTTCTTGGAACATTTTTTGGTAGTTGCAATATAAGCTAAGTTAAATGTATAGAGCAGGAGAATGCTTTGTAATTTATGACAAATTCAACACAGGAATATGATAGTTATCCTCAAGTCAACTATTTATAAATTTAGAAATATTAAAGATTAAGCTTTAGAGAAATCTGTGCAAAGGTAAGAAATAAGGGGAGGTGTCCAAAATAGTCAAACTAAGAGCAGCATAATAAATAAGTAATGAAGACCATAATACCCATAGATTATTCCAGTATTTTTCTTCCTCTAATGTCTTGAGAGAAATGTGTGAAGGGATTTGCAGTAGACTGGGTCAGAACTGGGTAATTTATGGCAGAGGAGTGAGGAAATACTGAACAGAGTATGCAGCACAGGTACTTTGATATCAAGACAGAAGATTAAAAATGATTCCTTAGAAATAATGCAAGGGAGGAGCAGCTGGGGGAGAGTGGGGAGAAGAGTGGGTGCTGGAAAGTCTGGTCTGGGCAGTGAGAGCTGCAGTGCTGGAATCCCACCTCTGCTGGGCCTGTGCCTCAGGGAGTGCTCTGGGAACTGAGAATCATCATCCAGCCCTCAGCTGAGAGCACTTCACTGGCTCAGGGATGGTGGTTGGTTTGTCTCCATCACATTGCTCTGAAAAACACAAAATCTGTGTTCTGTTTTAGGCTGTTCAATTTTCATCATATTCAAAAACTTTCCAGAGCATCTTGTACAGAACAGGCTGAAGGAATTTTTCTATTGGCCAGAGATTGTATGGTTCATAGAATCTTGAAAGAGTGTCTATGTGAATATTCAAAGATCAGTTCACATACTAAACTGGGAAACAGAGTACATCTTTAGGCTATGAACTATTACATTTCAGCCTTGAGAAAAATTTCTTTTTCATGCTAACTAAAGCTGATCTGTCTTTTCCTTCCCTAATGGTATTTCCAGACTGACTTGCAGTCAAGATAATGACTGAGAATTTTCTAAATATTAAAACCTTTTTTGCTGATGCCTTTTTTTTTTTTTTGTGTTGCAACCCAGAGGATTTGTTCAAACCATGTAACTTTTGGTGCCATTTGAATTAGCACTGAGGCTGCCACTGTGCTGACAGCAACTGAAACTTCATGCTCCAAAACACACACTCAAGAAGTGTGTCTGTTCATCCTTAGCAGATGCCAGCTGCTTCCCTTCTTTGTCTCTTTTGGGGGAAGATAGTGGCCATGACGTGGGAGGTAAATATAATGAAATTATTTCCATCCTACCGTTACTTGATAATTCAACAGCTGTAGTTTTAAGCTCTGTTGGCTAATTAAGACACTTAAGAGAAAATAATAATAACCAAGTGCTGGTTCTATCAGGAAAAGATTATAGTTTTCTAAAATAGAGTAGCTCCTAGTTTTGAGAACTACAAAGTTAAAATTTTAATTATTTATTGAATTTTTTTTTTTGGTTGATGGTAGAGCAATTTAAATTCATCTTTGCGCTCAGATTTTACTTAAGCTTAGATTTAATTTTACTTCATCTTAGATTTCAGTGCTTCCATTTGCAGCTGCTTTTCCTGTATTTGAGGACTAGGGGCTTAATTTTTACATTTGGTCATCATGCGTGTATTTCATATAAATGTCTCAAAAAGTTATGAAAATTGTAAAAAGCAGAGTCTGGGATTGCTCTTTTGTTGTTTTATGCAAATAATTTTGTTGTTTTATCCAAATATTGCAGGTAGCTAGGAGACTATTTATTATTCCACACTTTCTCCTAGAAAAATAACACTTATTTTGTTGGGTAGTGTTTATTGTGTGACTGTCTCCCAGGCTGCAACATTGAATATGTGTTTATGTTTTCTGTGAGAAGCAATGAAACTACAGCTGGCTGTACATTATCTTTCTCATCCCTTTTCTAAGTGTGGTCACTGAGACAAAATTTCAATTCTGAGCTGAGTAGATCCTTGTTGCTGGCTACTACAGCATATTCTACATGATATATCTTGATGAGTTTAAACAGTAGTTCAACTATCTCAAGTGCAAAACATGGGTGGAGAGAAGGATTAAAATATCCTAACCCTTCTCTTTTGTGCTTCCCCTGAAGCAAAGTGCAAAGCTGCCCACTTTATATTGCCAGCTCCAGCTTTATCCTCCATCTCTGAATTTCTCTGCAGCCCCAGGGGAAGCTGCACCTCTGTGGCTCTCCCACAGCTGCTGGACTTTGATGAGGACATGCCTTCTCTCTTTCCACTGGCCTCCCTTGGCAACCAGCCCTTTGAAGATGACCTCTTGCTGTTTGCCTGTTGTCTCTCTTGTGTTGGATTATAGATGAGAGGTTGGCGTGAGGGGAAGGGGGATGGAATGGAGTGTTGTGCATTTTAAGCCTCATTTCTTTCTGCATTCTCACCTTTTTTTTTTTTTTTTTTTTTTTTTTTCCCTCTGTGGCTTTTACCTCTCTATATAGATAAAATGTTGTCATGCATATGGAAAATGACTTCTGGCAGAAATACAGAGTTCCTGCTTGGCATGTGTATATAGGACAAAGGAAGTTTGATTAGTATTGTGGTAAGGACTCCTGTAACAATCTACTCACATTAGTTCCCTTCCCCCATCCCTCTTTTTAAGTACAATATTGTTCTTAGTTATAGTGCAGCCTTTCTCTGTGTGCATGTTCTCTGTTCCTCTTCCCTCCCTCTCCCTGCAGTGAATGCTTCCTCCTGGAGCCAGGACAGTGTAATCACCTTGTTACTGAAGGCTGTGCTGTGAAATGGGAAGGGATGCACTAGAGCTCTGTGCCTGGGCCACATTTTGCATGGACACTGACTACTCTGGAAATTCAAACAATGAGACTGCTAAATACTGAGAATATCCTTCATGAGAGTCTTACAGGGACAGTAGCTGTAGGGTAAGAAGTATGGTATTATAGGGGATCAAACAAAGCATAGGAATACACATCCAATTTTCACTGTGGTGAAAGGTGAACAGGTGAGGTTATTTAGGACAGAGCATTGTAAGCAACAGTGTTTACACACTTTTACAAATGTTACCATCTCCTTTTTCAAATTTTCTGTCATAATTAATCTTCATCAGTGTGGCAAGGAGAGCAAAATGATAGTTGACATTGATGTGGAATATTGATGAATAAAGGCAGGACTAAGATATGTTTGAGGGTATTTTACAGCAGACATGAAGAAAATAATCTGGATGTACCTGTGCATGCAGTTGGAATGCCTCAGTGCAGCATTCCACCCAAAATTAGAAGAATAGGATGTGGGGGGTGTATCTATGATCTCCAGATGTAATTAGTATATCCTTATACTGCTGTTTAATTGGATCTTCACTTTCTAACCCAAAGGATGCCCCCAAAGGATGCCTCAGAAATAATTTGTGTTATTTTTAACTCCTCTTTCTTTCCTTCCCTGCCCTTCTCTGTTTGTCTAGCAAAGTTCCCCACAAACCTGAATGCAAGCAAACCAGCTCTGCTTGTTAGTAGCTTATTGCAAAATACACAAAATAATATCTTCTCTTGTCAGAGGTCCTAGAGGGCTCTGGAGAAGCAACTCAGCTCTTACTACATCCAGGACTGCCTGGAAAGTCAGGATCTAGACCAGTTCAAGTGTCAAAAAATGAACTGTAATGAGTTTAGACTTCTCAAATCACTGTGAGCATACAAAGAACAGTCACTACTGCTCTGAGTCTTACAGTACTGTGAAATTTGGGTCAGTATCTGATCTCTCAATCTGTTTGTTAAACTTCCTTGCTCAAACACAATCAGTAAATAAATAGTTCAGATCTGTGTGCTTTTGTAAAATAAAATACTGCCTTCTCTGGTACACGTGTGTGTGTGTTTTCTTCTGATTCCCTCCTAACAGTCTTGGAATTTTCATCACAGCCAAGTTTTCTAAGTGTGCATCTTGTGTGCTTTTGGCAAGGGAAAGCAAAGGGAAATTTCTTTTTGGGTTCCCTATGAACAGCTTCAGTCAACTGGGTTTGGAAGTTTGTTTGGGGTTTAGTGTTGTTTGGTTTTGTTGTTGTTTGTTTGGGTTTTGTTGTTGTTGAATCATTGTATTCATTCTTTCTGGCCCCTAAGGTTGAACAAATCCCATTATGTTGTTCAGTCTTTGTCAGGGTGTCTTCATACTTCCTACTTCATTTTCTGCTAGAAAACTTAGTTGCAAAGTATTAGTAACTCTATATCAAGCCTTTAACTTAAGTCAAGGACTTTATATGGCAGTGACCTAGTATTTCTAAATCTCCCCTTGAGTGCTATGGGATAAATGCAGTTTTTCATGAGATGCAGAATAATCCTGCTTTTCCCAGCCAGTTAAAATTATGTTTAAAGTTTTGGTTATTAGTATGTTTTGAGGGCCTGTCTTGTTCCTTATAGAGCCAGAACTCTTTTGTTTTACCATATAGCTACTGGATGACTTCTGCTAAAAGTAGTTTATGAAGGTATCATTTTATTGCAGATTTTCTCTCTAGTTTCTCTCATCCATTATGCCTACACTTTTTGCCAGCATCTTTCCATCAATTTAAAAAGAGAGGAAAAAAGCCACAGTTATAAACATGACTTTGTTCTCCTTTGTTCTGTCAAACACTATGGTAGGAGAACTTAGTGTAATCAAAGCACTTACATTCCTGAGAGAAGAATTCTGCCTTCAAATTATCTACACTATGAACATCTTTTAATGGGAATTTTGCTTTTTGGAGATGCTTTAAAGGAAGGAGATGCCAGTTTTCTGTTTGAATGGACCAGGAGCTTCCTTTGCAAAGTGTTTGGAATAATTAGTGTCCAGCTGCTTTGTTGCAGTAGATTGCTTGGGCAGTACAATCCCTGCTTATGCAGCAAATCTGGTGCAGATTTACAAATCTAAATGTGCTGAGTTTAGATTTGTAAATGTCTATTACATGCTGTGGGTGTCTGCAGTGTCCCTGAGCTGGGACAGAGCTGGCAGAGGGTGCCTGGGAGCAGGCTGCTGCTGCCAGCTCTGTCTTTCAGGCAGTTCTCCTCCTGTCCTGAGGGATTTGAAGCTGGACCATGGCACAGGTGAGTTGAGTTTGCTGATGAACTAGATCAGTGCTAAGATCTGGTTCCCTAGTTAACAAAACCTCCTTTGGCTGCTTT
Source organism: Erithacus rubecula (assembly GCF_903797595.1). Lineage (NCBI taxonomy): Eukaryota > Metazoa > Chordata > Aves > Passeriformes > Muscicapidae > Erithacus > Erithacus rubecula. The sequence goes on along the minus strand of NC_136671.1, from coordinate 8,318,715 downwards.
TCAAACTTACTGCTGCATTTCACAGGATCTGGTGGGATTTGTGTTGTGCTGGCCAGGCTGCCTTGTAGAATTTGCCTGGCCTCTACTGCATGGTGGATGCACTCAGCTGAGTATTTCTGGGTTTACATTCAGTTACAGCATAGACTGGGTTTCTCATCATCCCTTTTGGCACATTTCCTGGGCTAAGAGGACTGTAAGAGGATTTCAGGAATGCCTGATGCTCTTGCTATAGAGAAAGTTCAGTGGAAGCCACTTGTGGGTTCAATGCTGACCACTGGCTTGGACAGCTCAGTCACAGCTGATAGCCAAGAAAAGCTCACTCCTAAAATGCTCAGGTCCTATAATGTTACTTTTTGTGGCAGTTTGGTTTTTTGCAGGATGTACTTCTTTAAAACAGAAAAAAAATCCAGGCCTGATAGCAAAAAGAAATCATGTTTTAATGGTTTTCTATTTGTTCCAGGGAATAAACATTCTTCTCTGTATGGCAAAGCTGCAGAGTGGTGGGAAAATGCTTCTGGCTTTCACCTTTTTCTAAAAAGGCTGCTGTGTTCCAGTTCAGCATAAAAACCCTCATGTTTTATCATGAGGCTGCAGGAATAATAACAATGCCTAACTTTATTAAAAAACCCCTACTCTTCAGTTCTTAAAAACTTCCTCCCCCTATTGGTACAGTTTTGGATTGCTTATCTGTAATGGACATTCTGCTGGACACCAAGGGGCTGGCTAACCAAAAATATCTGAAGTCTGAACTGAGTTGTCAGGCTCTGCTTCCTTACACCTGGGGTAAGCCAGGAAAGGAACTCTTCCTTTTGGTTACCAGAGGCTACACCTGGTTAGGAAAAGCTTTCCCTGATGATAGAGTTCCTATTCAGGCTGACTAATTTTTAATGTTTTCTTTTGAGAACTGCAAAACCTCATAAATTTTATTTCAAAAGCCTGTCTAGTGAAAGAATGTGAATTCATGTGGACAGAGATGAATCCATGCCAAGTGCATTCCAGGTGGGAAAGCTATATGGACTGTCTGTTGTTTCAGGCTGTTCACCAATAAAGAGTTCAGCTCTTCACAAAAACACTGAATAGTTCTGCTCCTTTTCAAAGGCTTGTGCACTGTAGTGTTTTGAATTTGCTCTTTACTGTGACAGTTTGAAACTACTGATAATTTTCCACTGCACAGAAAATAATTAGTTTTATTGTTGCCATTGTAGGTTGTCCATCATCTCTTTTGTTTAGTGTGTTTAAAGTAAAGCATGTCTGTGATCCACATCCTCCCTGGGCCTGATAGATATTTTCATTTAGCCTTACTTTTGTGTGTTCTGTGATTCTGTGCTTAATTCACTTGTGTTGTGACAAGAAAAATGGCTTGGAAAATGGCAGTATATTTTATCTGTCATGATCTACAGAGATCATTACAATGTGGTATCCAAGCAGAATCTACCAACTACTTGTGGCTTGGAGTGGTGGAGTGCTTTTCTGGGCAGAAAGTTTTCTGTCATTGAAGCCTGTGTCTTACTGGCCTTGGTGCTGATTCTGGGGGCTTTTCCTGTGTCTTAAATATATATTTGTAAGAAGAAGAGAAGCAGCTCTTTCAGTTTCAGGTTTATACTGATTTCCAGGGACAAAACAGCAGATTGTGCTTGATGAGGCTGATCCAGAGGGTCATTCACACTTGGAAGCTGTTATGGAAAGCAATATTCTGAGGAAAGTGGCAGTGGAAAGAATTTTCTGTTCCTTTTGGCCTTCTTACCTTCTTTAGTCCTTTTCCTCTGGACTGAAGTGGGTAGAGCTGTTGTTTATTCTATGACTGGGAAAAAAAGACCAAAGCTTTTCTATACATGAGACAGTGTGTAGAAAGATCCTGAGCTGTTCATACAGCATTTTGTAATACTATAATGCCTTATCCTGGCAGGCATAAAAAAGGGCAAAAGGGTGGAAGTTTTCCTTTAATCATCAGGAGTTTTTAGATGATAGAGTTACAGAGCAAAGTATTCTTCATCTGTTGGTTTAATGTTTGTCTGCCCTGTAACACTAACCCACATGAAATTGGTGCAGCTCTTTATAAAGTTATTTTAGACCCTCAACAATGTATACAGATTTTGTAGCCTTGGATAAAAGCACCTGAGTCGTGGTTTCAGTTTTACCCTTTTAGGCATGTGCAAAGTGCCCCAGCATATTTCAAGGATTTTGAACTAGAAACTTCTTAGATATGGGTTATGGTTTCAAAGCTCAATTGATACACCCTATGTCAAGGGAATTACATCAAGGAAATGGTTCTCTGCTGCTCTAGATACTTAATATCGATTAAAGCTTTGTGTTTGCTTAAAGGATCCCATGGACTCTTTGTGGGGTTAATTGTGTTGGTATATCTGCCCTGGCAGTTTAGGAGAGAGCACTCAGCCTGACTCCATCCTCTGTTTTTATGTCTGTGCTGAGGAGTTTATCCATCAGATACTGAATTTACAGAGTGGGTCATCTTCCAGTGATAGTACTACCCTCAAGCTTTTAGCACTGAGTTAAGTTCCTCATCCATGTGAGATGGTAGACAGCTCAGCAGTGTGTGATAGTAACTTATTTAGGGAAAAAAAAAAAGGAGAAAGGCTAAATTAAGAGTCTAGCTAGTGTAGTGTGGCTTGTTTTGGGTTTTTTTTCTTGGAATGGATTGGTGATAAACCTTGAAAAATAACAAGGGGTAGGAAAATCCCTTTATTGTGTCAGTTCACCATCATGTTTCCCATATTTTACAGTAATCACCCAAGTTATTCAGAAAGTTAGGGCCCCACAAGATAATATAAATAACACTCCGTGTATTGTATCACTTGCAAAATGGAAGTCAGGGTACAAGACATGGCAGAAAAGGACAAAATGACAAGCTGGTGATGCAGAAGTGATGGTGGGATTAGGGGCCATTACATGGTGCTACTTTGCATGGATTAGTGAGGGATAAATATATATATATATGTAAATTATTGAGCAGTATAATTCTCCTATTATAATCAGCTACCAGAAAGTAAAGTTGTCAAAGTGTTGGTATCAGTTTGTGGTTTTCTTCAGCTAGTTTGATAAAGTTGAGATTTAAGAAAAAGCACAAAACTGGCTGAAGTACAGAGTACTTTTTGCAAAGACCTCTCATTATATGTTAAAGCCTGGGAAACAAGCAAGGATCTGTGAAAAAACCAAGGAAAAAGAGAACAAGGAGAAGACAGTATAAGAAGTGAGATGTATGGCACTCTAGTTTACACACAAAGATATTATCCTAAGGAATGACAGCAAATTTGGAAAAGACAAACAATATCTAGGAAGCTCCTTGCCATAATAAAATTAGAGTAACTGCTCTAATTAGAGTAACTACACCAAGTGTTGGAAGGAGGAGGAACAGATTAAATATCTGAAATACAAACAAAGACATATTGTTGCCTAATGTAAGAAACACAAATATCTGAAAGGAGACTGAAGTTTCTCACTTCATGATTCACTTACCCCCCACATCATTTGGGTTCAGAAAACAATAGAGAGTGCTTCACAATGGTTAGGAAGTTTCTTGTATCTTACTTTGGCTTACATGATAGGCTTGTTTCAAAGGATGACAGGCTGCTATTACTGTGCAATTATTTAAAAAGAAAGGTGATAATGGCTCTGAAACATGGGGTCTGGATCTTAATGATGTGTAAAGCTTTTATAAGGGACTCTGCCAAACAGTTTGTATTATTTCTGTCCTTTTGCAAGGAAAAGTGGTTTGCAATGCCAAGGGGGGCTTTGTACTTAAAAATTTTATTTCTGAGCTAAGGACTTAAAATCACATTTAATTGTTAGCTTTAAATGATTTTTCATAAGCAAAATGACAGCTTACATAAAATTGCAAAGATTTTGTACTCATAGCATGTTTCAGGAATCCACTGAATTCTTCATATATGCAATGTTACATTTCAATTTCTCTGGTGTACCTTAACTTAAAACAAAAGCACTTTTATTTATTATTTATTATTTTATTTACACGTCCATATGTTTTTGCATTCTAATGAGTGGCTAAAGATTTCTTTCTGATTCTGTTTCAGATGCATCCACTTGGACTGTGTAATAGCAATGATGAGGAAGACCTGTATGAATATGGCTGGGTAGGAGTGGTGAAATTGGAACAGCCAGAGCTGGAGCCCAAGCCATGCCTCACTGTCTTAGGGAAGGTAAGGGGATAGTTTGGGGTTGCTTGTAACTCACATTACTCCATAAAATTTTGTCTGTTTTCACCCTGGGTACTTCAGGGAAAGATGCTGTCATAACTCAGTTGACAGAGATGGTGACTGAGAGCTGAGCATTCCCTTTCTGAGCTCTGGAGGAACCTAACAGAGATGAAAGCAAAAATGGCTGTTTAGCAGAAGCAATATTGGAGTAGCAAGGGTGAACTGCAACTGTGATTCTTACTTGGTCAAAGCAGTCAAAATGAAAGCATCTTACTGGTTTTCCTTAGGCACAATTTTCTGAAAATGCATACATTAATTTCCTCTTTTTGGGGGTTTTCAAACCTAGAAAGATTTATTTGCTTTCATTACAGGATAGATATCTCTAATAGCAAGTGAATCTTAATGTACTGGTAAAAAAAATAAAGATTTTCATGATGGTGGAATCTCACCATGGAATGGGGACTCTGGAATCTTAATTACAAAACTTTTTTTTCCTCTTTGTTTTATGGGGTGATGTCACTAAGATGCCATTACTGCTCCCAGATATGTTAAAAAAGAAAGCAGAAGTGTGACCTTTTTTTGTTCATGCCTTAAAATTTTTTATTATTGAGGTTATAATATGTTGGCATTTGAAGTCTGGAAGATTTGAAAGTGTATGACAGAGCATACAAATTCTACCAGTAACTGAGAAGTTGAAAACTTACTGCCTAATAGGGGTTCATCCTAAAATCCTGCCTGAAGTTGGTAGGAATATGTTAGGACTTCAGCTTAGCAGTGTATCATGCAGAAAATAAAATTGCAGGTTGACATTTTTTACGTAAAACTTGGCTCTGTAAATTTGTAAACAAAACTTCTAAAAACTTCACCTTTCCAAGGAAATCTTCTCATCTAAAAGTTGCTGCATGTTTAACTTGTGGTACATGGTGAAATATATCTCTTTAAGAAGTGACTTCTCTTTCTATTGAATTGCAGGGTAAGACAACTTTTATTTTCTAACTTGGAAAACTGTCTTTTGTTTCATAGAAATTCTAGCTGTTGCTTCTTTGTTCTTAGAAAGATAAAAATCTAGGATGAGGTCTTGTAAGGATAGGAAAAAAGATTGAGTCCTGAAAGATGCATACTGATCTATAAGTAAACTCCAGGAATAAGTTAAATCTTGAGGCAAGCCATTACAGGAAGGAGGCTGTTCAGTCCCATCTGTCTGGCTCTTGAAAATTATATGAGGAGAGAGATGTACAAAATGGATAAAGAAAGTTGAACCATAGGTGCCCTGCAAAAAAAAAAAAAAAAAAAAAAAAAATTTAAAATATATAACTGTCTTATTGTACCCAAATCCCACCATGTCCTGTATATTCCCCAGGTCCCCACACCCATCTCCAGAGTAAGTTCAGCTCAGTATCTGCTGATGTTAGCTTCCTAAAGCTTGCCCTGCTGAACAGCAGACTTTGGCTTTGCTTTGTAGCATATACTTTGCTGCTTAATGATGGTGGTGTGACATAGGGTGTGTCTAGAGAATTGGGGCAGAGAGTTCCACATGTGCCAGTTTACACACAGCAATTTCAACAGGTGAAAAAACTCTGGCCAAGGTTCTAGTCAATACTGCACTGCATTTCATTGTTCTGTATTGTCTCTATTTATTCTTCTCTTCCTGAAATATTTTTTCCCTATTTCATGCTCTCTGCTGTAGTTTTTTCTTTTCATCTCTTGCTAGCAACCCTTCTGCTCAGTTCTCACTCTGCTCAAGTTATGTCCTGATTTAGAAGGACTTTTTAGAATTCTTGGAATATTGTGGAGTGCAGATAGAAGCAGGAGCATCAGCCCTGAGGTTTTTTCAGATCTATCAGTTAAGTCAGCCTGGTTATCTTACCAGTGAGGATGAGTTGTGTTGTGATTGTCTGGGTCTCTGAAAAGTTCAGTTTCCATGGCTGGTACACAAATTGCAATGTGAGGATTCAGTGTGGCCTATAAACTCTTTTGCCTGAGTAAATATCAAACCTGCTGCATGTGTATATGTATCTTCTTCTGGTTATTTTTAGGATTTGGCAGCTGACTTAAAAGAAAATGTAAAAGGGAAAGGAGGGTGGGGGGCAGAGGAGGAAAAATAGAAGGAGAAGGAAAGGAATAGAGAAAGGAAAAGAAAGGAAAATGAGGGAGGGCTGGTCTTGAGCAGGGAAAGGAAATGGATTTTTTTCCATATGGAAAAGGAGGAGGAAATCAAGGAGTGCAAACCTATAGTTTGTTCCTCATGAAGTTTGATTTAACCTGCCCCCAAGGTTAAATCATCATGGAGGTGATATTGTTGAAAGTTTGGAATATGGTGAAGTAGACTGTAGACTAGTTAAAAGGTGTAGAGGTAAATTGCATGGCACATGAATCTGGTGAAAAGATTTATTTTTATTCTTATTGTTGGTTTTGGTTGTTGAGGTATTTTTTAATTTGGGAGGGTGGTTTTGTTTGGTTTTTTGTTTTTGTTTCTTTTTTTTTAAGTAAACTCTGGCCTATGTTTTTAGTTCTACTCGTTTATCCACAGGTAGCTATACAGAATTTAATGTGTCCATTTTCATACTAATTTTGCAGTTTTCATATCGATTTGTAATTCATACTGATTTTGTAATTGCTCATCCTTCTTAGTCATTGCTTGTCCTTCTTGATATGATGTAATGGAAATGAAAGTGTTTAAAAAAATGTCTTTACTGTGAAGAGTGCCCATGCAAGCTGGGCCTTGGTTGAGGCAGGGAGTGTGTGTGGCAGCTGTGTTTTACCATTACCTTTGATCACAGTGCAGCCCTGTTTGAGGCCATGCTGCATGCAGGCAAAGCAAAGGCCTGGGTTTTACTGATCTTATGAGCTCCTGAATAGGGCTAGAAGGGGAATGACAGAGGAAGAAGAAAGCTTTTGGAAATGAAAAGGAAACCCCGTGAACCCGAGCAGCATTATTGGCTGGATTTGCCTACCAGGGAGCCGCTCAGTTTCTGCCAGGCTAATTTTGCTTCAGCTTCTCTCCCCCACACCCCCGACCCCACCTCCCCCTCTCTCCTCCTTTCAGACTTTTTTTGTTTTTGAGGCATGGCTGTAGTAACTCGGTTCTCAGGCTGGGAACCCACTGAGCTGTTGCCATGGTCACTGGGAAGCTCTTGGTGCCATGTGCTTCAAAGGGAACCTTTCCCCTCCTGGAATTCCTGCTTCTCTCTGCTCCCAGCACAATGAGACTCCTTCAGTGCTCCAGCAGTGCTGGAGGAAGGCAGAGGCAGGGTTGCCTGCAATACTGATTGCCTGCCTGCATCCTGGCAGGGCTGGGAGCTGAAACTGGGAGTTCTTTAATGTCCCTTCCAGCCCACACCCCTCTGGGATTCTGTGACAAGGCACTCTACCTGCCTGTGTCCTCTACTCTCCAATATGCAGACCCCTGTTCTTCCCCCACCCCAGTAATTTTCAAAGCTAATTACATCTGTCAAGACTGTGAAATACAATTCAGCAATACCATTGGTTTTTATTTCAGTACAGGACAGTGAGAAAATGCTGAAGATTTGTTTAAAGTAGCACTTCTTCCCTTTCTGCAAGATTCAAAGTCCACAAGAAAAGGATTTTGTTCTTCTTTCTCTTCCAAGGACTTCTCTTCTTCTATATTAATAGGATATATGTATTTGAGGATGTGCATCTGAGTATAACCTAACAAAAGCAGGATGTCCCTGCTACTACAGCTTCCTGTTTTCTTCAGATGAAAGAAATCTGTAACATGAGGAAATTCCTAGCAGTTCTTCCAATATCCATTCACTTCTTTTCTAAGAACTTGTTTACAAAAATTTACACAAATACTAACTGGAAGAATCTCTTGTTTTGCCATGTCATCATTATTATTATTCTAGTTAGGCTGGGGCCAAAATCATAACTTGAAAATGCACTTAACAGTTGAACTGTGATTCCTAAGCTTTTGTCTAACAATTTAGTTTAAGTATAAAAATTCTTATAAGGTAATCAAATGAGAATTTATGGGGCTGTGTTGGTAGATTAGTTCTTGAATAAAGAGAGATCTGTTCTAAGACTTGAGGAACAAGAAGGCTTGTGAGGAGTCCATTTTAATATTTTTCTTTCAGAGTTACTAAAACTAATTAAAAAAGGCAAATTAAACAAAAGCAACTTACACCTTTATATTAATAACCTAAATTAAGAAATCAATTATAATTTCAAATTGGTTGATAACAGTATACTTTTTGTTTCTTTATAACAGTAATAATTTATATACAGTTGGATAATTTCCTGTAGAAATAGATTGATTACAGTTGCAGAAATGCTTATTGAATTTAGGCAAATGCTCTTCTGTGCTAAAGTTGTTCAGATATCAGGACTGAACTATGCCATAGATTAACATCTAAAATTAATGAGAGACATGCATAAAAACATTGATCAATGTTTCCAAAACTTGGCTTGTTCAGATACTTTCAGCTGGTAGTGACAGCTGCAGTAAGTGATGAGTCTTGTGCTGCAGGCAGTAGGAAATATTGTAACTTCAGGACAAAACTTCTTATATCCATTGAAGCAGTTGATATCCCACTTATGGTATCTATTCCACAATTTGGGGACCTGCTCTTCCTTGTGTTTGTTAGTCTGTGTTTCTTCCTTGCAAACAGCATCCAAAAAGCATTTGTGATGCATTTTTTCAGGCAGTAGTCTCAAAAATTAGTGGTAAAACTTAATCAGTCTGAATGAAAAGTAATAGTCAGGATGAAAAGTAATAATATGGGTGATTTTAAAGCTGGTTGGTTTGTTTGTTTCACTGTGTAGCTACCTGGAGGTTTGTGCTGCCAGTGTAGTGGAGGTAGGAACAAGTGAGAGAAGGCAGGGTCTGCTTTTTGTGATGGCAGTGTGGACATAAATGTGTGTCAGACTACAGACTGAGAAAGGGGTTTTTTTCAGTATAAACTCAATATTGGTTGTTTTGAACTCCTAGAAGTTCTGTGTTAAGAAGGAAGTTGTTATGAAGTAGAAGAAAGCTTTTTGAGTGAGACTAGACTCCTTTGGCTGTGGACCAGCTGATAGATCTATATTGCAATGCCAGAACTCTGATCAAAACAAAAACCATTGTTTTTATCAATTCCATTGTTCTGTAATGAAAAATGAATAATGGGGAAGAATAACATCCCTGGCTACTGTTAAGGATTCAGACCTTATGAATTAGTCATGTTCTTTAAGTGTCTTCAATAACTTTGCATTAAATTTTTTTATTTCCAAGGTTTGTTGTCTTAGCACTACCTAAAATTAGGGTTTACTGTGTAAAACCATAGTATATATAATTACAATCCCTGCCATGTTTGTGTTTGTCCTTACTGTAATTTTTCTAAAGAATGTATGAGCAAAAGAAAATCATGATTTTCCCAAAGCACCAAAGAACATCATAAGTACTATAATATCATAATGATAATTTCTTGTTATTCCCCACTTCAGTGTCATTTATAATGTCCAGGACACCTGAAATGTTAACATCCATTTTAAACAACCATAAAACATCTTTAAAAATGATATCTGAAATTATACTTTTATTTGTGCAAATACTTTTGATGTCATTTATATTTTAACATTAATTTTTCTTACTTCCCCAGTGCTAGGAGTGTGATCACACCTCTGCACCATACAGGCACAATGATTTCTGGAGTTCTAACAAAACTCTAGCATAGATGAGATCAGAAGAGGGGATAATACATTTTTTTTCAGGAAGAAGATGGCTTTTCATAATGGCACACAGAAAAAGACAACAAGAAGAAAAAAATCACATAGAACAAAATGCTTTTGCCAAATTTCTGCTTCCCATCTTCTTGCCTCTTCACCCCCCACATACCATACTCTAACAACAAGGTGAAGAAGGGGATTTGAATGGGAAAGAAGGAAGAAAGGCTGCATCTAAGAGTGTCAGAACATGTGGCCACTGCAAGAAACAGCACTGTCATCCTTATAACTGAATTACTGAGTTTATAACTGAGTTCTTTTCTCATGTATTCCCTTTTTAAATCCTCTCATCCCATTGCTACTTTCCACTGTAATTTCTGCAGTCCCTTTGAGAAGAGAAGGAAGAGGTTGAGCATGAACTGACAAGGAAGCCAGTTGAAATGTGAAAAGAGAAAAGGTTTGTGTATGGATTGTGTGGAGAAAGATGCAGAAAGAAAGAGAAGAACTGGATCAAAGCCAAAAAGGAGAGAGCTCAAAGGAAGGGACAAACAGGGGCTGAATCACGTTATGCAGTTCAGAAGTGGCTCTGTCAGGTTTTCATTCATGGCTGGTGGTGAGCTCTTTCCATTGGTAACTAGTGCCAGCAATCTGCTACTGTATTATTTTACTGACTTTCTTTCCATGTTCCCTGCACAGTTCTGAGAAGCATCAGCTATTCATGAACAAAGGCCTCTCTCGTGTTTCTCCCTCTGGGCACTCCTTAGATTTGCCATTGTTGGATTGATTACTTTAAATAAAAGTCCACTTTTAGAGTTGAGTCCTTAGCAGTCCCTACCATCATCTTCACTCCTTTCTAACCAACTGTGGAACACAGCTGCTTCTGCCTTAAGCTAGAGAAGCAGCTGTTGTTGCACTACATTTGTTACTGGAGTTCAGCTCAGTCAGATCTCCCAGTGAAATAAATGGAAGTCAAGGGCTGATTAAAGACTTAGGAACAATTATGTAAGGCACGCTGCGCTTACAAATAATATTAATAATATGTAAATGCTTTGTGTATTTCAGGTTTTTGGACCCTCATTATTCTATGTGGCTTGTAAGCCTTTCAAACAATGAGAGTTGTTTTTGTTTCACATGTAGAATCTCCCTGTTTCTCTAACAGGAGAAATGCATAGTGGCAAACACGTTGGAAGAAAAGGAGAAATGGGGTTTGAAACAGAAAAGTGAGGAAGCAAATAAGTGCTGCTGCATTGGAGTATAGAAATGAGCACAAAAGAAGCCTGGCAAGCAGAGTCAGATAAATAGACCAGAAAGTGAAGAAAATAAGGAGCAGTTATGGAGGCAGGGAATGGAATTATTTAGGACTTCACAGATGAGTGACATGCCTAATTTTGGTGCACTAGGAGACAGAAGGCTTTGAAAGAAATTGGAGAACTTTGGAATGTAACCAGAGCTGCATCAGAGGGACTCCAATATTCAGAATAAATGTTGGGCAGATACAATTGACAGTGGTAAAAAGCTGGATCCTAAGGAATTGCAGACATAAAGTGGGAATGTTTAGCAATGATTTTCATGAGACTGAAAGGAAGGAAAGAGAAAAAAAATTACACAAATTGTGCTTCATATCCTACTGCTTTGAGATCATTTGCCAGAACATGTTTTTCTGCTCTGAACATTTTATCTTTTTGATGACCAGGTGATATCTAGAGGTGCGGTTTTGGATAACATGATGATTTAACATTTGTACTGAGTTCAAGGAAATGACTCCAAATGAAACAAGTGATCATGCTGTGAACTCAAAATGAGTGGGAAGTGCTTTTTAGTCAGTGTAGGGAGTACTGACCAAGCTACTTGCAATTCTAGCAGGTTAGTTTTTGAACATTAGAGTTGGACATATTTGTGACACGCATTAGGTAATACAGATTAATTATATATTACTAGTGTTTGCATTGCTGTGGCCTTAGAACTGTTCAATAAGGATAGGAAACTCACAAAGACATCACAAGAATGTATGTGTTCTAGTGCATTAATATCTCAATTCTTGGCCCATTGGTGTTTTGTTCAATTGATAAGCCAAGAGAATACATTACAGACATAACTTTTCAAAATACTCAAATAACTTGGTCCCTTTGGGATAGGAAGAAAGATGGGCCCTACCCTTGAGGATCCAAGTAGTGAGCTTTAAAGTGGGTGTGGGAAGGAGAAAGGCACAGAATCCATAGACTTCAGGTCCATGAACAGTGTTGAAACTCCCAGAGGGTCGTTTCAGCTGAGTGTAAGGGACTAATGAGCCAGTCTGACTGTTTATGGGCTGTGGTTAACCTCTTGCAAGTTAGGATTTCCTGTCGCCAGCAATGAGCTGTGACCGCCAGCACCACAGTGTTAATGATGAGGTAGGGGCTGATGAATGGCTGGACTCCAGACAGCAGCCTTCACTGGCAAAGAATCAAGTGGCTAGAGGGAGAAAAACATTGAAGTCTACAAGGGAAATAATGCAATCTCCAGAACCTATAATTCCCATGTTTAAAAAAAGAAAGGGATAAAGAAACTGGCGACAAATTCAAAACAAGTGGAGCTTTTATCTCTGAATTCTGAATAGAAGATTGTTCTTCAGCAAAACTGGCTGTAAAAGCCAGGCCAGTTAAAACAATATGCAGGCTGCTTGCCTCCAAGTAACCAGAAATTGTTGGCTCAGAGTAGCCTGTTCTGAGGAGCCAACCTGCTGGGAGACGTTATCCAAGCAACGGCTTGAATGTAATTCCTCCCGCTGTGGAATGGCTCTTTGGCAAATGAAGACCCTAATTAGAGATGGAAGGGTTTCTATTTTGTTTTTCTTTAATCCTTGCCCCGAGGCCTCTGCAATACAGCCATGTCTCTGCTTGCGTGGAGAGAAGTTTCCAGTTTCCCTTTGTAACAAAAATCCTCCACCTTTTTCATTTTTGTTTTCCCCTTCTTTTTATCTTTTTTTCCTTTTTTAATTTTTTTTTTTTTTTTCACAGAGTCAACAAACTAACAACAAGGGCCCACCACAGTCTGGGACCTTGAAACTAAACTAATGCAAAACCAAGGGTAACTGGAAGAAGAGCCATATTAGCCAGCCATGAAGATGAAAAGTTGCTAGCTAAACTGGAATACTGGCCCATCATGCAGATTTTTACTATTGAACTTACTATCCAAGCTGATTCTAGTAGTAAAGAAGGGAGGATCTCACATAATCAGCAGTATCCTACTGGATTCCAAGGGAATCTCACATGATTTTTTGTTCATTCAGAAAGACTGAAGTCCCTTCCTAGGGCTTACATGCCTTTCTGTAGTCTTGGATGCAGATGCTCTTCCCTGCCAAAGAACCTCCAGGACTGCAGCACTTTGATATGTGTAGAAGTGCAAATACCTTTGCTTCTTCTCAACTCACCTTGGTATATATCATGTCTATCTGAACATACTGTTAGGGGCTGCATGCAGGCACTTAACAGCCCTGCAAAGAACACTGCATTTTCTGTTACTGCTGAGATATGGATTTATTGTTTCATCATCTCAGATAATCATGTTATCTCTAAAATGTCCTTGTTCACAGCAGATACCAACCTATTGATGAAGGTCAGCTTCCTGAGGGTGAGGCTGAGCAAGACAGGTGATACTAAGCATTCCCCATTAAATTGACTGAGATTAGATGGAATTCTTATTAACAGTTTTTCAGAGTTTTGCCATTTCTCATTCTAAATACAAGACAATTAGTATAATTCTTTGTTTTCCCTTTTGATGTACATAAATACCAGTTTATAATTCTAAAGTTAGTATTCTGTTAGAGCACATTCCTATAGGAGAACTTCAGTACATTCTTTTTACATACCTGTGGTACTGTAGGGATGCTTTTGTAGTTTCTTTAATTTATAACTCCTCCAATACTTTCTTATATATCTTTTTTTTTATTCTCTCAGCACCACAACATGCTTGCTTGTATGTTTACACAATTATTTTAGGTCTGGTTTGTTTATATCTGCATTCAGTACACCCTCAGTGCAAAGGATAAGAATTATCTGGATTGGCTGTAGTGGTATTTTATAGCATATGATATAGTACATGTTTAGTACATAATTCCTAAAATATCCTCATCTTGTGACCATTATATTTCAAAGGTAACTGTATTTAGAAGTTTTGGGAAAAGCCTGAAGGGTTAACCATCAATTATGAATGCAGCCACCCAGTTCTTGCTGAGTGTGCTAGGTTCTCTGTGAATATGTAATCCAGTTCAAGACCCCAGTCCCCTGCTTTGATCTCTCCCAGTGCTCACCCTTCTCTCTGTGACTGTGCCTTGTCATAGCAACAAGCTGCTGGCCTGCAAAATGGTGATAGCAGAGGTCAGGGGCTTGGCACTGGAGTCCCATGACTCTGAAATGTATCTTAAGAGATGTGCAGCTGGCAGGCTTTGATGTGTTCAGGATTAAATAAATGTCTTTCTTACTGTTTTTACTCAGTTGGACTCAGAACTGATAGCAGTTTCTCCCTAACTCCAGAAAAGAGAGACATTGAGTTTTCTTGTTCTCCATTTTAACCATCTAAGAGCCACTCAGTATTGACTGGTTGAATCACACTGGTGTGTATATATATTGTTGATGTGATTATGTATTGCATGAGGTGATAGTTTTTTTTAAAACTGCAAGTACATAGCTTTTTAAAGTTTGGGGTATTTTTTTTTTTTTTTTTTTTTTTTTTTTTTTTTTTTTTTTTTTTTTTTTATGTTTTTTTGTTTTTTGGTTTGTTGGTTTTTTTTTACAGAAAGGCCCACTGGTTTTAAATTGTGATTATGCTTTTAAATTTCAAAATGCTACTTCACACTTTCTATACTTCCTAATTGGTAAGCAGTGGCTATAATGCTGTGTAATTCTATAGGACAGAATCTATAGGACATGTGTATAAAACATATCTCGAGGTGCCAGAGAAGCTGAGTATTCCAGTCAGGAAGGGTTTTTATGCTGGTGGGATACATGGGGATTTGGCTGTCTTGTTTTGATATTCTGCCTTTGTTTTCAGACAGAAATACAAAATCTCCTTTTTCATTATCTCAGAAAAAGTTTGAAATGACATCCTGTTTATGCTTGGTTTAACTGAGTTTCTGGAATTACCAGGGAATTGTACATTAACAGGTCTGAAGCATCAGTTGGTTAATTTGTAACTTCTGCTGTTTGCAAAGTAGATGGCTGTCCTTTTCTCCTTCCTCCTCTGCCCTGCAGAATTGGCCTGTGGCCTGGCTTGCTAGCTCCAGTGTTGGTTCAAGGGACAAGGTATTTTTTGTGATTGCCTGATAGCAGTGTGGGGGGAGAAAAGAGAAAGGCCAGGATTGTTCAGGTGGTGTTGTAGCTCTGAGAGAAGCAGGTTTTTGCATTTTCACAGTTGCAAAGAAAAGGTGTATTTGCACAATGCTGTGGGTTTTACATAAAGTTCTTGATGATGAGCAGGTTTGGATTTTATTGCCTGGCTTTATGTGATGCCATTTCTGCCATACTGAAAATCTAAAGCTGCCTTCCATAGAATGGGGGTGCAGTTCATACCCACTGCTTGTTTTAATAGGTTTAAGGTATTCCTCTCTCCTGAAGAAGTTTAGGGCTTTGAGAGCATCAGGGTCAGAATATTCAGCTGATTGGAATGGCAAACTGGCAGTGGCAACATCTCCTTGTCACAACCTGCAGATTCCTCATGCATTTTTGTAAGAACCAGTGGTGTCCTTCCCATCATTAGCACTTCCTGGGTTTGTCCAGACTTAATGGAGGTTTTCTGAAAACTGCAGAAAGTTAAACTCTGGTAAGGTAGGCTCCTAATGCTTGTTTCAGCACCAAAGTTGTCCTCTAAAAAAAAGAATGAAGACAAGTCTTCAGAAGTGTCATAGTTGAACCACACAACTACAGCAAACCTCTAGTAGAAAAGCCAATATTCTGGAACCTAATACTGCATATTCTCTATCATATCTCAGAAATATTGTCTATATCTTTGTGGTCTCACTCTCACTTGATCTTGACACAGAGAAAACAGGTGCAAATCAATTGATATTGGAACTGACTTTGTTACTTTTGAGTTTACTCAAGAGAAGACCAAGACCACTGATTTGCTATATTCATCATTTATTTTGGTGAAATATTGCAGATGGAAACCTCATCTCTTCATCTGTATTCCCTAGCAGTTGAAAGATTGTTGAAATCCTTGAACTGCTTTTCCAGAGCAGTAAGACAAGACACTGCACCTTTTCATTGAAAATCTTGTTCCTTGGAGTCAAAGTGTGTGCAAGTTGCATGTCACTGAGTGTTGCTCATATATTACCAGTGCTATGTGAGAGGCTGACTTCTCTTATTTCAAAGCACCAGAGGACAGCTGATGATGGAATCAGCTATGAAAAATGTTCCACTTAACACTGCTTGCATAATCCCACTCTTTTGTCAGATTAATGACCACTGAGTCCACAATGTAGAGAGAGATCTGATATAGACTGTTGGATCTGATGGGCTGGGAATATCCAGAAAATATGTCTCAAGTTCAATAATTATTAGTTCATAGAGAAACTGAGGGGGGAAAAAAAACCCTCAAAAACTGACAGAGGAAATTTAGGCTGGCTCAGTTTTTAGCTAAATAAGGAAGTACAAACTAATTTTATTGAACAGTCTCTGCATTGATTTACAGTAATACCATATTTTCTGCCCCAAAACCCAAGACATACTGAAAAATGAAATGAGAATAGGAAAAAGCCATTGTTATACCTGTTGGAACTGTGCTGTTACCCTTAGTTCCAGCAGCATTTTGCTTTTGGGATCCATAGGACTGTTTTCTGTGTACTATATCCTTACTCTCATACTTCCCATCTTGATAATTTTGGAGGACAAGCTAATAATGCTGACACCTGATGGAATGGTTTGCTAAAAGAAGTTTACTGACATCTGTACTGGTTACTCCTTAAACCATTGCCCAATCTCCTCTTCCCCAGCTTTGAGTTTCTTAACCCAGGGAATAAATTAACCTCCTCATGTAGCATGTACCATAATTATAGTTAATATTTGTTAGCTAGAGTGTACTAAGTTCCAAGAGTTGGGTGAACAATTGAACAAATCTGTGAAGAGAGATAGGTAGTTTTTAATGTAAAAACATTTGTGAGAACATAATTTTATAACACCAGGATATATCTGTGACTTACATAGGCAGCCAATATTTTTAAAGCATCCTTTTCTCCTTTCAGTCCATCAGTATTATCTGGGATGTAACTGTAAAAAGTTTATTTATAAGTAATAATCTGGCTCTACCAATAGCCATTTTCAACAAAATCTCTTAATAGATGTGTAATGCATTACTATGTTGATATAAATGGCAGAGCTTGCAGTGCCTGATGAACTTTGATCTCCCAGGTGCAAATACTGAATATTGTCAGGCAATTCTAACTCTGA
This sequence comes from Erithacus rubecula, assembly GCF_903797595.1. Taxonomy (NCBI): domain Eukaryota; kingdom Metazoa; phylum Chordata; class Aves; order Passeriformes; family Muscicapidae; genus Erithacus; species Erithacus rubecula. The sequence goes on along the minus strand of NC_136671.1, from coordinate 8,301,461 downwards.
CAAAGAAGTAAATGTAACAAATAAAGGCTGATGATTTTTCTCTCAAAGCAGAATCTTGTTAAGCAGCTTTTCTTATGATGGTTTCTCCACTCTTGCATACTAACTGAAACATTGATTGGGATGAAACCACCCTAGAAAGCAGAGGAGGAGATGCCATGTTCATGTGCAAGCATGCAAAGTCCTTCAAGCTTTCAGGAAGGAGCTGAATTTACTGTTTCAATTGTTGCTGTCCTACCTGACTGGAATGAACGAGAGGAACAGTGCACCTGTTTAATAATTATCTGGTCCCTTGGGATGAAAGTTTGCCTCATCAAGGAAGTTGTTACTTCCTTATTGTATTTGCCTGGCCCACAGGGAGGTAGTGCAGAGCTCTTAAAATCTTTCTGGTGTTCTTTGAGGTAATAAATTAAAATTCCTTCGTCCTAGAGATGTGGAGAGATATTTTTCTTGGACTTTTGTCACATGCATTTCCTCTTATCTTACCTAGATTACAAGGCCTAGTAAATTCTTCCAGATTTTAATCTGAGACTCTATTTAATGTTCATTTTATTGGAAATGTCCATTGTTCTGTAGTAGCATAAACTCTAGACTCTGAACAGAGAGATGGATTAGGAAGTTGTTATCACGGTGAACAAAGTGATCACTTGAATTATGAGAAGTACAATTACCTTTTCTGTTTTTGTTTGTTTTCTACTGCTCTTTTAAAAAGGGGAATAATACTGATATGTACTGATAGTCTTTTGTTTTAAGCCACAGAAGACAATCACAGAAAGAAATAGGCCTGGCAAATGAATGGGAATTGAATTGTGGAAATGTCTGTTTGCCACAAGTATTGTAAATATAAAAGTATAACATGTACTGCATCAGCTTCTTTTTCCCTCTCATCTAGCTCGTGTTTACTTTTGATGTAGGTTTGGTCACTTCGCTTAGAAAAACGATTTGAGTGAGTCTAAATGCCGGCTAGCCCAAAAAGAAAAAAATCACGTGCCTATTACAGACCGGCATTATTTTAAGTAGGACTTAACATTGCTGTGTTATTTTGAGCTGCCCTGATTGCTGATAGCGGGCAGGGTATTTTCAAAGGCGTTGGAGCGGTGCTGCGGTATTTGAGGGTGCGGAAGCAGGGCGGGCAGGTGTTGAGTCACAGGTGCGCTGCGGAGCCCGGGGCAGCGGGGAATGCCCGTTCCCCTCGGGCCGCGCTCTGCCCCGCTCCCTGCGCCGTGCCCGGCTGCTCTCCGGAGCCCGCTGCGGAGGGGCTGTGCTCGGGGCGGCGGCAGAGGACACGGCTCTTCAGCACCTGCCGCCCTGCAGAGCAGGGCAGGGCCCGGGAGGTTTGGCGGAGCCTTTCCGCGGGTCTCAGGGTTAAACCGCCGCGTGTCCCCGCTCTCCCGCCGCCGCCCTCTCCCCTCAGCGCTGGGCGGGCGGCGCTTCCGGCGGCCGCGGGGGGGCGCTGTGCGCGCCGCTCCCTCAGGCGCGGGCGGGATGGCGGCCGGGGCTGCTCTCGGCCGCTCTCAATCGAGCGCCGCGGTATCAGCGTGGCCAGACGGGTCACCCCCCTTTGCACCACCCTCCGCAGCACTCAGTGCTTTTTTTTTTTTTTTTTTTTTTTTTTTTTTTTTTTTTTTTTTACTCGGTGCTTTTCATCTCTTAACACCTGGTGGGGGGAACTTGCTGCTCTCTCAGTGTATTCACGCAATTAAGGAGTTTTTATCGGCGCTGATCTGCAAAATCTCTTTAAAAATCTCTTCAGAGATCAAGGGGCCTTGCTTGTTGACTGATCATCATGAAAAAAACAATCTGAACAGCCTGAACAGTTCTATAAGCATTTCTATAAGAGGTGCCTTGTAGGGAAACCTGGATGAGCCCTCACCTCAGGGCTACTGCAAAGGAGAATGGGTGGTAAATTCCTTTTAACTCTTCCTCCCCAACAGTTCTTAGTCATTAACCAGGTGCGCCGACTTCAAAGGGGACAAATAACCTGGTGGGCTGAGAAAAAGCTCCAGTTTGGGAGTTGGTTTCCCTCGTGCTGTCTGATGAGCTTTGTTGTTTTAAAATAAAATACGAGAATAGAGCAAAGAAAGTGACCTTTATGTATTCAAAGTAGCTTCTCTCTATTGGCCAACATTTTTCCAGGAAAAAATGCTGAGTAATGTTTCATATTTTATCACTTTCATTGGTTTCTCTTATACATCCATGTAAGTTCAGATTCTGGTAGTCTCTGTTATTAGTACTGTGGTGGTGATAGCTGTCATTGCTTGGACAAATAGTTTTTAGCATTCTGTGTCCATAAAGGCAATAGAATTTTGAAAAGTTGCTGCTTTGTGGAGCCACTGAGCAACATTTGAACAGTGCATACAGAGACACAGTGGCAGAAACAGGATAAAACCCCTGTGTTAGCCTTGGTGATTAAAATACTGCTTTCTCTGCCTGTTTAGAGGATTTTAACATCTTCTAATACCTTCTCTGTGCAGTTGGTAACTCCAGGTCCAGACTGTATTTGATGAGAAGCTGTGCACTTACATAGCTCTGATCAGCATAAGAAGCATATGCAGCAGTTCTGACCTCTGATGGTCAGAAAAAAGCAGTATTCCCTGAGAGACATTTTGAGATTGTCATATCCTAGTTTGTGAGAATGACACTGAAAAGGTATAAAGAACACGGTCCACCTTAATTTTCTATACTAGTGAGCTTGTTTCCACCCCAAGTCATAGAGAAGATGGCTTTAATGATACTTCCAAGTAAAATGGAGGGAAAAGAACATAATTCTTTACAAAATGCTTGTATAAAGTCTTCTAAATCTCATTTGAATTCCTTTAAAAGGTTGTTGCAAGAGGAGTTTGAGAAGGAAAGAGCACAGAGACTGTACAAGCTTTAGTGAAGTTTTACTACCTTCCATTCTGGTTCAGTAATGGTTCTGTCTTCTTTTTAACTATACAGAAACACAAAATGTTAAGTTTTCTATCTGAAGATGAGGAGAAGGAGTAATTTTTGAATTAAGAAGTTATCTTTTTGGGGTGGGACTGAGGATGCTGTCTTTCTTATTGCAGGCCAAACGAGCAGTGCAGCGAGGAGCCACAGCGGTCATCTTTGATGTTTCTGAAAACCCAGATGCCATTGATCAGGTATGAAGCAATGTCTGGCAGGAAGCAATGTAGGTGTTGGGAACCTAACAGAAAGGGAAAACTTTGGGGAGTTAGAGTTTTCTTCTAGCTTTTGCTAGAATCCAGAATGCAGGTCTGGGATGAAGGTTTGGAAAGAGGATGGAGGCAAAGTTTTTGTGGCCCATTATCTAATCAAGGAGGTTTTCTTTGCCCAGCTCTGTGTACAAAACACAGGATGTTTGGCTCTATCCAGCCTGTGATCAATAGTGTTGTTGAACAGCTGCTGTTTTTGAGATTGCAAAACAACTTTCAAACATGATTCAAAACAAAAAAAACTTATAACCATTTCTTTCTCATTTACAGCTGGTGATTTCTGCTTATGTATTTTGTGGACAAGCAGGGTTTTTCTTCTTTTTCCAAGTCTTGTTATAACTTTCATCTTTTTATTTGAAGTGGATGAGGTAATAGCCCTATGAAAGGCTTTAACATACTTCAGCCAATTCTGAGTTACTTCAGTGAAGAAACATAAGCACAAAAATAGTCTGCATTTGGTTTAGTTCTGTTTTGTCTACAAAACTGCTGTTTCTGTTAGAGCAGAAACAAGTGGAGCTGAAGGTTTTTAACTGCAGCCTGTATTTCTTGGGGGAAAAGAGAGATCATCAATGTTTACATTTAAAAAGCTGGCTTTAATTCTGAAATAAGTATCTGTTGGACAAAGGAATGCAGAAGACCCTGTGCAATGGATGCTTTGAGGACTGTGGTCTTCATGTGCATCAAAGTTTCAGCCTTGATCTTGAAAACATTCACAGGGATATTTCTTTCCCCTTTTCTACACAGGAAAAATACCTTCACAAATACGTGATCTTTTTTTTTCTACTTTTTATCTCTGTTACAGCTTCTGATTACTTTCAGCCACCCTGCCCTGGACTTGGGAAGCTGAGTTACTGTCTCTTGCTCTTTTCCCTCTAACAACAACAGCCTTCTTTGCTTGTTTATAAATAATAAACTGGGTGCATCTGTCCCCAAGAGCTGGGCTACTAGTCTAGTGGATGCTTGAATATTTTGGGTGTACTAATAAAATGGAAGAAGGCTTAGAGCAGCAGCTGACAGAGTAAGTAGGCTGTGTTAGATGAAAGAGCAACAGTAGCTTGTGGAAACACTGGGAAACAGGAGAGAGAGGAATAACTGGATGCAGCTTTCATACTCTAAAAGTAGCAGTTACTAGATTGGCTCTGTTCTCATGCTGCTTTGGATGCTTGTTTTTAATGGATTTTGGTTCTCATCTAAAATCTTCAGAACCCTTCACATCAGGGGTACTAAGTAATTTGTCTTTAAAATAGGTACCATTTTGGCACTCGTAATGGAATTGTGGATAACAGTGACAGATAACAGTGGAGGGAAAACTGACATGAGGTAATCTGGAGTATCTTTGGTTTAAATGGAGGGGAGCTGAGGGGAGCTGTTTAGGAAGTTTTCTCATGTGTGCTTGTTACCAAGCACTAGAAGAAATAAGGGACATTGCTTTGAAAGGGAGGAGTGGAGTATTATCAAAGGCAGTCCCTCCTGCCAGTCCATGAACAGAAACTGGAGGCAGGCCTGACTGGAAGAATTGTCCTCAGATAATTTGGTACATGCCAAATGAAAGGATTTTGCCTAAATGGGGTTTATTCCCATTGGTCTGAGTATCTTCTGTAAATTGAGAATGAAACTTTTATTTTTAAAAATGCTCTCTGAACTCTGACCTGTTTCTTAGTTTTGCATATTTGAAAAGGAGTAACAGCACCCAGAGCATTATGTTTAGCAAGAGTCTGACAGTGTGCAAAAATGACTGAGGAACTGGGAAAATTCTCTCTTAGACTAGAAATCATGAGAGAGAGTATGTGTCTGGGAATAGAAGGACAGTGGCTGGATTTGGCCCTAGGCCAGCATAGACACATAGGATCCCTGAATACTCCAGCTGGTTTTTAGCTGCTCACAAGACACCTGCCTTAAAAATAGTTGATCAGTGTTCTCAGAAAATCTGTCAAAAACTAGGAAGAATCAGTTTGAAAAATTCTCAGTGAAATCTCTTATCATCATCAGTTTAAGCAGAGTCCTTTAGATGATGGACTGGTCAGCTGGTAATTTCTACATGGTTTAGCCAGAACTAACAGGTAGCTGTCCACAATGCAGATATGTTAATCTCAGCCATAAGATACTCTTATTCAATTTGCTCACATTCCTATCATCTCTTTCCTTTCCCCTGTACCATTTCCATCTGCTTGTCAGTGCATTGCTTGTTTTGTATCAACCATCCTCTCTATTCGTATTTTTCTTGTAAGTCAGAGCAAGCTATATGAATTTATTGTGTTGGTGCAATTTTTAATAGACCAATGTTCTTGTCTAGTTATTACTCTCTCTGGTGTATAATTTAGCAGATTGTTGTTCTGGATTTGTTGGCCAGAGAAGCTGCACATTCTCCATACTTGGGTTTTTTTTCAATATCTGACTGGATAAAGCCATGAGCAGCCTGATTTGATGTCATAGTTGACCCTGCCTTGACCAGGATCAACTATGCTTTCCCACACACATTATTTTCTGATTCTGTGATTCAACCTTTTTGACAAAACATAGCTGGACTTGGAAGGAAGTTTCAGGGTGAATTATGGGGTTTACTCAAATGCTCTAGTCTTTGAGGCCCCCCATCCTGAAATCAGTAAATCTCATTGTTGCTAGAACTCAAGTAATTTTGAATGAGTTAGTAACATCAGAAACTGCTAATTTAACTTTGCTAGGTTCAAAGAGCCTTAAAGACAGGACTCTGATATGAGATTGTTCAGAAAGCTGAAGAAACTTTTATGTGAATAATGTTGAAATTGAAAGATTGATAAAATGTAGCCGGGACAATTTTTTTTGAATGTGCAGATTTATATTGTTCTTCATTGTGAGTTTTATCATTACACTATTAATATCTGTACTGATACATAATGCAGCTAAGCTAAAGCTGCTGTTCAGAAATAGCATTTGCTTACCCTTAATCTTAGTTATGCTCCATTAAAAAAAAAAAAAGGCAGCAAATGTCAAAAGTTTAATTCGGGTTTAATTCTGTTGAATATTTAACTAAAGGTCTGTGCTAGAAGTGCTTGAAATCAATTCCATGTTCATACTCCTTAACTATTCTCTTTGTCCAGAAGGAAAGTGGTTCTCCTGAAACATGCCTTTTGAGCAGACAACTTTTTCTTTCATTCTAGCTGAACCAGGGCTCAGAGGACCCTCTGAAGAGACCAGTGGTGTATGTGAAAGGTGCTGATGCTGTCAAGCTAATGAACATAGTTAACAAGCAGAAAGTGGCACGGGCCAGGATTCAGCATCGCCCCCCACGGGTGAGAATTTGAGCTCCTTTCTCTGGGTATCACAGTGCTGTTACTGCAGGCAGGGCTTGCTCTCTGCTCTGAGGGTGAAGATGTTCCTTATGTGCATTAATACATGTGAAATTCTGTTGACCTAAATAAACTGAGTAACTGCACTGTGGGCAAGCAGCTGATGTAAGTATAGCATCCACAGTGTGGTATCTGTTGTCTTTCAGAAGGGTATTTTTGAGTATAGAAATGGGTAAAAATTTCACACAGTAGAAATTTTCTTTTTCCTTAGTTATTAGTTATTGCACACTCCTGGTGTTTCAGTTTTGTAAGGTGGTTTGCCCTGTGTTAACTAATAATTCTGTGTAGTGTTTTAAACATGGATAAATTATGAAATTATCTTATTAACTGTAAGATTATCCGATATTTGTAATTATAATATAAAATAGTTTTTCCAGAGTTTTTTTCTAACACTCTCTAAATATAGTTTACAGAAGAACAAAAGTAGATGTTATCCATGTCCCAGTTACCACTTTGTTTTTTAGTGTCTTTTTTTTTGTATTTTTTTAAATTGAATCCTTCTGTTAAAAAATGTATTTGAGAAGTGGGCCATTTTTTTGAAAATTCAAATGTTGATTTTCAGTCACTTACATGCAGAAGCAACCCAATAAGCTATAAAATTTTGGTTTGGTGTGATTTGCTCAGTTAAAAACCCTGGATTTTGCAGTTCAGGGACTGTAAACCTGACATCTCATGATTGGTATTCTCTGTATTCTGTTCATTTGCAGTGGCATGTGAAACACAGGTTTTGTCTCATAGAATCCCAGTTAATGAACAGGACAATGTGTACTCTGACTTCTGCCATCCTGATTGTGTACATTCAGCAATGGCCCTGTTAAAATTTAAAGAGAAACAACAGATTTGAGTATGATCTGAAGGAAGGAAAAATAATACCTTTGTTTTAATTTTTAAGCAACCCACTGAGTACTTTGATATGGGAATTTTCCTGGCCTTCTTTGTGGTTGTGTCTCTTGTTTGCCTCATTCTTCTTGTCAAGATCAAACTGAAACAGCGACGTAGTCAGGTAAGAGCAGTGATGGGGATTCACTGAATGATTCTCTTACTTTGTCCTGAAGTGTGCTTGCAACTTTTGGAAATGCAGGATGCTGACTTATAATAGCCATCTTAGTGGCTCTGTGATTCTATCCATGCATGTAGGCCTTTGGAAAAGCTTGGAAATATCCTTAAAGGAGATTTACATTGACCCATGATGTCTGTTCAGTTAAATCCTGAAATGAAAACAGTCCACTTAGCCACTGGGAAGAAAGAACATTTCTGGTTGCTCACAGATTGTCAGTAGCACTGGTATACTTCTAAATAAGTCCAGACTCTTGCTGCTGTATTGTGGAGAGGATTGAAAATAAATAGCAAATTATTTCTATAAGATAATGTCTATTGAAATGGGAAGGGTTTTCAAGGTAAAAAGTTTGGTCAGGAGAAATTCCAGGTGACATACTTTCAGTTTGTCCTGGAGGAAATGATACAGCTAATTTATAATGTTTCATTTTAGTCCCTTTCCCGAGTGTTGCTCAAGGTAATATGGTGGTAACAGTATATTGGGGCATTACATTCAATACTAACATATTAAAAAAAAAGTTCCTGGCCAAGTTTTTTTATGTAGGCTTGAATAGTTGGTGCCTATCAATTGAGCAGTTGCAGTGTATCCCATTTGTCAGCACCTTCACCCAGTTCTAATTCAGAGTAGTTTATCATTCTCACTTCTGCATGTGCATACGTTCTTTTCATGAGGCTTCTGATCTGAATTCTAATTAGCCTTCTCTCTGTTTAATATAAGAAATTATGCATCAGTTGTGCCTGACATGATCTGTAAGATGTGTTATGGTGGTGTTTCTCTGCTACTACACTAGTCCCTTACACAGCAACATTGGCTTTTTTTTCCTTTTTTCTTTTTTTTTTTTTTTTTTTTTTTCTTTCTTTCTTCTCATGTAGAATTCCATGAACAGGCTTGCAGTGCAAGCACTGGAGAAAATGGAGACCAGGAAATTTAAATCCAAAAGTAAGGGACACCGAGAAAATAACTGTGGAGCACTGGATACTCTCAGTAGCAGCTCCACCTCTGACTGTGCCATCTGCTTGGAGAAGTACATTGATGGGGAGGTAAAGGATGAAAGGTTTCTTCACCACGGGCTGGGAGTGCAGGTGGTTTTAGCACTGTGGTTCATGGCTGGCTGCTGGGTACATTATGTGCTGAGGTGGTGCAACCTGTCAGTTTGATCACACTGAGCAGCCTCAGCTGCATCCTGCAGCTCTGAGTTACCCATGCTGCAAAGTGAGAGCTGAGGGATCCCTCAAGTTGCTGCCTCCACTGTTCTTGCATTTCTAAAGAGCAAGTCTCAAAGAAGTCAGGGTTGTCTCAGCAGTTGGTTCTCTGGGTGTTTTTGACAAGTGATGCACCAGGTGATGATGCATGCAAGGAATAAGATCTTGATGCTTTAGATAGCTTTGTGAAAGCAAATTGGTGCAGTTTAACTGCTCCATGGTAGTTAAAAAGGCAAATCAGGTACTGGAAATGAGTTGGGAAACTCTAGAGAACTGAACAGAAAACATAATTACACCACAATGTGAGTTTAGTCATGTTCTCACTTTGAGTACTGTGTACTTCTGTCCTTACCTCATAAAAGATATGAAATGGAAACAAAGGTGCTACAGGAAAGGGTAGTCACAAAATGATCAAATATTTTGAATGGTTTCTCTATTAAAAAACCCAAATGATTGAGTGGGCAAGGACTGTTTAGACCCAGATTACTTGGGGACAGAGGGGAATACAAAGTTGTGTGGTTGTTTGTCCACCAGGAGGTAGTAGCCCTGTGGCTACTCCTTCCCAAAGCATGTTAGAAATTGAAAACTTAAGCTCATGAGGAGTACTTGGAAGAAGGATTTGTTGCAGGTTTCTGAGATATCCATCAGGCTGAGGAAATCCTGTAAACAGATCACAGCTGAAGGATAAGAGTCCTGGGCGAGAGAAAAAGTATCATATACACTGTGTTGGTTTTGCTTTTACATGAGTGTTTTCCATTGTGAATAGTAGTAGGAAAAGTACATCATTACTCTTGTTTGTTTGGTTTTTTTTAAGTTCATTTAATATGTTAAAAAAAACTTTAGTGACAGCCTTCTTAAAGGTATTGGGTCACAGGGACATATTACAAAAAGTGTCCTAAAGAAATGTCCTGTATCTGCATGGAGTTCTAAGGTGCCTGCAGACTATTCTCTTAGACACAGCTGAGCACTGTCTGTTGTGCTCAGTTGTACCATTTTATTCCTTCTCAGCACTTCAAGACTAGGAATCACTCCATTTAGTAGCCAGGTGAAAAAAACTAGGAACAAACTGTGAAAAATTCACTTATTAGGAAGAAGTATTTTTTCATGGTCCTTCATCTGTTCCTGTAGGAACTGCGTGTCATTCCTTGCACTCACCGATTCCACAAGAAATGTGTGGATCCTTGGCTGCTGCAGCATCACACCTGCCCTCACTGCCGCCATAACATCATTGGTAAGTGCTGCAGTGTGGCTGCTCGGGTCTGTTTATTTCAGACAGCTTCAAAGATGAAACAACAAGTGTGCCTCTTTGTGAATCTCTGTGGAGCTCTCAGTCCTTATTATAACACAGCCTTAGCTCCAAATTCTTTGAGAACATCTGAGTGCTCCTGGCATAACCTTGGGGTGGGGATGATGCCCAGCTGAGGGCAGTGTTGTGCAGCCCTGAGTGCAAGGACGCATGGAGAAGAGGGATATGTTTTCCCTTGGGGATTACAAAGAAAACAATGTATGGGCTTTTATTTTTCCATGGTTTTGTAATTTGGAACGTGGTTTCCCTTACTTGCCCTCTTCCTGCCTTCATTTCCTCTGTCTTAAGAAAGTTTTGTGTCGCTGCACATTTATATAAAAATGCATAAAGTGAAAATTTGAGCAATGACTTCCAGCCTCTCTCAGCCTCTGCAAGATGTAAGCAAAAGATTTTGTATATATAAGAACAGTATCTGAAATAAATTCACTTCTTTTGCTTTTTAAGCAAATACATTTGAGTGTTTCAAAGTTTTCCAGACATGCTTTTGTTGTTTTGTTTTGCTCTTATTGTTTTGTTTAGCTCTTATTTCCTTCTGTGTAAAAAAATGGAAAACAAAACATCCTTCTTTCTTGCGTAAAGAATATTCCCTTTTACTCCCTGCTAGTTCTACTTCTCCACTCTTGTTTCTGCCATTCAGAACAGAAGAAGGGGCACGCAGCTCCCATCTGCCTGGAATCCATCAACCCGTCCCGCAGCCGGCAGCAGCGGGTGATCCTGCCCGTGCACTACCCGGGCCGGGTGCACAGGGCGAGCCAGCTGACGGCGTACCCCACCCGCACCAGCATGGACCCGCGCGGGAACCCCATCACCTTGCTGACGCTGGAGCGGCACGGCGAGCAGAGCCTCTACCCAGCCCCGTCCCCCGCCTACATCCGCAGCTACCAGCCCATTCATCTGGACCACGCTTTGAACACGCATCACTGCAGCCTGGAGCACAGGGCTTACTCTCCAGCTCACAACTTCCGAAGACCCAAGTTTGGTGGACGCAACTTTTCCAAAGCGGCGTGCTTCTCCCGATACGAGACCATGTATCAGCACTACTACTTCCAAGGCCTTAGCTACCCTGAGCAAGATGGACAGCTTCCAGCTGGCATTTCCTCAAAGGGTCCTTCCCGTGCCTTTCAGCCTGGTAGCAGCGTGCTTTTCCCTCCTGTGGTACACGTAATGCCCTCGTCCCGCCTGGAGAGCGGCAGTACCTCCAGCTTTAGCTGCTATCACGGTCACCGTTCCGTGTGCAGTGGCTATTTGGCTGACTGCCCTGGGAGCGACAGCAGCAGCAGCAGTTCTGGTCAGTGCCACTGCTCCTCCAGTGACTCCATGGTTGACTGCACTGAGGTCAGTAACCAGGGGGTTTACGGGAGCTGCTCCACCTTCCGCAGCTCTTTGAGCAGTGACTATGACCCGTACGTGTACCGCAGCAGGAGCCCCTGCCGAGTGGGTGAGGTGGGGGGTGCCAACAGGAGCGCCATTGTGCTCCTGGAGGGCCCCCACCAGGATGAGCTTCCAGCTCACGGTCACGGCGTGCTGGGCGCTGACTGCCGGCCTGTGCCAGCTTCTTCCTCAGGGGACCAACTGTCTAACTGCAGCATGGATATGAACTATAGCAGTAATTCCTCACTAGAGCACAGGGATCCAAATGGCACTACCTCAGAGGGAGGACCTGAGGCCACTCCTGGTGCTGCCTTGGATGTTAAAAGGAACTGGAAGAATCCAGAGATAGCAGGGTCGATTTCGGAGCAGGCGTGCGCATGCTGCTTTGAATTCCAGCACTCTGCCCTGGAGCCTAGCAATGGGACAGCTGACTGCAGTGCACTCTTCCTTAGCTCTCCACTGTGGGGGACGTGTGGCCAAGGAATTGAACCACAGTCAGGGAACACCCCAGGCTTGTACAGTATTAACTCAGACCACTTACATAGGACAGATGGGGTAAAATATGAGGGGTTGCCCTGCTGCTTCTATGAAGAGAAGCAGGTAGCCTGTAGTAGCAACAGTGGCAGTGGAGGTGGTGGCTGCTATACAGAAGACTATGCAGTGAATGTGCAGTACACGCTTCCTGATGACACCTTGCCAAACTGCTGTAAGGGTGTTTGTGATCTGGGTCAACGCATTCCCATAATTCCTGAAGACAGAGACTGTGAGCTGATTCTACCACCAGAGCACCAAGGGACCCACATAGGAGGCTGTAGCTCCTGGGATGGAACACCTGAGCTGGACACTTACCTGCACTGTCAAGGTATTGGAGAGGTACAGGTCGAGAGGGAGGTGTGCTATGAGGCAACATCATTCCTGCGGCAGAACTACTCTCAGGAGGAGGAAACTGGAATGCCCTTTCCCAGTCCCACTCTGAACTCCCAGAAGCTTATGATGACCACAAAGGCCACAGGTAACATATGTGCTTTTTTTGATTACTTGCTGCTTTTCTGTTAGTGTATGAAATACTACCAGCTACCTGCAGCCATGAAGGTTACTCCATCCTTCACATAAGAGCAGGTTATTGACTAACCATTCACCCCAAAGTATTATTCCCTGGTTACCTGTGCTCATTTGGTCATAGCCAGAGAAGAAGATAGCTTACTAATTAACTCTACAAAAGCTTTCATGCTCATCCTTTGTGGGGAGGAGTCCCCACTGGAGTTCAAACAGCAAAGGACACTGTGCTAGTCATGGCAGCTGTGGTGAGTTGCCTAAACAGGCAAGGCCACTGCAAGAGATGACAGACTAGCTGAAGGGTTTTTTTTAAAGAAAGTGAAAATCTTGGAATTACCATAGAAGAATATGGGAAAGTGTCTTCTGTGGGCATAGACAAGGAGGGAAAAATAACTGCTCACAGAAGGAGGAGGATATTTCTTACCTGCCTTCCCAGGGTTATTATAAAGGGTATTCATAGAATCACAAGGTATCCTAGTTTGGAAGGGATCTCAGCCATAATCTAGTCCAACCCCCTGCTCAAAGCAGAGCCAGCTCTGAGACCAGACCAAGTTTGTCAGATTAGACCAAATGAATCCAGTCAGGCTGGATAAACATTCAGGGTCACAGAGTGCAGTCCTCTTCTGGATTGCTGTGGCTATGCTTGACTGCTGTTTTGGTCAAAAGATTTTCTTTATATCCAGTCTGAACATCTCATATTTCAACTTAACTTCCTCACTTCTTGTTCAGAATGCATGTCTATGAAGACTGTGGTTTCATCACTGGACAACCTCCATGTAGGTATTGCAGAGCTGCTAGGGATGCCTTTACTGCAGGCTGAGCAGCCCAGATCCCTCAGCCTCTTCACACCAAGTGCTCCAGCCCTCTGAGCATCTTGGCTCTCTATGAAACTCCAGCCAGTGAGTGTCTTGTTCTGGGGGCCCAAAACTGTGTGCAATATTCTAGATGCAATGTTCCTTAGTTTTCTTTATCCTTCAGGTGCTGGATCTCATCCTTTGGAGAGAAGCCAAATCACTGACTAAGACCTGTCCAGATGATCCCAGATGGAGAAGCGGAGCTTATCAGAGACTCCAAATTCTCATGGACTTAACTTTTTTTAAGCTTTGACAAACACACAAAAGTGGTAATGTGGAGAAGTCCTTCCCCTATTTCCTCTGTGTTCACTTCAGTTTGATTGTCTCCTTTGTCCCTCCTGCCTGAAGCCTTCAGGCCTTGATTTGTGTGCAAAGCCCATGTGGGACATGGTGTGGAGCATTTCTGAGCTCTAGTGCCATTTCTATATTAATGACAAAGTGTTATTTATATTTTCTTTTTAGAAGTGACCTCTTGCTGAGAGGTAACACAGTGTGTTAAATAAGCCAGGCTATGTGTAGATGCTGTTATCTCCTACTTGAAGGAGTCCAGCCTTTGATAAGCTCAGGGCTACAACTGCCTTAGAAACCAGATAGCACCTTGAAATATAGTAATCCAGAGTGATACAGCTGCTGAATGGATGCTCAGATACTGACTAATCCCAGTAGCAAATCCTAGCAGCCAGCAAGTTATGTGAGTGATTTTGAGGGAGGTGAAGCATTGGACTGTCTCCTTTCTCCTCTTCCCTTCTCCCCCCGTTCATGCTGCTCTGATGGTTTGGCTAGGAATGTGTCCTGCCATTAGGATTAGTTTCAACAGTGGGGGTGAGGAAACTGCTAGCTCAGAATGTTCTCATCCTCACTTCCTGTATTTAAACCATGGACCTCATTGTATCTTCTGACCAGTGAAGAATGCTGGGGACCTCTCCCTCAAGCAGATGCTCGAACAAAGTGCTTAGAAAGGGTATTATTACCTTTGTAGGTAATGAACTTTTCCTTCCATAGGAAGTTTTTCAGGCACCTGTAGCCCCTGTTACGGCTGTGAGGAATGCTGGCATGTGCAGGAAACAGTGTGCTTGCAGCTTTGCTGGCTGATTTTGGAAACAGGGTTTCTTGTTTCCTCACAGGCTGCAAGCATGCCCAAGGGAAGCAGTGCTTGTCACCTTTTGTGTGTGTGGGAAAGCAAGGGACTTGGTTTGATCATTGCTTTCTTTGCTGTGGTTGATGTAGCTTCCATAGATTGATCTGTTGTAAAGGTTTCTTGGGCCCAGCCAGTTGTGATTCAATTTTGTCTGTGTACAGAGCTCTCTGTACCCCATTAGCCTGGGCACATACTTTTGTTCTTGTTCTTGTCCTAGTGGGGATGTTTGTTATCATGAGATACTTTATGTCGTCACTTCTGATAGCAATTGTTTCCTGTGGAAACAGCAGCTTCTGAGTAAGAGGCTACCATAGCATGGGTTAAATTGCCTGTCATGCTGCATGTGCCTGAGGACACAGTGTCATCCTGTGGTGTATTCACAGCAGGAATTCTTCTAAAGGGAAACTAAGTATTTAATGCCCACAGTGCCAGTCTTCTGAAAAGATTTGTCCTAAGTTCAGTACACTTTGGAGATGTACACTTCATATTCTGCCAAAGCAATGTCCTTGACAGCACTGGGCTGGTTGTGAGACCCAGCAAAGCTAACTTGTATTCTCTGTAGTCCCAAATGAACTATTTTCAAAGAAGGAAATATCTAAGAAATAACAAATGCATTCGTCTATTTCCTTTTGCTTTCATACCCAGTAAGTCAGGAAAAAAAGTTCCATCTAAAGGAATTCACATCTTTTCAATCAACAAGCACCAAAATCCAGCTGTTCAGAGAATTATTATGAGGCAGTATCTGGGTATAAGATTAAAAAAAAATTCAATAAACACATTTTCTGTGTATAAAGCTTATTAAAAATTTATTCATTCTCTGAATGACTGAAGTAAGTGGTATGTGTTGGGAGAACAAACTAAAGGTTTGTGATTTTTGGATTTTATTTTTTTTTTAGTTAAGTCTTACCTTCTCCTTCCTCCACTAAAAAAGAAATGCATTGTAGAAGCTATGGTATAACTAGCTTGGTTATTCTGCTTGGTGTTTTGTGAGGCACTGTAAAGGCCACCTAAGATACACTGTACTCTAACTAAAACAGCATATTGTGGCAAAAGTGCTTCTTCAAAAGATTAGAATATTCTGGCTCATGGTGATCCCAGATGTACTGGTCCCACACATTGTGGGAATCTCTGCTGGTACAAGTCTCTGCAGGCCACACCACAGACACTCTACACCTGCCTTCTGTGCTGGGTCTGGCATTTAACAAAAAACTCTGTCCAGTGCAGACTTACAGGCTAGCTGGCCATGATAGATGGTTTTTATAACAAAATGCCTTTCTACTACTTACATGAACAGTTGTCGTTGTGTTTGGCTCATGAGGCACTATTTAAAATGTTTTTAATTAAAATTGTCTTATAGCACTTAAAATTGTTTTGTATAAAATTTGCTGTAAAGATTTGTAATATGGTCAAAGGGCTCTTTCTCCTTCATTACCATTTTTAAAAATGTTTTAAAAGCTAGAAAGCAACTTGTATATATTCTGTATATGTATAGCAGCACATTTCATGTATGGAAATATGTTCTCAGAATATTTATTTACTAATATATTTATCTTAAGCCATGTCTTATGTTGAGAGTGTGTGACATTATTGTAATAATCATTGAAAATCACTAACACGAGGCCCTGTAAATACATGATAATTGCACACAAAGATTTTACAGTACTTGCCGACCAAAAATGATTTAAGAGAAGTGTAGTTACTTGGAGTTTTGTAAGAAAGTGTACAAATGTCTGTATTAAAAGAAAAAAAAAAAAAGGCAAAACCACACAAAAAATACAGTTTTATTGCATATACATGTGGGAGTTGTCCTTATTGTTTTGGGGGAAAGGACACAGCTGTTCTCTTCAAAGTACAGTCCTAGATATACTGAGATGAACTCTAATAAACAACATATTTTTCCTTTTTTTAAAATAACAGAAAGATGGATATGTATATGCCTTTACACAGCACACCAGTTATTGGGGGCAGAGTGGGATAGGTGTCACACAAGCCCCTAAAACCCTGGCATATGAGAAGTACCACACCTGCTGAAAGAAATCCTCATTTCTGTTTGGAACCTGCCTGTTCCTTGTGGCAGGGGAACTTTACTCTGTTGTAATTTCAGGTAAAAGTAATTTATTGTCCAAAATAAGATTGTTTTGAGACAGCATTATACAGGTGGACACAGGTAAGTCATAGCTTGAATAGTCAAGCTAGACCCAGGTCCTGGATCATGGAATTGCTGGTCCTGCTTAAGTGAAAATCAATATGTGGTAATGGATTTGTCAGCAGAGAGCACAATGACACAATTTCATTAGATGTTTATGCAGACACCAGAGAGGGGAGCCTGGGGTGTGTGGCTCTGTGTATGTACATGTGTATTTATGTATGTGATTGTGTAAACAGTTCACCTTCATGTATTATTCATTTCCCATCAGTGATACACTCACAGAGCCTTTTCCAGGATTCTCCAGCTTTTTCCTTCTCCCAGAAATTTTCACCTGGTAATCCCCTGGACTTTCCCCATGTCTCATCTATGTTCAAATGTACTGTAATTCAATCACCTCAGGATTCAGCCAAGAAGTGAGTCTTACTTCTCTTCAGCCCTCCTTAATTCATATGTGATCATTCCATTTGAGATGACAAGATGTTCAAGAGTTTTATTTTGTAGGGACCCTTCAGAGCATGAGGACCAGTTCCCATCCTGATCTCAGGTACAACAGAAAAGCCTGGTCTGTGTGGGAAGACAGCCACAATACTGGAAGAGCAACAGGAGCAAGTGCTTCCCAAATAAACTGTGTGCTCCTTTTTTTGCTCAGTGAACAGAGTCTTGGCAATTGCCAGCGGTTACAGATTTGCCTTTTATATGCAAATAAGTTTATGAAACACGGGTTTTTACAAATAGCATAAAACCCTGTATGGGGGTGGCTGGTAACTCAGATGTTGACAGGTCCCATCTGAATCTCCCTTCTCTTCCTTCCCTCCACCTGTTCTGCTGTTGAACATTTTGCTACTTGGCAAGGGGGCCAGGTTCTTTTTACTTTTCAGGTTCAATGTTTAAGAAACAAATTTGTGACAAAATGAGAGTGCTGTGGGGCACCACAAACCTCCACAGAACCTCGATATAGTAGAAGAAGACAAGCAGGAGCAGATTATTCTTAATGCATTGTACATGATGGTAACACTTGGTGTTTCTGTAACAGTATCTGCAATATCATGTGCATCTGTCAAATCCTGTGACAGCTGTTAGGTAACGTTTGTTGTTACTTGGGTGGTGTGAAGAGAAAAATGCCCGTAAAAGGATGGCCATGTTCATACCCTGTGGAGCCAGCCTGGCCTAATTCTCTGTCTAGAGAGACAAGAGCATACCTGAAACCAGATATTTTATCTTGCAGTGAAAGCACTGGGCTCCTGTGACTTAACTGCTTCATAGAAAAGTGTCTCTTTCAGAATAAAGAACCCGTTTCCCTCCTGGGGAATGAAACTGCTGCTTAGGAAACAGCCAAGAAAAAAAGAAGAACAGTTCTCAGAATCAAAGTGCCAGAATCTCAGAATGGCAAGAAAGGAGAGCAAAGTAACCTCCCCTGTGTAAGGGCAGGCCAGTCCCCTGTGACAATTGTGTTTCTAAAAGAAAAATGAGTCTTCATGAAAAGCTTTTGGTATTTGTCACTGGTTTTCTGGTGTTTACATAAAAGGTTGCTGAAGGTTTCTTAAACTGTAACATTATTTTGGCCAGTAGGAATTAATTAAAGATAAATCTTGCAAGAAAATGGAAACAGCATTACACTTTGCTGCAATTAGCAAAACAAACACTGAAAGAATTGTTCCAGTTCTTTTTAAAGGTTTGAAAACACATAAACTGAAAACTGTCAATTTGCTGTTACCTCAGAAATTTTGTCTCAGAGCAGTATCATACTTTATTTATCAAGTAATCATTCTCAGCTCTAATACTCTGCAGCAGTTCCTACCTCCTTTATTTCATGTTTGTATACACTTTAGTCATCCTAACTGAACTCCTCCTGCACAAATACACTGTATTTATTTTTCATAATTATTATTTACATCCATTTGCTGAATGCAGGGTGAACAGTTACAAACACAGTGCATACTTCAGCAGCGAGTCATCTCCAGTTTGATTTATTCTGGTTTCTTGACAGCATTATGTGGTTCATGTGATAGCTTTTGGATTTGTAGCAAAATGTCTTGAGACTGAAGTTCACAATGCCAAATTTCATCCCAAAGCACAGGTGCTCAGTAAATCTGAGAGAGTCTGAGTGGTGTGAAATGTGTGTGTAGTGAGGATGTGTTAAAAAAAAACTGCTATGGTCTGAAGGCAATTGTATTTTTCACTCTTAAGGCAGCAGAATTGTTCATAAATGTCCAGAACAATATTCAGGTGAAACTATCAGTGAACTGTATTTCATTGGAAGATTGTGAAATACTGCTGAAAGGTAGTAAGAACTAGTTGGACAAGTTTTTGTCAAGAGTTGTTTTTGTAATTCACCCTTCCTTTAGGCAAAGTGGTGCACTAGAAAAATCTGTTCCTTCCCACTGCCTGAGAAGGCTTATTAAGCAGAAGATGAAAGTGGAATAGCTACTTATGCTCACTCAGTGGCAGCCATGTGTCTGCTGATGTGTTTGTTTCAGTGCAGTTTCCAAGACTATCCATAAAAATCTCCTAAATATACTATTGCCAGGGGGGCTTGGAATACATAAAATTTAATTTTGCAATCCCACTGGATTGTCTGTAGGAGCAATGTGATAAACTTCCTCAGCATTGTCCTGGCTGTAGAAAATCTGGCAGAAACAAGTCCTAAAGAAGATTATGTTAATGCTTGATTGAAAAAGCAGATTACATGTTTGATGGTAAAAATCATCCAGAGAGTATCTGCACATGAATTTGTAGAATCTGATCAACAGCCTAATATAATTACAGGCTAGAAATGAGATTCAAATCAGAAAAGTGTTTCTTACAGCAATTGTTTTATCAGCATCTATTCTGTCACAAAACTGAGGCTGAGTTCCCCTATTCTCAATGTCTTTTCTATCATATATACCAAAGAAGTATATTTGATTTTTTTCCCTATGGTTACAGTGTATAGAAAATTTATTTTTCCCAGAGTGTAAACTAACATCTTTTCTTCCTATAGAATGTTAGCAAGAATACAAGCATAATATGCTGTATTAAATAATGCATTTCCTATACATATACAAATATATATTACTATAACACATCACACATTTTTACATAACAAAGTCTCTATTTTCCCACAACATAACAATATTAAGATAAAAATACATATAAAATCATGTAGTCAACAAACTAAACTAGTTTTAAATGTAGATTTTGAATGAGGGAAGGCACTTGTCCAGCTGGCCCCTTTCCACCTGAGGTCCACACACAGTGTAGGTGCTGGGTGAAGGCAGCAGCTCACAATCCCTGCTGTGGCAGCTCCAGCAGAGTTCAGCTCCTGGGGCAGACATCTGTCCTTGTCCTGTGGCTTTGTGTCTGCTCTGCTGGGGACTCAGGGAGCTCAGCTCATCTCCCTGTGCAACCACCCCATCAGCAAGGTCAGAGAGCTCAGCTCTGTGAAAAGTCACTCAGGGAAGAAAAAGCCATGGCAATTTTTGACCTGATCAGTTTATTGCACCACTACACAGCTGGTCACACCAACACAAGAGTGAGCAGGAGCTGAAATCCATGGGAATGAGGAGGCAGCTCCTCATCATGATTTGGTTGTCAAAATGTTGCTTTTGATATTTTAGCCAGTGTCACATTTGCAGCCTGTCCAGCTGAGGGGACTGCTAGGCAGGAGCTCAGAAGGCTGTTCAGATACAATTCCAAACAAATTCTTCTGCAGTCATTTTCAATTTGCCAAAGAAAATGGTGTAAACACCAACATCCTGAGGTGTCCCTGCTCTCCAGCTGCCAGCTCTCAGCTGGCTGTGTAGTTGGGGCATTTTTTTTTTTTGGTGAGATTACAACAGTTGTGCATGGTCACACTTTTTGCTTTTTTTCCTCCCAAACCCTTACAAATCATTCTACATTAATGCATGCCACATATCTTGGCCATAAATCACCTGAAGTGCCTGCACTAGGAGTGTAAGTGACCCCATCATATTTTGGAAAAACCACACTTGAGAGCTCCCTGCTCTTCATGGTCTCAGCCCTGTAAAGTAGTAAGTGCTATTTAAGGGACCCTGTCCATGAATTTCCATCCACTGCTCTATTTGCTAGCACTAGAAGGCCACTAAAGCCACTCTGAAAGATCTGGTGGAGGGGAATATAATTTCTATGCTTTTATCAGTGTATTACCTATGCACTGCCTAATATACTCATGTTTATTGTTGCCATGGCCAGTTCATCTGTTGTAAGTGCTGCTTTTATGAGACTTTTGTACATAAATTTGATTAATGTTCCCCATGGAAGTCCCATGAAATACAATTTTATATAAAAAAATATTTGAGGAACTAAGGGAACAATGCAAAAATCTCACTTCTTGAGTTCCCTAGATTTTGCATTAGCATCAGTCTTTGTTGTTGATTGTAATAATATTTTCTCTAATATTATAGTGAAATTAAATTCTTCACTAAGGAAGAGAAGTGTAACATTCTGGGTTTGTTTGTTTTTTTTTTCTGCAGTAGGTGTAAATCAGCCCCAGGGTATTCCTGATGTTTTTTCAGTTTGTCACCATTAGGTAACTACTTTATGAATGTGTCTCTGACAAAATGTTTAACTTGCATTTGATAAGGCAGGCAAAGCTTCATCACTTTGTGATAAGCACTGTGTGCTTGTAGCAGCTCCTGAGGATCTGGGATTCTCTCTGCCTGCTTCCCTGTCAGTGCACCAAATTAAGGATGCTGAGGAACCAACTTACTTTTGTTTTGCTGTGAATCTCTGAGGTGAACTCTTTCTCCACACAGCATGATGCAAAACCTTGCTTTTAAAAAAGGCAATTTCAGAACTTTCATTGGGTCTGAAACAGACAATGGGTTTTGGTCCAACATGATGGCACATAAGAGAGAACCAGCATATTTTTTACAACTTGTCCTGTCTTCATTTTAGCTAATACTGTAGTTATATTTTCCTGTATTCTTTCCAGCAGCTCATGCAAGAAGTACTAGATGTTCCCATGCTATTCCATTTTTTTATATAAACAATTCCATAATTACTGGCTTAGTAAAGTCTGGTTTCTTTTAAGCATGCATTGTGATATTGTTCAGCTGTTCTAGAACTCATCTGTGGTGCATAAATCAAGCTGGACTGAATTCATTTCAGGTAAAAGACCAGATCTACAGTGGTAAGGCACAATATTTCACTGCTTAATTCTTTGATGCCCTGTTTTTCCAATGAAATCTGTAGTTCTCACAAAAAGGAGGAAGTTACATGTTGAAAAACAGAGGGCAGATAGAATGAATTTAAACTCAGTGACAATTTTCTTGCTTTTCTCAATTACCTTTTGCAGATGCAGTTAATAGATGTTCTCTGACTGCACATCTGGAATATGCAGACCATTGGTACATGTTCAAGCTTAACCAGAATTGCTGCAGTTTACTGGTTTTTAGTGAACCTTCTCCAACTGAGGAGCTGCCCACTGTAAACTTGGCCAGTCAATTTATCTGACATTTGCACTGACAGCTTTTCCTAAATATCCTGCTGCTCTGAGCCTGCTGAGACTCACTGCTGATCCCTTGGAATCACCTTGGAATCCCACTTGTGGTGGTGGGATTAGAAATCTCAGGATTGTGGATGGACAGTCAGTCTACCAAAGAGAAGAAGTAATTAATGCTGTCTGTTGCAATCAGAGAGAAAATAGTTCACAGATCAGAACCCCACTGATGTTTTAGTTCTTTGATAATTAAGGCAATTATCTTAAAAATTCAGTTCAGTTTTAGTGTTGCAAGCAAGGAGACATTTCTGCTCACAGCTGAGTGTCAAGGCAGCTGTTCCAGGCATGTTCAGCTGCACAGCCTGGCCCAGGTAAATAGTAAATAGTTTGGGCAGCTGAGATTAATACACTTGACTTCAGAGTAAAAATCTGTTAGTCAGCTCACTGATAAAAATTCAGTGGATTATTGTATCTTTGGACAATCCTTTAAGAAGCCCTAAGCTTATACCCAGGATAAATGCTGGGTATGGAGTACAGTAATTTTTTTAAAGGATCACTGTGAGTATGAACAAAATTATCATAAACATCAGTGAATTATGGGTCAGACAGTCATTTAAAAGGTTTCAATGTTCATGCAGGCCTTGACCTGGTGAGCATTAGTCAATCCAAATGCATATTTGTAGCTGAATCCTGTTTTAGAGGTGTCTGAATTTGATTTTTTTATGTTTGCATATCTGCTTGAAGACACAGAAACAGGAAATGCAGAAACAGCACAGCACTAAGCAACCAGGCTGATAATTTTTCCAGTCTTTGATTCCCATTCTGCTGTATAGTACCTTTAGATGTGTTTACATCAAGGCAGGTAAACTCTGTGTGCTGTGGCAGCTGAACAGGTTATCAGTACCCATTTCTGTTTTCAACCTTGAGAAAAAAAGGACTAAAGTAGCCTGATAAAATACAGTGGTACAGGCAAGTGGGACACAAGAAATCCTCATCCTATAGATACCCCTTCAGTTGCCTTTGGCAGGGGTACAGGACATTTTGAATTTTATGAGTTTTTACATCTACTTTAAGTGCAATGGTTTAAAGGCAGTAATTAACAGCACTACAGACTTGAGGAGCACCAGGTATTTCAGAATTATTGCTGCAGTTCAATCTGTTGTCACTGGTATATCCAAGAGAGCAGCAGATAGGTAAAGTCACTCAAAAGCCTTTGGAAATGGACTTTTTGGAAAACAGGTATGAGATTGAGAGGAAAAAAAAGGAAGATTAATCTCAAGTCACCTGGATTGTAAGAAGATCCATTCTGGAAGAATAAAAGACACTTCAGTTTCCCACCAGTGGGTTGCAATCATCTTGTTGATTTCTAAGCTTTTTCTTGAAGATGGATATTGATGTGGATGGTTGGTAAAATATACTCCAGATCTCACCAGCAGTAGTGACATCACTGCAATCTTCTGTTTCAGCTGCAGCTGGAATCTGGTGGGACCTAGGAAACAAAGAGTTAATTCACTCTTGTGTTCATGTGCTTGGGTAGCCATGGTTATTAATATGTCTGCAGCACTTCTGCACTGGGAGTGCTCACAGCTTCCACTGCATCTGACACTTCTTTCACCTGCTGTGCAAAATGCAGGGTTTTGGAGTGTTTCTTGGTTTGCTTGAACAAATGAAAAGTTAAGTGTCCTTTTGCCACCCTAATGACAGCAGTGACATTAAGGTAAGACAGACTCTACAGATTGTAATTGTTGTTACTATTATAGTTGCTATTAATACAAATTAATGTCATTGAATATTTAAGCATGTTTGTAGTATGCAAATACAATATTCAGTATTTTGATTTGTTGATGACTCACCATCTAGAGGACACAAAATTTACTTGTTATGAGTGCAGAGGTTTTAATTTTTTCCCTGTAAAGTATTATCATAATGTGACCTCACCAAGTCTGGATGTCTGATAACATTTTCCTCCTTCCTCCTAAAGTACAAATCTTGCCAAATCAAGAGCAGAAGGATAGTCTTGTAGCAAATGCTATCCTAACA
Organism: Erithacus rubecula; assembly: GCF_903797595.1. NCBI lineage: Eukaryota > Metazoa > Chordata > Aves > Passeriformes > Muscicapidae > Erithacus > Erithacus rubecula. The sequence continues at coordinate 8,277,328 of NC_136671.1, read as the reverse complement.
GACTGGAAAGTTAAATGTGCTTATTGAGGATCTTCTGTGAGGATACATATATGTGATAACTATCTTGGTTTGGAATATGGCCAATCTGATAATCAGAAGGCAGAGAAGAGCCCCAGGTGTGGTTCAGAGCTCAGATCTTGGTTCTCTGTGGTTGGTTTTGCTCCACACTCACCTCATGGTAATGTGCAGAAGAATCTTTGCTATTATGGCTGTAACACTTAGGATGAGCAGTGCTGTGAGACTGTATATTGTCCATTCTGCAAAAGAGGAGGGGGAGTTCTCAGTACATTCATTTATTTACTGTAAGAATATTGCATGAAAGGAACAAGCAGCCTTGTGATGCTTTATTCAAATCTGTAATTTGACAATGCCTTAAACCTACAAGTATTTTCTGCAGACTGGCACAAACTGTACAACTTTCAGTCAGAACTGGCTTTTTCCCTTGCAGAACTCCTCCCAATAAAACTGAAAGCTGGCAAAATTCAAAGCACATAATAGTGAAATTATCTAGAAAAGCAAGAAGAAGTTCCCTTCTACCCACGGCCCTTTCCTCACAAAGCATTGCCTGTACATGATGATTTGAACAGTATTTTTGGAGCTGCATGCAATCCAAGGGTGCTGTTACTGTTGGTGCTCCTGGGGTAGTTTAACATTAGGAAGTGTTTTGAAATGTAATGAGAATCCCAGTTAGTGCTAATTAGCCTGAATGAAAATTCATCTGTTAGTAAGATGGACAGTGGATCTGCTAACATGGAGGAGGCAGCAAAGGAAATACTGACACCAGATTATGCTTTGGCAAAATGTTTTTTCCCATTTCCATATTTTATGGTATCATTACCAGGCATGGAGCTGGTTGGGTGGCTTGGGCTGGTTGTGATGACATAGAGGATCTTTGATGAGCGGGCTGCATTGATGCTGAGATTTGTTTGTTCATTTATCCTCTCTGAAAGGGTGTGATTCACTGGGATCTTATTTTGATGCACATTGTCCTTCACAGCTGAAAACACAAGAGTATGATTACAATAACAGTTTCTTAACAGGTGCAATTGGATTTTATTTTGGGCTAATAAACAGACATGCTGCTCTCTGTTTACTTAAGAGAACTCAAATAATTATATTATATCTGATTCCTAAAAAAGCCTGTACTTCACCAGGTTGGGGTTCTCAGAATTTTTCTGGAAGCTGATTGTTCATAACAGGAGGTACAACTTGAGAACCACAACATTTTCTCCTGGTGACTTTCAGCTGAAGAGGAAGAGACTGTTGGAAGGAGCCAGGATGAACCAACATGCAGATAGATTATTGGGGTTTGTCATTTTCCAATCTGTTTTAACAGGAAGATACAGAATTGAATTTTTGAAAACCTGTATTTTGCTATTTATGATGTAGCTGACTGCAATGTTCTAAACCAAAAAAATTTGGTGAAGCTTTCATCCACTGAGTGATGAACAAGAGGAATGAAATTAGATCAGATCTAATCTCCTGTGTGAATTAAATGCTTCACTGAAAGGCAGAAACAGCAAAGGTAGCCTCTTACCTCTATACCTGATAGCAAATCCCTGGGCTTGATTGATGTCATCTGAGAAGAAGTACAAAATGACAAAATCCAAAGAGATGTTAAAGGTGTGGGGAGGCCTGTTCTTGCCATTGAAACGAGCTAGAACATGATAGGTATAACCATCCAGCAACTCCACCATATCTGTAGCATCTTTGATTTCAAAAAGGACAAAGTTGAAGTGGATTTGAGATGCTCCTGGAACTTGTATGGTCCAATAACAGACTTTGCCTGTGCCATATGTGTCAGGAAAATCTGGGGAATAGATCACAGCTGTAGCAGAAGTGTAATTCCCTCCACAGGCACCTATAAGGGCTGTGAAAACAAGAGGAAAGGGAGAAAAATGGGAAGAAAGAGGGAGAAAAAGAGGTAATACATTAATTTTGCAAAACTTAGCACCCTGTAGACTCTAATACTTAAGTGTGACTTGAAGGTACAGATTTGCAAGGCCAGCAGGATGCACTCTGCAGCTGCTCCTTGCCCCACAGCACTGGGAGCACAGCCTCTGTTGCCTTTGCTTGGAATACTCTCCTTATGTCTCATTACTCTGACCTATGCATCAGTATTAAATACTGCAGCTATCCTTTGTCTTTGGGAGTAACCATGTACCCTTTAATGCATCCCTGCAGAAATGGGGTAAAAGATAAATCACTGAATCAGGGGCTTCTACTCCATCCTATCAGGCAGGCAGCAAAGTGGATTAGTGACTATTCACTCTCACTGATTAATAATTGAAATTCCTTCACTGCTGCATGAAATTGAAAACTTAAACCAGTGAATCCAGAGAGCAGCTCCAATGCCACCAGCTGACAATGCACATCCATACATGCACATACAATGTTTTACTCTCTAGTAAGATAATTTCATAGGGAATTTCTGATAGATGACTTAGTACCACTTGTGAGGAAAGTGAGAGAACCTCTGGAGCATGAGCAAGCATCATTTCTTGGAAGAGCTATTTCACATTACTAGTGGATGAGAATTTTAGTCAGAAATGGAAAGCAGCTTTATTTTATACCAAATGGAGGTGTTTTGCTGTTTGGTGTGCAACAGTTCTTGCTGGTTTTGAGCCTTTTGCCCAATTTGCTGAACATGTGAGGCCTCTCCCTTGGGAAAAACCAAGCCTGCTTCAATACTTACTGTCAAAAAGAATGACTCTGCCATCCCCACCACAGGGCTGAGTGTGGTCTCCAAAGCAAACACTGTTGCATTCCGTACTGGCTGCCTCCCCGTATCTCCAGTAGTCAGGATTATTTCCACAGAAACAAGCATAACCTGATTCCATGCCTGCAAACTTTGACAACAAAGATGCATAAGGAAGGGGGGAAGAGTATTTGAAGGAGTGACAGCAGGAGGTTGTTTGAGCAGGAAAGCTGGCAGCAGAGTATGTGTGTTTTGGAGAAGTATGATTAGTCAGAGGAACCACCACAGGCTATTTTTTTGTTTGGGCTGTCAGGATGCTACTCAAGACTAGGGGGAAAGATGGAATGGAGAGCACCCTGACACTCACAACTGCAGTAAGCATCCATGTTTTCTCCTGGTGTTATTCTTTAGTCATTTGTCCAGACTCCTCTGGATGCAGAGAGAGGGCTTGATCTCTGGGGTGCAAGTGCAACCTTAGACCTCCCAAAGGTTATAAAAAATGGGGAAGAGGAGAAACACAACAGAGAGCTCTAGTCACACTGCCATTTTTGTCCTTGAAAACATTCTGTAAATGTATGTCAAAGAAATCACCTTAAACTGTTGACTCCTGCAGGAGCTGATGCACGTTTGGATTGTGAGTTTGTTGGAGGTTTCACTGGTGCCAGTCAAAGGTGGAGGCTCTCCATGGTCCTTGTAACAGCCCAGATTTCCTGGCACTGGCAGGAGTAACACACAACATTAATTCTAAAGGTTTTGCAAACATCCCAGACCACTTCATGCACTACCTGGCTACTCTCTGTGTTCTGGGCCTGACTTTGCACTGTGGGAAGTTGTTACTCTTTGTTACTCATACTCTGTATGTCATATTTTCCAAACACACCCAGGGATGAGTGATGAGACAAAGGAGTATCACAGCTTCTCAGCAATATACCTGCAAGACTCTAGCTGGTTTCAGTAAGCTGCAGTAAAACAGACAAGATAAAAACCTTCTTCATTTCTCCTGGAAGAGGCAACTAAAAACACCCAAGGCATTAAGTTGGGTCCAGGTGGTTTTTTTGTTTCTTTTTACTATTTGCATGCATATTCTGAAAATGTAAATTGAACTGTGTGATTTCTGTCTGATCTTCCAAACAATGACATTCTGGAGGTTTTCAAAACAGGATATTTGAGGAAGGGAACCAGAACTGTTTTAGAATGGAGTTTGGCAAGTTTTATGGGAGGAACTATACACTTATATAGGGGAATTTCCCAATATTTAAAACTTGAATTCTGATATGAATCTGAAGCATCATACAAAGAGATTAAAAATGAGCAATATTACTTTAAAGAAACAACCCAATTCATCTATTTATTTTAATGCAATGTTTCAAGGCTCCTTGGTCACTATGGGAGATCAGAGTTTTCCCCCTTCAGTGCTGGTTTTTTTTTTGGTTTTGCACTTTTCATCAAAGCACTGGAATTTAGCCATAACCACCTCCTGGAGAGGATGTGGAGCACAATACAGTGCTGTGCTAAAGGCATAAAATTATCCCTTGCCCACTTGTCATATCTATTCACATACTTGAAATTAAATCTGTTACCAGCTCTATGTTAAAATAAATTTTATTACTGTGCCAGACTGACATGGATTTTTTTTTTTGTCCACCTAACTGCCACAGCTCAGAATGACATGATGTGCCCAGAGACCTGCATGAGTGTTTTATTTATGTAGTCACTGGTTATTACAGTACCCAGTAAACTTATTATAAATAATGACATAACATTGCTTCAAATATTGTTCATAAATTCATTTTGTTCTCTAAGAATACAATTTCAATTATAAATACTTGCATGGAGTTATGGCTTTGATATGCCCTGCAGCAACATTCACATAAGTACTGAGACTTCAAGTTGCAGCCTGATTTAACATACCTTTGGAAATCCCCACTTGCAGCCCCACCCCAGCTGAGTACAGCTGGGCTGATAACTCTGAGAAAGCTCATTCTTTTTTGTATTGTGTATGATTTCACAGCCCTGAATAATCTTCCTAGTTATCCAACCTAGCTCATGTTCCTCAGAGACCTGGGATTTGTAATTTTATTTTCTTTTTTAAAGTAGATTTATTAGTGAGACCTTTCAACCTTGGCTCCAGAGGATTAGAACTTCAGTATGTTCCACTCTAAGAAACGGAGTAATTTGAAAACTTCTTAAATTTTTTAAGTAAATCAAGCATACATCCTAAGACTAATTAGTCTCTTAGGTGTCCTAGCAGAATTTTACCTTTTTTTGCTCTTAATATTTAGCCTGCTAAAGAAACTTGGCAAAAAATTATTCTGCAATTACTGTTCATGCTCACCAGTGATGTTTCACTTTTACACTGCCTTCACCCATTTGTATCTATTTGTCCTCTTAAAAGGTCACCTATTTTGCACAAGCATATTATTTTTCTTTTAAGCAGCATTTGACATAATGAGGTCCTGGCAAACACCACAGCTTCTGCATTTTACATGTTAAGGCAGGTATTCAGTATATTAAAATATGGAATTAATCCTTTTGAGTTTAAAACCATGTTCCAGCTATGCTCATCCAGCTGTCTCTGAAGAGCCTCTTAGCTTTTTGCAATGGTAGCATGCACAAATTGTTTGATCTGTTTGTTCCTGTGTCCCATATAGCTCTGCATAACTTACCTGGCCCTGCCTTTAACACCTCCTCGATGTTTCAGTCAAATTTATTTCATTACATACATGCACCTTGGAAATGTGATTCCAGTAATGAAATCTCATTATAGGGACAGAGTCATGTCAGTCATAAACATAAAGATGTAATTAAGTGGCAAGCCTTTCTTTTCTCTTTCTTTTTTATTCTGTAAGTTGTTACTTCCTTTGAACTTAAACCTAACCTCATTAACAAGGAGACCAAAAAAGTCAGGAATAGCTGCAACACTGCAAACAAACCATCTGAAGCATTCAGTTGTGAATCCTCCACGTGAGATGCACATGTTCTCTCAGCACTCAGAGCTGCAGTCTTGCCTTTTATTCTGTTATTCTGCCCATTCCAGTCTGCTTGGCAGACATGGAGAAGGGAAGACTAAACTCCTCCTGGAGTCACTACCTCTGTCTTCTGTGCTCCTCCATCTTCATCCAACACTGCTAAATTCTGTACATTACATACTCAGAATGTCAGAACACATTTCTGACTGAAGCATGCAGTGTTATGTATAAATATTAGGGAATGAGACACATGATATTATCATGTGAATTCATCACCATAATGAAAAATTCTTAACAGATTCTTAATTATTGTTCAGATGAATCACTGCATGCAAATCTCTCTAGGCAATCAAGATGCTTCATCTTGTTGGCACTGCCATGGTATTATGTGGGCACAGTTAATAGGTAGCTTCTGTTCCAGATAATTTTCTAGTAGTAAATATCATTAAGGAAAAGAAGCTTATGTAAGAAATCTTTCTCTAAAAATTTTCAAATAGGAATTTTTTTTTTACACAATTGCTTTCTTGCTCCATCACAAAACTCAAGTTTTGCATTGTGCACTGCACAAGATAGTTCTGATGGTCCCATGACTTAGCATCATGCTTACTGAAAACAGAAAGTGTGGTGAAGAATAAAAGATTGTTTTACTTACACAGCCTCATAAACCATGAGGTTTGTATTAAAATTTGGATGGGCTGGCAATGTACAGTTTGCTCTAAATTGCTGCAATTCCTTTTTCTAGTATCGAGTTTCAGTGCAATGCTTGAAGCAGCTGCTACTGGTCAAAAGGACATTTTGTAAATGTAAGTCTGGATTATCTGTGCAAGTAAGTGTCCAAGTTTAAATCCTCTTCTCCCCACCACAGAGAAAATGAGTGAGGCTGGTTTTAAAAGGATCCTTTGTGTAGAACAAATGGAGTGGAGAGAATTTGCCTTTCAGCTTTTTTCCTGGTGCCATATCCAGATAATTTGTTAACATCTGTGGTCTTTAAAGAAAATGCAAATTCTTTCATTTTAGACCAAGTTAAATTTCTTAATTAGGAAGGTCAGGTTTCTTAAATCATGCCTGGTATATTAGAAAAATAAGAGTAAGATGTCCTCTGAACAATGAGTATCAGAGTGTTAAATGATTTTGTGTTATCTAAATTAGACCCCTTCATCTGTATTTAATTCTAGTTAAAAGGCATTTGTCTTGAGGTCACACTTATGTATTTGTTTGCCTAGCATGAAGATGTGAATTCTTCACTTTCATAAAAAAAACTCAAAACAACAAAGTAAAAAAAAAAAAAATCACTTCAGATAAATTTTTCTTGTCTGGTTTTGTTTTCTTAACTTCAAGGAAGAAATATACTTCTTCCAATTAAATGTGTGCCTACATATGGACACCTGCTCTGGTGCTTAGCAGTGAACTCCTAAGTTATGCCTCAGAAACAGAGGGAACTTGCACAGAAATTAGGAAAGCAAGTGAAGATATTAATTATTAGACTTACTAAAATGTGCAGCTATAGTTGATTGTTAACATGCAAAACTAGAATATCTTCTTAATATTTGAGTGTATTTTAAAGAACATGATTTGGGAAAGAAAATTTTGGAACATACTGACACAAATGATGACATTTTGGACACAGTAAAAAACAGAAGACATTAAAAATATTAAATCCTGGAAAGAAGCTTCATGCAAGTAGCTTGTAAATTATCTGATTTTAAAAACATTTTAAACAAAGTCCAGGTTGTGGTTTCACAGCAATGCTAAGAATCTGCACCTGCCAGGGACAGAACTCCAGCTCAGAGTTCCCATATAGCACATAGACACCTTTTCACTGTGCCCTCTCACATTGGTTTTTATTTTCTCCAAGCAATTCTCTGTACACATTAAACTAATGTATTTCATTTTACAAGCTAATTGCAATGGATGGATGTGTATATCCTTTGTAAAAGCTTTCCTTTTTTTTTTTGTCATCTAGATTTTAATAAATTAATGACCCATGGTTTCAAAGAACTAGCAGTACTTCACAAGTATTGTGTGATTCCCTGTCATACAGTATTATGTATAAATAATATAATCCAGTCATTCTGAGATAAGATTAAAAGGAAAGTGGAGGAACAATTCAGTCAGCATTAACTTTAAGAAACCTGTGTAAAATATAGCTTAGTCTGCAAGTGAAAACAAGCTGTTTAGCCTTATCCTGGTCTGTGTCTGGAAATCCCTGCCCACTGTTGTACAAGTGCCAATCTCTGCTCAGCTGGAGCTGAAACTCTGCACAGTGCTCTTACTTCGGCAGGATGGAATCTCACAGTATTTCCAGTATATTCCATCCTCATGTTCTGCAATGTAGCACCAGGGGCTGACATCCCCATCAGGGTTTCTGAAAGAGAAAAGCAGTCAGCAAAATGCATCTTTTTTTTTTCAAAAATCACACCAAAAAAATCAATCTACTTAAGCTTCAATGGCATTACTATTTTTGCTCTAATACCTACTGTCGAACTTTCACACCAAGAAAAAATGCAAAGGTTGTTCAGATAGCTTTGGTTATTGCAGTATTCATCAAGCATAAGATGCTAGTAATGCCTAAAGTAAAGCTTTGTTTCACTCTAAGGTTAAAAGGTGCAGAGCTATTTCTGGTCAGTACTGACAGAGAGGAAGATTTTCTGTCCCACATCCTGTGTACAGGTTCCATAGATTCATAAACTTGATTTTTTGCCTTGGTACAAAACAGTCCAGACCCCAACTTTCTGTGCATATGCACAATTGAATATATGCAGCTTTCTCTGTGATAAAAACACTTAGCTGATAAAGTAATCTGGGAAAGACTGAATTCTTTTCCTCCCCTTCAATAAAACTGACTAAATCCATTCCAGAGATCTCTTTATATTGATGGTTACTTCCTTATGTGTCCATGATGATGATGATCACTATTTTTGTGATTATTTGCTGTTGTGTAGCACCACTTACAAATTCACACCTAGTGAGACATTAGGTTATTTAAAGTTTTTTCTATGTACTCTGTGAAAAGCATTCACACTGGAAAGATCTATTAAAGAGAATAAATTCTTATTTTGGACAGTCTTTTAACTAGGACCAGTTGCAATCTTTTTATCATGTCTTTGGCATGAATTCTATTAATGACACAGCCCTACTGAAGTGTCAGTTCAGCTGCATGTTGTCATTTATGCCTATTAGCAACTCTTCTGTGGCAGATCCAATTTTAGAAATTCTGTGGATGTTTTTTGGTCAAACAGCAGACTGCTGAAAACAGCTGGTGACTTCAGTGCAGTTTGGATGACTGAAATGTTGCTAGTTAGGCTTTCAAACAGATTAGTGGAGGTAGTGGACAAGGAAAGTCTAAGACTAGCTATGCTAGGAATTTAGGTGTAATGCAAGAGCCTCCAGTAGCTAAAAAATGTAGAAGACTAAAATCAAATAAAGCTTGTGTTCAAACTAACCCATTTTCCCTTGTTTCCAGAGCTACAGGAATTTTTGAGTTTACATCTTCATGACAGAAACCTTATGTCTGGAATTCAGTCATGATAATGGCACTCTACACATAAACGCCTTAAAAATGCAATGAAATTGTAAAGAAACATGATGATTGTCTGTAGAAATCTTTGTTTTGAACCTCACAAGTGCACACAGTTAGAAAACAACTCTCTGTCTTTCAAAATCTCCAAAAATTTCAGCCCTCATAATTTTGTTATGGTTGAAATGAGTGGAACACTATGAGGCATTTCCATCTTAACAGGGTGTCCTGCAGTAAACAAAATATTCCAAGTAAGGACCACCCATGGAGAGGTAACATGCTTCTGATTAATACTCCAAGTGTAAAATTTGATTATTCAAATGTTGTCCCTAAAATCAAATCTCACAGTGATGTACTGTGCCTTACAAAAGCCCTGTGAGGTATGTGCTGCCTGAGAAAAGGGAAGATCAACTTGTCCATTGTCATCAGGCAGATGAATGTCAGAGCAAGAGCTAAAACAGCTGTATCACAGGCCTCCACAACATTTGCTTGCTAAAGATAAACTCTGGCACTCTTAGTGAATTTCCAAGTTTCTTCCAAGAGAATGTGAAGTAAAAATCTATTAGCTAGGATTGTCATTCCATACACCTATGAGAATAATCCTATACATAGGATACAGCATAAGGAAGAAAATTCCAAGCTCCACCTCAATGAGGATAATCTAATACCTAGCAGACTCAGGTAAAAAAGCTCTATTTGATAATTAAGCAATTTCTCAGTTTTATATATCAGATTATTGGCTTCTTGCTCCTTGTAACATTTACCAAGTTCTCATTTGCTAAGTAAAGCAAGACTCAAGTAAGTGATTTTTGAGTATCTGCATAAACATTCAGTTTCTCATGCATGTTTTTGCACAGCTTGTACATGTTTTGCTTTGTACTAACCAAAATATTAGCCAGACATGACTGCCAAAAGTAAGATCCTGTAGATACAGTCTGTCTAGAATATTGCCACACAGCAACAATCAAAGTTATTGATTCTGCTGTTTGTATCAGAGAGAATTCAGTGGCCACTATATTTTTCACAGCTCTGTATTATTATGCCTACTGAGACACAGAGCTGAAAAAAAATCTGCAGAGCCTAAACATCTCTGAACTTAAGTTCTGATTTGGCTCCTAAATTCTGAAGTTCTTATTTAAGTTTTGTTGTAAGTTCTATCCATAGTTATGGAGGAGTTTCTCTAGGAGGAAGGAAACAGAAGTGCATCTGCCATGGTTTAATCTGGTATTGTAACCCCTGACAGATGAGCTTCTGAATTCAAATAACAACTCTAAATCACTGATGCTCACCTAGAATTTTTAGTGACTACATAACTTTCATGAGTACAAAAGTTCAGCACAAAACTTGGAAAGTGTAACAGAACCAGGCTTGTGTGTGAGGATAAAAACCATTCAGAGACTCCTCCAGACACTCACTGCACTGCTGTTCTTCTAATTTGGATCATTTCTTTTATCTCCACCTTTTAATTTAAGTAATTTATAGTCTTTCTCTGTCATGCCACATTATAAATTGGCCAGATTATAGGGACTGTGCTGAAAAAGTGTGGGACCTGGGTTGAAAAAGTCATAGATTCAGGGTACTGATTAGAGGGTAAACCAAAAAGTGTTAGATACCCATGGTTCTGATATTCATTCATTCAGTGCATGACAAGATATTTCCTAATTTTCTGCCAACTGCTTAAACTAACACTGGGTATACAGGCAGTGTTAAAGCAATGTGATATTTCTTACCTGCAGTAGTTATGCTCTCCAAGCCCTCCCTCCCCATTGGGATATTTCACAGTATTATAGGGATGCTCAAAGGTCTCATTCCAAAACAGACAAGGTTTCCCTGCATACTGGGAGGTCTGGTTCTGAGTGCCACGATAGTCAGCCCCATTGGCTGTGTAGCATTCTGGAAAGAAAGAGAAATGGAAAAAGAAAGAATGTATGTAGGTTTAGTGTTTGTTCTTCTCTCACCCTCCACCCCATACCAAATAAACCATGTTTTCTGCATTGTATGCTGGCTAGGATTTAAGCTTGCTCTCAGTCAAACCTCTATTCAAGAGATTATGATGTCACTACTTTAATAAACAATGTATAAAACAGGTCTGAAGAAAGGTTTACACAATTGACATGTATTTTCTGAGTAAGTATAATACCTTTTACTGTTTTCCTTGAGTTTTACTCATTAGGATGACTCTGTAACTTGTTAATTTTCAAAAAATGAAATCATATGATATATTCAATCTGCTACTTACCAGCATATTAACCAAAATCTCACACTACTTCAGCTAAAGTTGTGAATATCTGTACTTTACAAAGTGAAAGGCTTTGTAAGCATGGATTTTACCAACATGTACATTCTGATTTAGAAAAAATTCTTAGGGATTGAATTTTTAGGGATCCCTGAGAAAGGGATATCCTTCAGCAGAGTATAATCACAATATTGTGATGTGCTACTAAAGCATTTATGCTTTCAGATTATAAAGCATGGGTCCATATTCTGCCTTACTCATATTTTCTCCCATTTGTTTGTTTTTCTAACTTCCTAATACTCAGCAAGTTAGACACCAAAGTAGAGAATGATTTCTTTAAATACATTAGTCCCTTCTCAGCTGACCTACAAATGTCATGCTGCTGGCTTTGCTGGGCCCTGTTAATCACAGAATGGTTTGGGTGGAAAGGGACCTTAAAAATCATCCAGTCCCAATCCCCTGCCAAGGGCATGGACACGTTCACTGGACATCTGGTGAAATAAATATCCAAATGCATGAACAATTTTACTTTTTGCTGAAATTGTAAAACATCCTTGATTAAACCATGCAATGTGAGTGTGGCAGAGCATGGCAGCAAGTTGCCCAGTGAGGCAGTGGCATCTCCATCCCTGGAGATTTTCAAAAGCCACCTGGACATGGTCCTGCCCAACCTGCTTCAGGTGACTGTGCTTGAGCACAGCAATTGGACAACATGACCTCCACAGGTCCCTTTCATCTCAACCATCCTGTGATTATCTTCCAGAATTAATCATTATAATTAGTTTACCATAAATAAGTCCATCCTCTTTATAATTAATACCTGCTAATATTTATCATCCTTGCATTTATTTAAGAATAAATGTGACAGAATTAAAACAGCTGTAAACATTTCTCTGGAAATTCACAAAATCTTTCTGCTAACTACAGGCTGTGAAACCTCCTGTTTCATCTGATAGTGTTCTCTGTAGAAACCATATTGCAGCTGCAGAGTTCTACTGCCCTGAGGGAGAGGGAGAGTGCTCTGAAGTATGTGCTGATCTCAGGTGTCCCTCATGAGATCTAACTTACAAAACAAGTCTAGAAAGACCTGTGTGGCTGCAGTTGGAAGAGGAAAAAAAAAAACCCCACCCACATTTTAATCCTGATATTAACAAACAGTACATCGTTTTTGTATTTAGAACTACTGTAGAAGAAGGAAAAATGCATTATTAAAACCATGCCTCTGAAATTAGTTTAGTCTGGGGCTCACAAATATCAGAATGGTACAATTATAATAATTATTTCAGAGTTCTATTACACAGTAGATGAAAGACAATGGTTTTGTGCTTTCGCTGTGCATTTTCATGCCTAGGCAAGTTTAGATTTCTATTAAATGAAATTTTGTTGCTGAAGGCACACAGCAGAGGTGTCTGCACAGCTGTTAATGTATTCTGCTATCACCTGTGGACAAAAAGCTGTATAATTTAACAAAAACAAGCTTCAGGTCAATAATCTTTCTTACTGAAATTTACCTTAGCAATACAGGTGGGCTGCATACATTTGCTTAAAAATGCAAATCTGAGTTTTTTGTATTCAGGCCACCACAGATATTTGTGTAAATGTAAAAAAAAAAAATTAAGGTCATGACTGTGTTACAACTTTCTTCAATACCTCTTTTGCTTTGCAGTTAATATAAAAGCTTTTGTAGGTTACAGCTGAAAAAGCTGATGAATTTAGCAGAAAAGAGAGAAAAATGTAATCAAAATAGATAAAAACAAAATAATATGCAACATAAAGAATTTGTGAAAAGTGATAAGCACATCCAGAAAAGATATCTACATTAGCTTTTTGCTTTTATAATTTTTTTTGCTTCTCACTTCTAAATGAAAAGTAATATATACTTGCATCTACTCAGAAATGTAAGGAATGCTACAACACCTGAATTTAGTCTGGCACACAAACTAAACTGAAATTAACTTCAGCCCATTTTAGGATCTGCTAAGACTGGCCCATGCTTTAACTTGCAGTAGTGATTGACTTACATTTTCATGTCAGCTTTTTTTAACTGATTTTCTTCAAACTTCACTGCACTTTAAGAAAAAAAAGGAAGAGTCAGATCTCTCTTCATTCCTCCTAACTGCAGCTTTTTGTTCCCAAGACAATAGTAGCTGTGTCAGAGCCTCCTGTGTTCCTGTGTGCTATCAAGAGATCTGGTGCAAATGTGCCAGCTGAGTTGTAACAAAGCTCCCCTGGCTTAGATGTGCATGTGGAAAGGGGAGGCAGTGAGATACCACCAAAAATCATTGATTATCCCTGAAACACTGAAGGGAAAACTTTTAAGTCATGGAATTTAGCAGCTGTTATCAAATGAAATACAAAACCTTTTGTGTTACAGGGAATTTGGATTTTGGTAAGGATTAGTAACAATTTTGCCATAGCATGGGAGTGCAATTTTTTCAAATAAATATTGGCATTTGAAAAAGTCAGGTCAGTTGTCCTTGCTGTCCTCCCTCCTGGCTTTTTGTGCACCTGCTCACTGGCTAAGCATGGGAAACTGAGAAGTCCTTGATTTAGAGTAAGCACTACTTGGCAACAGTGAAAAAAATCAGTGTGTTACCAACATTGTTCTCACACTAAGCACAAAACACAGCACCATACCAGCTACTAAGAAGAAAATCACACCAGCTGAAACCAGGACACAAGCCTACATCCTTTTACCTTGAACAGGCAGCTTTGAGATCTGCTGAGATATATTTTGTAGAGTTTTCTGTAGAATTCCTAGCAGCATATTCACTATCTTGGCAGTGAACAACTAAATCCTTCTTCTGCGTTTATCACAGGCAGTGATTTCATCATATTTTGCTGCATGACAGCCAAGACACTACCTTAGTGATTTCACCATGAAATTAATACTCCCAAAGTGCTGAAGGTGCATGTTTTGTCTGCAGAAAGGCCACTGTCCTCTCTATTTCAAACCCAAGTCCTAAGATATTCTGGAGAACAGGAGCATAGAACCTCTACCCTACTTTTCATCTTGTACCACAATAACTCTGTGAAAACATGAGCTTAAAAAAAAAGGTCATTTAGATTTGTCTGCACAAAACTAATTCAGATGAGGTCACCTAAATTAAACAGCCAGAAAAGACTGGACTGAACACTGTTGGTGAAACTCTCTGGCTTACTCAAATCACCTGATTTCTCTTTGGTAAATTCTGAAAAAGGGAGGGGGGAAAGAGTAAATCAAGCAGCAACAACCACCTCTGTGTGTTGTGGCACCCCCTGGACCCATCTGCTTTAGGCTGAGTGACACTTCCATGACACTTCAGGGTATGAAGCCCCTCACTTGGAATGTAACATCAGAACTGTGACTCAAGAAAATTAATACTGTTTTGTAAGATTATGGTATACTATGACAGAATTAGCACTGTGTCCAAGTCCTCTCCCAGTGGCAAAGGCAGCAAGGGAAGAGCAGACACCTTGTGGGCAGCACAGCTGACAGCCCAGAGAAGGCATCACAGTGCCACTGTGCTTTTATTCATGCACACAGGGCTCTAACTATCCTGTCATCTATAAACCCTACTGAAATACTAGGGTTTCAGACATGAAGAAAGCTGTGACCACTCAAATCTAGAAGTGTGTGAGCTCATACTTGTAAGATCTTAGTCAGCTGGGCTTCAGACACACTCTGAAGTAGAGGCTTATGTTGAATCTGTAATTAGAATCAGTGTCCATGATGATTTCACTCAATTAACTGCCTAATGACCCTGCTGCTTCTATTGTGTCATGGGGATGTCTGTAAAGAGAATTAATCAGAGATTAATCAGAGATAATTAATCAGAGAACCTTTGCAGTGGTTCTAGTCATGAAAGGTTCCAACAGGTGCTCTTTAGGCTAATGATCATGAGCCTTAGTGAGAAAACATGGACAGCACTTTGTTGTCAGGGCTGTTTTGTTTTCAACACATCAGATGCCAGGGTGGACAGCAGGTAACTTTTAAAAATGAATGCTGAGACTAGGTAAGTATGTATTGAGTGACAACTGCTAGAACAAAAAAGCAGAAAACAAGACTAGGGATGTTGTCCACTATAAGTGAATACTCAGTGTGTGATACAGGTTCACAATTAGTTTTATTAGAGCCAGATCAACATTTGGAAGATCAAACAGCAGCTGTTGTAGAAATTCTTTCCATCTGTGTCGGTTTCTTCTTCAATGTAGGGACCTTACAATGATCATTTTCCTTTGTTACTTTAGGACTGCATGGCTGCCTGCACTCCACATGGGCGCCACTTCGGGATCATTTCAAAAATTAAGGTAGTGCAGACTGTAATAGCCTGACTATTTAGTGATGATAAATCACTGACATTTCAGAGTCTGCATTGGCTTCCAGTGATTTTCTCGAGGACATCTATCTGGAGACACTTCAAATTGCAGACTGAAGGGATGGAGGGTTCAGGATGGTTTCAATGATTTCTTAGAGTGCTTTCCAAGTTTGAGGTCTGTATGTAGCTTTTGAGACTGAAAATTCAGAATGACAAACTTCTTCCTATTCCACTGGAGAGGAAAAAAAAACCAAACCACTTTGTTTGCTTAATGTTTTGGAAGCTACTTGGAGCACTTAGTAGTGTCCAGAGAGACTGATAACAATTATCAACCTGAAACTAGCCTACCCAAGCCAGAAATTATCCTACCACTACTGCCCAACCAAAAGCAAGGTTTTCTTTTAAAGATCTGCAGATTAATGAAAGATAAATGAAAGTGGCTGCTATTTAAATCTTGGGTTTCATTACAGTGGTGTAATGAAATGTTCTGCAAGGTTGAACCAAAAATTAAAGGTTCCTTGAATTTACATGGTATAACTGCCTGCTTGGTTTTCACTTGTTTTTCCTACAGCCTTTTAGAAAAGTCAGGAAAATGCTTAAGCAGAATATAAGGGTATGAAACCAAGGGTGCCAGGTCCGATAATGACTCAGTGTGGGTTGCCTGATGCATGTGCTTGCACAGTATTCCAAGAATAGTTTTAAGTCATTTCCACTCTATCTAAACTGTCCTAGTTCTTGCTGCAGATTGCAATTTAAGCACTCCTCCTTAAATGAAAGCACTGTATCTAGGTGCAGATGGCAACAGTTACAGGCACTAACCAGATGCTGCAGTCTCTAATTTGATTGAAAGGGTATAATTAGACAGCAGAAACACTTCAATGAGAAAGTAACTTAGAGAGGAAAGGACAGAAACCACTTAAGTGATGCCAAGATACCCCAGCAGTGACAGAGGCAGGGGCCCAGGGGTGGAAGGGGCACAACACCACATCACCTTCTTCAAATGAGAACATTTTTGTTTCCCTAGAGATGTGAATAGGGATTCTATTATCATAGGTTGCCACAGTTCTTCATGTGGGAACACTGATTAAAACCAGAAGAAGCTTCAGGAGATGAAAGACGCAAATATGGCTTCTGTGGTCATTATTAAAAATATTTTTAGCATTGCAATGGTTTTCTTTGAAGATGCAGTTTTATCGACTGAACCAAAAGTTAATTTGCATACTATCATATGAGTGGTCAGGAAAAAAAAAAAAATCTCATTCCATATTATGTTATGATGCAAAATAAATGTTTTTGGGAAGTATAAGGCTGATTTAGATCTACCCAAGTAAAAAAATAGTGCAGTATTTTTACTTTTCAATACTTTTCTATTCCAATTCATACTAATATAATACAACAACTCATCAAACTATCAGGCTTCTGTGCCTGTGCTGTAACAGTAAAAACCCCTCAAAACAGAACAGTTGAAACAAGCTAAAGAAAAACCATCACAAAAGAATTATCTTTGTTTAAAACTGCAATTCTCAAAATTCCTAGAAAACAACTCCCCATTTCTTAAATAAGACAGTTAAAATTTGATAGGATGCTATGAGGGCACTTGATTAGCTGATGATTTTTTCCTTTACAATGTGGGGGCACTCCACATGTGGTTGAAAAATTGTATCCTGCTCATTCCACATATCCATGCAAACACATACACACACACAATTTTTGAAAGCCCTCAAATGCAATCATTTTTGCTAGTCAGAACTGGAGACCTGATTAGCATTGGTTCAAGGCAGAGAGCAGCCACGGTGAATATCTGATTATACTTGGGTTATGCCACCTGAGATTTGTTCAAACCTTGGCTGAAGCATCTGTCTTGTAAAAATGCACATTCCTGGAAATGTACAGACATGCAGAGTTGATACTTGTGTTCCCTGGCAGTGTGTGAGCTGTCATATATGTGAACTTGCTATCCTTGGGAAATTTTGACTCTAGTTGTCAAGCTAATCACTTTTCATCACTTTTTTTTGCTTAAAAAAAAAAAAAAAATCCGTCTGGCCATGGAATATGCTGGAAGCAGGCAAGTTAGGTTATGAGCACAAGAGACAGTTCCCACTATTTCTAAATGTATTCTGTCCTTTTTTCTTTTTATTTGTACAACACAAACATGCTATATTAGCCAGAGCCTTGCAGCTGCTGGCTGGTCCTCAGCCACAAGATGCAAACACACTTGCTTGCCTTGTGATTCTTTATCACTGGAAGTAAGAATGTGTGATGTGACCCCATAAGAATTTCTGTTCCTTAATACACCCATTTGTTTTCTTTCTTTGTGAAGTTTTAAAACTGTTGTTCCCTTGTCAAGTGTGGCAGGCTGAATCCCTTTGGTAATTTTATCAGGATGGGCCATAGCCACTGTGTGGATGATGGGAGTGGTTAATTGCACAACTATTAGAGTGTGATATGACAAAAATGAAAATTTTGCAGCTGGCAGCATGTAATCCCTGCCTCCCTCTTATTTCTTTGGCTCCATCCTGCTTAAATCCATCCACATAACTCTGGATTTTGAGTTATGCTCTATGCATGTACAAGCATGATATGCTGAAATGTCTATCTCATCCCCCATCTGCCTAGTTAGAAAGAAAAAAAAAAAAGATTTTTAAAGAATTTTCATGAAGCTTGCTTATGGCATATCAAGTAGAACTGCTTCTCTGAATCACCAAGGCATAGACAGAATAAGATGACAAGATACTAGGTTTGTAAGAGAAGGCTGGAATAACAGCTCAAAGAAAAGACTCAGCTGGGAAAAAAAACCAAGGGCATGGTGACTCAGTATTGCTAAATGGAAAGAAAACAGAGGAAGGAAAAAGAGATTGATAACCACATACATTTCTGATGGGGAAATTAAATGAATGCTATAAATACAGAAACTAGAAATTATAACTTATTGCACTGAGTATATAAAATAGCATTTGTTCACCAAAACTAACATTTGCTGAAGGCATTTCCATTTCTTTGGCCTTGTAACACATAACTCACCAAATTCAAAGAGTCCTTTAATGGTAGGTAATCTATGCACACACTTCTTATTTCTGATCCACTTGAGAAATTATGTATGGCTGATGTTTGAATGCACAAATGCCACAAAGGTTTGAATGCAGAAATGTCAGTGTTTGAATTACTAGAAGCTGTTAGACATCACATAGTGAAGCAGAAACACTCTGTGAAAAGTAGCACAGTACTATGTGCAAAAATGGTTGTTAATTCACTTTCATTTCTGACAACTGGAGGTATTTTTCATATAGTAATTCCAGAAGTTTTTCTCCTATCTTAGCAAATGATGGTGACACAGTCTTTATTTTGACTGCACTTTACAATAAGCTTATAAAGACACATTAAAAAACCAAAAAAATGAACAGGCATTTAAAACATACCATATGACAAACTGCCTTCCAAAAGCAATACCAATGTTTGTCATTTCAGAATTCTGCTAGTTTCAAGTGCAACCTGACACAGCTGATCCCATTTCAATTCAGTGGGATTAAGGGTCAAGACGAAGACCCTGATGTGTACCTTGTGCAGATGAGGAGCTCTGCAGATCCTGTAGAAGCCTTACAAATTACAAATTGCTGTATTTGCACCGTTTCCAGGTTCTTTAGCAGAAGACACATAGGTGGCAGTACTATTTAGATCCACTCTCCTTTGCTACACCTTCATTTGGAGGCATTAAACATTCTTCCCTCCTCCCCCTGCCCCAGCTGCTTCTGCTCAGGCATTTCTGTCCCCTTTAACAGCCAAACATTCACACTGGGCCATATCCTTCACTTGCTGTCACACATCCCTCTGTGACAGACACGGTTACACATGGAGTGTTCTGTTCAAAAACCTTACAAGCAAAGGCAGGAGTATCCACTGTGTGCACCAATGGTGCTGGGAACAGACCCTTAGACATAGTTCCTGCCTAGGCAGCTCTCTAAACACTTATCTGAAAATACTCTCATGTTATACCTCTGAGAAGTAAAGCTTACCAGAAGTTTTTCTTGTGAAAGGTTTTTTAATCCCTGAAAAAGGCGATGCAAGTATTTTCCACCTCTAATTAGGTACATCTACAAAAACTTGACGAGCGAGTGTGTATTCAAAAAGAAGTAAAGCAAATTTTACTTCGTAAAAAGAAACATCAATAAGAGTACACAAAATGTATCCAGAAGGACCACACATCCGATGGCTGTGAGGCTGTGACCATCTGGAGCTGCCACTTCTGATCTTGCGAAGCACAGCCAATGTTTACCAGAGGAGAACTGCAGCACTTGAAATCATTAGTAACAACTAAAGCGAGGACAAAAGGGTGCAGAGAAGTTTTAGGTGAAAAATCACCTTAGGAAGTGAAGCTTTGAGGCTTCTCCGGGTTTTTGGCTGAAGGAATGGTCAGTGGAGCCCAGGCTGGGCAGGGAGCTGGGGCAGCACGCTGCGGACAGGAGGGATGCTCACCCTCCAAGCTCTGGCTCTGCTGCCACAGCTTTTACCCCACTGACACCAACAATCGCACGCCCCTCTCCCTTTAAACGCCTCCATCCCACAGACCCAGCTATCGAACTACTTTTATAAAGAAACGTGCTGTTCTTTCTCTTACACCACGCTTTCTTACGAGTTTCCGAGCTCCCAGTTCAGCAAGCACGGGGAGAGCCTCAAACACCCACGAACTCCCCGCAAAAACACCCGCTGCCTGCACGGGCGGCTCGGAGCCCGGCGAGCAGGAAGGGACGTCGCGGCGAAGGGCAGAGCCCTTCCGCGGGGGCTGCGGGGCTCGGGGAGCGGCTGCCCCGCCGCTCAGCCCCGCCGGGAGCCCGGGCAGCAGCCCCGGCGCGCCCCCTCCCCGCGGAGCGGCACTCACCGGACAGAACGGGCTCTCGGCAGCAGCTCAGCGCCAGCCCGGAGAAGGCCAGGACGGCGGCGAGGGCGGGAGGCTCCATAGGCAGCGGCCGCCGGGCCGCGCCGCGCTCGCAGGCGGCAGCCCCGGCTCTCCGGGGGCGGCGGGCGGCCGGGAAGAGCGCAAAGTGCGGGAAGCGGAGGCCCTACAGCATGTGTCCTGTAAGTGCGCCCCGGCGAGGTGCCGAGTGGCAGATGAGGGATCCTATTACCAGCCATGTGACAGGAAAGGATAGAGACCGACATCCCAACCTGCTGCAGCGCGGGACCGCAGAGCCGCCGCTTCCACTTCTGACACCGGCAGGTCCGGGCTGGCGGCGCTCGCCCCGGGGCAGCGCTGTGGCCTCGCTGCCCTCCTCGCTGGCCGGGACGCCTCGCCACACACACACACAAACATAAACACACACACAAACAAACTGCTCCGTCCCAGCAGCGACCCAAGGCTCTCGTCTCTCCGCTCGTAGCCAGGGTCCCGCGGAAGAGGTCGGGCAGCAGCCCGTCCGCCCCCGGGCCTGGCCGCTGCCGCTGCCCCGGCTCCGCGCACGCCCTCCGCCCGCGGGGCTGCCCCTGGGCTGTGGGAGCCGGTGCCACAGCGCAGGTGCAGCCCGGATCTCCTGTCCCGGAGCCGCCAAGGCACGGACGGACACGGCACAGGGACAGAGCGCCGCAAACTTTGTGAGGGGCGCTGGCACGGGCGGCTCCGCGGGCGGCGAGGGGCCAGCGCCGCACGCTGCGATTTAGGGCGTCCTTCTCCAAGTGAAAAGGCACCACCCGCCCCACAGAAGTGACCGGGCAGCGGAGCCGTGCTGAGGGAGGGCTGGCAGAAATCAGCGGGGCTGCTGAACCCACAATGTCCCCCTAGGCCGCGTCCTGAGGCGGGCGGAGCTGAGGCCGGGCGGGAGCCGCTGTCCCGGCCCGGGGTGACAGGGACAGGAACAGACACAGGGACACAGAGACAGGAACACAGACAGGCACAGAGACAGGAACACAGGTAAGAACACAAACAGCCACACGAGCCCAGGGACCGGGGAGATTGGATGTGAGGGAACACCCACGGCTCCAGCGCGACCCACACGAACACAGCAGCAACAGCTGCGCAAGAGGAGCAGCAGCGTTGCTTTCTGAAAATGCACGTGCAGAAAGATTTGGTTTAGGTTTGTGGTTTGTTTGGAGTTTTGTTTTGTTTTGTTTTCATCTACCTGAAGATACCAAAGCATCAAGGTGGTAATGCCAAGCTATTGTCTAAACTTCGACAAACCCTTTACCTGGCCTATAAGACATTTTAGCAATGGTAGAACAGCTTTGCTGAGAAGCAACCAACAGGAAACCCCCCCACACACAAACAGTTAAAACTCCCCCACATTTTAAAACTTTCTTTGTCAGGAACAGAAATAGGAGAAACATCCTTGTACCCCCCCCTTATACTGCTGCTGTGTAATCAAATAACAGCCCATACAGTGGGAGAACAATTGGCCATTCTGAAAGGGGAAGGATCAGAATGCAGTTTGTAGGCCTTAACTATTGTATCTCACTCCTTCCAGCATACAGAAATCTGCCATATAATGCTGTAAGGTTGATTTTGAGGGGGAAAATATGCTTACATTTATTTTGGCCTTTGGGACACATAGAAAGCAAAAACTGCTCTCCGTATAGTAGCATGACTTTACACATAAATTTTAATATCACAGCATAATATGCCACATTCTTGTTTCTTTGAGCTGAATTCCCAGTGAATGTAGCATTTCTAAGCTGATGAAATACTGAAAAACAGTAGCAGTGTTCTGTTAGCTTGGTGCTGTGTTTTGTTTTGTTTTGTTTTTTTTTGTGACAAGTTCAGCAGTATTTAGTTCTTCCTCACACATACAGTCTTCTTTCCAAGGGCTGTAACCCCATTTTGTTTCCATTCACTCAATTTCAATTCCATTTTATCTGGCATTCTATTTCTTGTGGACCCTGGAAAAGAGAAGGCTTACAAATGTAACAGTTGCTAACAAAGTTCAGAAAATCAACCATAACTTCATTTCAATCTGCCAGTATTCCTAGGCAAAACCATTTTAATTCACTATTCTGCCCTCTTTCTCCACCAGTCAGTTGCACACAGTTGATAAGTGTGTATACATCAGTTGCACTCTTTTTTTACCTGTAGCACTGACCTGTGTCAGTTTGTTGCCAGTGGTCATTATTAAATTATTATTTAAAAAGTCATAACAGTTGCCATTTTTTAGGAGGTTCATTTGTGTGTTCAGTCCAGTGAAGACTTACCTCTGCTTTCTGCATAAATAACCCAGACGTGCCAGAACTGCAAGACCAACTATTCCAAATACACTGCCAATAACAATTACTTGTTTGATAGCTGAAAAACAGAGATAAACACAAAAAAAAACCCCCATGAAGACTTTGATATCAATTTCTTCATACCCATTTGAATGCAGTTGCATAAGGATTTTTAAAATTGTATGTATAGTGTTCATTTTTCTGTTGTCTTTATCTGTGGAAGGGAATTCCCTTGGCAAGGGAATTGGATTAAAATGATGTCCAGAGGTCCCTTCCAAGCATTTACCCTTTCAGATTCTCTGAAACTGATAAAGATTAGGAACTCACAAAATTCCTACATTTGGCTGTTAGGGCAGGTGGCTGCAAAAGCTTTGTAACACAAGGATGGCTGGTGATTAATATGTAGTCAATATTGTAAATGTGCAATATTGATGTAGAACTGTCAATCCCAACAACTGAAATGGTTTTCAATCCTTATTCCACTGTTTGATTACTTTAAATATTACTCCTATTTTGGCATTTTGAAACTGCCTTTGCTGCTTAATAATCTATATAAAAGAGAAGTGACTGCTCTGGTGTGGCTCTCTGATTGAACTGCAGAGAGTTTGAACACACTAAAACAGGAAAAGTGTCAACTTGATTCTGTGATTGCCTAACAAGGACACCTGAGAGAAAGAAACCAGATACAAAGCAAATTTTGAATAAAAATTATAATTTTGTTTTCTTATTCTACTAAGCAGATTACCATGACACATAAGAATATTTGCAGAAGTTAGGAGATTCAGCATGAGGAGTGAACTCTCTGGAGAAACAATGATTCCTGCATTTTGTATCTGACCCAAAATACATCTGGGCTACATTTTTATCAGCCCTTCCTTCTATCCCTTTGTCACACCTGCCCAAACCACAGCCCAGCACACAGTGATGGCAGAGTGACATGACAGGCACTTCTGTGATCCTAGAACAGATTATTCAGCTGCTAATTTGCTTTAGAGTGAAGTTTAAGGAAAGAAATGGGACACACAAACTGTTTCACAAGCATTGAACAATAACTTCTGAACAAGGCTCAAAAACTAATGTTTGGCTTGACCATCCTTCACAGGGAGGCACCCAGTCTCTGCCAAGTGATGAGAACCCACCACTGGCTAAAGTAGTTAGTCCAGTAGTGATTTGCCTCTGTTGTGGAATCTTAGTGTTTGGAAAAAGCACAGAAGACTAATGAGATTTCTGACAGCTTTCAAAATGAGTAGTATTTACATAGAGCCTGAGCCTGGAAAAGGAAATTTAAAAGTGGATAGAGGAGGAGGGGGGGGAAAGAAAAGAGAAAATAACCCAAAAGACAAACAAAACTAGATTGCCCTTAATATCACTGAATTATTGTCTGTCTCAAAAAGACTGTATGTACATATATTGGCACTATCTTATGATTTTTAGCTGGATATTACTTCTGATTTTACTAGAATATCCTTTTTGCTTTTTCTGGATGGCTTCTTTGTTCTTTCTCTTTGTGATATTCTGTGAACAGAGCTTGCTGTGGTACTGGCAAGACTTGCAGTGGGATTGTAATTAGAAGCATAGCAAAATAATTATTAGCAGAGGATTTCCATGGAAACTTTAGTCCAAGGAAGCAAAACTCAAAAACAACAATATGCAGGCCCAACAACATAATTTGTATTTGAAGTTTCGAAATTTCAAAATGGATTTTGTAAAATAACTGGCATTACATTTTCTTGTTTCCACCTCTTTTCCTATCCAATTTTCCTAGTCCTCATGCCTTTATTTCAACTATTCTCTTTAGAAAATGGAAGGATATAGCAACTAAAAACCTTGGTGATTTGCAAGATAGAGCTTGAATCTGATGTGCTACAAAACTGCAAGTAAACAAACACAGCACTGTAAAAAAATACACCTGTAAGGTTGGACAGAAGGCTGGGCCCTGTGCTCCTGACCAGCATGAAAGAAATAATTTGAGAAAGTGTGTGTTCAACAATTCACTCTCAAAGTGAAAATGTGCCTGCTGTTCACAGTCAGGCTAGGTCAGTGGTCACCCATCCAGGCACCCACAAAGTGGGGATGGCTGTCCATTAATTTTGTCAGCCTTTTCCTGGTGCCAACAAGGTTTTGTTACAGGACTTGATAAAATGGATGTTGGTGAAACAGCAGCATTCTGCTGTGTAAAGAGAAAAACAATAAAGAAAACTGACCTCAGGAACAACAGATTTTAACAACACAAGGACTTTTCTGTACTGGAGAAGAGGCTTGGGGGCTGGAAAATACAGAGAAAATAACCAAATAGAGATATAACAGAAAACTGGTACTGGATTTCAAATATATCTTAAACCAGAGGCAGAAATGTGTTGAGTGGAAAGCAAGTACTAGCTGTCCATGCTATAAAAATATGAGAAGTTTAGAGAGACCTGGGCCTGTCAATAAAATAGCCTTCTCAGACAAACACTGACATCTAGCAGAACAGCTTGTGGAAGAAGGACAAACAAAGCTAGATATAAATGCCATTATTAGGGCATAGCAGCAAGAAAAAAAGAACAGAGAATTTTTTTTTTTTATATTGTGTTGATCAGTTGTTGATATTGCCAGTATCCTGCTGCTGTGGGCAGCATTGCCATACTCCAACTTCCTGAGACTAATAAAAACCATCAATTTTGGTTCACATTGCAAATTAACTAAAACACCAACTATCAAATAGTAAGGAAGATCTGTGTTGCAATCAGATCAATAAAATTCTTTCACACCCTGTTTTTCTTCATCATCTTTCAGGAAAGCATTGTGGGTTTTGTTTGCTCACCCACAAAACTGTGTCATGTCTCCATCATTCTGAATGCAATCAATCACTGCATATCTTCCAGCTCCTTTCCTCTCATCTCACAGGGCTGCCTTTCTGTCCCCCCTTTCTTTAGCTAGTGTAAATGTCAGCATCTGTTTTGCTTATTGAGACTGACTGGCTCTTATCCAGTATGTATGTGGTTGATGGCAGCAGTGGAAAAATATTCTTAACTTTCAGCTTGGCAGAATGTTTGGCCACTGCCTTTTTAAGATCTGGCCTTTGCAAATTTTTCTGCTGCCCAAACTCACTGCAGTTCATCTTACAAATATTACTAAGTTCAGAACTGCATTGGAAATGTACAAGAAATTGGTACAGGCCAGCAGAAGCTGAGGAAATGTGACAGCATGACAGGAATTTGTTGCTGATGTGAAGTGCAGTTTCCACATTTCTTTGGAAGGGTCTGAGAATGAAGAATCTGTTAGTATGAATTATTTGATGAGTGCTTTTGGGAACTATTAACTCAGCATTAAAATGCTTCAACATGCCATCTGGCCTTGCATCTCTCTCATGCTTTGAAATATTGCCATCTTGAGGACGTTTGGAGTGTATGTGGTGAATGAATAAAAAGAAAATTTTGGGCCATTTTCTGTAAATTATAGAGTCAGTCTATGCTACTAAACCAAACAGTCCCAGGCTAATTGATAATCTATTAGTAGTAACACAAGAGGGGTAATAAATAAATCTATGTTGTTTATACTAAATACTGTTGCATCATTCATAATACTTCTACTGCTATACAATAATAGAATTCTATTTTGAGATAACATAATCTTTTAGAAAAAGAGCTAAAGTCTTCAATAAGTGTGGGCTGTGTCTGATCTTGAATCACAGAATGACAGAACAGTTGAGGTGGGATGGGACCTCTGGAGGTCATTTTGTCCAGCTCCCCTGTTCAAGAAGGACCACCCAGAATGAGTTGCTCAGGACCACGACCTGACAACTTTTGAGTATCTCCAGGGAGGGAGACTCTGTAACTTCTCTGGAGAAGCTGTGCCAGTGCTCAATCAGAATCACAGTAAAAAAAGGGTTTTTGATGTTCATAGGGAAGTTTCTGTGTTTCAGAGCATGCTTGTGGCCTCAGGTTTTGTCCCTGAGCACCACTGAAAAAAGCCTGGCTACACCCTCTTTTCACCTACCCTTCAAGTATCTGTACCCACTGATAAAACAAAAACTTTCAAACCTCCACCAAAATGCACAAAAGCACCATAAGTCACCTATTATTTAGATTTAAATAATAGTCTTTCTAGAAATTCAGACATCTCATGTCCAGTGTTTTACCAAGTTAGAAAAGTTGCTTTTATCAATGGCCATCATGAAATATTAAGATTACTTTGTTCTTCGTATGATTTTTTAGTGACAACAAGTGATATCTAAAAGAAAACAGACCTGTTACTTGGCTGCACTGGGGTGTTTCTCCTGACCAGGCTCCTGACACTTGGCAAGTTACTTCCTGTGGCCCCCTGAGTTGATAACCCTCATTGCAGGTGAAATTGATGGTTGAGCCCTGCAGGTAGTTGGTATCATTCTTTCTTCCATTAGTTGGATGATCCAGCCAGCCACAAGAGACCACTAATAAAAGAGATATATCTGGTTAGAGTATTTAGGATTTGGACCAGCAAATCTCCATTACAGTGATTCAAACAGTGTTTAAGTGGCAACTCATGGAAAAACAAAGATTTTTAGGCTATCTGAAAGACAATATTTCCTGCTACTTTTAAAAATTATTTTAAAGTCCAAGGAAGACCGTTGAATGCATATAAAATGAAGATAAACTTTCTATGCTGTGGTGTTATAGTGGAAGAAATAGAAAGAAACTTATTTTGAGTTTGCCTAAGTATTCTATCAGTACAGAATTTTTCTGGTACAAGGATGATCCCCCATGGTCAGTTTATTTATAGGTGCATGAACCTACAGTTCAGCAAAGCCTCCTCAAACATTGTTAACTCTTTAGATGCCCTGTAGAAATAACTGTAGTGATGCTCCCTAAGGGCTGTTCACTTAAGGTTTGATGATCCCAGTGGATCCCTTCCAACTCAAAATCTCCTGTTATCCTGTAATGATGTTTTCTGTGGAATGTTGTATCACCTGGCTGTAGATGTTCTACCAGGCGCTTGTGATTCTGATGGGAAAGTCTTGTGGAGTTTCCCACTTGAAGGCTTCCTGTTGTCAGGACATCAAATCTGCAGAATGGGTCAGAGCCACAGTGTGACACCATGTCTTCTACCAGGGGGTCATCAAGGTCCTCAGAAGGGGAGAACACAGGCAGAAAGGAAGCATTGTGCTTTTGCCAATAAAAACTGTTCAGTAAGAACTCCGTGTCATAAGTAAAGAGAGAAGTTTCATTTTCAACAGCCCCTTGGGAGACAGAGAAACAGAGATTAATATGTAACATTGCCAACATAGAGCACATTCTGCTACTAATCCAACTATTTATCTACAGAAATGTAGCTAGAAGAGATATAGGAAGCCCTACAGCATCCTTCCAGCTCAAGATTATTTTCTTTTTCATATGCAACATCTTAACTTAGCACCAAAATTGGTGTTCATTTAACCTGCTGTTTGACCATTTTCTTAAAATTGGATCCAAATAATTGTGTAGCTATGATTTTCCATAAATATGATTTTATATGCTCCTAGGAAAATGGTGACAACAGACAGAGCTACCTAAAGCAACCATTACAAGCAACACAGATCCTGAAACTATGTGTCCCTAAATTCATCATGTCTGCCATGGTCCTGCTCTTTTTTTTTTCATTCTGCTATATCAGAAACTTCCTGAGTCTGAAGCAGTGAGACTTTTCAGTATGATCTGAACCCTGGAGTATGATTTCACTGTGCTCAATACAGAGATCAACTGGTAGCCAGAGGGTGTTTTGCATTATGTTTTTGGCCCATGTCCTAACCTGATGTCAGAAGGAATGCTGACCAATCTGATGCTGCAGGTTAGATAGAGCAGCTTCATCACTCATTAAATGATAAGGAGCCATTCTTTTACACATATGTCCCCATACTCTCTTCTTTAAAGGGACAGTTACTAAATTGTGATTTAATAAATGATTTTTTAAATTGTCAGCATGAAAACATTGCTAATATTCTGGGAAAAGATAGCTGGCCCTGGCTTTAGCTGTACTTCTGTAACACTGTAGTCTGCTGATGCTGTGTTCAGCTGACCAGAATAGATGGTATTCTGAAAATGTGAACTGTGAAATATGAGGTCTAACTCTTGATGGAACAAAGTGTGAACACTCCATCATAGTTCTGTTTTCACTCCCCATGTGGGTAGAGTACCCCCAGTACTGATTGTTTTGCACAGACTTAATTTCCCAGTCCTTAAATCATGAATTTTGAATTTAATAATAGACCAGAGGAATTACTTACAGCTAGCTCCAAACTCAAACACCTGCTGGGGACTTGCATTAACTGACAAGGTGGTTTTGTTCTTGAAGGTGTAGTCATCCTCTGGATTGTCATTCATTACCCCAAAGAGACCCCGTGTGTGATTCATAAACTTTTCTGGGAGCAGAATTGTCAGGGTCAGAAATCCTCCACTTCCTCTTATTTCCACTCCAGACCCAGAAGAGAACATCACTGTGATGTTCTGATCAGGTGTAGAATAAAGAAAGAGACCTATAAAAATGAGAAGAGGACAAAGTAACTAATTATCCACAGTGAAAAGATTGTTGTGTTTTAGCATCAGTTAAAATCATAATTTTAAAAGATTTTTCATACAGGTTTTCTCCTTTCCACTCTGAGCTGCACTCTGAGAAGCATTTAAAGGGAAGCCACACTTTCACACTACAATTGTGATAAGATTCTGCTGAATAGGGGGATTACTGTTAAAATTGAAGTGATGTATGATGAGTATTTGTCAAATTATCATGAAGACTAATCAAATTATCACAATCCTATTGGACAAAAAGTCAACTTCTTATGGTCTTTTTGGCAGAAGAATAGAGAAATAATATCGGACCTATTGAGAGATCTCCCAATAGGTAAATGTGAAATTCAGTTATATTTTAGTATATATTTTATTTATATTTCATTCTATTTAATTTTATTTGGTAGGCATCATTGCATTGGATGCAGTAAACTCAAAGCAGAATGTAGAGGACACAGTTTCACTGTCCACAGGATGAGAAGAAAACCATTGCTCTACAAACAAAAGAGGACATAGAAAACATGGACATGCATGCATGCACATGCACCTAGAGATACTTCTAGCTGTCCAGGAGCTCCATCAGAATGGAATTGCTTACAAGGCTGATCTGTGTAACTAACCATTCAAGTCCAGCCAGGTTTGTTCAGAGAAGTTGAGCACCCTCTGGTTCAAGAGGACCTGCAGATGGGAATCCTCAGAGTAGCGCACTTCAATCACGTCCGAGTTGTTCTCCCGCATGGCCACCGCAGAGAAGCCTGTCCCCAGAGCCCCAGTTCCTTCAAATAAAAATAAACAGCAATGCTAGCAAAATGCATCAGCTGCCAGCTGTGCCCATTGGCTGATTTCTAGAACTGGCCTTATGCTTCTGTAGTGATGAGAATGGGTATGGAGAGGAATAAGAATTTTTTATGAGTTCTTAAACACAGTAGAAAACTTTATACTTCCATTACTCATACCCAATAAAACTAGCAATTAAACCTCGATTGGGAAGTTTTTGCTGAAGATGTTGTCTGCTTTCTGATCATCTTCAGAATGGTGACCATTCACAAATGGCCAAAAAAGGAGACTAGAGATGACAGGAGGATTGCTGCAAAGTGCAAATCAAGCAAGCTCAGAAGCTCTGCTTCCTCTCTTATTGACTTACCATTGGAAAAGTGTGCCTGCTGTGTCCTCCCTTGCACTGTCAGGGATTTGAGATCAGACTCTATCAATGTGTATTCTCCTAGGCCATTGAAGGTGAAGTTCAGACCATCAAATGTAAGAAAATGAGGATCTCCAAAAGCAGTTGCTATTTTAAAAGCAAAAAGATAATTAAGAACAAGCAAAAATCACAACTTGTTACTCCTTAAGTTCATGAGAAAGGAAAAAGGCTAGAAGTCTGTGTCACATGCAGTATATGGGGAGATCTGGGCATAAATACAAGGCTGTTGCCTTATCTTTGCATCCATATCCTTTTCACTCTTATCCCCCTTTTGCATTTCCAGCTTCCATGTAAATTACTTCCATGCAAATTAAGCTTCTAATTTATCTTCTTTTGTGTGCTTTAATCTGTATAGTAACAGTACAATGCACTTTGCCATCAAGTTGTATTTTCACTAATTCATATAAAACTCTGTTTCTGCCAATACTTTAGATAGGGTTTCTTTAAGCAGCCAAACCACTCATTCATGACCCCTAACCACCTAATGCAATGCCCTCTACAGTTTTCTCCTTTTTTTTGTAATGCAAGTTGCTGTCTCTTTGCACTTCTTTATGGGAGGCCAAGTCCTGCTGGACACCTCAGCATCTCAGCAGCATGGAAGGCAAAACATGTGGTAGCAATAGAGGAATGGCAAGGCTTGAAGGGTGAATTAAAAGTGAGCAGGAGAAAAACAGACACACTATAAACTGTAAAACTTTCTTATTTGATATGAATATTTCACATCATGATAGCTTTTCTAGCTACTTCCTAATTGTGATTAACCATCTCTAACCACCTTTTTTTCTGAAGAAGTCTGCACTGATGATATAAAGTCGTGGACAATGACTACTATGCTTTGGCTGTTTAGGTTCTAGGGGTGAGCGAGATGCTCAACAGCAGAAAATCTCACAGCACAATTAAAAACTACATACAGGTTTTGTAAGTGGTAGATCAATAGAGACCTTCCATGGAATTTTTCCACAGGACATTTTACCCTCACCATTTCCAACTCATATATGCCCATATACAAATATTCTAAAAGCCAACACTGTACCAAAAATGTGCACCCCATCAGGAAATTCGGCAGCCCTTACCAGCTCGGGGCGGGCGGTACGTCCTGCAGTCACTAGAGGGCCGCCTTTTCATGTAGAAGTCACAATTATCAGACCACAGGCAGCAGTAATAGAAGCTGATCACATCATAAAGCCAATGGGAAAAGCCAGGTATCCTGGGAGGCTTCAGGAAAGGAGCCGAGCCCCAGTCATGCCCTCGATCAGGTGTGCTGCCTCCCGTGGAGTCATGCGTGAGGATCTGGGTTCCCGAGGAGTCATAGCAGCACTGCTGTCCCGCCCCATACTGGGGACTGATTGAGAAAAGCAGCAAGAAAATCATCATTTAGCTCTGTGGGATCCATTTCTATTTAGGCGTTACTTTTTGTGGATCCTAAATATTTCAGTTGCCAAGCTTTTTCTGATGTCCAGTTAGACTTCACCCCTGACTTTTGTGATGCTGCTGTCTCTGAGGTGAAAGGATTAATCAAAAAAATACAGTTAAAATTTTTTCTTTACCTGGCTTGGATGGCTCTTACACAATGCACAGCACCAGGATGGTAAGTACACACACTCCCCTTTTCAATGTCACAGCCATAATCTGTCTGGAAAAGATCAATGTTCACACTTAATGGAGTTCTTTCCTCATTGTTCTTTCTGTTCTTACATTCTCTTCCCACCCTTTGTATCTGATGTGTGTAAAATTGACATGAACTGGTTGAGGTTGTGTGTTGACTAGCACGGAATGATAGGAAAAAAACTGAATTCAATACTGTAGTGTCTGGAGCAACATCTCTGACCTAAACATTTGGCAGTCTGTTACAACAGACCTTGAAGAACAAATGCAGCCAGATGGGGGTTCAACTGGAAGAGCACAACAAACACAGACACAACAGGGTAAATGTTTATCTTACGTTCTTAGACAGAGACACTGGATCTATTTTTTATCTTTACAAGGTTTGAACTGTACACATCATGTTTGGAGCTTCATAACCAGAATAGTAACAGGGTTTACCTAACTCTTTTTTTTAATTTTTTTTTTTTTTTTAATACATAAACACATGCCATCGTTTGGTATCATAAATAGGAGAGGAAGTCACTCTCATCTGGTCCTCAGATCAGCAGTGTAAGTGAAAGTGTAGACTGAATGGCAATTGATTTCTTAGTTTTTGTCAGTTCCTTGATAACAGTGAAGCTGAGAAGGAGGAAGGAAGCAGGATAAAGGAAATAATGGATTTACACCTCTGAAGTGCAAGGTGGAAAGCTTTGCAGCACAGTATGATAAACTAGGCAGAAATAGTTTGTTACAGCATGGGATATCACCTTCAAACACTATTGTCTTGTAGGAACTCCTCCTTCCTCCCAGCTCCACAGAATATTTTCAGTCTACCATTGGAACTACTGCTTTAATTCCCTGTTTCAATGTAATTTCCATCTCCTATCCTGTAGGCACTTTTATTCATACTACCTGGATAAGCTGTATTTATCTCTGTCTCTTGATATGCTACTTGTGCAAATTTAAATATAACTTAATTTCCTTGTAATGGCATTTAGAGAGGGAACTTGGGCGTGTGTGAACTTCTACCTGGAATTTTAATAAGCCAGAGAGATCAATTAATAACTTACATGAAACCTGCCAGTGTCAGCTCTTGCCTGTGCCAAGGTGCAAGGGCAGTCTGGAATTTCTTCCAAGAAGTTTGGAAGCAACTCTTCCTTTCTGTCCCACTCGATACATTTTGCAGTTGCCCATGCATTTGGGTCATTTCTGAAGTCTTTCTCAAGGTGCCAAGCCAATGCATGTTCTGAGCTCCAGATTGATAGAATGTTACTGGAAAAGTGAAAGAAAAGAAACAAAAAATAGATCTGATACAAGCACTATTTTGACGGTAGTACTGTGGCTCAGTTGCCAATTATAATTTAAAACCATCTTTTGACTTTCAAGTTATTTCATTGCAAAGCCCACTGCTTTCTTTTTCCTTCAAAAAGTTATGCAAAATCAAAATTTTCCACATTCTGGAGGTGACAGGACAGCATGTAGCAAGTATGCAATAATCAGTTTACATTTTAGTAATCATGATTCTGGCTTACATGGATCTTTTTAGAGGCAAGTTTTCTACTCATGCCTTTTGACAGTGTAATTTCATTTAGGCCGGAATGAAGAATATCTGGATTCTTTAACAAAACATAACAACTGCAGCTCAGTAATATCAAGACTAATGGCGACAGAAACCATTTAGAATTCTTGAAATGTTCAAAGCCACACTCTGCTTTCCCCCCATGAAAAAAATAGCATCTACAAAGTGTAATAAAAGTCCCTCTAGAAGGACAAAAGGTTGTTCTTCTCTGGCTAGCAACTCCTAAATGTTAAGAAAGGTTTTGATGTATTGGCAATATGTTGTAACACTGAAGAGGTGGCATTTATATACACACAGTCTACACCATCTACATCAAATCTGCAGACATGGAAGAATTATGAAAGAATGTCCATGGAGCACTTACACAGTTCACCTAAAATCGTGGGGAAATATGCAATGAAATAAAAAGAAATGGGCGTAAAATTTGAAGGAATGCAAAACCCTGTATCCAGAATAGAAAAGGAAAGCCTGTGGCTGCAGTGCTGATAACACACCTGTGTTTTAGTTCCTGCTGAGCAGTGCTGGCACAGTCTCAAGGTCTCTCTTTCTCATGCAGCCTCCAGGGAGAAGGCCAGGAGGGAACACATCTGTGACAGCCAACCCAGAGTGACCCAAGGGATATTCCATGCCCTAAACCATCATGTCCATCAATAAAACTGCAGGGGTGTTTTTCCAAAGCAGCCCCTACTGTGGGACCAGCTGTGTATCAGTCTGCTTGTGACAGACTTTGTGATTCTTCCTCCATGCTCCTCTCTACTTTACAAACTGTCTTATTTTGACCTATTAATTTTTTTTATTTTGGCCTTCCAGTTTTCTCCCCATTTTTTCACGTGAAATGGAGCCTGAGTCTCAGTTTTACATGCCAAAGGAGACAACATCTTATAAGGTAGCCATTACTATTATTATTATTATCATTATTATTATAACTATTACTACTATATGTTGTGATGCACTTGCCTTTGCCCATCTGAATAGCTGCTGGGTATAATTCTCAAAATTCCAAAGTGCCATGTACTGTAATTTTCCTCGGCAGGTACAGGAAGGAAAGAATATGTCCCTGTATTGGGGATTTCTTTTGCCAAAGTATAAAGATATTTCCATTCAGCCATCCAGTTTTCTGAATAACTGTCACCTGTCAGAGAAAGAAAACAGTTTTGGATGCTGGAAAAGAACGATTGCCACAAGATTGAAATTAGATGTGTCCACCCATATGTAAATGCAGAGGAAAAGCTGACATTATTGTTATCAGTTATTTATACTTGCAGGTCTCTTCTTGAGGCCTCAGTGAAAGTGATCACAAACTGTGCAGAGCTCTGCACATGGGTTATGTGTGTGACAAACGCTTGTGCAAATAGGAAAAGTGTCACTTTACCTGTTTCCTGGTATCCCCAGACTTCTATGTTGACGTGGGTTGCTGCAAATGTCTGGTGTGTCCAGGTAAGAGTTAAGTTCCCACCAGTGCTGGGGGTGCCATAGTATTGCCATTTTGTCTCATTTACCAATGTGCATTTTTCTTCATCTGAAACCTTGTTGTGATGTACTGCATTGCAGAGTGGAAAAAAAAAGGGCTGATGATATTTTGTCTTTGCATAGTTCTGAAAAAGTGCTAGAATATTATTTAAGATTTAGCAGTATTTCCCCTGGGTATGTTTTACACAGCACAGGATGCATGACATGAAAAGAATAAGCTGAAGCTGAGAGAATGCAACCCTGTCTGATATTTGCAGTCCTTAGATTGCAATACCACAATGCAATTATTTGAAGAGGAGACAAAAAGGGATAGAAGTAGGGACAAAGTGGCAACTGTTTTGGTCAACTTCATTTTTAATCAGGATTTTTATCAGTAATTGTTGTTGCTGCTACTCAATTGCTGTGAAAGTTCATCTCTCAAAAGATGAATTAACATGAGGACAGCAAGGATTTCTTTTCTGAGGCCTGTTAAGGAAGAATAAAACAGATCAAAAAGAAAAGACTTATATAATCTTGCATGTATGGAGGAAGAATATAGGAAGAAGAGGGATACTGTAGATTTAAGTAACCTGATAACCAAGTTGCAGAGTAGGGAAATGTTGACCCATCATCTGTAGAAACTTCAAGAGGGATGAAACCAGTCTCATAAAGCAATGGGGAGATGCAGTGAGCTTTTCCATCCTTGTCAACATAGCCACTGGTTATGATTTGCTGCTTGAACCTGTAGATGTTGAACACAATTTTTAGTGTCACCATAGATAGAAGAAAAATTCTGAATATGTTTCAACAAGTAATCTCATGTCATGTGTGGATCATTTCAAGTCTGGTACTGTTTTGCTTGTAGCAGGGAATATAAACTGGAAAAATCTGCTGATTACATCAATGAGAATTCTGCTGGGAACTGCACAAATATACAGCAATCCACATACCTTTAATTTACTATTTAATTACTGGGGGAGTGAGACATGATAAACCAGCAACAAAGGGGCAATGGGAAGAGGAAAATAATGTTACAGCATTAGTAGGATTTCAGGGTGGCTAACAATGACCATGATGAACAGTTATTGCAAATTTCTGATTTTTTTTTTTTTTCCTGGTAAGTCCTGTGAAGGCAACAAAAGTATTTCCACTCTGTTCTAGAATTTCTGTTGCAAAGGTTAACTCAGAATGCACTGCTTGTTATTTAACCATTGGATTCCAGTTAGGGCCCAGTGTCCTAGGGTATAACCCCACCTGTAACTCTACAAGACTGGTACATGAGGATGCATATGTAATCCAAGTGTCAGAGGGATCTGGGGCCTACCAGGAAATAGTGTCTATGCTTGTCTGCACTGAAATTTGCTTTAGCTGTGATTATGTAACTCTGCAGGTACTTCAAGGTACACATTTGTGTTCTACAGAATGACTGCCTTGGTCAAAGGTTTTCCAAATAAAGAATTGAAAACCTTTTCAGAAACTGCTACCCAGATGGGAAGGACTCAAAAATTTCATTCAGAACCTTCTGTGGAAATAATAGCACAACTTTGGGGTCATCAAAATTCAGTCTACTGTATGTACTGCACGTGCCATGTGAACCAAAGTGTGATACAGGCTGACACATTTAGGATCCACAGCTTTCTCTTACAGGAACAACATCAGGCATCCTACCTACATTTCTGTCTTGCTGTTTTCTCATTCAGATTAAGAAATAAGTACTTCTTTCCCACAAAGGGAAATGCTAAAGAAATACTGACAAACAGGTACCCTGAAAGGAAACTCTTTTCAAAAAGTCACTGGTTTAATATGTAAAGGGAAGAATGAGCAGAGTCATGATTGTACCACACAGTAACTCAACCTAAAAGAAACAACTTTGTGTGGAAATACAGTTAGCAGATATCCTTGAAGGTGAGGGTGAGCAGAAATTTTATACATTTCAGGATCCTGACAACTTTACAAAGTTTTCACTCCCTTATAGACTGGTTTTGCTTAGTGGTAATTGCCTATTGTTGGACAGTGAGATTATAAAGTTTTGTTTCCCTTTTCCAGAGGAATATAAAATCATGGCTTACCTGCATTTTACCACAGAAGAGGCAGTAAGAGTTGTGTTGTTAAGCAAAAAGTCTTTGCCTCCCATAAGAGATCCTGAGTATGGAGAAATTTGAAGACAAAATTCTGTGTAATCAGGACAGCATAGCCCCAAGGACTGGCATGTCACCTGGCAAGAACAGGTATCAAGCAGCTCCCCACATCGCTGTGCACAAGAGTCTTGAGCTCCTTGTTAAAGGAAGAAAAAAAAATCAGGAATGTTATCAAACTCTTCTAGATGTTCTCTGAAGTGCAAGTACATCATCCAAAAGACTGCTGTAAGTAAATAAAACAGGCTGGTTATGTTAGTTTAGGAATGTATTTAGGTGAAGGTTGTAAGCATCTGCATATTAAGGTTGCTCCATTTTGAACAGCAAAGCACACTTATTTACCTCCCAGCCACTAATTCATGATTTCATTAATTCCATGGGTATTTTTACATGTAATAGACAGATAAATGTCCAGAGAAGTCCCTCAGTGAGGAACTAATTACATTTATTTTTGAGAATAAAATACCAGAACAGGGGTCCCTCAACATCAGGCCCACATGGGAATCAGTAAGAATGGGAGGCCAGTGCTCTTGGAAAGTTAACATCAGCAATGAAATGGGCTCCAACACAAGTTTATTAAGAGCTACTGAAATGTCTTTGTTTTGTGCATTTCACCTTAACAAGGCAGGTGTTATGAGCCCTGGATACACAGACAGAAGATACAGTCTTGGCTTATAGACTGTGAGTAATAACGACATCACATGGAAAACTACTCAACAAATAAAACAGTGAGAAGAAAACAGACATTACAGCAACACTGTCAAGAATAGCTGGATTTCACAAACAGTTAAGGGGAGTTAAGTGAGATGGACAAGCTCCACAGACAGCTGAGAGCACTGAGGATCTTTTGGGAAGTGGAATCTTGCAAGGATAACACTGCTTGGGAACTACATCAAGAATACCATGCAATGCTGAGATGACCTAGGTAAGTATCACAAATTCTAAATTTGGACATGGATCTTGCAAAATTGGAACCAGTTATGAAAAAGTAACTAAGGGAGGATTGATTATTTGGGAGGACACAAGCAAGAAGAAGGGCAAGGACTGAGGAAGGTGGTGAAGAACAAGCACAGGAAAATGCAAAGTAGGGAAGTAAAACCACTTGTTCAATATGGGAAGCTATAAAGTTTTTCTTCTGTCTTTAAATATATTTACTGCATTCTCCAGATTGTCTGTTTATTTACAGAAGAGATCCACTGACCTACTGGAAATTATAGAGGAAGAAAATGACACCATGCAGGTAAAAGCTGGCCTGTGTGCCTTTGCTTTAGCTTGTAAACATAGTATCAGTAATTTCTTACCAAGCTGTGTATTCTGAAGAAGTAAAAAAATTTGCAGTTAAAAGCAGCAAAATGTTTGAAAATCACTCACCTGCATTCCAAAGAGCAGTGAGGGTAGAGAGAATGAAGAAAGAAACATCTAAGCCAATGAATTTCATATTTTGTCCAGCTGATTCAGGATGGCTGATTGTAGTAGTCTTCGTGCTAGTCTGGAAAAGCCTTTAATGGAAACAAGTGTCCAGGAATAAACAAGATTCTCACTGTTCAAAGGTTTGTTGTAAATTACTGAAGCAAAACAAATTGAATGAAATGCTCCATTTCAGAGGTCATCTCCAATAAAGGAAAAGATAGAAGGGGAGAGAGTCACTGCAACTCCTTCACATTAATAGTCATGCTTTTCTGAAAGGGGGGGGGTAGATGTTTATTGTTTTACAAGCATTTCTGCTGCAAAGTTCAAGGCCATGGGGTCACAAGTTCTGTGCTTTAATTTTGCTACAACCTGTTATCACTTAGAAGAATGATAAGGAATACATGCTGACAGTACTGTTCTGTTCAGAAGATAATCAGATATTGAGGAAGAGTGTTTACTGCACTATGTGACAGCATGAGGGTTCATTTAAGTGAGGGCAGACCCCTCCTTTTCTCTTATTTTAAGGGGTTAAAATGAAGGAAACTCACCCTTTTTCATAATTTTAAGGGCTTAAATCAGGGAGTTCCCCTTCATTTCAGGGCACTTCTGCCTGTTCCCCAGCACCACGCCTCTTGTGTGGGAGCAATCCTTGGATTGATGCAATTTTGGAGGTGGAATCTAAATTCCTGCAATAGGATCCAGAAAGAGAGTGCCAGCTCTTTTCCATAGGAAGGAAAACACGTAGCCCCAGTATTCAAAGTGCAGGTACAAGCTGTCCTGGGGAGGCGAAGGCTCCCAAGTCCTCTCTGTGCTGGCAGCTTTTGTCTGGGAGCAATCTTGGGATGTATTGAATTCTGTGGGTGGGATCTGAGCGACACGAGCAGCGCCTTAAACGACTCGCTGGTGTCACCTGGTGACGTTCAGCGCTACTGCAAATCAGTCTGATAGAAATGAGCCCTATTGCAGCGTTTGCAAGGGAAAATCGTGCTCAGGAACTGCAAACCATCACACATACATGAACACGAAACTGCAGGCTGGAGCTGGGCTCTGAAAGCAAGGAAGCTGAAACTGTTTATTTGGATAAACCCGAATGTAGAAATTCCATTTTTGTCTCATCAGTCTGGACCTGTAGGACTGAATCGTTGCAGTCAAGAGACAAGACAGTTGTTAGTAATGTTAGTAACTTAAACCTCTCAAATGTTATCTCTCAGAGAACTGGGCCAGCACTGAGCTACTCCCGTGTGCCTGGAGGGCTTTGGGGAGGGGCAAGATGATGTCCCACTTCTGTCTGGAAAAAATGGCAAGAAAATAAAAAGTAGTTTCCCTTCTCTCTCTCTGACCCATAACCGAAGCAGTTCTATGGGACAACATGGACACCACTGCTCCCCCAATATTTGGGTGAATTATTCATACAGTTTATAAATACTCCCTCTCCCTGCTCCTCAGTCCTTCCCTGCACAGAGAGCAGACTTACTCCATCCTTTGTTTCCAACATGAGCTTTCCAGCCCAAATCCCAGTTCTCACAAGCACAAACTAAACAGACCTAAGGCATTGGTTCAATCATTGCCTGGAATTCCCATGTGCCATGTTCCCTGGATTGCTCAAGCAAACACTCACAGCAGTCCCACCTCAGCACAGAGATTTAGACTAAGCCCATCACCAATGGTGGTGGTTCAGATCACAAAGATGT
The DNA here is from genome assembly GCF_903797595.1 of Erithacus rubecula. Classification (NCBI taxonomy): domain Eukaryota; kingdom Metazoa; phylum Chordata; class Aves; order Passeriformes; family Muscicapidae; genus Erithacus; species Erithacus rubecula. The sequence goes on along the minus strand of NC_136671.1, from coordinate 8,236,879 downwards.
AGGAGCAGCAATGTTGGGGCCTGCAGGGTGGCCTTGGCATGGCTTTTCCAGTGCCAGTGCTCTCTCCAGCCTAAGACTAGCCCCAACCCTCACAAAAAAGAATGCCTTGTGTAGGCTGGTGAGTCCTCTACTGGAAGAGAGGGAGCAGCTCATCAGGAATGCACTTCCTCAATCTCTCTTGGAACGCTTTTATTATCATGCACAACCAGGATAAACAAGTGAGATTAGAAACCCTCTAGGCAAAATCCATGCTCAGGCGAGTAGAGCTTTGCAGGACCCATGTTAATCCTGCTCTACAAAGCACATTCCAAACATTTGGCACCTCCTGCATTTATAGGAATGAAGGAAGTCATGTCCCTACTGGCCTTCACCTCATTTGGGGATATAGATGGGCCCTACCTCTCAAAGCTCTTTGCCCAGTGAGCCTGCCAGGGAAGCAAGCTCATGGCTGCCCTTGGAACCTGTCTCTAAATAGTTTCATTCTGGCAGGATGATGTAGTGGAGGCTGGCTGTTATTCCTACCCCCTGGGTCACACAAGGTAGCAGTGACGTGATGGAAGAACTAGGGCCCTGTCACCACAACTCATCTGTCACTGTCCCCTGAGATCTGCAGCAGACCTGGTGTCACTCTGGTGCGGATGGTCCCAGCCCTGCTCCACTGCCCACAGCAGGAGCTGTTTCTCGTTAGGAAAGTGAAATGCTTTTTTTCCACACTGCCAAAAGCCATCTGTCTCTTTATTTGCTGTTGTCCACCCTGCTGGGAGCTGGTGCAGGTGTCCTTCTCTCCATGTTATGTAAGCACAGAGCTCAGTGCTTTGCCCTCTCCTAGCAGAGCCTGGCATGGGCAGGACAAGGTGGCTGCAGTGGTGACAGCTGGCACCTCTGCAGATCCTGGGCAAAGCCATTTGAGTCATGTCTCTCCTGCCATGACTGGTACAGGCTGACTGGGGAAGTGCTTGCCAAAGGATGCTGATCCTTCAGCAATTCCTGTTTTCTTTGGTCCCTACAGGAGGCTGCTTGAGAAACAGGCTTGACCAACACCTGAAGGGGCTGCTTTAGCAGCTCTGACGAAGTATCCCTGCTTACTTGCTTGCTTGTGTCTGTGTGGGTGAACAGGCAGAGAGCTGCCAGCAGGCTGCACTGGCAGGCAGAGCTGAGCCTGTCCCTGCCCATGCTGCCTCAGGTTTGTTTGGGCTGGGCCAGGCAGGTGTGCCCAGGGAGCTCTGGGGCTGTACCGAGTGGCAGATTGCAGAGGGAAAGTGCTGCATTGTTCTCTGCCTGCAGTCACCTTGCCTGAACCCAGCTCTGAAGCTTGATGCCACAGAGGGGTGTGAAGAGCTATGGTAAATGTTAAGGAACAATTCTAACATGGATCCAACACAGCAGTGAACTTCTGAAGACAGGTATTTTGGGTGTTCTCAGCATTGCAGAAGAACAGCATGTGTAGCTGCTGTGTCTGGTTGAACCCGTATTGCTATTGGACTTTTTCCTTCACTTCTTACTTCTTGAAGCCATGATTGCAGAGCAGATTCAATTTTTTTGTTGTTGTTGTCAGAAGAAAGGTCTAAATGCAGTAGTTAGTATTGTTTAGTATTTGGCAAACCATGCTGGATTAGGGCAGAGTGAATAGTAGGAGAAATATTAGAAGTTAATTCTAATCTTGCCTTTTATATGGATTACAAGTTATGTCACTAGGGACTCATATTCCAAACTGCAGACAAGCAACCCCTTGTGATTGCTGGTGAAATCCAGCACCAGGAGGGAAAAGGGAGCAGCAGCCAGCTGGGGAGACAGTGCCTTCAGTCCTGGTGCAAGTATTGGTCCCTGGCCACAAACCTCTGTGGTGGGTGTTTGACTCAAAGCCTGTCTTCTGAATCCTTTCCTCAGTGCTCCCAAGCTTCCCTCCTTGGGCCATGAGCCAAGGAATCAGGCATATTAACCAACAGACCATTTGTTTTTCCACGGGCTGTGTAAATTGTGCTGGTGTTATCAGTGAAACCAGGTCTGCCCATGGCCTCCTGCTCTGCGGGCGGTGGAGGGCTCTGATCTCCTGCTCCTGTGCTTTCTGAGGGTGGGGCAGCACCTTGCAGGAGTTTCCAGAGCACCAAACACAAGGTGAGCACTCTGTAACTGCTCCCAAAGACGAGCTGGCCCCAGCACAGCTGTGTGTTTGGACTTGCAGCAGATGTGAAAGTGGTAGGACACCATACTGTGTGGTGGTACAGCCAGAATTGCTGAGCTTTGCAGTGGTCCTGCCCTGGCTCTGAAATAAGGACAGGAAAATGCTGTTTTGAAAATGCTGTTTATCTGGTTAAAGGTTTGTTCTTGTCAAGTGTGATGTAACAAGGCTAGAGCAGTTATGGAGAAGGTCCAGGTCTGGATTTTTGCTCTGATCTGGAGCAAAAGATCTGTATCTTTTGATGATTGGTTCAGTTCTGCTCATAGCTCCACAGACAGATGATTTACCTGTGGGAGATTCTGCCCTGTGCTGTTCTTTATAATCAACAACCATCCCTGATGTACACCCTGATAAGGCTCCAGGAATTCACTCATCCTGCTGTGATAAACTGCCTGTGCTGTGCTCCAGCCCTGCACACCTGGGCACAGCCCTGGGAGCAGCCTCTGCCTCTCCTGTGTGCTGGGTTTGGCTCACACCCAGCTCTGTCTCTTGCTTCTCCCATCCTCACAAAACCAAATGCAATCTGCTCGTGTGTGTGCTTCAAGAGCCCTGCCAGGAACAAAGAGAAGTCCAAATATTTGTGTTGGGCTGTTACTCTTTCCATTCAGGCGATAAATGACAGGCTGCAGCAGAGTCTTTGTGTGCTCTGTGGGATTTCCACTGTACTGGCTCCAGCTTCACAACCTCATCAAGATGAAACACCTACAATTAACAGTTGGGTTTTAACTTGGGGGAAAATGACTGAGTGTGATTGAAATATGGCCTTAAAAAGAAAAAAACGACAACACCAAAAGCCAAAACAAAAGACCACAAACAAACCAACCACAAAAAAACCCTGAGAAAAATCATCAGACCTTCCCTGTGTCAGATGAGAAGTGCCTGGTGTCTGTGTGCAGTTTCATGCAGAACAGCATTTTCACTCAACTCTGGGAGCTCTGTTGGTGATTTCTGTCCCAGTGCCTGGGACACAAGCTGTCAGTCTGCACTCAAATATTTCTGAGCTGCCTTCCTCTGCAAAGTTCCATGCTTAAGGCCATGTAGAAGCCTGAGTTTCCTTGAATGAACCTCTTTTTGTTTGAGCTGACCAAGGAGATGAAGATGTTTGCTAACAAATTCATTCCTGAACTTCAGATCTCTGCTTCTGGGAAGCTGCTGGGCTTCAGTGCTTGGTAAAGCCAGGACTAGAATGGTGAGACAGCTCCAGGTGTGAGCTAGATCAGGACACAAGCTGGTCTGGTGTCACTGGGCCTGTTCAAAACTCGGGAAAAAGAAAGGAAAGGCACAATCCAGTCTTGTGGGATTTCACATACCAACATGCCAGACAAATTCTCTTAGCTTTCTCAAGCAAATTTGGTGTTCCCTGCTAGTGCCACCATGAGTTTTCTCACTCAGAAGTTTCTTATCAGAAATTCATTAGCCCTGAAACCTTAAGGATTAACTCTTCAAACATAAATACTCCCTATAATTACCTTCTCTTTGTGCTGTACTTTGGATGACATCTTTATTGTTTCATTTTACACAGCAGACAGTACTAATATTATAACACCAAGTTAAATCACATCTACTTTGGGCAGCTGAAAAGCTATCAAAAATGACAGGAGCTTCAGAAAAAAAAAAACTAATATCAGAAAAAAATAACATCAGAAATCTTTCTAGCTTCCTTTTTTATCCTATTCATTACACACAACAGAGAAAAGAAGCACTGTTTGAGTAGCTTCAGCTGCTGTTTCCAAGAAGGATCCATTTTGGCAAACTCTTTAAGCTCCTTCCTTCTTAGGTCACTTCTGAGATCACATCAGAGCTGAGGAACCTCCCAGTAGCCTGTTTCTGTAAGTGCTCTGTCCTGTTTTGTTCTGAGCTCAGGCTGGCACCTGGCAGTTACGCCTGCCTGGGCTGTAATAAAGTATGTAGATGTTCTAGGCAGAGAATATAAGGTGGATACAATCTATATTGTCACCATTAGAGCTGCTTAAATTGAATTTATTACCACAGCCTGACCCTAACCTTCATTGACAGACACCTTTGAGGAGCAGGTAGCAGAGGCATAAATTCTTTATTGCCCTTGAGTCTTCATTACTGGCAGTTGGGAGAGGTCAAGAGTACAAGGAGACAATTTAGCTAAACATATTTGTTTTTCAAGATAAATGAAACATAGGTCTCAAACCCTTTGCCAGGGCTATGTGTGCATCACTATTTAAAACCAGTTGATCGATAACAGTTGTTGTAATCAGTACAAGGAATTCTGTCGGAAAGTTTTTGGAAAATACATGTACACACGCAGCAAAACTGTTACAGCCAAGTGCATGATAAAGAGGTATTAACCCTTAGTGAAATTAGAGGGTAAGCAGCAAAGAGGCCAAGATCCTTGATTTTTTTTTTTTTTTTTGATAACAGGGGAAAAAGAAGCAGATGGTATGTAAGCCAGCAATGTATAAGCAGGTTACTTTATGTAGTTACAGAATAGGTTTAACACTGCCTTAAATCACTGCTCATTGTGAATCTGAAACATGTTTTCATTACTTACATTCTCCTGAAATTTTTCATCTCCCCTCTCATCTAATAAGCCATCAGGCAGGGATTCTAGCAACCTTGTCCACCAGCCCAGTGGTCCTTCATTCTCACTTGCAACCTGGGGCACTCCAATGAGGAGGAATTTGTATGGGAACAGCCTAACAGTGGCAGATCTGTTCTGCACAGCTGAAGGAGTTTTGCTACAGAGAAGCAATGGGTGCCCAGCCAAAATCTGGGATGTGGTGTGCTGCTCAGGAGCTGAAGGCTGGGATGCTCAGAACTCGATGCCCTCACATGGCCCATGCCAAGCTGCTGGGAGGGCCAGGCAGGACATTTCCTGGGTGATGCAGACAGCTGTGCCTCCTGGGTCATGGGCAGCTGGCCAAATGATGACACTTGATTTGCTGTGTAACAGCAGACCCTCTGTGATTCAGATAAGAGCACACTTATGCTGTTAAAATGGTGTAATTTGCTCCAGGACCTATTTGTGCATAATGCTTCTGAAGGAATCCAGCCACAAGAATTTCTCTGATCAAATTAGGCAGGTTGGCTCGACGTGGGTGGGTCTGTGGGTGGCAGTTCTCATCCTCAGTGACAGAGCTGACTAGCAGTGCCTGGGAATGTTTGTGTTTCCATTGTTTCTCTTCTATGTATTTCTTAAAGTGTTCTTGGGGCATCCTATTTAAATGTGGGGAACCTTCCTGTGAAGCTCACTGTCAGAAAAAAACTAAACCTCCCATCTCCCAAGGCCTGTTCCTGCCAGCTCTCTCTCCCATGGGATGATCAGGATGAACATGCAGGTGTGGCAGGGAATGAGTGTGCACCTTGCTCTGGCTGCTCCTCCCCTTGTCCAATGGCTTTTTCTGTGTCAGAGTCACAGGGGAAGGCTCTTCTGTGCTTACAAAACAGGCTGTGCTCACACAGGTATCAGCAGATTTCTTCTTTATCATGACCTCATTTTCATGTCCTGTGACACATTAAATTGATGTCACAGTGATTACACATGTCTCTCAAGCTGATTCTCCTCCCAAGCATGTTGGCTGGCATTAGCCAGCTCCTCTGCTGGCTCAAGTCAGTGTAATTACAATTTTTTTCATCTGGCTGAGAGAAGCCCCAGGTTCCTCTATGAGTGCTACAGTAAACTGAGAATGGTTGAGTAAGGTCTGAAAACATACAGCCTGAGGATGATGAAGCATTTGGAGTTTTAATGAAAGATATCATATCAGTTTAAAGGATTAGGACTGTTGACAGAGAAATCTGATTCTCAATGTAAAATCTGAAATCTAAAGCAAGTTGTGCCAAGCTCAAAGCCTAGTCTTGTGAGCCACAGGATAATGTCACTAAACAACTGTTCTGGAAACAAATAGTTCCAGTGTTCCTCTCCTTCCCATAGCTGCCATTTAAACTCTATTATTTTGCTTTTTGATTTTCCCTCTTTCTCCATCATATATAGCTTCTGAAGGAGAAAATCTTAAACAAATAATCAGTACTGCTGAAATGATACAATATCTTATTTAAACCAAACTGACTGTTATGTTTTGAATGGAAAATGAACTACATTGCTCCCCAGGTTTAGGTCTGTAATATTGTATCTACACAAGGGAACTCAAACAGGCCTTTAGGGTCCTAGATATGGGAAGGGTCAGGCTGAGACTGAATGCTAAATTAAAATTATGGGGCATTTTTTATCTTCTATAAATCCAACAGTAGAAAATCTTTCCAATACTAGTTCCTTTGTGTTCCTCAGAAATGTACACCTTTGACTAGCATGATCCCAGGCTTTCCTTTGGCCTCTGTTACTGCAGCTGATCACTGGCCCCACAATATTTATTGTATCTCATCCTTTCTACTCTGCAATTCCACTCATTTTCCAGAGGGACAGAGTGGTTAGAGAAGTCTGTGCGTGACTTAATTCTCATTATGTTGTTGTTAATGAAGGGGTGCCTAGAGCTTCCCAGGAAATTCATTGCAAAGCAGGGAGCACAAATGCACCCAGGACTTTGGAAATGTGTGTTCAAAATCTCTCTTCCATGCCCTGTCTATGGGGTCAGACTATTCTTTTAAAAATGTTAAGCAAGTTCATAACGTTTTTGCTGAAGAGGAGACAGATAACCTTGTTTACCATATTTTATTTTGTGGCTCATTTATGGCTCCACTCTGGTTTCCAAGTATTTGTCTGATTTTGTTTATTTGCACTAGAATGGAAAGGAACTGCAATTAAATACAAGTGGTATTCATAGCTTGTTGCATGTGGTTCTGCTTTCTGTAACTGGATTATACTGATGTTGCTATTCAAGCCTTGAAGCTGCAAAAAGTGTCCCATCCTAATTACACAACCCCAGCTGAGGTCCCTTGGTAATAGGTGTGAGCATAAAACTCTTCCTGACGAGTTTCTCACGAGTCAGAGGATGTTGCCATCCTCCTTATTATGCCATGGTAATTTTAAAAGGCTCTTGTCAACCAATAACCCAATAACTTTTCTTCCCTCTGGGTTTTGTTAGGTTAATCCATGAGTCATGGAATATTTGACTATGAATTCATGACTCATGGGAAAGCAACACAGCCATCACAGTCCTGGATGATCTTGCTGCCTGGTGCTGCCTGGTCAAGTGCCTTCCCAATGCTTGGATGGATCACAAATGCATCCTGAAGCATTGCAGAGCATCAATAAACCCAGAACCCTTCACTGGGAAATATTAGTGTTAACCTGGCTTATTAGCAGAACTATTCTCATTACTTGTACCTAGCTCTGGGAAGAGCACTGATGTTGGACAGAGAATTCCAAAAAACAAGGTCAGCCGTTTTTGTCTTGCTTTTATTCAGATATTTGCTTTTATTAGTGATGCTGTCTTGTTTCATTTGACAAAGGGAAAAATAACAAATGCTGAGCTGTGTACATTTGTGATCTTTAATTTGGCATAACCATTACTGCATTGCATATTTGCAACAAAAATCAAAGGGATACAGAAATAATGATGAGAAATTAGGTCTTTTAAGGCCTTGTCATTTACACAGATAAGGGAAAGGGAGAGATAGCAGTCTAGGAGACTGAAATACCTAAATGCTTCTCAGAAATGCATCCCTGATTTATCAGGCAAGAACTCAGCAGCCAGAGACCTAAACTGCATTTCTGGGAAATTGCTCTGTGAATTCAAGGACCAGAGAGCTCAGGTATGCACCAAAGGGAAAAAAAAAATCAAATATCACGTTACATATAATTTATCACCTTGCCCTTAGGTCTTCCTTTGCTGTGGGGTTATAAGTGCTGGAGTATAGATATAGGTGGGTATGATGTCTTAGCAGAGCAGTTGGTTTTCTTTAATATATATATATTTAAAATATTTTTAATGGGTTTGAAAGCACTAAACACAAAAGAAGTCTTTCTCATGCTCCACTGAGAGCTTTTCTTGCATGCCACTAATTGCTGCAGGCTTTCATGTGGGAGAGTGGCCTGTCTGGTTTCCTAGAAATACATGAAGACAAGGAATCCTTGCTTTGGAGTGTTGCAACACAGGGACAGATCCCAGCTGCTGCACCCAGCAGTGTCCAGCCCCACTGCAGGGAGCTTCTGTGCTGCCCTTCATCTTCCTGTGAGCAGCCTGTCCTTGTCAGTTGAGAAAACTGATAACAGGTCCAGAGGAAGAGCCTGAGTTTTCCTTTTTTCAAGTAATCCTTCTGTGTATCTGTGAGAGTGGTACTAGCATGATAACTTTCAAGGCCTGTTTTTGGAGTAACTCCTCATCCTGGGCTTTTAGGGAAACTTTCAGCATCTGCCCAAAACCAAAACACTGAAAACAAACCACAGAACGGGAGAGAGAGCTGGGCATGAACAATTTGCATATCCAAGGACTCAGTTTGTCCTTGACTGTGTCACTCCTGCCAGATGTTTGCCCAGCCTGTCCCAGGGAGGCTCTAGCAGTGATCTGGGCAGCCTGGTCCCCTCCTGAACCCATCAGCAGGGGGAGAGATCTCCTTCATGACTGGTGAAGCCTCCTCTGCCTTGTCCTATCTCCCGTGGCCATTCCTTGCTGTTATTTGCACATCTGTAAGTAAAGGAAGCTATCATTGCTGCCCAGGTTTCACACTGGATGAGTAAAGCCTGGCTGGAACAATGCCTGTTTGAAATTGTATGTGCTACTGGTCTGCTTGAAAACAGAGACACCTCCGAGCCTGTTAGTCATAAAGAGGAAAGTTTATTAACAATCCCTTCCCAAGGCAAAGCTGGAAGCTTGCTGGAAGCAGTTAGGAATCCCAAATGAGCTGGTCCCCATGAGCAAAGTGCACCTGGCTGTGCCTCCCTTCTCCTGGGGCAGCACTGCTGATGCATCAAACCCCAGAAACAGCCCAGCTGCAAGGAAAATGCCTGAGAATCCTATTTTTAAACTGGTGCATGTCCTTGACCTCCCAGGTTCATGACAGAGAGGCAGAAATGACTGTTCTATAAGCCTGCATTCTTCTGTGTCTCTACCATAATCCAGCAGTGAAAGGGGGTTAAACCTGCTCTTAAATGGGCACCTCTTAGAGAAGGAAAAACAACCAGGCTTCTGATTCATAACAGGACAGACACAGGTTTCTCTGGGAAGTCACTGCAGTCTTGTAATATTGCAGAGTTCATTGGTGATTTTTGTGTCAAGGCTGCTTTTGAGAAGGATAGAGACACCAAAGTTGACAAATGTGAATTCACTGTCTACCTGGATTGCTTTGGAAAGACTTTATTGGGCTGAAGGGCTCTTTCTGACCATGAATTTCAGCTCTCTCCTAGAGAGAAGAGATGGGCCTTAAACCTGGAGGCTTCCCCTGTATTAGTCATGCAGAAGCCACCAAAGCAGGGGCTGCTGCTGGAGCGTGTTGCAGCTGCTGCAGAGGATCCTGTTGACTTGAATGGCCATTGGAGGGATCTCAGAGCACAGGCTAAAGTGAGGCCCTTATCCCTCCCTGAACAAACCTTGGCTTCACCAGGACTGACATGAGGGACCCCATGGATGGCACACACCAAAGTGTGTGTGTGCTCTGGAGGGTGGTGAGAGTGGGTCTGTTCCCAACCAGGACAGAGACATCCTGTAAGGAACTGCATGATGAAACCTGCTGATTTATGGACAAGCAGTACTTGTTCTGGCAAAAAATAGCTTCCAATTAGCTTGAAAACAGACTGCTCTGGGTGGATTTGCAGACTCCTATTTATTGGCAAACTTCATTTTAATATAATCAGCCGCTTGACAGGCAGGTTAGGTAATGATCCTTGATGTGAGCACTAACAGATTTGAGCACTGAGCATAGACTTTAGTGCCCAGAGCTCTCTGCCAGTAGCTGAAATGCACTTGATATTAAAATGGCATGGGAACCCAGGAAGCCCCTTGCCAGAGCACCTTGCTGAGTACATGAGAATGCTGCCTTCAATAATTCACTATGTCTGTTCAGTAAGCTGGTGTGTATGTGCAGGGAAGGGGGTAATAAAACATCTCAGACCTGCCTTGCCAGGATAATTCAGTGGCTAGTTAAATCTCTCAGCACTATTAATCAATAAAGTGGCTCACAGCATAAATAAATCTAGAATGTAACATGACAGAGCTATGGAAGCACATGGAAAGTGACTCTCCCTCTCCTGTGTGTGATGCTAAGTGCCATACTGCTCCAGCAGTTATTTGAATAACCTCAGTGCTCTAATACTTCAAATATTCAGACCTCCCACCACTGTCATCCCATGTTTGAATGTCACCTAAATGTTTTAAACTCTGCTCTGTGTGTGATGGAGGGAGCTGGCTGTGAAAGAGAGCAGATTGCAGACTCCATCACTTAATTCAGTGTCTCATTTCACTGATCAAAAGCTGATGTTGTAAGTGGAGGATCACTCCTTTCCTAAGACAAAAGCATTTACCAGAGCTGGAAAGATATTTCTGCAGGTCCCTGGTGCAGTGTGAACAAATACTCTTAGCACAACTTATACTGCTGCTGTAAATCTGCAGATGTTTTCAGAGCTGCAAATTAATCTACTCCTTCAGCCTCTGTAGGAATGCAACACAACAAGGCAGTGTTCAAAACTCGCTTATCCTGGTGAATTTGGTGCAACTGTACTGTAATCTCTGTCTTATCCTTTCTGTAACTGAACCAGAATCCAGCCTACTAGCAGAATCAGAAACAAGTATGATCAAACAACATAATTTTAATTTTCCCTTAAATTCAGCCTGCAGTTTCCCTTCTATTCATTAATGCCAGGATAATATTTACTTTTACAATTTACAGATATTTATAGACCTTCCACATATTTCCTCCACCAAACTGATCTTCATCCAAACACTGCATATTCAGTGCTTTCCCTCCTTCCTGATGAATCTGGCAAAAATTCCAGCTTTCAGGTTAGTGTTGGCTCTGCCCAGATACTGCTCAGCCATCAGGATGTTTGTGGAAAGCGGATGTGGAACTGCCTTAACATGTCTGAATTTGCATCAGATTTTGAATCCACATAAATACAGAGTCTGCTTTTCATCCAGATGTACTCTGAAACTCAAACTCTGATCTTTCCTTCTGTGCTGCTCTGTCCATCTTCTTTGGCTGTGAAGTATCCAGAATAAGTTTCAAGCACACATTTCTGTGAAGAAAATAATTACCCAGCAGCAGCACACCTACAGCTGCATGTTAAAGCTCATCCTCAGGCTTCACTGCTCATTTCACACAAAGAGGAGATGCAGGACCAATTAAAGGCTCAGCCCATGTGTGGTAACATGTTCAATCACATCTTGCTCATGCACCCAAGCTCATAGTTTAGCACTTCCTTCAGAAATATTGATTTGCTGTCCTGGCCCTTCGTGCTCGTGTCCCTGGGGCAGTTGCTGTAATGAAAAGATTACACAGGAAGGCCTTGGAGATTCCCTCTGCATCGAGCAGAACTTTGATTTCAAAACAGCAAGGCAAAGAACTTGTTCTTTGTGATTGCATCTGGGCAAGGATTCCCCCACGCCTTGCAGACAGTTCATCTTCATGGGTGGCTGCTGGGAAGCTTCTGATCTCTCACTGGGCACTATGGGGAGCACCAGGCTGGAGCTGCTGAACTAGAAAAGCAAAGACTAGATCCTGGGAAAGATGGCTGGCTGCCCCACAGCAGATGTTTGTATTGAGAAGCTGGAACTGTCTGGAAAGGCATCACAAAAAGATGGACATTGCCTAATGGGAAGTCTTTATTCTGCCTGTATTATAAATTTATACTCTGAGTTTGCTTACATAATTCCCTCACACTTTTGTAGCTTTAACCAACTGCCCAGCTCAGAGATAATTAATTACATTGTGCCTCTGCAGCCAAGAAGTAAGGATGGCACTCTTGGATTACAGGAGGTAGAAACAGCCATATTTATGACTCCTGATTAAAACATGGTATTGGAAAAGAGTATTACTTGAGTCATCAGGATATCACTTGACCATCACTTTCCTTTACAATTAAATTAGAAGAAAGAATAAAGTTGCATTAAATTAAAAAGAGAGTTCCAAGACAATATTCCAAGGCTTCCCACAGTGGGTGTATTATATGCTTATATTATTCTCCACCCATTGTAAATCTCAGCAGTAGATCTTCCCCCACTGATGTTTTGCATTAGTAAATTGAACTCTCTACTCTGTCCCCTCAAAGATTAATGCCTCCATCTGAGGAAGCAGTTGAATACGTGCTGGCAGTAGTGCTTTCATGATCAGCAAATGGGAGACTGTGGGAGGAGAACAGAATTTGCATGTGTTGGATGTTGGCCTAAACATACTCTCACTGAATTCTGAACATCGGGGAAGAATTGATACAGCACAAGCTCTTAATCAGCAAACCACAGAAAAAAAAAAAAAAAAAAAAGAAAAAGAAAAAAAAAAGAAGAATCCTACATTTAATTAAAAAGCTTTTCAGCCCTCTTTGTTCCAAAATGAACAAATGTGTCTGCACTCCAAACATCTCAAATACATATTGCTGTCAAGGAGCATTACATTTTATTAGTGGTTCTGGGGGAAATGTCTAAATTTTTGTAGAAGTTCAAAATATTTTCACCAACCCATTTTTTTTGAAGGCTCACAATTGAAAGATGTTTAATTGCTATAAATATTAAACTGATCATACAAAGTAAGTGTGATGCCTCATGTGCCCATATAGCATCCAGTACTAACTGATCCTAGTACAGACTTTTATTCTGCTATCTTGAAGTCCCTTTTGCTCACTAGAAAGCTACCCAGTGAGCCTGCTTAAAAACAAAACAAATTTGCCTAAAACAAAACCAAAACGTCAGCAGAGAGGAGGTTGACTTTGTCACCTGGCTCTGTAAACAGCTGCATGCAAAGAGCTGCCTTAGGACCCACGTTTAGTCAAATCTAACTTACGTTTAACGGTTGTTTTTGTTGTTTTTTTTTTTTTTTTTCACAACCAACAGCACATGAAGGAACAAATAAGCACACTCAGTACAGAACAAAGGACATTCATCACTGGGATATTTTGGCCTCTAATTGAACAGCAGTCATATCAACTTCCTCCTTCAGCCAGGACTGCATGTCTTTGCTGTGCTAGGGAAGGAAAGGCAAAAACACCTGTGGGCACTGGAGATTTTACCACAGTTCTTGCAAGAGTGCACTTGCTAGCCAGAGTGCTCTGGCTGCTTTCCAGCCAAGGCAGATACAAGATTTTGCCTGCCTAGAAATCATCTAGGTAGTTTCAAAACATTTTCTTCACTTCCTGCCTTGAACTTTTGCAACTATTACCTTCTGCTTTAGAGACAGTGGCTTTTTAGAGGTAAAATTAATTCCCAAGTCTTTTTTGCTAAGTACCTTTCTTTTATTTTGAAAATTTGATGATGGTTGACATTTTTATGTTTCTGCATTAGTGTTGAAATTAACCCCTTATGATCATTGACAAAGGCCTGAAAATGTAGATGTGGATGACAGAAGTGTGGAAGAAAACAAGTAGCTAAGTATACTGTATGTTTTTTTAAAGCTGTTTTAAAATTCATTTCTGCTGGAATCACAGAAGTGCTCTGGTCTTGTTTTGGTTTAAAGGCCACTTCAGCAAAGGCAGTTTTCAGATCCCCACTGAAGAACACCCTTGTCACTTTCACAGCTCCCAACAAGCACTAAACTACTGGAATTTGAGATGCCAACCACTACCAGTCAGGCACTGCTACTTTTACACTGGCATTCAGCACACGCTGTCATTTTCCCACTAAAATTTTAAGTGGAGGAAGGTACCTGAACCAGTTTCCTAGGAGCCAAGGACAACAGACTATGGGCCGACAGATATCATATCAGCCACTGCCAGATAAGGCGTCCTGACGCTGTGAAGTGCTGCTTGTGCCGAGAATGGTGATAACTGCAGGCACCCAGCGTCACAACAGCGAGCACCCTGTGTGCTGGGTGTCCGTGGAGCCGCTGGCATCGCCCAGGCAGTGCGTGCTTGGGTTTGGACACAGGTCGATACACGGGTCAATGCAGTTGTGTAAAAAAACAAACTGCTGCCCACGAGGAGCGTTGTTTTCTGTGCTGCTGGAAGATGACGTTGTGATAAGAGCACAAACAGGTGCGAATGCGCAAGCGGTGCGGACGTGGCCAGGGCTGCTGGATTTGGGCAGCCTGGAGCAGAGGATGGGACAAACCCGTGAGAAGTTCCTGCCACGGGGGAATGAACCTGTGAGCCCACACCCACAGGGCAGAGCTTGTGGGTCTCTGCACAGCGAGAGCCTGGGGATGGTCAAACCACACACCAGGCCCAGGCCAGGAAAGGTTTCTTATGGCAGCAGTGATTCCATGCCGAGCTGCGGAGCAGGAGAAGGGTCCATCAGAGGAGAGCTCCATGGAGGCACCCTGGGGCGCTGCTGGAGGCCGGGCCGGCTCCCGCGGAGCAGCCGGGGTGCCCTGGCACAGGAGCGGCTCTGGAGGAGGAGGTGGGCTATGCTGGGGGAGAGGAACGGGGGCTGGCCATGCTGGGACGCTTTACAGCTCCTGGGCTGAACTTCACCCAGCCAGTCCCGTTTGTTTGTTCGGAACATCGCTCGGTCTGTTCAGCCCGGAGGAGATGGACCTTTTTGTGGTGTACAGCTTCGGGGTTGTGAAGGGAAGTGAAAGGGCAGGCACCGATCTGCGGTGACAGTGACAGAACCCCAGGGGATGGCTGAAGCCGTGTCAGGGGAGGCTCAGGATGGATACTGGGGAAAGGCTCTTTGCTAGAAGGTGGCTGTGCACTGGAACAGGCTGCCTGGAGAAGTGGTGACAAGCGAGCCTGACAGAGCTCAAGAAGCATTTTGACAACGCTCTGAGGCACGTGGTGAGATTCTTGGGCTGTGCTGTACAGGGCCAGGAACTGCACTTTCCCTATCGTTGTGTGTCCCTTCCAAGTCAGAGCATCCCATGATTGTGTGACCTCTCCAAGCCCGGGCGGGCGGCTGGCAGGAGCCCTCCCGGCCCGGCCCGGCCCGGCCGGCGGCGCTGACTCAGGCGGGCGGCAGGCGGCGCCTTTAAATGTGCCGGGCCCGGCCGCTCCGCCTCAGGTGCCGCCGCCGCCGCTCTGCCCGCCCGCCGCACACCGCACAGCGCGCCTGCGCCGCCCGGCGCGCCCGCTCCGCTCCGCAAAGCTTTGTCCGGGCCCGGCCGAGCGAGCGGCGGCTCCCGCGGAGCGACCCCGGCCCCGCCACCCCGGCCCCGGCAGCGCTCACAGCCGGGGGCGCGGGCGGCCCTTAAGGTGGATCGCGCTTAAGGTGGAGCGCTGCCGTCAGGCGGACCGCGCGTTAAGGTGGATCGCGCTTAAGGTGGACTCTCGGCGAAGCCGCGCCTGCCGGCGGGGGGGCCGGGGCTCGGCATGGGGAGCCCCGCCTGAAGCGGGGCCCGAGGAGCCGCGCCGGCCCGGCCCCAGGAGGAGATGGGGGAGGCCCGCTGCTGAGGAGCCAGCTTCGCCCCGGCCGCTGACAATGCCCGGCTCCCGGCCGCTCGGCAGGAAGAGGCAGCCCATGGACCAGGGCGAGGTGGGCAGCGCAGCCCGGCGCGGAGCTGCCGGCGCCGGCGAGAGCGGGGCTGCTCCGGCTCCCGACCGCTCCGAGAGGGGGGGAGGCGGTGGCGGGGGGTGCCCCCGTCGTGTTTGGATTGGGAGAGGTTTAATTTTTTTTCAAGGCAGCTCCTTCATCACCGCCATCCTCCTCCTCCTCCTCGTCCCTTTGCAGCTCTGAAGCCGTCCCGGCCGCAGCCTCCCCGCCGGCCCCCGGGACCCCCCGGCGCAGCGCCATGGAGACGGTGGGAAAGTTTGAGTTCAGCAGGAAGGACCTGATCGGGCACGGAGCCTTCGCCGTCGTCTTCAAAGGCAGGCACAAAGAGGTGAGAATCGCGGCTTTTTATTTCCGTCCCCCCCCCCCGCCCCCAGCGCTCCTGCTTTTCATTTATTTATTTATTTCCTGCTCTGGGCCGAGCTGGGGGCAGCGCGCCCCGGTCACCGCATCCCGCTGGCTGTGACAGCCTGGGCATCACCCCGGGCTCGGGCTGGTTTTTGTTATTTATTGTTGTTCTCCTTGGAGTTTCTGCGTGTGTCCGGGCAGGTGCCTTCACCTTGGGGCTGGGAGGCCGTCAGCTGCCTGTGGGGTGCCCACTGATCCACCCCAAACCCGTCCCAATCTCCAAAATAAGAGAGAAAAAAAATCCACACACTATCTATGAAAAGAACTCTTTAGTTTGTTTGGGATTTTTTTTTGTGTGTGTGTCTGTGAAGTCTTCTCCTTCTCCACTTAATTTTTCCAGGAGGAGGAGAAATCTCTTACTGGTAAATAAAAGGAAACCAATCCGGCAGTGGATTTTCCATCATTAGTGCTTGGGATAAGCCACGGCTCCCACAGTGCATTTATTTCTAGTGATTAAATAAGAGGATAATCACTGTATAAAGTAGTAACAAACCTAAACCTTGGGCTTTTCTCCTTGGGCTGACAAGCATAATTCAGCAAAGGGCAAGTCTGAACAAGTAAGGGGAAGGCATTAGGATGTGAGGTGAGAGGCCTTTACCGGTGCTGCAAGACACTTCTTCAGGAGTATTGTAATCTGTTAAGAGGCTGCTTATCCTAACGTGGATGAATGGTGAAATTTACATTTGTTTGTGTTACTTATGTACTGTTTCAGAAACCTGAGCTGGAAGTAGCTGTGAAATGTATTAACAAGAAGAACCTTGCAAAATCACAAACACTCCTGGGCAAGGAAATAAAAATCCTTAAGGTAAAGGCAGACTCACTTATTTTCTTCAGTATTTGTTCTATAGACCTTTTGTTGCTCCTAGCTTATGTTTTTGTTTTGTTTTGTTTTTTTTTACTTTTTCTAGGAATTGAAACATGAAAACATTGTTGCCTTGTATGACTTCCAGGTAAATAAATTCAATTACCTTAAAGCATTCTAAATTTGGGAAAGGTTGAATGGAGTTTGTGAAATTTCAGTTTTTAACAAATGTTTGTACTCAGATGTGTACTTTGGGGAGGGGGGTGGATTGAAAGCCTTCTGATAAGTTAGGGAAAGATAAGCAAACACAGCAGATCATGTGTTAGTTGTTGGCTGGATCACACAACTCATGTGCCGTTGGGAGTTGGGGTGGGATCTTCTGCTCCAGGATGTTACACAGTGAAATGCAGTGTGGTGAATATGTCTATGCCGGAAGCTTTTAAGTTCTCAAATGTTAGAAATAAAATTGACAGCAGTTATTCTTGGCATGCCCACTTTTTAGTTTTCTTTTTCTGGTCTGGATACCTTCCCTGAGAAAATTTCTTTTTCCTAAGCCATGTAAAAATAGTGCAGGCATGACTTTGTAGCATATGATTGTCTTCAGCTCCAGAGGATTTTAATTTGCATTTTTCTGTTGTCCTTGTGGTCGTCACTAAGTGTTAAAAATTGCAGCCCACATTTTTCCTTCAAAGTCAGCCCTGATCTAGAGGGGCTGAAACCGATCTACTGTGAATCATCCAACGATTTTTATTTCTTTATTTTCCCATTGATTATCATCATTTATTTATTTCCCATTGATTTTTCTCGTTGATTAAATCCTGCTTGGTAACCGGGCAAGTTATCTTTGCGATTCGTGAACGCTTTTTAGAAGACAGCAGAGGCAGAGGTGGAGCGGCAGGGCGAGTGGCGGTGCCCGGCTGTCTGTGGCGCGGCGTTATCGCGACTGTCGCGCCCTGTGCCCGGTGTCACGTGTCCCGCAGCCCGTGTTTGTTGACATTTTCCCTTGTGCGCGATTGGCCGGCGCCTCGCGGTGCCTGCTGGGTGTTGTAGTCCGCCGTGCTTTGCTCCCGAGCCGGCCTGCAGAGCTGCCTGTGGGCTGATGAATGCTGCAGAATAACTGGGAATATTTCCTGGGGGTACAGGCCACTTAGGACATTGTTTTAGTTATTTTTATTTATTTTTATTTATTCTTATTTATTTTTATTTATTTTTATTTCTTTTTTCTGCTCCTGCGCTTTATAGTTTTCATTTGTATGAAACGTTTATGCTGCTGGGTTTGCTTACTGAGCTCTTTCGAAACTTTGGTTAGATTCTTCTCCCTGCTTTAAGTTCCTGCTGAATAGGAAGCAACTCAAAGACATTTTCTGCAGAAGGAGTAATTTCATCACTGTTACAATTATAGATTTGTGGTTTTTCTCCTTTTGTGATGAGCCTTACTAAATCCTGTGTTTAGCAGTGCAGTCTGGTGGGATTTTAGCAAGAAACTATATAAGATAAAAGAGGAATTGAGAATTTTCTGGGGCTCAAGGCATGCCCAGGTTTGTGCTTAGTTAGCAGCTTTGTCAGAGTCCTTGTATGACCTGGGTAATTTGATTTCTCAGAGAAAATGAGATTATTTAGGGGGCATTGGATGTGGGCTCTCATCTGGTGTCAGTGATCATTACTAGACAGTCTGTTGCAGTTAACCCACATATGTTGGGTGTATAGTGAGTCTGAACATTTGGCCTTGCCCTGTGTCTGCTTAGGGGTTGTGTGAGAGTAAATTATCTGCAAAGGTAAAAGGGCAGGTCTGTGGAAGGCTGGGTGCTGCCCACCTTTCCCTACTTTGAGGAAAAGACTACTACTTACTCACATTGCTCCCCTGATACCAGATTAGTAGCTTCATTCATAGCTGCATATGCATTTATCCTCAAAAATATCATCATTGCAGTTAATTGAACCCTTACTTGTAGGCTTTCTAAACCAAAAAATGCTTGTTCTTGTATTACAACATAGAGCAAAAGGGGAAAAAAAAACTTGCTGTGAAGCTTATTGTTGCCCTGTAGCTTTGTCTGTCATTGCATTTTGTGTCCTCCCTCTGCACTGCCTGTCAGCAGTGACTGACTTTTACTGGTGTGTAAGAAACACACAAGGAAATGGTTACTAAAACCACAGTGGCTGTAAGTGAGTGATTACATCCAATGATGCTTTCATTTGCATTTTCCTGGTTAAAAACTCATGTTAGCCAGACCTCTCACAACATGAGATTTTTGATGTAAGGCTAAATTTGCTCCAGACAAACACTTGCAGTACTGATGTTTAGTACTGACAAGCAGCTCTCACCCTGGCACCCTTAATTTATCCTTCAAATCTGGGAAAATTGCTGTATTCCTTCTCATTCCACAGGTCTTTATGATATTGGCTCATAAATAATGAGAAAATAAGAAACTTTCTAGGAATAAATGATTCTGATGAATGTTTAATGTTTGAAAGTGCAGTGACTGGACTTTTACAGATGCCCTTACTGGAGTGCTTAGAACAGCATGAGAATGGCTCACAAAATGAAATATGCATTTTCCCATTATTATGTGCTCACATATTAATGAGAGGTGCTGTTAATAGTTTAGGAACCTAATGCAAAAGAACCCCTGCTCATAAAGAGGATAAATCTTATTGTACCACATTTTTGAAAGTGCTGTCTATTTAGTGTCTGTATGGAGTTGTGGTGTGGGTTTTTGCTGGGCACAGGAGACATTTGGCAGACAGTAGAAGCTGTATTCCACCATGTGTGGGGTGTTTCAGTTGCTCCTGAGCCCTACCTAACCCCTCAGCTGGCTGGGGCTGGGGTCCCCATTCTGCAGCAGTCAAGGGGAGTAGGGTGGTCCAGAGGAACATTTGGGTACCAGAAATCCTTTTACTCTGACAGCCAAATGAGTCCTTGTTCCTAAAGCTAGAAATTAGTAACAACAAATGATGGTTTCTGCCAAAAGAGGACTTGGTATGGAAATAAAATTCCTTGGAAAACTGGGCTCCATGGCTCTGAGGACCAGCTGAACCCTTCATGCTCATTGACAGGGAAGCTCAGCACATGTGGTCTGGTGTGTGGGGCTTGCTTTGCTTTCCTTTGTGTCTCAGGACATTGTCTGTGATCAGAGACCACTTGATTAGTTGAGGAGATTCAGTGGTAGGAAGGGAACCCTTGAACTTGTCAGATCCTGGGAGCACTCTGTGCCAGCAAACTTCCAGCACTAGGAAGTTCCAGCATAGCTAACTAAGATCTTTGGGCAGTGAGAGATTCTGGGTCTTTCCCTCCCTGTTCTGTGCCAGCTGCCCCAGGTTGAATGGATGTCAGCTGAAGATTTCATATATGGCTGTGTTGGTACTAGGCAGAAAATCTGCTGAATCTGATCATGTCATGCTTTGGATATTAGAAAGCATTTTCCTGCATCAAATAAGGAGGATTATTTTACTGACAAATTTTCCCTAGTTGTGTGCTGTGAGCTGAACTTGCTTCTTAAAGCAGCCTAGCTCTGGCTGTGCTTGAGCAGATGTCAGGTGGTTTTTGATTTAGGTTTTTTCCCCCCAGTTTCTGCACTGATGGGATGGACTGGTGGCAGCAACACAGCTGTTAACATCACACAAGGCACTGTGCTGTGATGTTTCTGGCTCAGCCTGTGTTACCTGAGGGTCTGCTTTCTACAGTTTGGTGACAGGTTGGCTTGTTATGCTCACTAGTTTGGGATGAGCTGAGACAAATGCTTAACTCAGTCACCTGGTACAGACTCACCAAAAATACTTCTGCAGTGATGACTGTATCACCTGGAGACAAAGAACACAGAGTCCTAGCAGTGCAGTTTTTTCCTGTGCACATGGATTAAGGCCCGGGTGGCAGAACAAGCACTTCTCAGGTTAGTGATCAGTCAGCCTGGGCTGGTCTTGAGAGCCAGCTAATAACAGTGTTGTGTTGCTGCTGTGTAGAAAGTCCTTGTGATCAATAGAGCCGTGGCTGCTGGGCTGTGATGTTGTGCTGTGCTGCACCATCACCCTTTTTCTGACACACAGCCTCTAGATGCTACTCTGCATCTTGTGTACGTGCCTCCTGCTGTCCCCTGGGACCCCTGGAGCTCTGTAGACAGCAGTGTCCTTCTGTGTGCCCTCCAGCACTGCTCACCTCTGCAGCAGCCCTGCACTGATGGGTGTGATGCTGGGTGAATCAGTGTGCTGCAGTGTCACCTCATGCCTGGCCACCTCTCGTGCCACCTCATGCAGGATCTTCTGCTCCTCAGGCACTGCTGTTTACATGCCCATCTCAGGAGACAGGGCTGCACTGAGGCACTTGGAATGACTAAAGAGGCACTCTGTGTCTAGGAGATTGCTCTCCTGAGGTCAGGCTGCCTGCTGAAATCCTGTTTTAATTCCATCCCCTGGTGGAGCTGGCAGGTTGCCTGGTGAGTGGGTGTGAAGTGCAGCTCTCTGGACTGCAGAGCAATCCTCTTTCTGTTTGTGCTGTGGGCAGGAATGGGGTGTCTGCTACCCTGCTCCATCAGCATCCTTGCATCTGTTGGAGGGAATCACTCTTACTGAAGATTGGATCTGGCTCAATTTAGAGCTAGAAGGAAAAAAGATCAAAATGCAGCCAACCTCTGCCAGTAGTTTTGTAAGGAAATGCTTGAGAGTTTAATGGACCAGAATGGCCATGTTTGTGTAGAGTTGAGAGTTCTGTAGTGTTGAACTTTGATTTAATGCTGGCTTCCCCAGCCAAGTATCCCACTGTGCAGGTCAGAGAAACATCCAGCAAATGTTGACCACTAAATATAGACCTCAGTCATGGGCTTTTTTTAGAGGGAGTTGTCTTGCCACATTTCTGAAATTATGATCACTGTTTTACTCATGCTGTGTGTACAGCACATACCTGTGTTCCTCTCACATGATTAAGGTGTCATGGAAGAGCCAGCAGCGTGGTGGTGAATGGCCTCCAAAGCTCCTGTGGAAGGTACCATTACTCAGACTGTAATGACAGATTAAGGAATGTTTCCCAGGAGTAATTGGAAACTGGAAGGCTGTTGTGTTCACAGTTTGATAGCAAAGCTCTCTGGTGGCTGCTGTTTGTGCTGCTGCTCTTGAAGCTCCACCAGTGTTTCCACCATGAGAATTTCCACTGTGTAAATCCATGTGATGAGTGAGCAAAACAAGGAGTTGAAGATTTGGATGATGTATGGGAAGAGGTGTCTCCTAATCAGTGGATGGGCCGGATTAAATTTGGTGGGAACACACTGTTTAAATTTGTTTCAAATATTTATAGGCTCAAACCAAAGCCTAATTAAAATATTTAATTTTGTGACTGGACTGAATTTACCATTAAAGTGTGAAACTGCAATAAATCCATGAGGCAAACTGCCTTCATCCCAGAGGTGAGATATAGTGGGAATGAGAAGCTAAGCACAGGGCTGGTCAGTAGAGGTGCTAGTCTTTGCCTAGGCAAGGAGAGGTTTTTGGTTTGGTTTTGTTTTCAGAATAAGTATATATGGTTTTGCATGATGTTTTTTGTTGTCTGGCTAGTGGGGTTTTTTTTTCTGCTGTTACGTATGTTCACATAGCACTAGCAAATTGCAAATTTGGTAAAAAATGAACATGAATGATGTGATCTTCCAAGGCAGTGTTTCTCAGGTGCAGACCTAAACATACTTTGCTTAAGAGAAGGCATCTTAATTGTCTTCAGATGTTACATTTCCTGTCTGAGAAATGTAATAACAAATTTTCACAGCAGAATCCAGGGATGAGCCCTGCCCATGGATAGCTTTGGAACCTCTGCTGTGCTGATTGCACAGCAAAGAGGCACTCTAATTGTGCATTGTCTCCTGCTTTATAATGTGCAGGCCTTTAATACTACCATAAACACAGAGATGCTGTCAAAATGCAAAGTGAGGATCTCAGAGCTGCATTTGTTTACTAAGCAAGGTTGTTTCAAGGGGGGCTGATAGAAATGAATCAAATTGTGCATCACTGGTTGCTTAGGGCAATAATGTTCAGTCTGGCTGCAGGAGCACCTGGCTTGTCTCCTAGCATCAGAATAACAGGAGGAATTAGGTCAGCTGAGCTGGCATAGTAGGGATCAACCAGACAGTGTGGTTCCAGTGGGGGGGAATGAAAGATGCATAATTTTAAGTCATTAGAGATCCCATTTAGCAAAGCATCTTAGAAACCTGCAGGAAGGGGGAGACTCCCAGCCAGCTCTGTGTGCATTGGTGGCCTGGGGTGTGAGAGCTGCTGATGTGTTGGGGACCCCAGGGACTGCAGGGAGTGGTGCCAGGCAGGGCTGGGGGGCAGCCCAGGGGCTGAGGGGTGGGCTCTGCATGTCCCCCTGGCTGCTGTGTCACCTCACCCTGCTCACACCCCAGTCACTGGCAGACTTCATTTGCATTCATTTGGTTGGCACTTGTAGCCAGCATACTAAATATGTTATAAAGTGCTCATTTCTCTGTTGTTTAAATAGTGCATGTTTGATCTCATGTTTCTCTGGCTTCCAGTAACTGGAGTTTTCCCCTTCTTAAATTAAGACTGTTCTTATTTGAAAGAAAGCTCATGCTCTTTATATCCCTTGTTTCCACACCTTTCTGGTAGCAAGTGTGCATCTTTTCTTAAATCTGGTGAATGAAGTATGAAATAAATGGATGGCAAAGAAGACTTGCAAAGGCCAATCACTCATGCTTCTGCCATAGAAAACCCTGGTTTTCAGAGTTGCTTAAAAAAAAAAGCCCCACCAGAAAAATCCAAACCAAAACAACTCTTGCAGAGTATCAGGGTGTGTTTGGTATATACCATTAAAAACCAAGCAATTCCCAACTTTATCAGTGGGACTAAACTAAAATCAAACCTCAGGACTGAGTGACATTGCTTGTATTTGCCCATATCTTAAGAGTGTGATTAAAACTGAAATATCCACCTCAACCCTTAGCTCTCCCCCACTTCCCCTGCTCATTGGGCAGGCTCATAAAATGCAGCTTGAAGGTATGCAAGGACTTAATTCCAGTACATGTGACTGAGCTTAAGGTAATGGGGAATTCAACCTTAAATGTTCAGTTTATAGTATTGCTGTGATGCAGGAAGGAGATGAGGAGTAAATACAGTCAAGCAAATCGGATCTTGATTATTTTTGTCGTTGTTGTTACAATTCTGACGTTTCCTCTCTTGATGGCATTAACATAATGCATTGCCATTTGCACAGGAGCTTACTTTGTTTGAAAAAGCCTCTAGGTATTATTCTGCCTGTTGGCAAAGGAGTAACTACTTCTTCCATCCCATGTCAGAAAGTCCAAACTTTTTAGGATTCTGCTCTTTTCTTTTTCTACATCCCCTTATCCTTGCTGCAGCCTGCATTCAGTGTTATTTGGTCAGTGTTGTCTCTCCAGGAGCTGCATTCAGTGTTATTTGGTCAGTGGTGTCTCTCCAGGAGCTGCATTCAGCGTTTTTTGGTCAGTGGTGTCTCTCCAGGAGCTGCATTCAGCGTTTTTTGGTCAGTGGTGTCTCTCCAGGAGCTGCATTCAGCGTTTTTTGGTCAGTGGTGTCTCTCCAGGAGCTGCATTCAGTGTTATTTGGTCAGTGGTGTCTCTCCAGGAGCTGCATTCAGTGTTTTTGGTCAGTTGTGTCTCTCCAGGAGCTGCATTTCAGTGTTATTTGGTCAGTGGTGTCTCTCCAGGAGCTGGCTGGGGGAGCCCAGATGCTGTAGGAGGTGCAGTGTGACCCCAGAGCAACATGACTGCTGTAAGAAGGGATGGTTTCTCAGCAGCCTAAGTCTTAATTTGCTGTGATGTGCATGTTGTTGGTGCTGCCTGGAAGCTCTGTGACCTGTGAAACCCAGCACTTTGTTTCTGTGCCCCATTAGGATGTGAATCCCTTGCTTAGGTTTCTGTGGTCAGGCTCGGTGGCAGCTCCAGCTGTGACTTGCTGTAGAGTTGCTGCTCTGCAGAGTCCCTGTCTGCCTGCAAAGGAGTGTCAGGGTTTTTCTGTCTGGAGTCCCTGTCTGCCTGCAAAGGAGTGTCAGGGTTTTTCTGTCTGAGCCCTCTGCAGGTGTGTAGGGTCTCAGTGCTTTGTTTGAGCCCAGCAGTGAATTTGTGTAGCCCAGCACTGGGGCTGTGACTGTCACTGCCTGGGGGGACAGGTGGGGCTGAAGGAGCCTGTTGGAAGCTCATGTCCAGTGGAAGGGATGGTGAAGTTTCTCCAGGTCACTGGAAGGCTGAGCTGCCTCACCAGCAATGATCCCATCTGGCTGTGGTGGTATGAGCTGCCTGCAAAAGAGCAGCTCCACCGACATGACGTTGTCCTGTTTGTTTTCTAATGTCATGCTGGCAGACTTTAGAACTGTTGCCAGGGGGATGGGAAGTACTCTCCCTCCCTTCCTGAAGCCTATGTAGCACTAGTGAATGGTTTTCCTGCTGTTTTTAATCTGTCCTGAAGTACAACCTGTCCTGAAACAGCTCATCTGTTTTACAGTGGAGAGTAGGTAGTGCCTGGAATGGGCACTGCTGACCCTTGGCATCACTGCTCTTCCAGTTCTACAAAAATCTGCCTGCTGCAAGGCCACCCATAAACCTTGAGCTGCAGGGCCTCCCTTCTGCTTGCTCCACATCCTAGAGCAAGCTGGCAGGTCAGAAGAAGCAAAATGCAGTCAATGGCCAATTGTGGACAGAAGTTTGTGGAGCTTGCCAGGTTTTACTTATGATACTTACTCCCTAGGATCTACATTAAGAAATTAGAAGCCCTCATTATGTTGGAAAGTCATGGATCTGCTGACTCTGGAAATGACACTTTCCAGTCAGTAGCAGTGGGTTTTGCCTTTCTTCATTTGAGTTAATTGTCTCCTGAATTGGAAGCCTGCTCAAAATGTTTTTGAGTTTCTTATTTATGGTGTTCAGGAGGAGTGAGAAGGATAACCAGGGCCAGAGAACAGAAACACAAGAGGCTCTGAGACCTGTTTTTCTTTTCACTGGGGGTCAAAAGGCATCTTCTGGCTATTTGCTTTGGATCCATCTTCCAAAGGATGAGCAGTGCTAGGTTCTCCCACTTCTGATTGATGTTGCTATTGTCCTTATCTTGCTTCCTTTCCAGCAGTTGCATCAGAAGATAATCCTTGCATATCATGACAGTTTTCCTTTCCCTTTTCAGAGGCTAGTCTGCTCAAGCCAAGCTGTGAGCCACAGTGAAACACTACTAAGAGATTTTACTTTTTGGGAAGTTTTTTCCCCTCTGAGAACAGCAGGTTTTTTTTTCCCCAAACCCTGTCATCTTGGTAGCCCCTGCCTGAGCTAGGGACTTTCCAGGTGCCACTGACCTAAGAATTGGCTTCTGTAAAGCAAAGTTTTGTTTGTTTGGACTGTATTTGTGACTTCAGTGCCACTGTCAAAAAGCAATGACTGGAGACCACAGGTCAGAAGGGTACTGGCTCCATGAGACCCTGCTGGCAAAACAGGAGGATGTGGTATGCAGTGGTTTTGCTGCAATGAGTAGGAGAAGTAACAAAAAAGAAATGGAAAAGCTTAGCTTTCAGTTGGTGTTGAGTTATCTTCCACTGTCAGACCCTCAGCTTTATGTTATGTTTCTGTTGTGTTGGTGCAGTTGGTTAAGTCCTGGCTGTGCTTAGAGAGATCCATGTGCAATAAAATTATCTTTGCTGGGCAGCATCTCTGGGTGCTGTTGGAGAGTTAGTGTTGAGCAGCTGGTGGTAGATATCTCCTGAGAGGCACAAACCCTCTGCCATCACAGGGATGCCAGCAAACACCCAGGAGAGTAATCAAACAAGTCTTGAGACTTGAGTGCTTATGGCTCCTCTATTGTAGGCAGCAGGAGCCTTGTCAGCCCCACATTGCTCAGCACATGGGTGTAACCCTGGAGCTGCCTTCATCTTCAGTGTTCCTCCTGCATCCCTCAGCTGTCCTAGAAAAAAGGCCTTAGGTGAGGAGGGAGTCATTCTTTGCTGGTTTTTCCCAGCTTTTTTTTTTTTTTTTCCAGAGTCTGTTACAGCACTGGTCTCACACAGACTGGTGAGAACACTGCTCTGCTGAGAGAATCTTGGAGTGTTGTGTAATCATATTTCCACTTCTTTCTGTTCCTGAGCACCTTTTTAAACTTGGTGGCAGGCTGAGTGCAGGGGTAGAGTGCAGAGGAGGATTTTTCTAAGGAAAATTCCTCTCTGACTTTTTAAGCTGTGGTAGGAGGATGACTAACTGTGGGTACACCCAGACATTTCCCTTTGGACACACCTAAACACACTCTTTCCAAGAAGAGGATCATGCCACCTTCCAGTATGGGTGGAGAGAAAATTTAAAGGGAGACAGGACTATTGGGTCTTAATGTCCATAATGCTATATCTGCTTGTGTCACAGTCAGGAATTCTAACAGAGCACAGTCTTGAGTTGATTTATGGTGTATTGCTAAATGAGGTTTCTTCATTTCTTTGTTCTCCATCAGCAGATGTGTGTTATTTGTAGACAGCAGAGGCTGTTGCCTATTTTTGCACTCAATTAAATTGTAACTTCATCACTGGGGCCTCTGCTGCAAGAAAGTCAGGCAGTGATCCAGACTGATTAATTATCAGCTTAATGCCTTTGGCAGAGGCATTTTGCTGCTATTGTGGGGCATGGTCAGGGTACTGCTGCCCTTTGTGATGACAGGAAAAGTTAGGGGTTGTGTCTGTGCTGTTGCCTTCATTGAGCTTGTTTAGTGACAGGATCAGGCTTGGCTGCATGGACTGGCACATGAGAATAAGAGGTCCAGAGGAAATTATCTGTAACACTTCTTCAATATAAGTCTGCACAAATACAGAAAACTGTAATACTTTTCTTGATGTGGAAATGAGTGGGTTGGGTGTCTTGCTTTGGTTTTCAGAGAAACTGGTAGCTTGCAAAATTTGGCTTGCAGTATTTTTTTCCTTGTTTTGTTGATGAAAAATCATAAATATACTGGAAGGATGAAAATGGACAAGAAGTAGTTTCTGATGCTGAAACATCTTGAGAAAAGTCTATTGGTCTATTTGTGAAACCAGAAGTCTCTTTAGACAGCTGAGTCTATTTTAACCACAGTAAGCTTTACTGGCTTTTTACAAACATGAGTTTGTTTCTGGGACCCTTTTTGAAATAAATGTTTCGTTTTGTTAGCAAAGTTCTACAGATATTTCTTGTAAGTGAGTCTTGAAATGCTGAAGCTGCAAATGTGCAAGTTTGTTCTCCTTGCCACAGGCACCTGTGATCTGAAAATACCCTTGTGGGTGCAGCAGGAAGGCCAGCTCTGCCTGGTGAGGTTGAATTTTCAGAGGGTGCTGTTGCCAGTGATGACTGACTTCTCAAAGCCTTTCAGGCAATGCCCTCTTATCACACCAGCACAGAGTGAAGAGATGAAACCACCAACCACCAAGGTCATGCTGTTGTTGGGAAAGTGAAGCAGAGCATCTCCCTTGCCTGTGCAGGTCTTTGTTTAACCCTGGTCACTGCACACACTGGCTGCCAAAAATCAATTACTTCCTTGGTGATGTTTGCTTGCAGTCTTTAAATAATGTAGAGTGGAAAAACAACCAAACTGCAGAGTGTACATTTAGCTGTTGGCTAATAAGTTATTACAAATATCTTCTGGACTTGGTTTGTGTAAGCCCTGCTTCCCCTTTGTTTTCTACCTAGGTAATAATATACTGAGCTTCCTCAAACCTTGCTGGCACTATACATATTAAAGTGCAGACTTACTGAGCTGCAGTGATCACAGCATGTTTAGCCAAGAAGTGTCTATGAAAATTGTTTCTGTGGCAATGATAAATTTGGTCTGGGCTGCAGAAGCCACTTCAGACACTTCTGTGTGCCCAGAAGTTGCCCTGCAGTGAGTTCCCTGAGCAGCTGCCTTGCACTTCTGGTGTGTCTTGTATCTTCTGGTACATCTGGAGCTGGAGTTCCTGTAAAAATTAAAGTCCTGGGTGGTGTTTATCAGCCTTGGCTTTCTATTGTTCCTGCTTAGGACAGCAGGAGCTGGTGGGCTTTGAATGCTCCTGAGAATTCACTCAGTGCTTTGTCATGGCAAAGCTTGGGGTGGTGCTTGGGATTTTCTTCTTGCACTGCTTCCCTGGGCTGGTGCTTTTAACCACAGACTGGTTTCCCACTTCATCCAATGAGTATGAAAGTGGATGACTTAATGTGTGCTGCTTTCAAATGCAGAGGTTGAAAAACAAAGCCTGTTGAAAGAAGTGTTTGTCATGCAAGGAAGTGCAATAAACACTTTCTTGAAGTATCACAGAAAATTGCTTTTTGAACAAACAAGGGGACTTCTAAAAGCTCAGCTGGGCAGTGAACAGCTGTAAGAATCAAGGTGGCCCTGGACTCTGGTGGACACTTGAGCCCCTCCAGGGAAGGTGGCCAGTTCCCCTGCAGCTGTGGCTGAGTCTCTCAAATCACAGATAATTCATCTTCCTCCAACCAGTCTTCAGCAAACATCTGGAAACCCAGATTTCACATTGTGAGGTTAAAAGAAGATAGAAGAGACAGTGAGGGGTGCTGAGGACTCCAGGTGTTGACAAAGGCAGGGAATTTGGTACTTGATGGGAGGCAGAGTCCTTTGGCCAGAGCAGAATGAAAGGGCTGAGAGCCAAGGCTCCTGTTGTGGCTCTGTGGTGCTGTGTTTTTGTGGGACACATCTCTGCACTATCCATGCTTGCACCATGGATGTATCCACATTTCCCAGGTGCTGTGGAGAGCTCAGCTAAGGCAGGAGGTGAACTCCCAAGATAGTGGGATAGTGTAGTGAGCTTAGCCAGATGAGCATTTGGCCTGGACTTGGCTGGTGGTGACCCCTGTTACAATCCAGAAAGCTTTAGCCACCTGCTAATGGCTCTGTTAGGCATGTAGAAAATATGGTTAGTGTTATATTTTTTGTCTGAGATCTTTCCTTTTTGCCCTCTAAAGGAAGGTGAGGCACTTTTCAGCCACGGGGTTGAATTGCAGGTCCCAAAGTTGTGCTGCTCTTATCTTTCTGTTGAGCCTAGTGCTGCTCATGTGGGCACAGCTGCTATAAAGGGCCAAGTTAAATGTGGAAATGATTAAGGCTCTAAGATAGCAGAGTGCCAGCATCTGTGTTGCGTGCCACTGTTAATCCCTGCAGCCCAAAAGGACATGGAGACCCAAGCCACAATACAGGAGATCAGCTTGGTTAAACAGATGCACTCTCACAGACCAATAATATGCTTAAATACCTGCCATTTTCAAAGCAAGCAGTCTTCCAGGAATTAACCTATAATGTTTTTACTCTTTCTTCAGTCTGACTCATAGCAGAGAACAGATTATCTATTTAAAAGGTAATACAGCAATTAAATGTCTGATATATTTCAGTGCATAAATCCCTTATTTTTCCATTTTCTATTTTCCCAGGAACTGGCAAACTCTGTCTACTTGGTTATGGAGGTGAGTGTGTCTTTTTCTTTCTTTTTTTAACCTCCTTTCCCTCCCTCCTTCTGATTTTTAACTTTTTAAACTCATTTTAAAGAGGCAAGCATGTTTCACAAGTGGTGCTTTCTGCTGGCAGTCTCACCTGTGAGGCTTTGTTAATTTAATCAGCAGCTCAGGCCTTGCAGAGTGTGGGTGCAGAGAGGGGGATTTCTCATCTTGCTGCTCTCAGGAGGTTGTGCAGTCACACCCTGAACCTCAGGGCTCAGGTGGGTGCCATGGGGCAGTGTGTGTTCAGGCACACACCACAGAATGTTCTGGACACACTTTACCTGCAGAGCCTCTGAATGTTCCCCTTCCTCTGCAGTTCTCACTCGGAGTTCTTGTTGACTTTTCTTAATGATGTGTAAAATTGATGTGAGGAGTTTCAGTTTTCAGCTGTGTCCACTCCCAGGTTTCCTGGAAAAGCTTTCTGGTGGTGTCTCCAGTGGTGACCCTTCTGCTTTGTTCTCTGATGTGCTTGAACATGGATGTGCACAAAAGCTGGTGTATCATTATGCAACATAACATTTAGGGGAAATAGGACAGGAGAGGAACCCAGGGGAATGGGATTTTCCCTGCCAACTTCCAAATATGCATTTTGACATGTGTAATTATTTATGTTTAAACACTGTGATAAGCCTGCAATCCTACTTGTTTATTGTTTTTCTTGTTAATCTTTGATTTGCCCTGTATTAACTGAGTTTTCTGTTCTGTTTGCAGTACTGTAATGGTGGTGACCTGGCAGACTACCTTCACAGTAAGTACAGCAGTATGGGGAATATCCTCTGAGGTTCACCCTTCAGAATCATTTGCAAACTGAGAAGCCATGACAATATAAAAGCTGGTCTTGTAGTCCTTTCTATGTAGGTCAGTAGTGACTGTTGTTACAATGGCCTTATAGGTTAAATATATTTCAACACTGCTAGAGACACAGTTTGTCTTCACTTGGTGACTGGCAAAAAGCTATTTATACTGAAGCCTTGCAGTTCTGTAGTGTTGGATTAAAATAAAATCCCAAGAGTATGTTCTCTAAGTTTACCCCTAGGGTGTTCCCACATCTAGGGCAGAACATATTTCCTGTTTCAGCACATTGAGGCTGTAGTGTAGCCAGTAGTGCTGGGAGGGTGACAAAACCCACCAACTTTGGGGTCTTCTGGAGAGTATAGCACAAGTATTGGGGACCATGGTGCCTTGAAGAACCTTTTGGTGGGACTCAGGGGTGTCTTTGCCATCAAGCCACATGCTCTGCAGATCATCCAGCTGTATTGCAGGGACTCAGGCAAACCCTCAAGGTATTTTTCAGTGCAGCACAGGTACAGGACCCTGGTCTTTGTGAAAATCACCTTGCACTTCAGTACCTAGAAAAGGTAGGAGGATAAAATGTTTAACAATACTTGACTACTCTCAGACACAGTCTGTCTTT
Organism: Erithacus rubecula; assembly: GCF_903797595.1. Lineage (NCBI taxonomy): Eukaryota > Metazoa > Chordata > Aves > Passeriformes > Muscicapidae > Erithacus > Erithacus rubecula. The sequence continues at coordinate 8,205,141 of NC_136671.1, read as the reverse complement.
TTTTTTTTTTCTTTTTTTTTTTTTACTCAGTTTTTTTCCTTTAGAGTAGCTTTCTGGTTGTTTTGCATGTTAACTAGAAGATTACTAAATGTGAAGAGACAACTTTAATCTCATTTCATGTGTGGCTCTGGGTCATGGTTAAACAAAGTTTGTTCACATTGTTCAAATTAAAAGCTAGTCAGCTGGATAATACTTCAGGCTCTTTATTGAGGTATGACATGCCTGGAAATGGCAAAAATTGAAGGATTAAAAGATAAATTTACATTTGCCCTATAGCTAGTGCTGGTGTCCCTAGAATGATAATTTGGGGCTTGATGCTAGTCACACTCTTCCTACAGGGTAATGAATTATATTTGTGGACTTGAATTTTCAGAAAGAGTTTAGTACTTGAAGGAAAAAGAATATTCTGCCTTTCATGTGTTTTGTTTGTTTAAAGTGTGGGTGAAATAGAAGTGACAGCCATTTGTTTTTTAAAATCCAGTTTTAGTGTACTTTGTCTCAGATATGTTTTGCATCTGTTGGGTATTGCTGTGCTCTGAAAGGAGCATCTTTAGTGGTTGCAGAATGTTCTTGTGGACACCAGTGGAGGATGATTTTGTATTTGGTACTTGCTTTTTCTTTCTGAATGCAGATGCAAATTTTATAAATCAAATGCTTTTAAAAAATAGGGAAGCTTCAGTTTTACCTACATGGGCTTTGAAAGCTAAATTTTTTAGCTTTCATGCACATGAAGTGAACCTTGCACTGGGCCGTGCACTCTTATTGGCAAACCTGTGTGTGTAAACAAGAAATTATAGGACCAAATGACAGAAACAAGCATTTATAGATTAACAGAAATTTTACATAAATTTATAGATTTATAGAAAATCTTCTAGTCTGTTCTAATACTTTTGTGTGTGTGTGTATTGTTGTCTTTTCCCTTCTGCAGCCCTCCTCCCCTAAAAAAAGTCAAGAAAAAGTGAGATATGCAATTAGGCTACTAATACAACTCACTTCCTGGTTTATTGCTTGAAATTACTCAGGAAGTTGGTGGCTAGTTTGAGAAAGTGACAGTGAATTGTATTTTCCAAATAAAATTCTGTTTTACCCCAGTGTGGTTTGTTTGAGTGTTACCTGGTGCAAGACACGATCCTTATTTGCCTGAGTTCATGAGAAAATTAACCTTTAGCTCTGTTTTTACCAATAAAATATTTTGTTTTGGCAACTGTAAAGATTGTTGTGTCTGGGAAGTTGATGTTTAATTTTAACTCTTAACACTTGTGTGCTGGTTGCCAGTGAGGAGAGCCCAGCAGGCACTCATTTCCAGAGGGAGGAGTCAGTAAGGGGCTACAGCAAGATGGTTTGGTTATTCCCATCACTGCCAAATCCCAGATAAGTGTCAGCTTTCTGCACCCACCACATGCTCCTCTGGGGGATCTCCTCTGCAGGTGCCCAGGGTGCTTTTGACAGGAGTGATTTTTTTTTCACTGAAAGCTCACCTTGGAAAGTTAGATTTCTTCAGTATTTGTCTGGTACTCAGGAGGCTCATCTCTATTGAGTGGTTATTGTGCTGCTTCAGTTATTCTGATAATTGTGATTGTGTTTAATTGCAACATCAACTTTCCCACTGGCTCCTCAGACATTTGTGCTGGTAGTTCCTGTAACACTTAAGCAAGCAGCTCATGCAAATCCCCTGGTTCTCATTGAATGAGTTGCTTGTAAGCTTCCAGATCCATTCTGCCCTCTAATTACAGGCATTAGGCAATATGGTAATTCCATGTTGAATCCGAAGGCACTCTAATTCTCCTTGTCTTCATGACTGGAGGACGTGCATAGGTGCACGTTGCAGTGCACTGTGTGTGGCTGGGTTATGGTGTTGGGCAGTTCCATCCATCCCTGTGATCCAACCCAAGGCTGTGTGTGTGGCTGGGTTATGGTGTTGGGCAGTTCCATCCATCCCTGTGATCCAACCCAAGGCTGTGTGTGTGGCTGGGTTATGGTGTTGGGCAGTTCCATCCATCCCTGTGATCCAACCCAAGGCTGTGTGTGTGGCTGGGTTATGGTGCTGGGCAGTTCCATCCATCCCTGTGATCCAGCCCAAGGCTGTGTGTGTGGCTGGGTTATGGTGCTGGGCAGTTCCATCCATCCCTGTGATCCAACCCAAGGCTGTGTGTGTGGCTGGGTTATGGTGCTGGGCAGTTCCATCCATCCCTGTGATCCAGCCCAAGGCTGTGTGTGTGGCTGGGTTATGGTGCTGGGCAGCTCCATCCCTGTGATCCAGCCCAAGGCTGTGTGTGTGTGGCTGGGTTATGGTGCTGGGCAGTTCCATCCATCCCTGTGATCCAGCCCAAGGCTGAGGGTGTTCTGCTCAGCACAGCTGCTGTGCTGGTGGTGTCCTTTAGTGGTACAATCCAGTTTCTCTTCTGGGAGATCTCTGGATGTTGCTTTCACTGGAGGCCATCATATATTGAGCTGAGAGTGGCAGGTCTCTGCTCTGTGTGGTAGAGCTGTGGGAGGTATTACATAAATTACCAGCTTCTGTACAGGAATAACTGGAATTCTGTGTGTTCAGGTACTCAGGAGGTCAGAGCAGGCTGGTCTGAAATTCCTTCTTAAATTCTGTGAGTTGGCATTAGCACAGGCTGTTATGGACACTACATAAGTGCATATCTGTGACCTTGCTTTAAGCTGTTGCTTCCCTATCAGAACAGGGAATTTCTTGGTTTGACCATGACCCATGCAGGGAGCTTTGATCTTCCTAGTCCATCCCAAGTGGTGCAAGGACCCTGTTGCAAACCAGAGGTGTGAAGTGTTGCTCTGTAGCTTTTCTCCCTCTACAGCCAGGTAATTAAGAAGAAAGTCTAGTCCTATCACAGATATATCTGGAATAATTCTTTTGACTTGTACAGAAGATTCACAGGAGTGTCCCTGTCCATGCTTGGCATGGGTAGATGGGGTAGGTACAAGCCAGGCCCCAAACAAGTCAGCTTGGCCTCACACTTCAGTGTGACTTGGATTGAGCCCATGTTAGAGATACTTGTGACACCTGTGGGTAAGAGGAGATGTTCTTTTTCCTAAATAACTTTTCCAAAATGGTGTTGTAATACAAGGTCAGTGGGTGTACTCCAGTACATCTACTCTTGGATCAGCTGACAAGGGCTGTTTACTGCAGTTTACCTGGCAGCCTCTTGCAGGATGAACTTCTCAGAGCAGGCTGACCAGGGCACTTCTTAGGTGGCTTCATCCTTTTTATCTGCATTTAGAGAGAGCTCAAGGCATGTGGGCCCCAGAGTGACCCAGAGTAAATATTTCCTCTGATCTACTGACCTGAGCAGCCCAAGGCAGTAAGCAGAGTGTGTCTCATCACTGAAGTGGAGCCCATGAAAATAAACACAGGGATATTACTGCTTCTCAGTAATGGCAGAGTAGGACTTGTGAAACATCATCCTCTGCAAGAATGTGTTGCTCACCACAGACATCCACAGGGATGCCCAGATTTTATTGCAGAATTAGTATTTTACCAGCAGTTTTCTGGTGAATGAGAATATCCCCTTTTTACAGGGACAGACTTGCAAGTTCCCTGTTCTGTTCTTTTGTTTGGGTTTGTTTGTTTGTTTTTTTGATGGCACCTAAATTGAATGAGTTTTCTGTGTCTTCTCCTTCCCTCTGCTGTTGGTATCTGGTCTGGGAGGACTTTTGCAGACCAGTATCCTGAAGTCATTGAAAGTGTCAGTTGTATTTATGTTTCTGTCCCTCAGTTGTAGATTGCTGCTGTCACACAGTAGACTGATGGGCTGAGTATGAGAGATAAGGAGTTTTGTTTTCCAGTGTTACAGCCTGTTTGTTAATGGAGGGAGGTAAAAGGGTAATGCCCCTGCCTTCCCCATGGAACTGACTCTATTCATGAGGGCAGAGCCTCAATTTCCAGTGCTGCCTTCCTACCTGGATTTGTGAGCTTTAATACTGCCAGAGGATCCAGCAGGCTTCTCTGCCTGATTTTGCAGCACTGCAGCATGGCAGCTCCACTCTGCTACTGCAGTTGCACTGTGGAGATATGTCTGCAGGTTCAAGACACCAGTTTAGATTCTCTGTGCCAGGAAAACAGAGGGCTGAAAACTTAGTGCAGATGTGAAAAAGCTTAAATTCTGCAGGAACAGGTAGTTTAGAAGCCCTATTTTCTATGGATGGATGGATTTTTGTGATCTTGCTAGCAATGTTGTTGTTTCCAGTGTTCTGAGGAGTTAGAATTCAGCTGGTCGGCTGAGGGCTGGTGCTGTGTTAGCCTTACAGCCACCAAATTATCTGGAGGAGAGGGTGATGCCTTAAAGCTGTGGCACACTCTTGGGACTGCAGGTCAGAAAAGGCTCTCCACAGTTCCTCTGCTGGAGGCACAATGTGTTTAGCCAGGAACTAATTGCTTGCTGCCTTAATAATCAGAATTATCAAGTTTCAAGTCTTGCTTCATGTTTGAAGGAGGGTGATCAGCCTGTCCTTTCCTGGCCTGAGCTGAATTGGGTAAAAATCCCTTTTGAATTCCTGCTGTTTTGTTTAAAGTTGGTGTTTTAACCACTCTTGTATAGATTTCCTTGGGTATGAAGTGCAGAAATACTGCAGAGGTGTTTTGTTGGAGAGAATATTGAGCACAGCTAAGAAATGCTGGACTTCTAATAGACAGAAAATGGTATGAGACTGAGTACAGTGTAATATTTCAGCAGGAGGTTGGGGAAAGCTTTGTTAAAGATGAGGCACTGCTTTCTTCAGAAGATGCAAGTGTGTTTTGAAGACTTGCATCTGAGCTGCCTCTCTTAGTATCCTTAAAATCCCTTCACAGAATCTCCCCTTCTGGGAGAGGAGTCTTGTGAACTCCAGCTGAGTGCCAGTTCATGAGGAAAAAGGCTCAGTGAGGGGAGAGAAACTCTATATACATGTGCCCTGCTCTCACGTGTTGGGAGTCCAGGACCACCTGATAGCCATGGTGACACTTTAGCTGTGCTTGTGCCTCCTAGAACAGTGAGCCTTGGGAGTGGTGGGAGTTTATTTTCTATTCTAAGTGTGGCTTAACTTATCTGTGTCCCTTGCTGCTTGCCATCCGTGTATTTTAAAAGTTAGATTTTTAATTTCCTGTGTTGTGTTAAAGCTGTGTGCAGCCTCAGCTGTGTTTTCATAAGGATTCCTCCCTTCTAGCTGACTGGGTAGAGTGGTGTTTTGAAGCTCCTGCCAGCCTGTTTTCATGTCTTACTAGAGAACAGCTGGAAAAACTCTAATGAAGTCCCAAGTAATTTACAGGGACCTTTTACAAAAGAAATAATTTTATTCAAGTGGAATGGTGCTTGCTTGAAGCCTGACTTGCTCAATGACTGACAAGGAGGCAGGCTGGTAGCACTGTTGATCCTGGGGGTTGTTCAGCAGGCTGTTCCCAGCTTTGGCAAGAGTTTCATATGTATAGTTCTTAAAATAACGAGAGCTGATGTTGCACTGCTCTGATTAGAAGAGCCAGTTGAAAATTATTTTAATCCCTTCAATATTTATTTTCACACCATGGTCCCTGGGAAGGCTGTGTCTCAAGAGAGGCCATTTCAGAGTTTCTATATTTGCAGATTTTGATCACAAATACATTCTTTTAAAAAACTTGGCTTGTGAAAACATTTTGAGGCATTCTTGCTGATCTGTGGATGTAGGGTGGAGGGTGGCAGGTGGTGATTTGCAGGGTCATTTGGTAGGGTCTGTTGTTAAGTACTGGACTGTGGTTCACCCAGATATTGGGTTTGGGATTAGAATTCTGGTTTGGTTGGGTGATGATGCAGAAGGGTTAGACTTGGATTCATACCCTAAAGGTACAGATCCCTGCTGGCCATGTGCCCTAACCCACTGTGAATTTAACCTAGTAACCCTTCCCAGACCCAGCATGAGCCTTAATGACTCTTGCAGGCATAAATCCTGATCCTAATTGCCTTTCCTCTGAGCTCCACCTTTAGACCTAGTCTTTGTGATAAAGCTCTGGGTACCCAGCTGCTGCTGACCATAGCTGACAGGCAGCCACAGCCCTGCCTGGTGCTTGCCTGGATCTGCCTGGCAGCTCTTGCTGAGGGAAGCCCTAAATCTCACCAGATGCCACTTTTGGACACAGTTAATAACCCAGATTCAGCACCCAGTGCTGGCCTGAGTTCACCATGAGAGACTTGGGGCTGAAACCAGCCCTGACCACAGAATAAACTGGGAATGCAAATGCTCTCCCTTGTTGCCTGTAGGAATCATTCAGAAATGGTGTGTGGGGAAAAGACATATGTGGGAATAAAATGACAAATTACAGTTAATTGCTGTGAGACTCTGCCCTCTGGGCTCCTCACAGAACTGGCACTGTAAGTTTTCCATCTGTGGTTATTTTTCTTTCCTCCTCCCCAGCTATGCGGACACTTAGTGAAGACACCATCAGGCTCTTTCTCCAGCAGATAGCAGGTGCCATGAAGATGCTGCACAGCAAGGGCATCATCCATCGGGACCTGAAGCCACAGAATATCCTCCTTTCCTATGCTGGGGGCAGGAAATCAAACCCCAACAACATTCGCATCAAGATCGGTAAGGCACCACTGCAACATCCCCCTGAGCACTCAGTTTGGTGATGGGCAGGTGGAAACCTCAGCTGGGGAGCTGGCTAGGAGGGGAAGAGCATTGCTCCACTTTAAAAACACCCTGATGTTTTTCATTCTTAGTTCCTCTAGTAAATGTAACCTTCAGCTGCCTCCAAGCAGTAGGAGTAAAAGCTTTCTGCTCTGCCAGGACACAGATTTGACACAAAGAAATTGGGCAGGCCTTGCTTTTGCTTTTTGTAAAAACAAACATCAGCCTGCCCTAATTGGCTTGTAATCTCCAGGTTTACTAAGAAATAAATAGAAGTTTGACTTTTGTCTTCAGCTTTTAACTGTATTGAGGTTAAATGTTGTTGTCTGACATTAGTTGCTCTCCTGGGTGGCCTCAGAGAGCACAGTGAGTTGTCAGGCAGACCCAAAAGTGGGAGTTTTCTCAGTCTGAACCAGAGACAGAGTTCTCAGCTGCATCTTGAAGAAATTCACATTCTGCACATCAGGCAAGTGGCACAGATGGACCAGTAGTTGGGATGAGTGCTCCAGAAATCCAGTTACAGAGCACACATATTCCCTGCAGTCCCTCAAAAATGATATCACCCTCACACGTGGGCTTTTGGTTATGTTACAACTCACAGCTGAAGCTGACACCAATTAGGTAAAACTGTACCTCACCTGAACCTTGTGCTGTGGAGAAAGTGTTAGTGCTTTCCTTCAGCTGGCACATGAGGTCCAGTGAAAAAGGTTTGTGTTTTTTTGGTTTGGTTTGGGTTGGTTTTTTTTGTTTTTGTCAAGTGGAGAGTTAATATCTGTAAGGAAGGGATTGGGAGGGCTGTGAGCACAACTGCTCTGGGTGTGATGTAACCTGCAACCCTCCCTGTGCTCCCTGAGGAGTACATGGTCCAGGGAGAATCTGGCTGTACCAGTTCATTAGTGACAGATGACAGTGTAAACAGCTGTGTCAATGTCCTAGCTTGAAATATCTGGTAACCTTGAGAGAACATCTCAGTGTCATATGATCAGATGCTGAGTAACCTGCAGAGGTAATTCCCCTTAGTATTCCTTGCTCCTGGCTTTTCTACCTGCTAAGTTAATTGTGGCTCAGTTATCTGTCCTAGTGCTGGGGTTAGCCCTGTTGGTGCTCTTGTAAAGAAACAGAACAAGACTCATTTTGGTAGAGCTGGTCTAGAAATGTGGGTAGTGGTGAGTAGTGGTTCCCCTTGGATGTGCTTCATGTTACAGCCTTTTCAATGGAAGGCAACTTTCAGTTCCCCAAATGAAAGGCTGAGACAGCACCAGATGAACTGGCACATTCTCACTGGAGTCAAGAGAGCCTTCCCAGCTGCCATTTCAGAGTGTGGGCAATTGGGTACTGATCCCTAAAATAGGGATGGGAGTTTATTCATTTGAATGCTCCTGGGGCTTGGTCTGTGCTTTTGTACTGTCTGTACTGTGCATTAATAACTAGCAAAAGGCTGCTGCTGCTCAAGAAGAGCTGTCAAAGGCTTGGTAAGATGGGATAGAGGCTGCAAAGATTGATGGGAGGTGAAGATAAAGTAGGAAGAATCAACTGGGGAAGGTGCAGGCTCTCTAGACCTGGTGTCTGCTCCTGACCTACCTCTGTCTGTCTTTGTAGCTGACTTTGGGTTTGCCCGGTACCTGCAGAACAATATGATGGCAGCAACCTTGTGTGGCTCACCTATGTACATGGTAAGTGTGATTTTTTTTGGTTTTTTTTTTTTTTCCTAGAGGATTTTCTGTGTTGTTCTTGCTTTGCTCCCCAAAAACCAGGCTTTGTTTTTATCTAGTCTTTCCCCCAGAGGTGAAATTTTGTTTATTTGCCAGAAATTATTTATTACACAGGGAGATTGCTGAAGTTGTGGCTGCTGGTAATGTCAGACAGCAGGTGCCTGTGAATTTAACCTAGGTGAGATGTGGCTAAACCATGTTTCCAGGATGACTGCTTAGACTGTGAAACTGATGTGTATAAGAAACCAAACTGATCCCTTTTACCCTCTTTGTGCTTTCCACTCTGGGATCAGGTTGTGATGAGATGATCTTTTATTTGTGTTCATAGCAGCAGTTAAGGTCTTGATGTCACATCTAGTCAGTGAAAGGAAAAATGAGAAAACTAGACAGAAATAAAAATGTCAAAGCCAGACTTGTAATAGTTCCTGGGGGTGTGGGTGTCAGAACTCAAAGTAAAAAGATGATGTGAGTCAATCTAGGTTGAAGTTTTTTACAGATGCCCTGGGGTAAAAGTCACCTCATTTCAAACCCAGTCTAATCCACCTTTGAGTTTTTTCTCTGGTCTTTGGGCAGAGTTAGGCTGGACTGTGCTGCACTGCACAGGCACAGTGCATGTGGTTGTCTGCTGCACAGAACTACCTCAAGCAAAACACACTTCCTCTCTCTCCCTTTTTCTGAAGCCTGATGTTTATTTGAACTATGCTATATGTGAAGATGATCTAACTCTCCTCTCCTGTGAGAGTTTCCTGAATTGTCTATTTTTAGTGATACTTTTTCTTTCAGAGTCTCTTGTGAAAGTAATTGAAAACACACAGCTTATTTTCTGAAAAAGCTGGTGGAAACTAGTGATGATATTTTTTTTCTGTTTGTTTTTTGTTTTTATTTTAAACAACACTGGATATTACAAGAAATCTCAATGTTTCATATTATTCTCTGTTTATTGATGGGTTTGAAGGAAGATGGGAAGGGAGGGTTCACTTGGGATTTAGGGAGGGTTTTGAAGTCTTTCCCTACTGCTATTGTGGTTCTCCCAGGAGCCCTGGGAGCATCTGCTTGCAAGGCAGGACTTTATTCCCTGCTTTAGCTCACAGCCTGTTGCTGCTTTATTTCATTTTGCTCTTTTAAAACAACCAGAAAGGTATTTTACCCCTACCAGAAGGAGCTTTCTGTCTGAATCCCAGCCTGATCCATGGCATGGCAAGACTTGAAATCTCCTTGTGCAGTTCTTGTCCTGCTTCTTTGGCTTTTTTTGGTGTTATGCCTCCTTCCCTTAGGGACAGACTGAGCTATCCACAATTTACTTGTTGCTTTTTTTTTTTTTTTTTTTTTTTTTTCCATTACATGTCTCCTTTACTTCTAACAGAGCTAAAAAATTGATCCTGTTCCATGCTGGCAGCACTGCAATGAAATCTGTACTAATAAACACATGGGATTAGCCAGCCTGCCCTCCTGTCCCTCCTCTGCTGCTGAGCCAGGGGCTCTGGGGGCTTGCACTGTCTCCAGCTTTTGGAGCAAGCCTGGGAGGGAGCAGCTGAGGGCACAATGAGGGATTAGGAACCAGAGTCTGGGGCACAGCAGGGCTCAAGCTGTTGGACTGGAACACTGCCTTTGAACCCAAACTGTGACCTTGGCACCAGGCCCTGGAGCTTAATTAATGTGCTGCCATCTTGGGCTAAATGAGGGAAGTGCCCAAGTGGTGCAGCACAGGATGGAGGCTGGAGTTTACCTGTGCAGCCTTTGCTGCTCTTGATGTTGCTCCTTGCTTTTGTTGAGATCTGTTTGAGAAGGGGAAGTACTGAGTTTGCCCAAAATATACAATATTAGGATGTATTTTTGCCTTCTGAATGAAAGTCTCTGCTTCCCCTACTTAAATAGGGAAGTGGCCCTTTCAATATAGTGTTACAGTCTTATTGGGAGTTTATCTTTCATGGTTATTGGGCAATCTAGCTCAAGAGGTTTTATAGCATAATAGTGACTTATTTTTGGAGTTGCTAAAAAAAAAAAAAAAAAACAAACTTATAAAGTTACTTATTCTTATAAAAGAAATTTCCCTTCTCTTCCTCAAAAGGCACCAGAAGTCATTATGTCACAACACTATGATGCCAAAGCTGACCTCTGGAGTATAGGAACCATCATTTATCAGTGTCTAACAGGAAAGGCTCCCTTTCAGGTGAGTTGCTTAGATATGATGTTTATGACTCTCTCCTGCTTTTTTTTTCCCTCTCTTATCTTTTCCTTCTAATCTGGTTACTCTAAAGCTTTTTTTATTCCTGTCATCTCTAATATCAGCTCCCATAGATCCAGCCTCATGAAGATCTGGCTGTCCCAACAGCTTGACAGTGTTGTGCTTTATAGTTTGTAATGCAGGATGTGTTACTAGAATATGACACTTCTCTGGGTTGTCTCTCATTGAAATGTATTTCCCAGTTATGAGACCTTAGGCAGGGTCACTTATTGAGAAAATTACCATTAATCAGTTAGAGCAGTGGGGTTTTTTTAGGACTACACTTAGAAAATCAGTTTCTATTTACATCCATAGTCAGCGTATAATTTCTGATTATAATTCTGATGGATATAGAAGAACTATAAGAAAGATGGTAATTGCAAGTTAATGTTCAGGATGATTTGTGGTAAGTGTATTGCATCTAAATCAACTTGGTTTTCAGAGCAGTTAAGTAGGATAATATCAAAAGGATCTTATCTGTCATCTCACAGCAATATCTTCCAGCCTGAAGTGTTTATGTTCATCAGATCCAAACCCCTCCAAGTATAACACAACCCTGTAAAGCTCCACCCTGTACTTAATGCCATAACTTTGGAATGAGCTACAGCATACCCTTTGTGAGCAGCATCCTCTGATTTTAAGTTTTTGAATGGTGGAGAATTCACCACAGCCTTGTGCCTGTTGCTTCAGAGTTACTTCACATATTTTTTATCATCCATACCTACAATTCATCTAGACTCAGTGTATTTTTTTCATTAGCCATACTGTGTGCTACTTTACTTCTTCCATCTCTGACTGAGATCAGCAGACTCTCCCTTAAAATTGCTGTTTTACAGTATTGTATCTGTCAGATTTTTTTTTCCCCTTGCTTTCTGATCCTCCCTTCTTATGTCTTGACATCTCCTTATTCTGATTCCCTAACAAAACAAAAGGGAAAAAATCCCAACAAACCTAAGAAAATGAATAAAAAGGAAACAAAAACAAATAGCACAAAAGAAAGTCAGAGGGAAATCTATGCTCATGTAATAAGGCAAATTTTATGAAGTGAAGGACTTTATGGGCTTTAGTTCCACAGCTCTTTAGGATTTCACACAGGACCTGGAATGTTTATGCAGTTACATCATCGGGGAGGCTAAAGTGAGTTCTAAATCTGTTGCAGGAAAGAGTGGGCAAATACAGGAGTAAACTAATGGTATGTTTTGGTTTTGTCTAGAGCCAAAAACACTTCTTTCCTTCAGGGTAATTTTTTCCCTGCTGCTCTAAGAATCTTCCACTCCAGTGCTTTATATTCTGTCCACCAGCTTCCTCTGTATTTAGAACAAGACTTCATTTCCTTTGCATGTTACTTTTTTTATAAACCCCTATGAAATGCACTGAAACTTCTGAATGGCTTCTGTTTACTGGCTGCATCCACTTGTCACCAGTGTTGGTATCTTTGTTTGAGAGGAGAAAATGACTTAGGATGACAGAAAACAAATATTTGTGTATTAAGAAGAAAATGTAGGAGAGCAGAAAGCAAGCTTTGACTGCATGCATAGGGGAGCTTGGTATGGATTCTCTCTTGTATCTTGGTGCCTTTTAGTCTCTAAAGACACCTTGATACCTACTCATTCAAATGATTTAATTGTTGTTTAGTGTGGTGATTGTCATTCTCTGAGGGATGGCAATGCCCTGCCTTGCAGTGGGCAGTGAAGAGCACTTCAGTCTCTGCCCAGCAGTTCCTGACCTTGCTTTGTGCTTGCCTCATTAGATAACTCTCTCCCATAAACATTTGTTGGGCTGGGAATGGGGATTATTGGTTTCTCTATTTCAGTTTATCCCACACCCTTTCCTCTTTTGGAGGTCATATTTTGAAGCCAAATGCCAGGCCCTGTTTGTTACTGCAGTAGCAGCTGTGGATGTGTTTGATCAGGGAGAGAGAACCATCAGCCCAGATGGTTCTTTGTGCCCCATCTATTTGTTTTGGCCATGCATGGCACAAATTGCCTTCCAGCTTGAGATCCAGGTGAAAGAAGCCTGTCTAGGGGAAGCTGGTTAAAGGTTAACTGGTTTTCTGTCTTTATTGGCATGACTGTGTTAGGAGAATTTGCTGATGGTCACTGGGCAGGCAAGAAGCTGTTGTTTACAGGGTTTTTAGAGAAAAGAGGAGTAGTGGACAGAGGTGATGGAGACACCATGAGTGAAATGAGTGCTTTTGGGAAGGATGTCTGCCAGTGGGTGGGAAGAAAACAGGCAGATTCCACATGGTGCCACCAGCAGACCCAGTTGTACAGGGAAGCCAGGAACTGGATTTCTGAGTGAACTTCTTCAGGCTAAATGCTCACTGTGCCTTCCCTCCCAGGCTGGCAAAGACAGCCCCTCATCTCTGGCTAGCTGAGATTCCCATGGGAATCTGGAGCTTGGTGGCATGGGACATGTGTGTTTGGGTGCTGTAGCTGTCACTGCCTGAGCCAGGGAGGTGCCTTCAGGAGGATGCAAACAAAAAGGACTCCAGTGTTATCTGCAGGGAGGAGGAAGGAGCTGCCTAAAAATAAAATAGGGCTTCAGGGAAATGGGTTAGATGGAAAAAAAGATCAAATGTGTGGAAAGGCTGAGGCAGCTGTCAATCCTGAAAGTGCTTGTAAAATTAAGTCAGAGATGTGTGTATGTGTGTGAATGTGATTTCTGGCTGTCTCAGAGTTAAAATTAACTCTGGCTGGGTCACCCAAGGCAATTTCCCAGAGCCATTCCTGTCCTTTCCCTGCCTCACTGAACACAGACAAGAAAGAAGCTGCTGATGCTCAGATGTGAACAGTTGGTAGGATGGCTGGTGAAGCTTTCTTAAGGAGCTTTTTGTATTAAACATACCCATAAACAAAACAGTGAGACTGCCATAGGGATGAGATTAATGGGATTCATAATCCCTATAAACAGATTTGCTGAGTGCTGTATTAATGTGGAATTGTTAATTTGCCTTGCCTAATAAGTGGTCTGCACTCACATTTTTGCAATTCTGTTGCTGAGGACAGGACTTGAACAGTGCATTTCCTGCTGACCAGAACTGGGAAGTGCCTTGGGAATGTGGTGATTTGCTCTTGTCCTTACCTGAGCTGGAAAGTTTGGGACCCCCTGCCCACTGTGAGGTGGTGCTGGCTCTGTAAACAAGTGACAACCAGAAGCAAAGCTTGGAGGCAAGAGAACAAAGACTTACACAAGGTCTAAACCAATCCAAAACCAATCTAGTCCTTGTCAGATGGTGTTTTAAATATGATTAGTTAAATGACCTCAATCTCCTTTTTCTTTTTTTTTTTTTTTTTTTGTTTTCTTTCTGTGTGGGAGGAATCACACTGAGGTTTCTGGTGGTTTCTGTTGTGTGACCCCTTTTAAATCTGGGCAGATCTTGGTAAGCAGACACCCCACTGAGCACATGCAGGTTGTGTCAGAGCTGGCTCTGGCAGTGGCAATGGGACATCAGATCCTGCTAAGCACCATGAAACCTGACTGTCTGAGCCTTTGCATGAGTCTGGAATTTTCTATGGACATGGTGCCCTGTGTCTAAGGGAGAGTGAGCCAAAGAGCAGGGGATTGACAAGAGAATTAATGCAAGTTTTTCTGCCTGGTCTGGCAGCTCTGAAAGAGTTAACCTGCTTGTTTATGTTCTCATCCCAGCTAACTGTTAGGTGAAAAATTAATTTCCAAGTCTGGTGTACCAAGTTCACTGCTTTAATTCTGAGTTAATTCTGTCTGCATAAGTACTAGGATTATGTATCACTTACAGCAACTGCTATGTTGTGAAATGCCTTGAGGAACACCAGGAAAGGCTGGGTTTTATGCCAAGAATTTGAACCCCTGGTTTATTTGTTAGGCAGCTTGCTCTTCTGCTCCCAGCTCTGTTCCTCTGGAGTGCCCTGTGTCCATAGGGACAGAAATTCCTGGATCTGGTGGGTGATTCTGCTGAGACTGGGTGCAGTGATGGACTTGTTGCTGTAGTCAGTGAACCACTGGCTTTTGGACCAGTGTTTGTGGGTGTTACTGTGCTCCGTTGGCAGTAGAGAGAAATCCATGGGCTGCTAAAAAAAAAGTTTCAGGAGGTGGGTTTTTTGTTTGCTTGGTTCTGCTCCTTGGGCTTTCAGGTCCTCTGAATGCCAGCCACTTAGCTGTGGGAATCTTACATATCAGAAAATATTTTCAGCAGATTTTCAAGCTTTTCCATGGAGATACTGAGCTAGAAATGTTAGTTATTTAATTTTTCTTTCTAACATACCCGAATCCCCTTTCTGCACTTCTCAATCCCCAAGGAAAGTATTCAAAGAGCAGGGCAGATACCATACACCTGCTATGGAGTGTTTCATAGACAGGGCTCTTCAGGGAGGGTGTGAATCTCTGGCCCTCTTCTATCTGAATGTTGGGCTTCTGCATCCAGCTGTGGCCCAAGCATGACAAATCCACTGCTGAGTGCTTTTGGGAGCACCACCCTGCCTGGTTTCCACATGCAGTTCACTTCCAGGCAGCCAGCACTGGAGGGGATTTGGCAGGGTTCTGCTGAATGCCTTTGTTGGCTCAACATATTTCCACTGCTGCTCAGGACAAAGTAACAGAGTGGCAGGATTGAATTGGTCCAATTGCTTCTATATATAGAAAGGGTAGAAAAAAACAAAATGTAGCTGCTCCCTAGTGACATGAAAGGGGGGCTGGGGGTGTGAGCTGACCTAGGGAAAGCTGAGCTGTTCTGCATCCCTGGTTCTGATAGATGGGTGCTGTCCCACAGGTAGAAACTGGCTCTGTGTACCTTGAATGGTCTGGTTGTAAAGTGTGCTTTTTCTGGGGTTTTTCTTGGGCAGGGTGTATCTGCCTGGAAGGCAGATTTCAATTTAAGTTCTTAGCTTCCTAGACAGGGGAATTCAAGTGACATTTTTACTATATTACAAACATTTCTGGTTTTATTTTTTTCTTCCATGGTTCTTTGAGAAGCACCATGTATTGAAAGGAGAGGTGAGCAAAGTGGCTGAGGCTCCTGGTGATTTGTGTGTGATAGCAAGAGAGCAGTGGACAGGTTACTGGGAGCAGAACTGTGTGACTCAATCAGTTAATAATGAAGGTGCACGAAGATGCAGTTGGTTTTACCAAATTAATGGTGATCCATGGCTGTGTGTGCTGGGCACACAGTGGAATGACTCCCTTCCCCTGGAATCTGCACTGGGGACCAGCCTGGAATCACAGGCTCCTGGGACAGCCCAAGTGAGGGAGTGTGGAGGATCCTGCTATGGGCCCTGCAGAGCAAGTGGGGATTGCACTGACACAGCAGAATGTGGAGGAGCAGCATCCCTACAGGGACATCTCTTGAATTTGTACAAAGAGGAGAAAAACTTCATTGAGAATTTTGCTTCTGTCCAAGCCAGTGCTTAGAAACCTTCTCTTATTAACTGGTCTTCATCTATATGCTGCTTTGAATATACTCTCTTCATTGCCAGGAAAATTTCTGACAAAACAGTGTTTGAAGTAGATCAGAGCTTCATTGTGTTTGTGAAACAATTGAGCTGTTGCAACAGGAAATGATCAGAGCAAACAGCCAGGGCTTGTATCTCTCTGAAGTGAATGAGCCCTTCCCTCCCCATGCTGGAGTTCTGCCCCTCCTTGCACGTTGTCTGTCAGGAATATTTGTCATCACTCTGGGCAATGTGGCCAAGCCATTTGGTGCAAGTGTGTCTGCTTGCCTCCCTACAGTTTGCTAAATATTAATCTAATTACATTCCAAGATCTGCAAGGGGAAGGTGTAAAATAGACTTTTCCTGAATAAAATTGAGTGGCAGCAGTTGGAAATTATGATGCAGTTTGGCATCTGTGTAACAAGGTGCTCTGCTTTAATTTTGATGGTTTTTTGGTGTAGCTTCTGTTGGTAAGGCTGTGTAAAAATCACTGCCCTGATGAGTACTACACAAGTGTGTTGATACTATCAGCTTTTGAGACTAGCTTTGGTTTCTCTTGAGGTTTGTTTTACTGAGCTCTCAGTTATCCTTAATTTTCATCTTCAGCCAGAGGGAGTAGGTGATGTTGAAACAGCATCTTATGTGGCTGCTTTTCCAGCCATACCATGTTAGTGGTATTTTGATGGCCATCTGCAGATTGGCCTGTCTGATTTGCCATTTTAAGCATCTTAATTGACCTTAAATGCTTCTAATTTAGAAATAGAAGTAGGTGGAAGGCTCGAGGGGTTTTTGAGCCTGCCCTGAACATCAGGAGAAACTGCCTGTTGCCTCCTCATTCACACTTTCCTACACACTCTGCTGCACTAATAATTGATTGCAGATGAATCCCTGTGATCTTCCTGCCCTGTTTATGTGCCTTCATGTCTGTGTCGTGCCAGCCAGCCATCCCTGCCTTTAATAAAGCACCTTTCCCTAAGCAGAAAAGCTTGAGACACTAGGGTTAATTTACTGGCCTGTGTTATTCATTTCATAAAAACAAATGGAGAATTTATATTAGGGGATTTTTATGTGTCTGTGCTTGTCTGCTGGTGATTTTATTTTTAACCTCAGCTGTAAATCTCTTGTGCCTAGCCCCCATTTTTTTTTTTGTTTTTTTTTTTTTAATCCCATCTCTCAGAATTTGGAATCTTGTCATCAACATCCCCTGTAGTTGTGTACATTATTGCACAAATAAAATAGGAGCTCTGGCTTGAGACCTTCTGCCTTCCTGGAACTAAAGTAGAAAATCCTAATTCAGCTGCTGTTTCTCCATGTTCCTCTTCACAGATCCCTTGCACGTCAACAGGCTCCCTGCCCCTTTTCTAAATGCCCTGCAGCATTAATCCATGTTCTCAGCAGGATCTGTCATTCATCATTTGGGACTCCTCACATCTACAGTTATTTAGTCTCCTGGGTGAGGCTATTAGGCCAGCTCAAACCTGAGCATCAGAGCCCACTGCAGTGAAGCTCAGCCTGTGGAAGGGCAGAGCCAGGTCAGGGACAAAATGGCAGCAGGTTGAAATTCTGTATTTTCACTGCAGCACAGGGCTGGCTTTTCAATCTAAAGCAAAAGCTGCAGGTTCTCATTGTCTCTGCTGGTCCAGAAATTAAAAGGTGCCTCTGCCCTTCAGAGCTACAGTGAACAGAAATACTAATCCCTTTCCTTCACTGTCAACTGCTTCATGTACTGGTTTCTTTCTCTCTTCCAGGCCAGCAGCCCACAGGATCTTCGCCTCTTCTATGAGAAAAACAAGATGCTGATGCCCAAGTAAGCATTTTTCCAGTGTCAATATTTGTAGGCACTTGTTTACTCTGTGTTTACACCTGTCCTTGCATGCTCCTGGCTTGTCACTTGGGGAGGTGACTAAAATATTTGGCCTCCTGCCTTTCCCCATTCCTTAAACCAGCAGTGACGTGGCCCAGAGAAAGTCTGACAGCAGCAGAAAGCCAGGGCTGGGATGTTCTGTCTGTCTGCAGAAAGGAAGGGATGTTCTGTCTCTCTGCATTGCAAAAATTCAGGGCTGTTAGTGATTCCAAGAGCCAGCCTGTTCCACACATGGCTCCCCTGAGGCTGAGAGCCTTGGGAGGAGCTCAAGGCAGTTCTGGGATGGTGTGAGCAGCCAAGCTGCAGCCCCTGCTGTAACCTGCCATACCTGGCTGCAGATCACATTCCCATTTCTCACGTGTCAGGGCAGCAACTGCTTGTGTCCATCCTGCTATTGGGGGAAATGCTATAACCTCCCTGGAAATGGACACTGCTGCAGTTTCCAGAGGGAAGAGAACTGCTCTCCTCCCAACAGGGTGTTTGTTACCTCTCTGCTGGCTGCTGTGATTTGTCAGGGTATTTTGGTTTTGTTGCTGTGGTCTTTCCTTTTGATTTCTGAACTCTGAAAGCAGAAGCTCATGCTGGCTCTGAAAACCTCAGCCTGGTACAGAGACAGGGCTGAAGGTCCAGATTATATATATGGATGGCCTTTCTGGTTAAAAAAGTTAGCTCCCAGTTTGCAGAGCTGCTAATACAGCAGCTATACAGGAAGTTCATTGGGTTGCTGTATATGGATTTTTCTTTCCCCTTATCAGTTCAGACAGCTCCAAGAGATAACTGGAATGAACTGTCAAGGAGCTGGAGCTCTTATCAATGACTTGTGATATGCAGTTAATTTATTTTAAGTACTTCCTGTTTTGATTTGGGGACAAGACACAAATTTCTATCAGGATTGCCTCTGGGGCACCTGGATTGCACCAGAGGGTGTGATGGAGTAAAACACCTGGAAAGAAACAATTTAAAGCAAAAATGTGACTGCCTAGTTAGAGCCAGTGTGAGTAGAAAGTAGAGCTTCTCTTTTTCCTACACAGCCCAAAGCATGGCTGCCTTTCTTACTAAATGAGAAATTAATCCATAAAATTAATAAATTTTCTTGTGTCAATCCCAGTGCCCTGCTGTTGCTTGGCTCATGGTGCAGGCAGGGGGAGAAATGAAACTCAGCTGTAAGAGGAGAGCATGTCTGTTCTTGTAGGGATTAGTCCTTGAGTCTTTCACACAGTCTGCATTTGCTATTTTCACTTATCTGCACTTTTGAACTACAAAATTCTTCCAAAATTCAGATCAAGCTGATTATTTTTCTCACTGTGGAAGTCAGATCTGAACTGGCCTTTGTTTAAATGGCAATTCCCTCTGTCCCAAGTCAGTTTGTCTCTTTAATATGGGCTGCAATCTTTGCCATTCCTGAGTAAACATGAATAAACTGCTTGAGTGCCCTGCCAGCACAGGATGAAACACAAAACTACTCCAGAGACCTCCTTGGACTGCAGCAGTGCCAGGATTTGTTTTCATTTTCCTTGGGGCTATGCAGGCTGGCACACATTTCCTTGCCATGGCCAGGGAAGGTGTTTTGGCTTGGGCATGGAGTGGGGAAGTGGTCCCTGGCTGCACTGCTGCTGCTGCAGGTGAGAAAATGCTGTTCTGAGCATTCTGGGGAGCCCATGACAGGAGAAGCCCAAAGGCCTCACAATTTTAATAGTGTTCATATGAATCATTGACATTCATTGTGCTGGTTTGCATTGGATGTACATCCCAGTACATCAGGGGGGAAAGGAGGTAGATTTGTGCTGATGTTTAAGAAGATGGCCCTAGAAAATAATGCTGAAGGGTAACAAAGCTTGATGCTTTGGACATGGGAGGTAAGAGGAGGCAAACAGGCTGTTCATCTGCTCTCTCTCCATCTGTGTTGTGCCATCTGCAGTCCATGAGTTGATGTACCTGTTTCTTGGCTTTAAAACCATACCAAGGCTAAAGTCATAGCTGGGAAATGGACTCATTTTGAAAGAGAGCTTTGTGTCACAGATAAATAAATGATGATGATAACACTGCAGGGCTGCAGGACTCCAGCACTGATGCATTTTTCAGGAGGCTGCTTGCTGTGGTTTCTTTGGGTTATTCCATTACACAGAGTGCTTCCAAAGGACCCTCTTTTGATGGGATTCAAGCTGAGTCTCATTCTAACTGCATCCCTTCCAGAATCCAGGTATCCTCCTCCTGTGCCAGCCTGACAAGGTGCACAAAACCAGTGCAGCATCAGGATGGAGAAGCAGCTCCTCCAGTACAAACAAATAATGAGGGATGCTTGCCATCATTCTCTGTTCTTGGAATTGCTGGATTCAAGTTCCTGCCCCAGCAAGGCCTAGGGCTTCACTGAAAAATAACTGGGTGGTATTGAAAACTGTAAAGACATACCTTGCCTGCCATCTCCTGTCCCTCTGAGCAGGGGTCTGGTAGTGCTAGCTAGCACCCTTTTCCCCCCCACCACTATTTTTAGCTTCTGTTTTACCCCTGCCTGTGGCAGAGTGTGTGGGTGCTGATGGTATAGGAAGGGTTTTTTCCCCCAGCATTTGTTGGGCTTGGCCTCAGGGCAGTGACTGATGCCAGAGCCACGTGCAGAGCCACTGAGAGCTAAAATTACTGTGCTGGGCACACATGTCATTACCTCAGCTGACCCAGTGTGGGGAGAGGGGAAAGCCTGGCAGAGCATGGGGACCATGCTGGGAACAGCCATGATAAACAGAGTTAATATTGAGAGGAGCTGCAGCCACCCACGCTTCACTAGGAGAGCTCTGCCCCAGCCCAAAGCCCCCAGCAGCACTTCTGGGGATGGAGGGAAGTCAGCAGGGCTGAATCCACTTATGCAAGAGCTGAACTCTGCTTTTCTGTGCCTTAATCCATCCGTTTATTCCTTGCATTTTTCAATCTACAGGGGTTATGAAGAGCTGCTCTGGCCTTTTCCCCATCTGCCTGTGGGGTGAGGGAGGGCGCAGTGCTTTAACAACTCTTTTGTTTCAAAGGCTTGAAAAGAATATTTTTTTCCTAACTATGCTGAAAAGTGAGGCAGTAACTGCACAAATCTTAGCTCGATGAGGTAGCAGTTGCTCACACCTTAGTGGCCTTCAATTAATATATGCTGTATATCAAGGAAGCAAATAGACAAAGGTTACTTGCTAGTCTCACATAAGCTGCACTGAAAAATAAATGCCTTAATAAAATGGTAGTAATTGGTGATACATTTCACCACCAGTGTCTTAATTGGAAGCTTCCCCTTGGAAACTGCTTTGTTCTAGTGATCTTATTCCCATTAGAGCAAGTAGGCGTGATTTTATTTATTATGTGTAAAATACTGCAAGTGGAATGGGCTTAGCTGAGCACCAGAGGGATGAAGGGAAGAATCTGCAGGTGCTCATGGGAGAGGTCACTAAGGCAAAATTAGCTGTAGCCTGAACAATGCAGTGGGGAGTGAAAGCCAGAGATGTTAAATAGAGACATTTCTGATCAGCTTCCCTCCAGTCAGCTCCTGGTGTTCCTGACCCAGCAGGCATGGAGTGAGTTTGCATTTGCCAGTTGCCTTCCTGAATATGTAAAAGCTGTTGAAGTAGACTGCAAGTCTCTTATTTTGCTTTTGTTTTCAATCCTAGCATCCCCAGGGAGACATCAAGCCACCTGAGGCAGCTCCTGCTGGGCCTCTTGCAGCGTAATCACAAGGACCGCATGGACTTTGGTAAGATCTCCTTCCAGTTTGAGTTCTGCTGCCTGCCTCTGCCTTTTGGCACTGCACAAGCCTCTCTACTTTTGGCTGGTGCTAGGAGAAGCATCCAGACACCTGGATTTCACCTGTGCCTGGAGGGTTGCATAATCTTGGGGGTTTTAGTTTATGTGCTGGAAAGGTCAGTGCTGATTTCAGTACAATTTTGTAAACCGAGGAGACTTGGCACAGCTTCAGCATGTGTTTGTTACTTGTATTCCCTGTTCTGGCTTCTGCTTTTATCATCTCTCTGAACTGTGGTTAAGTGTGTTACTAGGTAAAATGTGTCTTGTGTATCTGTGCTTTTCTGTCACAGTTCCTTCCCAGAGCTGCAAGCTGTACTCATTTACTGAGCAATCCACTCACTACCCCCTGGTTCTCAGGAGTTGCTGTGATAATTTGAGCCAGGAGTTGTAGCTGCTTGCAGACCCTTCCCTGCTTCTCCAGTTTCTGTGGAAGGAAGCCTTGGTCCTTCTCAGGGCTCAAGCTGGCAGTCTCCAAGCCTTTGTCTCAGTCTTCTGTCTTGGCTGACATGAGGATTTCCTTTTTTGTCTTAATTCCTTCTAAACTGAGATCAATCATTGTGAGCCCAGTGGTTCTGCCTTGGCAGCATCTTACAGATGTGTTTTAGCTGAGCTCAAAGGTCTGAAAACCTAGGAAAGCCATTCCCTAGAGGAAAGCAGGTAGAGGTGGAGCCTTTCCATGAGTTGCTGAAAGGACCTGGTCATCTCAAGGCAAACACATCATGTGTATGTTCAGGATGCTGCTTTTGAATCAGACCTGGGGTAGAATAGTTTGATATTTCTGGTGTTTGAGAATTAGTTTTCTGCTGGGTTTTTGTTTGCTTATCTGCTCAGGTGGATTCTTTCCTGCTGGGCAGCATATGCTAGGTGAATTGTTTTGCACCCTCTGTTATTATTTTGGATTAGAGATACCAGGAAAGTCTTTCTGGGGATGGTCAGCTGGGTAAGCAACTGTGGATTACCTGAGGCTAATCATAGTTATCCAGTGATGAATGCAATGGACTGGTTACTGGAATGTAGAAGTGAGAGAATGTGTCTTTTGAAAAGTGAATTGTTGAAGCTCCTGACAGACTGGCTTGGATAGAATCACCTGGCAGGGTTATTCCCTGCAGATCTTGGACCTTTTTAGCCCATATGAACTGGTTTTGAACCTCTTGGGAGTAGAGTGCATGAATCCATGTCCAACACTTGGGAATTTGAAATAATAGATTCTGATATCACTCTGGACAACAGTTACAGCACATCTTGCAGTATTGACATTTTTCCTGTTCTTAATTACATATTTATCAATAAATTGGCATGTCTCTAGAGGAGAGGGGTTCCTGCTGTTCCTTGTTTCCTGAGACTGTCTGCTTGGAGATGTCACAGTGACCTCCACAGAGCTCCCCTGGGGCTCAGTTGAGTCACACAACAGCAACTCATCAGCTTGAAACTTCATATACTTATTGTGTGTCCCAGCTGCTGTTCTGCCAGGAACTGATGCTCTCTGCAATCTCAAGATTATCTAGAGGAAAACCAGGAGGGTTTCAAGTTTCTAGTTTCCTGCTGATGATTACAAGCTGGGTTGTTTGAATTTTGCTTTGCAAGCACAGCTAATAAGCAGTTTGGAGTGGGGAGGGGGAAAAGTGAAAGAAATCATAATTTCCACCCCCTCAGTTGAGTCAGCTTGGCTGAGGGATGGTACCCTCCTTAGTGCAGCAGGCTGAAAAAGAAGCAGGAAAGCTCAGCAGCTGAGCAGCTCCCACAGGATGGGGATGTTCTCCATGCACAGCAGATCTAATCTCTGAGATTCCAGCTTTCCCTGCCAAAGATTTCCATTCCCTGCCTTGAGCTCTGCTCCAGACACTGCACTCTGGCTGTGGGACCTTGGCAGTGGTGAGGAGAGGCTGGGGAAACAGGGATTGTTCAAGGTTTAAAAGCAGACAATCAAAAAACCCAGTGACTGCTTTCTGGAAAGCTCAGTCGCCAAAAACGAGCTGTTTACAGAAGAAGTTTGTAAACTTTGGGTGTTGCAACAGGAAATCCATTCTGGGAAAGAAGCTGAAGCTCAGTAATCAGTGTTGATCCATGGCTGACACTCCCAAAAGACTGAGTTGCTGATTGTGATAGGAGAGGGCTCTGGCACAAAGCTGCAGTGAATCAGAGATGAAGGAGCTGGGAGAAGTGGCTACTTGTGAGGACAGGCAAACATGTAGAGAGTTCAGCAAGCCAGGACAGAAGCTTTTTCTTGGCCTGGATCTGTAGAATGAATTCCCATAATGAGGGGAGGAAGCAGGAGTTGTGTTTGATGTGAAGGGAAGGGAGCTGTGGGCTGTGGTTCTGGGGTGGCCCATTAAAAATGCATTTCTGCCCTCAGTGCATGGTGGATTTGAGTCTGTGTGTCTTGGAAGATCACTCAGTGGAAGTCCTTTTGTCCAGCATTCCTATTCCATGGAGTGAGTGGCAGTGCAGTGTGGTCAATGCAGCTTCTCTGGATCCCTACATTTAGGGTGATTCATCATCCTGATCAGCCAGAGATCCAATTAATTTCCCATCCTTATTTCATGAGCAGGTTCTGCATCAAGTCTCCAGCCTGTATTCCTCACCATTTCTATATGCAACCATAGTCAGCTTCCATTGTTGCATGGAAAAATCACTGTATAACACTAACTTCCTGTGCTTTAGCTGCTGTGTAAACTCCTTACAGTCATTTTCTTTCACTGAGTCATTGTTCTTGGTTTTTTTCAGATGAATTTTTCCATCACCCATTCTTGGATGCAAGTGCCTCTATGAAAAAATGTAAGTATTGCATTTTTGATTACAACTCCTTTTGAACCATGGCCTGACTTCCTTTGTTGTTAGTTCAAAAGAAAAGAAAAATACTGCTTTATGTTTCCTTAGTTATTTAGGCAGGGATTCAGTGTTTATTACTATGTCATGTCCAGATTTTGCCATCAAAATGTACTTAATTTTACTGAGTTATCTTCAAAGGGATGATTGGGGAATATTTAGAAGCCTAAAGCAGAAGCAAATGTAGCTTTGAAATGTATTCAGCTGCTTTGTGTGGAGTTCTTGGCCAGTGGGGTGCCTGTAGGTATACACAGGATTCTTTATCATGGTCTTGCTTTTCATCCTTACCTGTGGGACCATTCAGGCTAGTGAATGGTGGAAACTGGCACTCTTGGCCCTGCTTGCCAGGTTGACTGTGCAAAAGCCAAATTTTGTGGTTACCCAAACTTGTTTCATCATTTACATCAAAGTTCTTGATACATCTTGTTTTAGAAGGGTTTATATTTTGTACTCTGTGGAAGCTGGCCAGAACAAAGACAGATTTCCATTGCAAGTTCTCTCTTCCTCCTTTTGATTCAAAACTTTGGAAAAGTTGCAGCCACATGTATTGTGGTTCAGAGGTTTGGTTTTGGTGGAAAACAATTCAGAATTGCTTCTAAATTGTGCATGGGGCATCATAGTGCATGCATGGGCATCCTCTGTCCAGGGAACTTGGGTCAGTGGAATTGTGAATGGTCATCTTCTCTGGAGGGACATCTAATCTCCTGAATAAATGACAGCACCAAGGATCTTCATCAGTGACTAATTTGGGGTGTCCAGTGCAAGGTTTTGGAGGAACCCTGTCTAGCACAAACCCAGTTCCACTCTTGGTTGTGTGCTATTCTCTGATATCCACATCCCTCCTGACTCTCTGGCTTTCCTGCTGCCAGAGCAGGACTTCTGAGCTGTCCCTGATGAGGTTTTACCTGTGCACTCAGGTGATCGTCCTGCGGGCAAGAAAAGACGCTTCTGGTTTAGGGGAGCTTTCAAAGCAGCCAGGGCCCTGAACCCAGCTGTGCCAGCAGGGTGTGGGGCCAGGAAAGGACTCTGGCCCCACA
Source organism: Erithacus rubecula (assembly GCF_903797595.1). Lineage (NCBI taxonomy): Eukaryota > Metazoa > Chordata > Aves > Passeriformes > Muscicapidae > Erithacus > Erithacus rubecula. The sequence continues at coordinate 8,179,705 of NC_136671.1, read as the reverse complement.
GGGCTGCTCCTAAGGCAGCCCAGCTCCTGGCACCTCCTGTCCCTCGGCTGTGTGCGAAAAGCCCTTCGGAGTCTGATCCCCCTGTGGGCAGAAGATCTCCCCCTCAGGATGTTCTTGCATGCCCACCACCTCATCTCCTGCCTCCTGCTGTCCCTCTGCTGCACTGGCCAGGGGAGCAGAGAGCCCCAGAAAAACAGCAGAGGGTTCTCCTGACTTGGCCCCAGTTTCCAGCTTGTGCACGCCTGCTGTGCAGGAACCAGAGGTGCCATTATGAGCAGGAGACTGTAGCTCAGCCTTTGCCCCCAGCTGCACCAAGGTTAGTGGTGTGGGGTCAAGAACCAAGAAAAAAAAGCCCTTTACAGGCAGGTAAAGCCTATGCAAACTCCAGAGCTCTCTGTCACCCTGCTGGTGCTCACCTCCGGACATACATCCACAGCCTGGAGTCCTCTCCTGGCAGGACAGGCTGCTGCTGGGTTTGAAGGCATGGGAGAAATGTCAGCCCATTGCTGGAGATGTTCAGGCTGTGGTGCACAGAAATCTGCTGGTTCAGGAGAGTTCTTATAGTCTGCTGTGAGGTCTCTGCTACTGCCAGATGCCAGTGATGGATCAGAGCCTCTGGGAAGTGTGCTGAAGAGCCTGGAGGAGGAAGGCTGCCTGTGTTCTTTTTGATTTCTGATAGGAGAGAGAAGAGCCAGTGTGTCAGTCAAGGCTGGGTTATGGTGATCTCCACAACAAAAACTCACCTGAGATTTATGAAATGCTGTCTGGCATGGCAGTGGGCTTGACCCTTGCACAGCTGCAGTGTGACTTGGCAAGGCTGCATTTCTCAGGCAGTGGCTCCCCTGACTCTGTGCAGAGCTAGGGTGAGTCCAAAACCTTGCTGTGCTGCTTCATCTCAACATGTGGCTCGACATCAAGTGTAGGAAATACCAAAGAGAAGAAGAGCTGCATCTGAACCATGGTGGTTGTGCTCAGACTGAATTGGAGCCCTCAGGCCTGCAGTGGAGAGCTGGGGAAGTGTGCCTTGTGTTCTTGCTCTCCTTGAGAGCTGATCATTAGCTACCACTAAATCATTCACATCTGAATTTTTTTTTAAATATAATGTAACTTTGGAATTCTGGAAAATTGGTGAGTCCTGTAGAATGTAGATCATCATTCTCCAGGTGGATCATTTTAAAGCTGCTAAGGCAGGGGGATCCCTCTTGTTGGAATACATTTGCATGTTTTTTGAAATACTTCAGCAGAATCAACATTTCTTTCAAAAATTATTCAATAAGACATTTCTGACAAGCACCTTTTCTTCCCTGCTGTTTTGAGGGATGGTTGTTTTCATGTCCCTCCTCTCATCTCCCTCCCTGAAGATTGGATTTAGGGCCCTTGGGCTTTGTTAACTAAAATGGCGTGCTTTATTTGTTTTTGTTTGTTTTTTTTATAATTTATTTTATATTGTGGGTTTTGTACCCGTGACTAAGCATGTACTTTAGATGTGTAAAAATGTATTAATAAAGCCTTTAAAATGCTGTGTCTAGTCAGACTGTCTGTCTGTAGCCAGGTCTGATCAGCATATGGTATGGGGCCATGTGTTACAGTAATAACACATGAGAAGGATAATTAGATGCTTGTGCAAGTCTTCTCTCAGTAAACACATTGTAATTGGTACCCGTGCAGAATATTTTGGAGGTTTTTCTGCTGCTGCCTTTAATGAATGAGGAGCTGCTGCCTCCTTGACTCTGAGTTAAGAGAGCATGAAAGGTGAGCAGTTATGGTTCAGGAGTGCATGGGTGCTTCAGTGTCCAAAATACCTGTCAGGCTTTGCTTGATTTTTGCCATCTTTTTAATCTTATTGTACATAGACTACTCAGGTGAAAACTAGCAAAAGATCTCCATGGCTTCTGCATATATAAGATTTTAATGCTGCAGAATTCTAAACTCTAAAGAGCAGCTTATTTGGACAAGTCCTTGCAGAGTTTGCACTCAAACTTTATTGCCTTGTCAGAGATTGCAATTAAGGAACTTTTTGATGAGTTGTTTTAATTGAATCCAGATAATCAGAAAAGTGCATCTCTCCAGTGTATGTAGAACTCAGATTCCAAATAAAGCTTTTCTATAAAACTTGAGGGTTGGATATTTTTAGGACAGCTGAGCCCCTGGTAGGATGATGTGTCAGAAGTTATTTTTACAAGTATAGGATCCAATATCAGGATCCACACAGCTGGAGCACAGACTTGCCTTTATGGCTCCCAGCTCTCCCATTTTGAAACCAGTTGGCAATGGTTACACAATGTACAGGATGACTGTTCTGTTGCTGGAGCAAGTTGGAGAGGACAATTATGAAAACAGACTTATTTACATTACAATTACAATCCAGCAATTTCTGGATTTGGGTGGGGGCCTGCCTACAATTCATGTTAACATTCCCCACATTCAGACTCAACTGAAAACATGATGAGCCAAGTGTTTGCACCCTTTTTAATTTTGAACTGGGAGTGCCTGGGTGTGTGGAGGAGATGGAAGCAGCGTCTTTCTTTCAAGCTGGCCTACATGGCTGACACCAAACAGTGCCCCAGCAGGGCTGTGGAGGTCAGAGAGGGTTTGTCAGAGCCAAACCTCATGGTTCTGCATGCATCAAAGTCTGTTAAGAGTGTCAGGACCTTCTGAGCTGGAGCTCACAGCTTTACAGTGTGAATGTGGGGAGTTCAAAGGGATTGAAATAAGAAGAGTGGTTAATAGAGGCTGTATCTAAAGGAGTGCTTCATGCAGCTGAGTTTGAGTTTCAGATGATAATGGCAAAGTCTGGCAGCTTGTCTTCCCTCCTGATTAATGAAAAGCTGTCTGAAGCAAATAGTCAAAAATAGAAGTGTCTCAATTCTAGCCAGGTTTAAATCAATAATCACAGAACCAAAATAGACTGGAGGGGACCTTGGAGAGAACTGAAATGACTCTAACAAAAGTGCAAATTCCAGGAAAAATGAATGGTGATGCAAGTCTTGCAGCAGGCATGTGTGGATACACAGAGAATTTTTTTTTTTTTTGTTAAAAGCACCCTTCCATAACAGAAAGGGCTGTCTGTACATGGATGAGTTGTTCTGTAGCATCTGGCAAGATAAACGGGGGGGAGACTTTTTCCACCCTTCCTTTCTAGTGTTTAATCTATAGGGAAAGTCCTAGGGATTGCTCTGCAGGCTCTGTGGGAGGACTGTGGAGATCAAAAGCACTGTGATAGAAGCAGGACAGGGCTCTTCATTTTACAAGCAGGTTCTCAGGCCTCTGTGTGTGTTCCCTGAGCAGGGGGAGGGGAGGCAGCTGTGTTGGCTGTGGACAGAGTGCCTTTCCATGCCAAGCCCCTGACCGACCTCCCAGAACACCCATCCTCAGGATGCCTCCATCCCTGCTGCTGGGCAGGAGCCAGGGCAGAGTGTCACAACAGCACAGCCCATCAGGGGTGCTAAATCTAGTGCAGAATAGATGCAGAAGCTAAAAAGTGTGTGCAGGCCCCCCACTGCCATCCCCCTGTGGATTCCTACTTGTTAAAGTTGTCAAAGGCTGAAGAGATTACTGTGACCCTGCTTAAACTGTTAAAGTGGTCAGTTACTTACATTAAAATATATATTTTAAGTCTGCACTGCTTTGGCTTCTTTTCCTTGTTGTTGGATCTTGTTATATCTCTCTGACTGAGGAATTCAGTGTCTCTGATTGCTCTCTTTGTGATAAAAGACTTTGGTCCAGTTACCCTTTAACCTTCTTTGATAGGCTGCACGGAAAAACCTCCTAATGCCTTTTATTAAAAGGCATATTTTCCCATTCTTTTATCATTAGAACACTGTTTCAACAGTTGATTGCAAAGAGATGGACTTTTATTTTTCTAGCCCGTTGAATAGAGTAAGTACTTTGTAGTGTGTAATGGGATTAATGACAGAGGTAGTTTTACTTCAGACAGAAGCATTCTTCTTCTAGGTGTTATTAATCTCCCTTGTATTAGGTATGGAGTCATTAGCACAGGTACTGTAAAAGTAGGAATTTGATAGAAGGTGCTAATTCTCTGCCAGCATAATGGAAAAGCAGCAAAGTGCTCCTCTCCTCAATTAACTATTGTCTCTGATCTCTGTCTTAAGTCATTCAAATACCAAAATGGTGCCAGTGTAAAATCTGACTTCAGGCTGCCTTGAAGTGGGGATTTTGGGCTTTTCTGTGCTGTTCAGTCTTGTGCAGGTGGACTGGGGAATTTGAACCACTAACTACTTCAAAGTCCTTTGAAGAGCTGTTGTTACCTTTGACTGTCTCCCTGCTTGGCTAAGCTGGGCTTTTCTGTTATTTACTGAACCTCACTCACATAAGTCATTGGAGTTAAATATTCTTTTCTCCTGTGATGCCTTAATCATCTTTTCTGCCTGAAGGTTGGTGCTAACTAGGCCTTTCAATGTAAGCTTTAGGCCTTGTGAGGGTTACAAAGGCCAGTGCAACAATGAAGTGAATAAAATTGGCTGTTCCTATGCTGAACAATGAAACATAAAAGGAAGGGACACAGAGATGACCTGTGCTGTGCAAATAGTTTCTGTACATAGATACTAAAGGACCAAAACATATTTAACTTGCAGAAGTGACCACATTGAACTATAGGAGGCAATGTGCTGTTTCCTTGAGGAAAAACCCCCTTGAGGGTTTTTTGTTGGGTTTTGGGTTTTTGCCAGGAACATGTGGCCTGGGATGCCCGAGTGGCTGTTTGGACAGCAAACACATAGGCTTTGAGTAGGAATGTGTTTAACTTGGCACACACCTCCCAATATTTGATGTATGTGTGCCAAGCCATGAGGTCTCATGAAGAAGAATCTGTCAGGGTATGGTCTAGTTCCTGGCTTCTGCAACTCAGTTCCATTTTCTCTTTCCCTGCCTTTGCAAAGATGCTTTGGAGGCTCTTTAGGGCAAACCCATCTTGCTGCCTGCGTAGTTGAGAGGGCATCTGATCTTGGTCAGGAGTTCTCAGTCCTGTGAGAGTGTGCATGGCTGTGAATCACATAACTGAACAGATTGCTAATTTTCTTTTGTTCTCCTTTAATTGACCACGTGTGATATATGAGATATATGATGGTGCATGAGATAAACCTGATGGGAAAAGATGAAGACATTTTATTATTGCTTGATCTTGGTCTAACCACTTCTTTTGGTTTTGTCTTTTGCTGGTTTTAGCTGCTTCCGTGCCAATGCCTTCTTATCCCAGTTCTGGCTCTGGTAGTTCCTCTAGCAGCTCATCCACCTCTCACCTGGCATCACCTCCTGTAAGTACAGCTCAGAGGATGCACTGTTTGTGTTCATGGTTTTCCTGCTTGTGTGTTTGGAATGAGGTCTGTGCTTTTGCACTCTCATGGTGCAAGTCCCTGGACACTGTAGTTCTGGCTGGTCTTGGTGCAGTGTTGTGTCCAGTTTAGAGTTTGGATCCTGAAGGTTGGCTTACTCTTCCCAAGATGTATTTCAGTGTGCCATTGCCTGTTGGATGAAAAACCTTTATGAAAGAAGTTGGTATGAATAGCACTAGCTTGTCTTGGCAGACATGGAGAGCTCCTTGGAACCCAGACCTGTTGCTAATTCAGGGTGTAGCTCTGCTTCCTTGGCTGCATGTTCTGGTGTTCAAGAAAAGTCTCTGCAGCCTGACAGTGTATCCACCTCCTTCTGACCTGCATGTCCAGGCCCACAGAGGGACATTCAGCAGAGCTGAATGCTCAGACCAGACCTGCCACAGTCCAGTGGTCTCGTGAAAGATGATCTGGACTGATGGGTTTTCTCTCTGGTTACCCAAAACAGTGAAAACTTTTCTGGAGGGCAGAATATTTAAGTGACCAGTGAAGTGACATTCCTCCAGCTTGCTGAACTGAAAGGTTGTTTTTGAAGGCTCTTGGTGAAAGCTTCCTTTGACTTTGAACTCAGGAATGCTGGTGGTGTGATTGGTAAGGGAAGGGAGAAGGATGGGACTTTTTCCTCCCTGCCATGACTTCTCTTTTGCTCTGTTCTCTGAGTTTCCCTGAGCCAAAATATCTCAGTTTGGTATGAGGAAGGCTGAGGGGCACCAGTAGAAGTTGGTGTAGGTTCTCATGATGTGAGCTGGACAAAGACAGGTCTGCTCCCCTCTGAATGTTTCATAGCTGTGTCCCTTAGAGCTTCTTCCCTGCAGCCTGAGTAGAGGGTGGGTGGCTGAGACCATCCTGGCCATGGGACTCCAGGAATGAGCAGATGGTGTGAAAAGCAAACTCACTCTCTTGAGCTTTCATGGTCTGGGAGGCTTAAGGATGGTACAGAATCACTGCCAGACTGGGAGAGGGTCCCATGTTAGAGGTTTGCTGCTCCTCTCCTGCTCTGCCTTTGGAGGCTTTGCTGATGGAGGTGTGCTGGCTCAATCTGGGAAAAATGCCATGTCTGCAGGGCAGAGTTCACAGATTGGGTGGAAAATTCCTTCTGCCAGCATGTACTGTGTGTGCAGAGAGAGGGAATCCCCAGTGGTGCAGCTGGAGAGTCTCTGGAGGGTCAGCAAGGTCTTAATGAGGCCCAAGTGAAAGCTGCTGCAAGTCTCTCTCAGCCTGGGAATGCATTAGGATAAAGATTGAGATCTGCTCTGTGGGCAGTTCAGCTGCCTTAAAGCTTTCTTAAACCATCCTGCCTCCTCCATCTGTCTGCAGTGTGAGGGGATTGTGGGGCTATTCATCATTTAGCTGAAGGAGGCAGGAAAATGGGACTTTTTAGGGACTGTCCTGCCTCTGACAGCTGTGAGCTGTTTATCTGCTGAAAGTTTAATCTCTTTTGGGCCTTTCTTCAGCTCCTTAGCAGCAGTACAGCAAAACAGGGTGGTCTTGGAAGTTCAGGAACACTTATCTCCATGTTACCAAGTGCTGCAAAAGCACAAATAGAGACCAGATGGTTTTGTGTTTAAGAACAAAGTAGAAAAAACATAACCCTAAAGAGCAACCAAAAGTACCTCTGAAAACTCCTCTCATGTTCTCAGCCATACTAAGGTGAGTTGGTAGAAAATGTGTGATTGATCCAGAAAACCTCAGCAGAGGGATGCAATACCTGAAGTGAATTTTTCTTGTCTGTGGAGCATCAGACACAGTGGAAGTATGTTTTTGCTGTTCTGACAGGGACATAAAAGGTTGTTCCTTTTGAGCAAACTGAACAGCTGCTTCTGGCAAACCATCAGCCCTGGTTTATCAGCAAAATGTTGTTTGTGCAGCCTTGTGCAGCTCAGTTTAGAGGATGGAGCAGAATGATGAAGTAGCTGTGCTGAAGCCAGTGTTTGTTTTCTCCTTGAATCAGCAGTCCCTTGGAGAGATGCAGCAGCAGCTGCAGGAGAAGGCACTGGCATCTCCTACCCAGGATTCTCCCGGGTTTCTGCACAGATCCAAGGACTCTGCAGGAAGCAGCAGCAAGAATTCCTCCTGTGACACTGATGACTTTGTCATGGTCCCAGCACAGTTCTCAAGTAAGATGGTTTCTAAAAATGCTGATGTTCTGAGCAGAGGGGGATGTGGATGTTAAGGATAGATACTGAAAATTTAAAAGTGATTAAACTTGTCTGTTTTGGCTGAATAGTAGGAATGGTTTTGTTTTCAAGCTGGTAGAGACATCTGGCTCACTGGCTAGTTTCATAGGATATTTGGTAATTACCTTTAAAGACAGGATTTAAGAGTAAAGATTACTTGATGACCTCAATAAGAGATTGAACCTAGAAATGCAACTGGAAAAGAAGGCAAATAAGCTCCCAGGGAAGTTTCTCTCTCACAGAAGCTTTTACCTTGTTACCTTGTCTTCAGTTTCACTCAGAATCACAGTCCAAGGCAGGATTTCAGCCAGCAAGCTGTATTTCACACTTGGAAAAAAATCCCCAGGAAAAACTAAAATATGTTGTTCTTTCTTCAAATGCTCTAAATTTAATTTTAGGACCTTTATGTGATTATACTTTGATAGGTTTGCTTGAAAAGGCAGATGTGCTTAGAACCAGGGCCTCAGTTCAGCCACATGCCTAAGTGTGTCCATGCACAAATCCTTACTTAACCAGCAGAAGGACACTGTTCAACCTTGCCCATGAGTCTGATGCTTTGCTGAGTTAAAACTTGGTGATGAATGCTGTGATTCCTCCTTTCACAGTTGCACCACTAGTATTAAAACAGGAATTTGGAGGGATAGAGTAATCTCTGGAAGATCTCTGCAATCCTTATGATAAGGAGGAGCTTGTGTTTTGCCTGGAATCAGTGGTGGGACCAGTACACACTTGCCTGGTGCTGGTCATGTTCCCAGTGTTCAGATGTCTGTTGTGTATCCAGCTGCCAGCTCATTTGGCTGCTCTGGATTTTTGCCACAGAGGACAGGATGTTCCAAAGCACTGGGAGTATCTTGTGCCACTTTTACACAGCAGCCAGTTGCACCAAGTGGACATGGACCTGTTGCCTCAAATGATTGTCAAGTTTTGGCCCCCTCCCAAAAGGTCTTGCTTTCAGCCTAGATTTTGCAAAACTTCAGGGTGTAAGCATCAGCAGCATCTACCACAAACTTCAGCTTCAGCCCACATGTGGTTTGCAAAACACTGACTTCAGGAACAACTCAGCAGGGATTAGAGGAGCAGGAAATTCTACACAAACTCTCAATTGCTGTGAATGTATAAGTGTTTTAAGGAAATTATCTTGAATTAATCTGTTTCTGCACTTCCTTGTCCCTCAGGTGATTTAACTGCTGAGGCTGCAGGAGGGAAGCCAATCCAGGACAGCTTGATGTACAGTGGGTAAGAGCATCAAGGCACCTGAAATTGTCCAGCCACTGGGTGTTTGGGACTCTGGGGTTCTGGTGGATGGAAGGGTAACATGTCCCTGAGTTAGCCTTTTTTTCATCTGTCACCTGCCTGGTTCTGTCCATTTTCAGTTCCATGTGGTGGGAGCAGGATGTCCCACTGATGAGCTGCTGGGCAGACACAGCTCTGTTGTTGTGCTTTGTAGGAGGGAAACAGGGCTGGTTCCCAGGCTCTGACAGCTGAGTTCTTTCTGTTTTCCTCAGGAGCTCCCTGGTGACTTCAGCAGGCTTGGAAAGCCAGGGAAGGACACCATCTCCATCACCCCCATACAGCAGTTCTCCAAGCCCATCTGGGTAAGAAAGACTGATTGGTGGTGTCTGTGCAACACTGAATAGCTGAACTCCTATTGACTTCCAGGGGGGATTTTACTGCTGTTGGTGTGCTGGGCAAGATGTACATCTCTCCTCTTAATTACTGGGTGACAGGAAACACCCAGGAGGAACTCCCCAGCCTTGGGCACTGATCAGTCCCAACTACTAAGCCTGTTTCTCCCTCTTCTGGCTCTCAGGAGGGGCTAGGAGTGAGCACAGCAGAGTTAGAATTGGCTCTGTTCCCTAAGGGAACAGGGATTGTTCTCAAGCAGAAGGTGAATGTTCTGCTCATCCCCCCAGTGCCCAGCCCTCAGAGGTGGGCAGAATTCCAGCTCAAGACCCTTGTTTGTAATTCATTCACTTATGATGGACTTGAGTTACTGGACAAGTGTGGGGGGTGTTGCTCATCTCCCCTTGCTGTTGAAGGACAGGTGGGGGCCTGCTGAGTTGTTTGTGGTTTGTTGAAAAGCTCCTTGTGCTGTGTCTCTGTAAAGTAATGCTGATACTGGACCTTGTTTACTGATGGGGGATGCAGGAGTAGGAGGAACATGTGCAAACAGGCATGATCATGGGTTTCATTCCAACTAACCCATTTGCTCTAAACTCACTTTTGGCCTTTAGAAGTATTGTAGGTGACAGCTGCCCACTCATAACAGAACCAGCTGCCCAGTGGGCCCAGACACTTTTGTGTTTTGAAGGTGTTAATGGTCTGTGGAAGGTGATCCCCTTGACTCTGGGCCCTGAAGCTTTAGGATATGTGTTTAGCTTGCAGGGAGCTGCTGGTGTTGCTTCCCATCTTGTTCTTGCCTGCTGGGGAAGCAGGACAGCTTTCATCTTCTGTCAATATGGCACCTGTCGGGGGAGGACAGTTTAAGGGGATTTCACACTGGGAGATAGATGACCCTAAAATCTTTTTAAAGAAGATGATACAGTCCCAGGCTGTGAGTTGAACACATTTGTCACATGAACAGAGCCCAGAAAATGACAAAACATAGCCTCAAAGCATACAAATGTAACAGAGAATAATATAGCTCAGAGCCTAGCTGACGTGATCAGATTAATTGGCAAGCATGTGCCACAGTGTGGAGTTTAATTGCATGAGGCTTCTTATGCCATCACCTGCTAAGCTTTTTAACAGCTTATTCCTTCACTGATTCCTTTGCATTCTGGAGATCAGTCTCTATTAAAGGATTTGGCCTTGCTTCTGGGCAGCAGTGAGGAGAAATTCATGGAAGTTGACTACAAATGCTGCCCACTTCTCATTGTTCACCAAACTGGCCTCATCATTTCCTAGTGGATCCCAGGGTGGCCAGTCAATGCCAGAGGCTTTGATCTAAACATGTTTTAACTCTCACTGTCTTTCCTGCTCATTCCCAGCATCTTCTGTGGAGCAGATGCCAAACCCTCTAGTGCCACTTCCCACTTTTCTATCTGCCTTGAAGAAAAGCTCTTTCCTGTGCTGTTTGGGATGGGGAGTAAGACATCAGGAATGAAAGACTGGAGCAGTCACTTTTAAGTCCAGAGGATAAATCATGCTCTTTGATCTGTGCCCTGAGAGTGCTCAGAGCTGGTGCCCCTCAGGTGTGCCCTTGCTGGGTTTCAGTGCCCTTCCCTGTAGATGGCACGAGACCTTTTGGTTCAGCACTTGGCTCCACTGGTGCAGAGGACCCCTGGTTTTCCCTCTGCCTGCTCCCTTGGAAGCAGCAGTTCTCCCTCCCATGAGTGGCTCCAGGCTAGCAAGCAATGCTGGCTGCAGTCCAACTGGGACAGAAAGCAAGGGCTGTTTCAGAGTGGCAGTGGGTATTCCACAGGATGTCATGGTACACTCCAGGACAACTCTTCTTGCTCTTAATTAAGAGGTTAAGAACTGGGCAGAATTAAAACATGTCAATAGTTGATCATTTTTTTAAAGTTCCTGTTTTTAACTGCTTCCTTGAAGATGCTTAGTAAGTCTAATGAAAGGTAATTTCTTGGATGTACCCCACAGCACTTGATTTAATACAGTTTTCAAAAGGCTTTTAATTGCTGCCAAGTACTTAAACTCCCTATCCCAGCTTTATCTCTTGGACTTTGCAGGTTTATGGTCAATTGCATTTTTTAGGGCTTGAGGCCAGTTAGGAGGTTTAGTGTATGTCACTTCATTTGAATAATTTCCTTTACAACTTGCACCATGTGAAGGAAATAAGGATTTAATAAAACTCTTAGGGAGAGGGAGGATCCTTTTACCCAAGAACTTCTTTTCTGGTAAAGAATTTTGACCATATAGAAAAGAGAGGGTTTGAAATGTTCAAAGGTTTCACATGAACCATCAGATTTCTTGCTAAAGCTTTGTTTTGTTTATCTGTCTCAACACCATATTTTATACTCATGGAAGGCAGATACATCAAAGCCTCACCTTTTTGCTGAGCTGCTGGAAACCTTGAATTCCTTTATTTTATTGTGTGTCAGTGAAGAATCAAGGCATCCATGCTGCCTTTTAGAGACAAATAGGAAATTAAGAGTCTGTTTTCTTGGTGGAAGAAGTAAGAGCACACAAGGAAGAATAGAGTTAACTTTAAAAAGTTGAGAGAGGAATGAAGAGATCTGAATAATTTGATCTTTCAGCCTTGATGAAAGATCTCTTCCAGTTACTTGAATGTTACTGTGATGGAGGAGTGTCTTCACATGCACTGTGTGGAGATCTGCAGGCTCTTTACTGCAGATCAGCTTTTCTCAGTGCTGTCACCATAAACCACAGAATGCTATGACCTTTCTCAAAACAGAAACTCTGGTAATGGGGTGCTTTGAACTGCCAAAAAAGTTACAAACTCTTCTTTCTTCCCCTGAGTACATATATGTGTTCTTGCTGAATGAAATATATCCTTTCATGTCATGTAAAATATTTCCATTCCAAGTGCTAGACCCCAAGGAGTGATGCTTTCAGCTTGTCAGGGGCAGACCCAGGTGTGTGTCCTCAAGTGACAAGGAGGGAGACTGCAGATGCCTTCATTACCAATAAGATCTTCCTGTCATTGTTCAACATCCCTGCAATTGGTGTTGGCAGTTGTAAATAGCATTGCCATGGCAATTAATCCTGGAATTCTGGGGCCTTTGGGAAAAGACTTCAGGCAGCTGCTTGGTTAAATGTGGTGTTTGCATGGGTTTTGTACAGGGTGGTTGGTGTGTAGCCTGGTGGACAGGCCAAGAGTAACCTGGGGGAGCTGGTATCAGACATGAGCCAATTAACCTGCTTGGGTGGAAGGAGCCTGAAATTTGCAGAATGGACTTGTCCCTTTTTGTGTGCATGGTATTCTATCTTGTCCCTGATGGGTGTATAGATACCAGCTCCTGTCCTCAGATTCGTTTTTCCTGAGTTGCCTTCTCCACCCTGCAGTTAACTTGCCAATACCCTGATCTGCAGCTCTGCATTCCCTTCGTGGTGTGAGAGTTCCCTGGGGATGCCGTGGCTGCAGCAGTGGCTCTGCATGAGTCAGGCACAAGGAGCTCTTGTCAGCAGAGTCTGTGCTGGTGTCCTTTGTGAGCCACAGATGCTCAGTGCTGTCTGCTTGGCTGTGGATCTGAGCTCTTGGAAACTAGGCCAGCCATGGCCTGAAATAGCAGGGCTCTGCTTTTCCTGGAGGGAGTGGTGCACTTGGGTGTAGGTTTTAGCATCAGGCTGTGGGTGGCAATGGTGCTGGAGGAAAGGTGCCTGTTTTCAGGAGATGTGTGGTGCCACTTCCCTTTGATATGACTGTGAGCCACCTCCCAGTGCAAACCCACAGCCCCAGAGCAGCCCAGGGGACACTCCCTGCCTGCAGTAGCTTCATGAAGATAAAATCTGCAGTGAGCTGGTTGAAGGCCCAGCCCTTACCCAGGTTGTGTCTGTGTGTCTCCTTCCACAGCCGGCCAGGGCAGTTTTCCAGCAGCAAGTACGGCCACTCCGTGCCCATCCCAGTCCCCACTCAAATCCACAACTACCGTCGGATCGAGCAGAACCTGCAGTCTCCCAACCCCTCCTCCTCCCCCCGGTAAGTGCTGGGCTGGGATGAGGGGGTCTGCACACAAACTGCTTCACACTTCACTTCCTGTGCCTCTGCAAACTTCCCTGTGTGTTGGGCTCTCCTCCTTGCCCCCTTGGGGTGTTTGGGGCTCTTTTCGTGGTGATGTTGGGGTTTATCTGTTAGTACTGTAAACTTTGCCTGTGTGCTTTTATGTGAGAAAACTCCTGTCAGCTCAGAGTGAGGGCTGAGCCACTTTGAGTCTGACAGCTTCTCCCATGCCAGCTATGGATTGGGTGTCCAAGTGTCCAGGCAGAGATAACCATCCATCTGGCAGATGCTTTTATAAAAGGAAAATTTGAGATAAACAGCTAAAATGGATGAAGCTACAGAACCTACCTGACTTTACCTTAATTGGTTCCTGTAGCCAGTCATGCCATAGATGATGTGTTGTGCACGAGTTGCATATTAATGTGGTTATGCAGCCAGGGCTGAGTAAATCATGAGCAATTTATGCCTGTGAGGCAGAGCATGTTTTCTGAAGGCTGTCAGGAAGACCCTGATGCCAAGTCTGCAGCAGACAGCTGACCTGAGTTCAGAGGTAATGCCTGGTACATCCAAGACATGTAGGGCTTCTGTCTCTTCTCACATATGGTTCTGGCTGGCAGCAGCAGCCCAGGTCATGGACTGATGGGAAGGAGACCAATAGAGGATCTTAAGGAGCTTGTGCAACAGGGGCATTAAAATAGAAGTGTCTAGGAGGTGTCATGTCTTTTCTAGGATGAGTTGTGTTGGTATCTGGATTAGTTAAAGTTTAGATTTCAAAAGTAGGGTAATACTTACATCAGCCTAAGTTTGGGCTTCAGCCAGCCTAATTCAGGATAAGGCTTATTTGAAGTGGACCCAGAATTAGAGACACAATATGCTGGTATTGATCAGGGATAGGGATTATCAGAAGGCTTGATCTGTGCCACTGTAACTTTAATACTGCTTTATGTTAACTTTTTTGAGTGTGTCACAGGTTTTGTGGTAAACTGTCCTGTTTCCTATGTGCCTTGTGTTTTTGACAGCAAAACTTGTGGACACTGTTGGGTTTTGGTTGACAAGAGTCCTGGTTATCCCTGTGAGGCATAAAGGGAGAGTTCTGGAGAGGGTGCAGTGCCAGCCCCAGACCTGAGGCTCACAGCCCACAGCTACAGTCAGGAAGCAAACTGCCATGTTTTGCTCCTTTTAGTCACCTCTGTGTAATGCTGAGATTGGCATGTTCCTGCTCAGGAACTCGAGGAATGGCCCCATCAGGGTGACTCACAGGCTGCTTTTAGCATCCTCTCAGCATCTCTGGCGTCATGTTTTTTCTGCCCCAGGAAGCCATACTTATCTCTGGCCATCACTTCCTCTAATCAGCAGGTTCAGTAGACACCCTTCAGGAATGGCAGGAGAAAACTCCACCAGGCATTTAGTGTGTGATTCCACTTTTCCACCAGGTGTATCAAACATTGCTGCCAAGTGCCGAGTCACGTTTGCTGAGTCATTAGATTGCAAACCTTGACGTACACTCTGGTGTCTGAGGATGTCCCCCTGTCACCTGGCTGGCTGTGTGTGCCCCTGTGCTGTGGTTGTGGGCAGATGTGTGCCTTGGTGAGGTGCTAATTAGGTGTGTGTGCCTCTGGCCACATCACCTGTCCTGCTTGCTTGTCTGCTGGGTCTCTAGGGAGGTATTTGACATTCCACATCTTCCAGCAGCAGCAGTCACCTGGTGGTTTTCTTCTGCAAGTTCCTGATAGATAAAATTCAGCCTTCTGCATGGCTTGTGGTCTGGAGAACTAAAAACATGGCAGGGCAATACTTTTTGCCACTGAATATCTAGGTATCTTCTCACCTTTCTCATTGGAAATTCATTTTGCTTCAGGGCCAGGCACTTGATGAGCATTAGCCTCTGAATCTGGAGCAACCTGAAGAGAAGTGATTTTTAGGTTAAAATTTTCAAGTATTTCCTTTTTTTCCAAGCATATGATTATAACATGGATTTACTTGGCTGCAGAATGTGGTAACACATTGAACAGGGGCAGGGAGGTTGGCAGATCAACTTCTCAACCATCCCAACTACTGAAATACATTGATTTTTTAAAACATATTTATTTTCTGAAATGTGGCATAAAGTGAAATATACACCTTGAAGTGTTGTTGAGTTAGTGACAGTTCATCAGGACATTTCTGCCATTTCTGGCACTGCTGAAACCCACATCCTTTGTTCCTTCTGTTCAGATACAGGAGAACACTTAAATGCAGCATCCCTGGCAGTGGAGGCAGGATACCTTAGTGACAGCATCTTTCAATGGCTCAGGCATGGAGGAGTTTTTTTCAGCAGTCATTGATTCCTGTCCAGAAAACCACCTACTGGTTGAGACTAATGTTCTTGTAACAAAAGAAAAATTGTTTCCAAATTGAGAATGGAATGAAGGACTTGATGAAAGGACTCATATAGAGTGTTCTCATATAGAGGAGTGTAATGGGGATCTTAGTGAAGGAGCCTGCAGAAGCAGAATGACATTGCAATTTAGATGGTGTGTTCTTAATGATGGTGAAAAGATTAACATATTGAGAAATAATTAATTAATATGCAATAATCCTGTCTCTCTCCAGACTGATGGTGTGGATGTACTCACTTTCCCACTGGTTTCTTCTTCTTTCATTTCAGCACTGGCTAATACTCAAGGTTCCTGCATATGTGGGCTTTACAAATTAATTTTAACTCCCTTAGTTGAGCCTTCACACAGAGTTGAAGGCGTTTAGACAGGCAATTCTGACTATCCTGGCCAAAAACCCAAATTCCTCTGGGTAGTTGTGAAGTGTTTCAGATCTGACAGCCACACACTGTTGTGTTTTCTGTTTTGCTCCTGATTTGAGTCCAAGCTCTGTTACAGAGCAGTGCATTGGCACACTTTACCTCAGCATTGAGCACAGAGCTCTCTGCCTAAAGGCTGCTCTAACAAAAGGGCAAGTGGCTCAGCACAGGAGCACACTGAATAAAGCAGAGCATTCCAGACACTGCCTACAATAAACATCCTGCACATGGCAAGATAGGAACTGTGTCTTGTTCAGGATTGGTGTAGACACCTGAAAGCATTTGAAGTGTCTCTGAAGAGTGTCTGTCCTGCTTGCAGCTAAGCTAACCTTGAATTTTTTGAATTGAAACTCTTGAGAGCAAGAATTGTCATTGTAATCTGTTTGGTGTAGTCCTAGAACAGTGGGATTTTGATCCAGGGTAAACACTGGATTTTGTGCTGAACATTGTGCTTTTGTGGGAGTAAGTGTGTGTGTGTTGGGTGGTGCTGTTCTCCCTCCTCTTCTGTGCTGGCCTCTGGAGTAAGTGTGTGCTGCTCTTGTTTCCTCTAAGGTCTGCTGCAGTCCGGAGGTCCAGCAGTACAAGTCCTCTTGGTTTTCCCAAAACTGGTGCTTCCCCTCCTTATCCTGGAGAGCATGGATCTGTGCCCAGCACTAAGAAGCTCTCCTTTGGTGGTGCCAAGCCCTTTATGCCATCACCACAAGGTAAGATGTCAGCTGGCACATTGCTGTCCCAATAAAATCATTTGCCTCTTTTCTGTAATTTTGACCAGCTGTAGCTGCCAGGCAGTAGAGAGGTCAGATTGTTGTGCTCCCCTGTGGTTCTTCTCCACAGATTATTTGACAAGTGCTTTGACCTCAGTAAAATGGAGAAAAAAATACCTGTTAGCTCCAGGAGAGGCAAGCTTTGCTTTGGTGCCTGCATCAAACATTTTGCTGCCCTCAGAAGAGGGCATCTGTAAGTGCAGAGTATCTTTTTACTGTCTTGGGATGGGGTGAGAACAAATGTAAGCTAATTATCATCAAAGCAAAATTCTGACCAGCTTTGAAAGGGCTTGAACTTCCAGACTGAAAAGTTTTGGCTGAATATCTGGTAGCCTGATCTAGATGCTAATAAGCAATTCAAGTGGAAAGGGACAAGAAAAACCCCCTATATGCAATAGATGCAATTTGCTGTTTTCTGTAAAAGAACAGGCTGATATAATGAGCTGTTCTATATCCCTGGTGTCTTGATCCTCTATTTATTAGTCTGTGCTGATAGGGAAATACAGAATATTTATATTCCATTCCTCTGAACTAATACCAGTGCAAAGTCAGACTAAAACTTGCTAAATTAATTCCAGGCAGAGTTTTTTTTACCTCCTTTTACAGGGGTTGATGGTCTTCTCACCACACAGCTAGGGCTGAGAAGATGTAAGAGATAACTGGCATCTTTCTATAAACAGGTGGTGCATAGTGCTGTTCTTGCCTATGAAAACTTAATACTGAGTTAACTTCTTTTTCACTTCATTCCCTCACAGTTGGAACAATCCCAGAGCAGCCCAGCCAGACTGTTATCCCATCTTCTCTTGGGGCAGAAGTGAGAAGCCGTGTTCCTGCTGCTGGTGCGTTGGTCCTTGCCTGCCTTCCTTATTCCTATGGATGAATCCAGAGCTGTAGTCTCAGGGCATTCTAGGTTGGGCTGGTTGCTTCAGCAGCTTCTCTGGAAGTTTGGCCAGCCAGGATCTCTGTGTGCTGGTGGGAGTTGAGGTTGATCCATTCACATCCCATCAGCCAGCATCTTCCAGTGCTGATAGACCTTGTGTTGCAAAAGCTCTAATTTGGGACTTGGAAGCCAATGGATTGAGTGAAGGAAAAGCAACTGAAAACCTTCAACACACCCTCTGCCAAGAGGCCTGCTTGATGTGTAGTTTCCTTGCTGCTGTGTCTCTGAATGGGCAGCAATGAAAGAAAGAAGCTCACTTTTATTTCCCTGCTGTTCATAGCTGATCCTCCCACAGACTCCAAACATAACCAGGCCTGGCAGTTCTGTGGCTCTGCTCAGCACCATGCTTAGCCATAGAAGGTTCTGATCTGCAGCTGTTTGAGCTGTAGATCCTGGGATCAGGCTGTCTCTGTGTTAGAACCAGGCAGTGATGTAGTTTGTCACTCTGTGCCCTCCAGGTTCCTTGGCACCTGAACAGTCTCCTCGAGGGATGGGCTCCCGGCTCCACAGTGCTCCCAACCTGCAGGATTTGCATTCCTGCAGGCAGAAGATAACCAAGCAGCACTCTGATCCCCTTGTTGCTCACTTTGGTCATGCCCCAGTCAGCCAGCCTCTGCAGATCCATGGCTTGCAGCACTGCCGGCAGCTCCGATCCTCACCCAAGCTCTCTGAGTTCATGCAGAGAAGCCCTTTGCCAACCATAATGGGCTCCCCTACAAAGGTATGCCCAGGAGTCTCTCACAGCTGCATCTTCTGGGTGATTTGGGGATGAGCAGCTAACTCTGACCTGGCTTTATCAGCACTCACCCCAGTCCTGTGAGGGCTGTGCAGTGATCTGTGGGCAGTGGGGTGGTGTCCTGCTTACCGTGGGCAGCTCTGCCCTGGCAGCAGGCAGGGGAAGGAGCTGCCCCAATGGCCAGAGTGTCCCACAGCAGAGACCTGGCTGTGACACAGGAATCCCCAGCACAGCCAGTGACAGCCCTGTGCCTCGTGGGGAGTGGGCACTGTGACAGCATTTCCTCTGCCTAATTCTCAGCAGTTTGTTATCCTTTTGTTTTAGCCTTTCTGGGATTAGGGACAAATAACTGTTCAGGATGGGATTTCTACCTTTATTTCAGGCAGATTATTAAATAGGTTAATTTTGATAAATAAATGGGGACCAAGAGGAACCTTTCTCCTTCATTTTAAATACAGATCTCTGTGCTTTCTTTTCTTCTTAGGCTGTGTCCCCATTTGAGTTTCCCAAAACCCCAAGTTCCCAGAATCTCCTCACCCTGTTGGCCCATCAGGGGGTCATGATGACTCCGACACGGAACAAGACCTTGCCAGATCTGAAGGAGATGGGTCATTTCCACTGCCAGCAAACTGGGCTGGGATTGAGGCCTGTGGAAGAGATCAAGGGCAGGTGAGCTGAGTCTGCTTCTTACAGTGATGCTTCACTCCTCAGTACAGGAAAGATGGGCTAAATTTTGAACCCCCAGCTGATGCTGAAGTTGTAGTGAGGCACCTGTAAATATTGTGTAGTTATCTGTTAGCACCTTTGGATTGCAAACAGGTATGGTACAGACTTTTAAAGTCTTCCTCTAAAGGGACTGACCATGATCTATATCTTTTGAAATTGAAGAATGTCTGCAGCTTCACACCATGTTTAATGTGCAGAGTTTCATCAAGTGGGGATGCAGGACTTTGTTACCAGATCAGCAATTGCTCAGATGCTTGGCTTGATCTCTGTGGGGCCTGTCATGGAGGAGAAGCTGTTCTGGGTGTTCCTCCTCCATCAAACAGTGGCACAGGTCTTCAGAAGAGAGATCTGTTGGAAAGCCACATGCTGGTTGTCATGAGCACTGCAGGGTAGAAAGTCACTCAGGTGCTGCTGTTAAGTTTTTCTTATGTGCCTCTCTGCACACTGCAGCTTTCCCCAGTGTTCTGGAGGAGTCCTCTGATATTAATTTGAATTTCTTTCAACAAAAACAAATTATGTTGTATTATTGTAGTGAGGACTTGTATTACTGCAGTTAGTCACGATAGTTTTGTGCTTTCTACAAGTTGCAAGAAGTGCTTGAGATGCTCAGTTAAAATAGTGTTTTTTTCAGCTCCAGAGTTTGCTGTGTAGTGTTAAGTGGCTGTGGACCAGGAGTAGCACAGAGAAGTGAAGTTAGCTGACACCTTGCACTGTTGGCTTCCAGCATCATGGTGTATGTACTCTTTTCAGATCTCTGAGCACGGGCAGGCTCACTGACCTGCTTCTGAAGGCAGCCTTTGGGGCACAGATCTCGGAAGCTGGCAGCAGCGACAGCCTGAACAATGAGAAGCCAATGGAAATTGCAGGTAGGTGGGGGGCCAGGGTCTGGCAGGATGTCCTGGGCTGGGCTTTGCCTGCACCCCTCCTGCAGATGGGAGGCTGCTTGCCGGCGGCTCTTGGCGCAGGAAGCAAGTGCTGTGTGTGAGGAGTGCAGTGGTGCTGGCTTTCCCTGCTCTGTGGGCTGTGTGTGTGTGTAACTGCTGGCTAGTGGTGTGGTTTCTGTAGGCAGGGCTTCCTCTTTTGGCCCTTCAGAGTGTGATAAGCTGTGGAAGTGGTGGCTTGGTGCCAGGCTCGAGCGTGAGTGGCTCTGCAGGGTGGCTGTTGTGCAGGCCAGGCAGCGAGGATGGAGAGAGCTGCAGCAGTGGCTGGCACTGCCCAGCTCTGTGCTGGGTGTGCTGCTGGGGATGCTCAGTGGCCTGTGCTGGTCCCCAGCGTGTCCCAGGAGAGTCTGCAGGAGCGCAGCCGCTGGGCGGAGCACCCGTGCTCCCAGTTTCCTTCCTGTAATGCCGGTCTGCACCTTTCAACTGTCTCCCCAGCTCCCTCAGGTGCTTACGGAGGGACCCTGCACTCTGGTGCCCGGGCTGGGGGCTCTGCCAGCCCATCCCCAGTGATTTTTACTGTCGGATCCCCTCCCAGTGGAACAACCCCCCCACAGACCACGAGGACCAGGATGTTTTCAGGTAAAGGGCTGATACCTACCTGCCTGTTCCAGTGGGAATGCCTGGGGGCAGAGAGATGTGTTGCATTCCTTGCTGCAGGGCACTGGTGATGGCAGAAGGCTGCTCAGAGCAATCTGTAGAGCTCAGCTGGTCTCAGCACCTTTGAGGTTCTAGTGCTGGCTCCTGCCAACCCCAGTTGTTGCTGCTAGCTGTTTGCACTGGCATTAATGCCAGAGAGTGGTTTTCCAGTACTGTAAGAGACAGGCAAACTTTTACTTTATTGCTCTGTGCTTCAGGAATAGTGCTGCAGCTGTTCACAGAGCCACTGTTGCTGAGTGGTCAACAAATGTAAAGATTGTGTTGTGTTCTGATTGTTCTCCCTGTGGGTTTTGGATGAGCTCTAAAAGATGAGCGTGACTATCTGTGCCCAACAATTTCAGTGCACAAGGACTGTGGAAAGGGCCAGGAGGGCTCTGTGTGCAAAACTATTTGAGGTGTTGCTCACACTCTGAGCTGCTTAGGTGGGAGATGGGGAAATGCACTCCTGCTTGACAGATAGTCCTTGTAAGAAACCAGTGCTCTGGCCTTGTCAGGCAGCAGTTGAGGCTGTGGCAATTGGCCCTTTTGGGATAGAGTGTCTGGGAGTTGGAGTCTGTGTTCAGTTTAAGAAAATGTTTGGACACGTTTTGATTTGCATATTTGGCTTGTTTGTTTTTTTGTCTTGGCTGTTGCTCATCTGAATGTACTTGACTCTGTTGTTCTCAATTACTGCAGGGAAGGTTTGGATGTGACCATGAATAAGCTGCTTGACTGGGATGGGGGTACATGTGGGTTTGGTTCCTGTGTATAACTTGCATTTCCATCCTAACTGAAACCACTTATGTCTTTGATTGCCTGGCAGATTGGAACCACAATTCCTTCTTTGTCTCATTTATTTGTGAAGTGAGCTTTAAAACTTTAAAAAACTTGTGTGAGTTGTCTATAGCACAGTGGAGTTACTGTCCTGGCTATAGCCTGCAGCTACTCCTGCAATGTGATGGATAGAGGATTCAAACTTCTTGTGTTGCTTTTTAGGGATAATAGCAATCTGGAAGCAGATCCAAGCACCAGATTTTTGCAGGTTGATACTTAAGTGCTCAAGGGTCTGCCCAAAAGTCAGGATGTCATATGGGAGGCCTGAAATATGAGGCTGTTGAAAGTGAATCTGCAGCACACACACAGTGTTAGGTCAGGGTGACTAAAGCTATGCTGCAGGACAAGCTTTGTTTATTAGGGCTGTGCAGGAACTCCTCATGTTGTAGTTAATGCACAAAGTTAATGGTGGAAAGGGGGGAGCTGCAAGCTGAAACTTTTCACCTCAAGTGCTTGGACAAACCATGAGTAAGGACAGTTCTAAAGGCAGAGCCTTTCTGTGAGTCATCCTAACCATTTCTGCAAACAGCCTCTTGGAATTACAGGGCACCCAGAATATGATATTGTCAGTCCTTTCCTCTCCTGTCTCTTGAGAGAACTGGAAACACTCTGCCTGTCTTTGATGATCCACTTAGCTTTGAGGCATTGCTGCCAGTGTGGAGAGAGCTTTTGGGAGGAAGAGGCTGTGCCTCTCTGCAGATCAGTTGTGCATTATTATATTGCTGAATCTTTTGAAGGCAGGGTTGGGCAGTAAATTAACCTTGTAGTTAGAAGATGTCCTCCAGAGGACCAGTGAGAGTGGAGAATACCAGCTGGGTAGAATTAGCAGAGTGTTGGAGCTGGTATCATCAGACAGAATGTTTCCCTCTGTGGCAGTGTGCCAGGGGTAGGAAAGCCTCTGGAAGTGGTGAATGTATTGTGAATACTCTGAGACAAAATCTCCTTTGTGCTCCTAGGGTGGATTAAGTGGTCAAGAAGGGGAAAAGCTGATGGGGAGGGAATTGTCTGATGGACACCACACTCACAGGGTCTCCAGAACCCTGGGGTTAGGGTCTTGACTCAGCTGGTCACTTATTCTCTGTCCAACCTTTTATTTATAAAGAGGGGAAAGTAAAAGTTCAGGTCATTTAATGGAAAACTCTCCTGACTTGCATACAGGATGTTCTAGAACCATCACTTATCAGAGTGCTCATTCAGTGACAGTAACAGCAAGAGGGCAGGAAGCCAGGGTTCAGACTGTGCTGCTCCGTGGTGGGGAAGTTGCCTGTGACAGTGTATGATAAAGATCTGCCCAAGATATTGTGGCAGGATTCAGAAAGGGTTTAGCCAAAAAAAGAGAAAATAATTTCTTCTGAATTGTCTCTGTAAATGGTCGTTGTTCTGGCAGGTGCTTTAAGTCTGCCTGAGTCACTAAGGAGTTTCTGGTGGGGAGTGCTTGTTCTGCATCCAGAGTCCTTGCATCTTCCTCCAAAGTTCCTCTTGCTGGCTCCTGTCAGATCCAGGATCCTGAATCCTACAGAATTCTCTTTCATTCATGAGGAATCACCTGGCCTGCTATTAATACCTCCAGTTAATTCCTGTGTGTGTTTTTCTTCACAGTGGGGTCTTCCAGCTCTCTCAGCTCTGGAGGCTCCTTCAGTGGGAGGCACCTGGCAGTGGGAGCTGCAGGGGAGGCTCTGGAGGGCCCCTCGAGTCTCCGGTACACTTTTGCTGATCCCATCACTGCCAACCTGGAAGGTGCTGTTACCTTTGAGGCACCAGAGCTGCCTGAAGAGACACTCATGGAGGTGGGTATATCTCAGGGGCAAAGGACAGGGGAGTAAAAGTGAAGCAAATCCAGACAACTCCATGTTTTGCTTCCAAAGGTGGAGCAAACAAGACAGCAAGTTCCAAGAGAGCAAGGCCAGTGAAGTGTTCAGAAAGCCCAGGGCATATTTAGCACCAAGCCCTTTAGTCCATGTAACAGCCCATGACTGGGGTTAAAATTCCCCATTTCCAAAGTTGAAATTGCAGGTTGGAAGATCAGTTATCTAGTGCATTCTGTATTAAGGGCCTCTGAAGCAAACCTGCCTGCTTTAGGTCTCTCCTTTTTTAAAAGGCTCAGTATTATTACTGGCTGACCTGAGAACATGAGTAGCTCAGTGTGTCAGGTGCCTGCCTGGTGCACTTGGGGAGTCAGCAGTGATATGGTCTTTGCTAAAGGATCTGAAAACAAAGTAAACCTGACACTTCTGTTCCTATTGGGGGCGGGGGGGACACCGTGTTCTGCACCAGAAGAGCTCAACCAGATTGTGGAGCTGAAAGGCTGCCAGGCTCCCCTTCTCTGCAGGCTGAAGCAGAGCAAATGCTGTTATAGCTGGGATATATTTGAAATGTAGGTCAGGCTGCCCATTTGCAGTGGAGGTGGGAGGCAGATCCAGTCATGCTTTTAGCTCTGCTTGTGATACCTCCCTGGGCTGTCTGGGACTGGAGAAAACTCTTTGTGTCTGATACTTCCTGGTGCTGCTGAAAACCCCAAGATACCAAGAGAGATATGCACACATTGTTTCAAGGATGTGGGTTTGCTCTTCTACTTCGGATTTTGTTGAGCTCATTTTTTCTGTCAATTCTGCATTGGATTGCTTTTGTTGGCTTCATTACCTGTAAAGCCACAGGGCTTCCAACAATGATATGATCACAGCAGTCAATGTAACTGAGCATCCTACCTGTGTGAGGTGACAGAAGTTTGGGGCTCTGCCAGCTGCCACCACTTCAGATGCTGGTCTGAAGAGAAGTGTCCTAAGGAAGTGCCAGTTGATCTTGGAATAGCACTCAGCTTCTCTGGCTGTAATGAGTCATTTGGTTTCAGTCGTCATTTCTGCTAAGCACAGTAATCCCTTTGCATGTCACAAAACCTTTACAGCAGATTTCAAGACCCTTTTGTGCTCTGCCAGAATGCAGACCTGGCAGGTTTTCTGATTTCTGCTCATCTTTCAGGGCACTGAAGTCCCACTGTTCAGGTGCCCTTGTTTATCTTGAGCAGTGCTGTTGCATTTGCATGGGTGGTTCTTCTGTCTTTTGTGAAAGTTTCTTTAGGTGCAGACAAGACATACTGGAGGCTGGGGTTTAGTTTCTTTTGCAATGCTCTAAAAACACAATACAGAGATGGCTACAGAAGACTTGTGATGGCAAATGAAGCCATAAATGACAATACAGTTAACAGAAGCTGATTGTAGGCAGAGGAAGGACAGCTTGTGGGTTAGAGATAAGAGGCTGAGAACTGCAAGATCTCAGCAGTTTCCTGCTCTACCACAAACTTCTTGTATGACTTGGTAATTACTTAATCTCCAAATTCATCCTCTGCTTTTAAAGAAAATTGAGGAAGATGGAGATAACACTTCCTCACCATACAGGACTGTCCAGGTAGCCAGGCAGTGGGAGGGAGAGATTTATGTTCCAGATAGTCAAAGCTGCCTGAGCAGCCAAGTGCCTGAGCCAGTGAAGGAGAGAAAGAATCTCTCAGATCTTGAGCATGGGTTTTTTTTTTTTGGTAAATTCATGTAGGAAACATCCTTACCCCCTTGGAGAGAACTGAGCCAGTGAATCTTTGAACACCAGGTTACCTTTTTCAACAGAGAGTACAAACAGTGAAGATGGCATATGACCCAGGCAGCAATTTGCTTTGCAGACCCACAGGCATTCAGTTTTTCCACAAATAGTAACTTCCCAGAACTGGTTGCAGTGACTTAACCAATGCAGCTTCCCAGAAATGGGATAATCCCCTTTGATCTGTAATAGCAGAGGAAAAACTACTCTGAAGTGACCATGGCACTTGGTGTGAGTACTTGCCTCATCAGCTGGGCAGGAGTTGCAGATAAAAGGTTGTCCTTGCTGTCTCCTCAAAGAACCTCACCCAAGGCTCACTGCACTGAACTGGGAGGGGATGAAGGCTGGGGTGTAGGGTGGGAGGCATTTTGGCAGCTTTTTGTGGTGTAGGCAGTTTTCACTCTCATAAAATCCACATTGGCATTGCTGGGAACAAGAGCTGGGCTTGGGCTGATGGTCCAGATGGTCTCTCCCCCTTCCTGGCTGACTTCTCAAAGAATCCCACAGAGCTGGGATGCTCCTTGGGAAGGGAGCTTGTAATTTTAGAGTAAGTCTCACCAGCTTCTCCGGGGAGCTGTCTAGAAATTTCTGGCCTGGGGCTGTTGTTTGCTGCTGTTACTGTGGAAGAGGAACCAGTGCAGGCTCCAGGCTGAGTTTGGCCCAAAGCAGAGATGTAAGGGGGTGTGGTGTTGTTCCTGTGATCTGGAGTGGGTTGCTGGCACAGCTTAGGTGAGCAGCTTTCCCTGTAACCCCCCCTTGGCATCCCTCCAACAGCAAGAGCACACGGACATCCTGCGCAGCCTGCGCTTCACGCTGGCCTTCGTGCACTACGTGATGGAGATTGCGGCTCTGAAGGGCAGCTCCAGTGACAGCAGCAGCTCGGGGACATCTGAGTACCAGCTCCAGGAGAGCGTGGTGGCCGACCAGATCAGCCTGCTGAGCCGGGAGTGGAGGTAAGGGTGGGCAGAGCTGCCCAGCTCCAAGGGTTCTGTCACTGCCTCCCACCCCACACATCCCTGTGTACCCACACTCCCTGGGGACAGGAGCTGCTGGCACACTCATCTGTCTGATTGCTTTGCAGCTATGCAGAGCAGCTCGTGCTGTACCTGAAAGTGGCAGAACTTCTGTCCTCAGGGCTGCAGATGGCCATTGAGCAGATCAAAGCTGGAAAGCTGTGCCTCTCCTCCACTGTCAAGCAAGGTAAGGGGCTGCTGCACTGATGGGGGAAAGGGCTCACCTGGAGTGGAACTACTAAAAGTGTCACAGAGGGTAGGGAGTGAGGGTGAACCCCACCAAGGTGATGGGGGCTCATTTATGGCTGTCCTCCTGTGTTGCTGGATCTTTATTCACACTGAGAATGTTCCTCTCTTCACATATGGCTCAGAGCTATTGTCATGCTCCTGTGAGACTCTTCAGCACTAATTGTAAGGGAGGGGGGCTGTATCTTAGCTGATTCCTTGTATATCTGTCTTAGGTGCTAATGTCTACTTGATGTAAGCCCAGCTTAATTACACAGTACATGTCCTAGGAAGTGCTTACTCAGCAAATAGGGACTTGTCTTGGCAGTGATGATTTTTCAAGTGAAACAAAAACACAGGAAGTGAAGTACTGGTAATGCCAGAGTCATTTCTTTGCTGGTGTAACAGCTTTACATTTGCATCTGACTGGCTGTGGTGAGAGCTGGTTATGAGTCAGTTATTAGAAAAAATAATTTTAAAACTCCCAGTATAATATTACTGAGGGAGCTTTTTGAAGCACCTGAAGTAGTTGACCCACCAGCCACCTACCCCAAGAACTTTTTGCAAGTATTTGTGCTGCCTTGGGATGGGGTGTAAAAAAATGGAAATTAAATGTGATTAACACATGTATATTGTAGCAGGCAGTGTGGAGCAAAATACAGATTTAGCTACACATCTTCCACAAGTTCAGGCTAACAGGAAAGTTGTCATAACACAAATAAATCACTTCTTTTCAGAGCAGATTGCAGTGTCATTTGTCCTTCAGTGTATGGGAATTGGGCAAGGCTGGCTTGTCTTGTTTCATGCAGTGTGGGGATTTTCAAATGTGTGTGTAGGAGTTAGTTCTCATCAGATGTGGGTGAGAGTTTGTGTTCAGTACTCTGTGTAGATCATGCCATGTAGCTAGGCAGACCCAGCCTGTGGCTTCCCTTGCAGTTGTGGATTGTTATTTAATCACTCAGTCATATTTGATTCCTGATTCCCTGTTCTGCATCCTTCCTGCTCGAGCTGCCATGGTTCAGGAGAGGAGGTGGCCTTTCACAGGCACCCTTGCCTTTTCTTAGAGATTCCCTTGCTTAGTCAGTGCTGCTGATCCACACTCCAGGAGCTCCCACGTGCTCCCTTCACAGCACATCACCACCCATCAAGTAGCAGAAGCTCTGTATGTGCTGCTGGTGTGTGAGACATCCTGTACAGAGCAAACTGCTTCTGCCTTGTGACTGCTGAGGGAAACCAAAATAGACCTGGCCTCAGGTGAACCAGATGTGTGTAGGAGTTGCTCTGTGCAGGCTTATAACTGATGGAGGTGACAGAAAAAGGGAAAAGACCCTCTTGCTGCAGGGTTTTCCTGCCAGCCTGTTGGCTTTAACAGAACCTCCTTGTCTCCAGGTTAATCCTTTGAGGTCCTGCACATGGGGATGGGGGTGCACAGGGAGAGCTGTGAGTAGTGCCTAAAGCACTTCTTTCTTTTGCTGTAGTTGTGAAGAAGCTAAATGAGCTTTACAAATCCAGTGTATCCTCCTGCCACTGCCTCAACATGAGACTGCAGAGGTTCTTCTTGGACAAACAGAAGCTCATGGACAGGATCAACAGCATCACTGCAGAGAAGCTCATCTTCAGCTACGCTGTGCAAATGGTAAAAACCTGACAGTGCCTGGGACTGGGGGTAGCACAGAGCAGTGTTGGGCATTAATGGTTCCTGGTGGCCTTAGCAGGTGGTTCCCCCCATGATGCTCCCCTCTGGAGGATGGGCAAGGAGGGTGTCCACCCAGCTGAGGGACTGTGCTGGGAAAGCTGGGACTGTTCAGGGAATAAGCTCTTGGCACTGGGTTGTTGCCCTCAGGTGCAGTCTGCAGCACTGGATGAGATGTTCCATCACAGAGAGGACTGTGCACAGAGGTACCACAAGGCTCTGCTGCTAATGGAGGGGCTCCTGAACATCATCACTGAGCAGGGGGACATAGAAAACATCAGTAAATGTGAGTATTAGGTGACTTCTTGTTTTTTTCCCCAACAAGAACATGTGGGCTTTTTAGCTGCATGGATCAGAAATTTCAGTTCCCAGCACCATTTTTTTTCCTTTGGCTCCATCTTGGACATGGCAGAGATCTCTTGGCTTATTACAGCTCCTCACCACCTGGCCTGCTTTTCCAACAGAAAAACTGTTAGAAATGCAGGTCCCTGTTCTGAGCCACAGTTTGGAGCTTCCCATGCAGAGCAATAGCCAGCACTTTGTTGGAACTTTGGATGTGTGAAAGAACTCACTGAAGGAAGTGGTTTGGCAGCAGCAGGGCCCTGGGGCTGGTTTCCAGCCAGAAGCATCCCTTGGCACAGAGCACTTGGGAACATGAACCTGCAGTGGCTGCAGGGCACAGAGGGCTGCTCAGCACAGCAAGGGCTCCTTCCAGCACAGCTCGTCCATGGAGGCAGAGCCCTTGCATAGGTAATGCGAGGAGAGATCTCTGGCTCCCAGGTGCCAACTTTCACAGCTGACAGGAGGCTCACTGAAGGAAAACAAAGGGAAATGGGCAAGGTGGTGTGTGGTACTGGAGGGCTAAGTGAATAGGTAATACTAAATAGTTTCTGTTGTACTGTTTCTTACCAAACCTTGATCCCATCTTTTGATCCAGAGATACAGTTAATGCATGCAGTGGATTTCTTTTCCCAGTTATTATCCTGGTATTACAAGTTCCAGCTTCCTGATTGAGCTGTTCTCTGATAAGCAGTAGTGGGTGTGTTTTTTTATTTTAAATTCAGGTCTGTGATTACATATTTCTCAAAAGTAAAGTGATGAGCCTAGAAATACAGCAAGGGTTCCCATGAGAGGCATGAATTCCACCAAACATTTAGCTTTTGACAGATTCTTGGGCTCAGGTGATGAGACCCTGGCACTGAGGATGCTGGATGGGCTCTCCCAGTGTAAGCCATGGTAAATGGCACTGGAGACCCTGAGCTATTTTGCCTGCTGGCAAAAGTTGCTCCAGTAGCTGGAAATGAATAAATTCTTCCTGGACAATGGTTATCCTTTGTAAAATCTTGATACCTCTGTCAGAACTGCTGCCTCCCAGCTTTCACTGTCAGACCTCTGACTTTTCAACCCTCTGACCTTTCCCTTCCCAGCAGGGTGTTTCTGGTCAGGTCCTCACTGGCCTCGTTGGTACCTGGTAATGATTCTCAAAGTTCTGCTTAGATTGTTGAAATTCTTGTCTGTTTTCCCATTTTGGTTCATTCTGCAGTGGTGGTCTTTACATTGGCAGGAACATGAGAAGCTGATTGCTTGTGCTGTGTTTTTTCCCCAGGTAAGCTGTGCATCGAGCGCAGGCTGTCAGCTCTGCTCTCGGGGTTCTGTGCCTGATTTCAGTGGTGTTACCCTTCACACACCTCACCCCAGCTGATTGCTTTATCCCAACAGCCTGTGCTGTGCTGGGAAACCATTCTGGCAGTAGGACACCTGGAGGATGGACTGCTCACTGTTCTGTTTTTGGACGTTTTGGGAAGTTGTTCCACAGACTCAGATTCCTTTGTGGGGACGTGTGGCTGCAGCAAGCACAAATACTTCCCTGCCCAAAGGCCTGGGTGAAGACATAGCTAATGTGGAAAGGTCTCCCTCGTTGTCAGAGGGGGTGAAGGATAGAAGTCTGCTTCTTCCCAGCACTTTGAAGGATAAGACTGCTGCCTATCCCTCTTGCTTAAGAACAGGGTATTCCAGTGCTGTGTCCATTGCAGGCAATGGATGTGCTGAAACTGCTGGCTTCAGTTGATGTCCGAGTGTGTCATTCAGACATAAAGGCCAGTCTGTGTACTTTCCCCTTCCCAGCTGAGAGCCACCCATCTTCAAGCTCCCTGGCAACTGGAGGCTCCCCTCCACTCTCTCTTTTGTCCTTTCTCCTTGTCCTTTCTCCTTGAAGTGCTTGGAGAGAAGGGAGTTGGCATTGTGAAGTAGCTCCCAGCTCTACAGACTTGCTGACTGAGGCAGAGGACATGAAGCTGCTGGGAAGCTTGGAAATCTCATGGCTGCTGTGTGGGCTCCCTGTCTGCCTGCCTGGATGGGCAAACAAGGCAGGGAAAGGGGCTGTGCAGGAAACAGGAGGGCAGCAGAAAGCATCACACTCCTGTGTTTGTAAGAAGCCAAAAGGAATCCGTTCCTCGCTGGGTGCCCCGGCTCAGTGGGATCAGAGTGAGAGACTCGGGGCTGTTGAGCACGTACCCACCTGGAGAAGCACTAGCTCTGTCCTGCTTTCAGCTGTTGGCTCAATAACCCCTTCCCTGGAGCCCCCCAAACTGAAAACACTAGCTTTGTGAATCAAAGGAGCACTTTACACACTATGGGAACTTTGAGAAGTTGACTTTGCATCACACAACAACCCAGGAACATCACGACTGTTAGGAATGCTGTTCTTTTTATTCCTTTCCTTGCTTCCTGGTTGTTTTATTGCACTACGTGTGTGCGTATATTAATATGTATTCCTAAGAGTGAATATATATTGATATTGACATGGTTTGTGTGTAACTGTATGTATTTAACTGTACTGTATCTCGTGAGTGTGAGGCAAAGAGCACTGCAGAGTCTGTGCTGTTCCTCCTCCACACCAGGCAAAGCTGACTTGCAGTCTGGCAGTACCAAGATTTGTTTTTTATTTAAATGTTCTTTTAAGGACAGTCATTACAAAGCTCCATGCTTTTTAAGAGCTGAAGAACAGGCGTTAGGATCCCACACACTTGGAAACTCATTTTTAAAGAAGTGTTATTTGCTGCTTTGTTTTTGTTTGTTGGTTTATTTTTTTTTTTTTTTATAAAGAAATCCCGTAGCGTTCAGTTCCATGTTCAGCATTTCTTTCAAGGAGACTCTGTAGCCAAATGGGACTGCGGGTGTGAGTGCTGGAGTTGTGGCTGAGGCTTTGGGTGCTGTGAATGTGTGTGAGAGGGGAGCTGCTCCTTCCATCTGTCTGTGAGAGCATGAGTGTGACGTTCCAGAGCCGTGGCAGTGTTGTGGTAGGGCTGGGCAGAAAAGCATCTTCGAAAGCAACTTGAAACCTCAGGCTTAGTTTTTGGGGATCTAAAAATATTTTGCACATGGTGGTTAAGTCCTCATTGCTTTTTTTTTCCTCTCAAGATTGGCACGTTCGGTGTGATACTTTACAAGGGTTTCAGGAGCAACTTCATGGGCTTTGGAGCTGGCACTGCATTTGGCAGACATGGGTGTTTCTGTTCACAGAGCAGAAGTGCCAATAAAGAAATTTAAAAATATTTCCAATTGCCCCGACCAGGGAAGCTTAAGTGTAGCTTTCACAAATGCTTCAGTATTTGGCTCACAGTCTGCTGCTTCTGTGGCCGTTTGTGCTTGTGCCTGGGAAAAAAAGGGAAAAAAACCAAAAAGAAAAAAGACAGAAACAACCAACCCCCCCCAGCCTGATGTGGACAGAAATGCTGAAGAGACCCAGACTGCTTCTGAAAGGCTTTGGCCAGCTGTGCAAAGGGCTGTGCTGCAGCATGGAAGCAGCAAGCCAGGACTGACTGCAGTACCAAGCCCTGCAGCCCAGAGCCTCCAGCACAGCCCCAGGGGCTCCTGGCCAGGAGGGGCCCAGCCCTGGATCCACATCTCTGCCACTCCCCAGCCAGCCGTGTGTGTGGCAAGCTCAGCACTAACCTTCCAGCTGTGCTTCGTTACTTGAATGTATCAAAATCGTCCACATTCAATGTATACAAGTATATATTGCTCCAAAAAAAAAATTAAAATTGTGGTTTACAGACCTACAACCGGTATATATGTATGTGTTTGTGTATATACATGCAAGGCTGTGTGTGTGTGTATGTGTGTGCATGGGTAGAGATACACACACAAACACAAACGTGTATATATATGGGTTTTTTTTTTCCTCTCAATACTTGAAACTTAGCCACTGTGCTTGAATTAAAAAAATTTAAAAAAAGAAAAAATAAAAAGGCAACAAAAAAAAAACCAACAAAAAAACCCACATAAAATAACCCCAAAAATAGGGGAGGAAAAAAAAAAGTAAAAAAAAAAAAAAAAGAAAAAGAAAAATCTGACAGGTGATTTATTTTGCCATCACTTTGGTGACTTTCTTTTTTATCTAACTGCATGTAGCGTGAAACCAACTTTTTTGGTGAAAAATATTTATTGCTTTGTAGACAATAAGGTATGCAAAAAAAAAAAAAGGAAAAAAAAAAAACACCCCAAAAACCAACCCCCAGCCTTTGCAGAAGTTGCTAGTGTAGTCCACCTGCTATTGTCATGGCTTTGTTGCTGTTGCAGCGTTTGTGTCTGGCGTCTTCAATAGATTTCAAGAAACCTCAGTCTGATCACACGTACCTTCAGGTTTGTGAGAGTGTATGATGATGTTCTTTATAAGGTAATGCTTGATACTTTGTCAACATTTTTTATTTGTGTTTTGTGTGACCTTTTTTTTTTTTTTTTTTTTGGCTTTAAATTGTACAACACCGATTTAAGACAATAAAATTGATTTGAAATTGTTAGTGGCCTGTTTTCAGTCCTTTATTATCCCAGTTTATGGGGCATCTGAGTGAGGCCTTTCTAATGCTTGTGGTTCTACTGGGCTTGACTTTTGGGCAAAAAAAGGGTTTTTTGCTGTGCAGGTGAAACTTGGGGCAGAAAAGCCACCTTGCCTGAATCTTGTCTGTGAATCTGGGAAATTTGAAGCCAGTTTTTGGGTGGGAGCTGTGGTTCCTGCTTTCTCTGTCCATATTCCTGTCCTCTCCTCCTGCAGTGGTTAGGAACTGTCACAAATTGATAGCAGACCCCTCCCCAGCCAGCTGGATTAAATTCCAGCTTAAATTCCATCCATATTTCAGTATTTGTAGGATTACACTGTCAGAATCAGCAAACTTGTTGCTGAACAAAAAATGGACTTGAAGTGTGATATCATGATAACATTTGAGTATTTTTTATTAAGATTAAATATTTTCCTGCTGTGTTTGCATTGCAGTTTTGTTTTTTGAACAGAGTAGGCACATGGCTTAGAATTGTCTTGCCCATGTAGCTTTGCAAAAATGTCACTGAACATGACAAAAGGGACAATGAGGATGCTGAAAGTGTTGGTCCTGACTTCAGGTGCAGGACAGATCCATGTTCTGTCTGGATTGGAATACTCTAGGAGGGAAAGCTAAGCCCTGCATCTGGAATGTGGGAGAGGTGCTGAAATAATTAGTTCGTCTTTCCATTTCCAATTCTCAGAAATTTCAGCAACACAGCTGTAAACTTTCAAAAACCAAATACCTTAATTCCACCAAACATTTCCCAGAACTCCACTTGCTGAGCTCTGTATGTCACTGTTGCCTGTGAGCATCACTGGGGAAAGTCCTGCCCACCAGGCCCTGTGTGATGCAGCATCACCCCACAGTTACTGCACAGTGTTGGTTTTTTTTGTAAGAAAAATCTTATTACGAAATCATCTTTTACCATAATCTGGAATTGGTTTTTTTTTCTTGCTCTACCCTATTTATAACCTCTGTTTCCTGCCCCTGCCTTTCCCACCCCAGGGAATTGCTCTGTGAGAACAGTCCTGCCTAGAAATGCTGGGCTCTTGATGCTGACTCACATGCAGGGATAGTGGATCCTTTCTCCCTGCACAGCTGCAGCACTGTCAGTGCTGGGGCAACTCAGAAACTGCACTTCTGGTGCTGAAAACGTGGTGGCACAACCTGGGCAAGACTCCAGGGCAGCCCTTGGAAAGCTGGTCAGAGCTGATTAATTACAAATGCTGCTGTTAAAGTTTTACAGC